>NW_024871209.1:5000-575000 GCF_019054845.1 Dipodomys spectabilis | reverse complement strand
AATTCACCCTTCAGACATCCGTATCGGTTCCTATTTTGGATTTTGGGGGTGTAGATGTCATGAAGACGCCTACAATGTTCGTTCTCACTGTCCCCCCGCCCCATTCCATCACTGCCTTGTGCAGATCCCGTCCCTCTTGGAGCCTGTCACCCGAGGGTGTGGGCTGTGCTAATTCTAACAGCATCCTGGTGGCGGTAAACATGCATGCTTTATGCTTTGAGAGAAGCCCACCCCCACCGCCCCACACAGACACAATCTGAGCGCTTATGTCAGGCTGTAAAAGCTTCTTGGTTGCTTAGAAACCACCTAGAGGCTGGGACGCCTTTGAGGCAGCTGCTCCTCCAGTAGGTGAACCTCACAGCGAGACTGTGGAGTATTTGCCAGGCTCTCCCTGCCTGCCTTCTCCAAGGCTCAGAAAGTCAGAAGTCCGGCTCTCATTTTTTCCCCCCTTCAGTTCATGTTGCATGGTGGCCAGAGGCCACACCGAGGGAATTCCAAGACTTTTGGCCTCCCAATCTGTGCACTGAATTAGCTTTTCTTTCTAAAGAACCCAGCCTCGGGCACTCTGTCACAGCAATAGAAACAGATGATGGGGGCCAGGGCCACGGGTCACGTGACCTTGGGAAGTTCACGGGCTCCCCGTCATGTTGGGAGAGGGGTGACTGGGTTGCGAGTTCCGACCTCATCCACGGGTTCATCCGCTGAGGGGTTCATAACAAACAGCTCCTGGGAGCAGGTGGAGACCTGGGAGGCTGGGGCTGGGTTGCCTGGATGGCTGTTCTCATCCTGCATCTGGACCTGGAACACATCCATGTTCAATTCTTCAGGTCTTTTCTGTGTCATTTCCTTCCTGCTGGTCCCAAGAGTCGGTTTCCGCCAGGACTGCTGATCGTAGACACGTTCATAAAGATTGGAGCTGTCCTCTGTATCAAAGAAGGCCAGCATCGTCACCGTCCTCAGACGAGACCGCGGGAGCTGCCGCTCCAGATCACCATGGACTTCCCTGTCCCACCCCTTCACACGCACACCCAGCCTGCCCGGGCCTGCCCTGAGTCACCGCCATGCAGAGGATGAGCCCCGAGCGCCGAGCATGCCACACACGAGTCCATACTGCGGTGTACACACGTGTCTCCGCCTGGCCGCTTGTCCCTCCAAATTTACGATTCAGTTCATATGAACTTACCTTGCAGGGAAACAGCTCCTCGATTCACAGCATTTTGAGTCTGACCTCCGCGTGCCGGGCAGGCCTGGCGCGAGCGGTTTCAAGAGTGCCCACGGCCTGCCGTGGCCTCCTGGCTCTGTGCTCGAGGGCTGGGCTTCTCCCCGCAGAGCCACGCCTCTCCGGGCTTCGAGGGCGGTTGTGATCTGGGGCAGCACCTCTCCGTCTTTGTAAGTCTCTGCCTCACACACAAGGCCCCCGCACGGGGCATACTGAGGGCCCATGCTGAGTCTGCTGGCCGAAGCCATCCTGAGCGCTGCGCCGGCCTCTTCACCATCAGGGTTTGACTTCTAACCCCACCCACCGCTTCCTAGACATGCGTGGCTCCCAGGCTAGCCCCTGGCCCACAGGTGGATGGCAGGATTCTCTTCCCCAGGGGCTATTTCCTGACCACAGGGTTCAACCTGCTAGACCTGAGTGTAAAAGGTCTGGAAGGTGATGGGGGGGGGGGGATTGAGTCTCCAGGTGGGGTACAGGGGAGCACCCAGGGCACACGGCCTTCTCCCGACATGCTCCTGTGAGCCGTCAGGCAGGCCTGGGGTTCTCTGAGTCCAGGTGCCTGAGGTCCCTTCTGCCCCGCTGCCCACCTGCGGGGACCCCGAGGCTTGTGTACGCTGCGCGGGCCGGCTGAGGGCAGCGCCAGCCTGGCTGGACACCACACTGCTGGACCGCTGGACACTTCAGCTGCTTCACAGCGGTTTAAGGCACTGTCTGCTGCCCCGCCCCCATCCCTGTGCCTGACCTGGGGTCGGCGACCGTAGCGCTCGGGTCCCTCCTCGCTGGGGTGGGACAGGACAGGAAGCAGGAGCTGGAGCAGGAGGCAGCCTCATCCCCAGACAGATGCCCCCTGGTGCACCCACCCACCACCCCGCCCCCAGGACACCCCTCGGCTCAGACACGGGCCACACCAGGAGCCTCTTGTAGATGTAACATTTGTTATTTTTATTGGAAAAAGCTGGTATTCACATATTTATATTCTTTTTTCAACAGTTGGATAGTTTGTGAGACACCGAAGAAAGAATGCACCTATGAGTGACAGAGTTGGAGACGATCAGGCCCAATGACACCGCCCTGTCCCCGCTGAGCCCCACCACGCCAGAAGGAAAACCCAACCCCAACAACGCCACACCGACGACGCCAACACCCCGACACTCAGAGTCAAGACACGTTTTGTGACCTGGCTTCGGGCCCGCCCGCCCCGCCCCGCCCCGCCCCGCGCTGCCCGCCCCCTCCCAGCTTCCCCCCCCCACATACACACTTGTTACCACCGAGTGCTTTGGGCAGGAATCCAGAGAAGATCCTTTTGTCCTTTTGTATCTTTTCTTTTTGCTTTTTGGTTTGGTACCCCAAGTTGAAAACAGAAGACTCTCCCTGCTTTTTGCAGATCTTGTAAGATTTACACTTTGAATACAGTAAATGTTCACTTAAACCATGACTCAAAAAAGGCAAACTTCCTCTCGTAAGTCTGAATCATACAAGGGAGAGACATGGTGCCAGATCCCCGAGCAGTTGTGTAAGGCCCTCACTGGGTTTTGGCTTTAACAAGAATTCTATACAATGTACCACATTCTCGAACCTCTTTACAAAGGGGGCTGGGGAGGGGGCAGTCAACCGATCCTTGGATCATTAAATTGAGTTAGGGTAGATATGTACATATAATACCGTCCAGGTCACCTGGCTTGTAGAGTGATCTATAAACAAACATTCTTCATTCACGTCGATTAAAAAAGAAAAAGGAAAGCCGATGGCCCCCTGCTGTGTAAATGTGTGGCCGGGAGTCAGGGCGCATGCGCGTTGTGCTTTTCCACACATACAAGGAGCCGGTGGTCCCCGGGGGAATCTCAGTTGGATGTTTCCCGCGTGTTCGTCCAAGGTGTAAAACACAAAAACAAACACAAAATGAAGATTGACATTGGCTTCAAGTGTGCCCGTCTGCCCTCTACTTCCCGAATCAAAACACCAGCCACGCAAGGACCTCAGGAGGTGCGGGTCTGGGGTCCCGGCCTGCAGACCGGGGGACAGCGCTTCCTGACGTGGGGCTGCGGCGGGGCCCAGAGAGCCGGGAGAAGCACGCGAGGGTGGGTGGAGCCACGCCCCGCAGGGCACAAGGGAGGGGCAGGAACCATCCACACGCTTGCTGCGTCCCGCTTCGCAGGATGGAGAAGTCTCCTTTCCAGAACCTTCCCTCGGGGTGGATGCTGTGTCACCAGGCCGGAGGAGGGCCTGTGTGCAGCCACGGCCCACCACGGGGGAGGGCTGGCCTCCTTGCTTCGAGCCTCAGTTTCCTCCTTTGTGCCCTGCGTCCCCACCGCGCTGTGTCTGTAGAGGAAATGACCGGACCCCCAGCGTGGGGCCGCGGGCCGCGCGGTGCTGGCTCCCAAAGCGCCCAGGGTGTGAAGCTGGAGAAGCCCCGCAGGGAGGGCAGCGGGGAGCCGGGGGTGGCGGGAAGCGAGGGCCGGGGCACCCCCACATCCACACCCCTTCCCTGGAGGAAGCCGCACCAACAGGGGCCCTGGGGTCCAGAAAGACTTCAAGCGTCCGCAGAGCTGGGCAGCATTCATGGCCGCGCACGCCGGAGCCAGACACGGCTCGCCTTCCCCCTCCGCTCCCCGAGGGCCGGGCCGGGGCTGGGGGATCCTCACCCAAGACTGTATGAAGTCCTAACAAGGCCAGGACCACAGCCAGACACGGGGACACAGGCGCACGAAGGAACCCTGACCACCGGGCCCCGCTAATCACATCTGCTTTATGACACAGGCGCACGAAGGAACCCTGACCACCGGGCCCCGCTAATCAATCACATCTGCTTTATGACTTGTGGCTGTGGCTGCACATCTGTCTTGGGATCTGGGGCGCGGCTCCCCACATTCCACCCACACCGGATCCGGCTCGGGGCGCTGGCGGGGTGGGGGCCACACGGCCGGGTCCCCACACGGCCGCCCCTGCGGCTGGGCACTGAGGGTCACGTCGGGACACCGGGCCAGGCCGCGGGGAGGGCCGGCTGCGGCCGCCCCCTAGTGCGCGTCGGCATTGACCTTGTCCTGGAAGATGTAGAGGTTGTTGGTGGCGGCGATGGCGATGATGTTCTCGGCCGGGTGCCAGGCGGTGTGCAGGATTTTCTTGGTGAAGTCCAGGCTGTCCACGCTGATGTCGTCCCGCCGCCGCTTGCCGCCCAGGCACACGCGCCGAGGCTTCAGCACCGCCCGCGGCTTGCTGCTCTCCCGAGACGCCTCCAGCGTCACGTCCCGCTTCGTGTTGCGGTCGAACATGCGGAAGAAGTTGTTGTAAGCCCCCGTCATGATGACGCTGCGGGGAGGGCGGGACAGGGGTCAGCCACAGGGGTCAGCCGAGGAGGGGGAGGTGGGGGGACACCCAGAGCCGGCACGCCACCCTGCATGTCACCTTTCTCCAGGGATTCCCTGTTCCCAGTATCTCTGTCCCCCCTCGGACTCTGGGGCCAGGAGCTGGGCCCCTGCACGCACAGTAAACGCACATCCTCGGCTGCTCTCCTCCAGTCTCACACAGCCCTGGACTTGGGGCCACGGAGGACAATCGCTGAAGATGCCTGGCCTCGCCTCCGTGGCCAGCCCAAGGCCTCTGAGCCCAGGCCGCCTGCCCACCTGAGAGGAGACCCCCACACCTCAGGGAGAGGGCCGTGACTGAGACAGGAGGAGCAGAGGGAACCGTCGACAGGAGTTGGGCTCAGCACGCGACAGCAGGGCGGTGGGTCCTGTCCAGGGGTCTTCGGGGTGCTGGGAGCTGGGGAGGGGTGCTGGGGTCACCATCGCAGCTTGCATTTCCTGTGCCTCAGCCAGCATGATGGGGGGGCTGCCTCTTGTCCACCCCACAGCCCTGGCTGGTCTGGTGTCATGTGAGGACCCCAGGAGCAGCCAGGGGAGGGGCTGCGTCTGACGTGCTGACGTGCTACTCAGACGGAAGGCCTGGGGGCGGGGGTG
Organism: Dipodomys spectabilis; assembly: GCF_019054845.1. NCBI lineage: Eukaryota > Metazoa > Chordata > Mammalia > Rodentia > Heteromyidae > Dipodomys > Dipodomys spectabilis. The sequence goes on along the minus strand of NW_024871209.1, from coordinate 569,825 downwards.
CTGGAACCTTCTCTCCCTCACTGCTGGGCATGCAGGTTCAGAAGGTAAGACTCAACATGCTACTTGCACTTCTCAAAGGGTGGCGGGATGGCCAGAGAGGGACAGATGGATGAAGAGATGGGATGGATAGATAAATGGATGGAATTGAAGGATGGAAAATTAATGGATGGATTTCAAATGAATGGATGGACAGATGGATGGATGAATGGATGGGTGGACAGATGGATAGATGGATAGATGAGATGATGGACAGATGGATGGATAAACGGATGGATGGACGGATGGTGGACAGATGAATGCGTGGACAGATGAATAGATGGATGGAAAAAACAGGTAAACATGGATGAATGGATGGGCAAAGGAAAGAATGGGCAAGTAGATGAATAGACAGATGGCGATGGGTGGAAAGACAGACGGCATTTATCCAAGTGAGGAAGGCCTCACATGGACTCTGCCATTTTCCCCTCAGACGTCCTAGCAAGGCAAGAAAGGACATTGCCGGCCATTCTGCAGCACAGGACGTGGGATGGACCAGAGCAACGGGGCCACAGGGTGTGGGGCTCCAGCTGAGCCGTGCGCAGCCACGGGACGGGGGAAGGGGGCCACAGGGTGTGGGGCGCCCGCTGAGCCGCGTGCAGCCACGGGACGGGGGAAGGGGCCACAGGGTGTGGGGCTCCAGCTGAGCCGCGTGCAGCCACGGGACGGGGGAAGGGGCCACAGGGTGTGGGGGGCCGTGCGCAGCCACGGGACGGGGGAAGGGGGCCACAGGGTGTGGGGTGCCCGCTGAGCCGCGCGCAGCCACGGGACGGGGGAAGGGGCCACAGGGTGTGGGGCTCCAGCTGAGCCGTGCGCAGCCACGGGACGGGGGAAGGGGCCACAGGGTGTGGGGGGCCGTGCGCAGCCACAGGACGGGGGAAGGGGGCCACAGGGTGTGGGGTGCCCGCTGAGCCGCGCGCAGCCACGGGACGGGGGAAGGGGCCACAGGGTGTGGGGGGCCGTGCGCAGCCACGGGACGGGGGAAGGGGGCCACAGGGTGTGGGGTGCCCGCTGAGCCGTGTGCAGCCACGGGACGGGGGAAGGGGCCACAGGGTGTGGGGCTCCAGCTGAGCCGTGCGCAGCCCCGGGACGGGGGAAGGGGGCCACAGGGTGTGGGGTGCCCGCTGAGCCGCGCGCAGCCACGGGACGGGGGAAGGGCGCCAGCTGAGCCGCGCGCAGCCATGGGACGGGGGAAGGGGCCACAGGGTGTGGGCCGCCAGCTGAGCCGTGCGTAGCCACGGGACGGGGGAAGGGCGCCAGCTGAGCCGCGCGCAGCCACGGGACGGGGGAAGGGGCCACAGGGTATGGGGCGCCAGCTGAGCCGCGCGCAGCCACGGGACGGGGGAAGGGGGAGCTCCGTGCTTTCTGGCTCCATTCTTTTCCATTCCTCCAGTCTGCCTCCAGACTCTCAATCGACAGGAGTGGCCTCTTGGCTGCCAAGACTATGACACAAAATGTGCCAAGGCCAGCACCTGCCTGGAGGCCCCATGCTGGGTGGGGTGAGGTGGGGAGGGACCTTCTTATCTGTCCCCCTCCCCATGCTTGCTTCCCCTGTGGACAGGCCTTGGGCCTGGGCTCCTGGGCTGCAGATGCCAGCGTCTGTCAGTCTTGGGATCCCTGACCACAGACAAGGCAGCTGGCAAAGAAGTCCGAGAGGCTGCCGTGCAGATGGAGGGGCCCAGAAGGCTTCTTGACATCGACACTAGCAGAGTGGGGTGGGCGGGGCGTTCCAGGGAGCCCCTGGGGGGTGGGAGACAGCAGGGTGGCAGAGGAAACAGGAGGGCAGGGTGGTAGGGACCCTAGGATATGGGCAGGGGGCATGCACAGTACCCATCTCTGGGCAGTGGGAGGGGAAGGTGGGATGCTGAGCCCCAAGGCTGGGACGAGGTCCTGTGTCTAGCCACGTGCACCCCCTGGTGGCCACACAGAAGCATGACGGGCATTGGGCACGGCTGTGCACAGGGCACCCAACACGGGCCAGGAGGGGCTGGAGCGGCCCTCGCGGCCTACAGGACCCCAGGCCCATTCCCAGGGAGCCCCCGAACACATCAGGAATGCAGCTCAGGCAACCCGAGGAGCCCTGTGTCCTGGGGGTCCCCGGAGCAGCTGAGCACAAGGTGTCCACATGCCAGCCAAGCCTGCCCACTACGCGTCCTTCAGTGGACCCTGTGGTCACGGTGCTGTCGGTGCTGTCGCTCTGACTGAGCACAAGCCACTTCCGGAGCTCCCTGCCCCCTGGCTTGGCCTCCAGGGCAGCCCTTGCCTCGTCCTGTCCCTCTTACAGTCCCAGGTCTGCGCCTAAAGCCGCAGGAGGCGGCCATTCTCACGGAGGCCCCGGGCACCCTGGGAGGGCGGGCAGCCGGCAGCGGACGCAGGAACCTGAGTGTGATCTGGAGCTGAGGGAGCCCCTCACGGAGCGAGGACCCCGGGGGGCAGGCCGGGCCCCCTCCCTCCCCCTCCCTGCGGTCCCAGGCCCAGCTCACCTGTCACTGCCGTTCCAGGCGCACTCGAACTTGTCGAAGATGCAGTCGCTCTCATACAGGGAGCAGAGCTTGCTCCGAAGGTAGTCATGGACCTGAGGGGAGGGGTCAGCTGAGTGACAGGTCCCCGGCTGCCCGCCCACGCCGGGGAGGGAAGCAGGCAGGAGTGGCCACCAGTCTCAGGCCTCGCTTTGGCGAGGGGCTCCTGCACCCCCGGAGCGCCCCCGGAGCACCCCCGGGTCTGAGGCAGACCCACCTGGTAGGTCTCGATGGGCCTCGCCTCCATGTTCAGGTCCCAGACCTTGACAGTGAGGTAATCCCGGGTGAGCATGTACCGGCCGCTGTGGCTGAACTTCACGTCAGACACTGACGAGATGATTTCCGAGAAGAATGAGCGGTTGCTGGGGTCCTCGGGCTCCTCAAAAACTGCGGTGGGACAAAGGGCGGCCAGGTCACCGGGGCTGCGGGCCCCACGCCCCCACCAGGCCCCGCCCCTCCCGGCAGAGCGGCCAGTGCGGGCGGGAGGACTCGCGTGGAGCCGTGTCCACCCCCATCGGTGCCACCTTCTCAGCCCCGATGAGGACATGAGAGAAACGGGGAAGCTCCCTGCCGCAGAGCCGCCCGACGGAGCGGGAAGGGCGGATCTGCCCTGGCCTCTGCTGCCCCCTCCTGGCGACGCAACGTGTCTGACTTTCTCTAGACATCCATCCCTTTCCCTCCCCCAGTGGGCTGGGGTGCCAGGGACGGGTGGGGATCCGGACCTGCCGGGCTTGGTCACCAGCCGTCCCTGTCTCCATGGAAACCAGCGACTGGCAGGCCTCCCGGCCAGCCTGCTCTCCCAGCCCGGCTGTTGGCAGCTCCCGGAGCTTCATGAAAGCCCTCCCCGCTGCCACAGGCCACGAGGAGTGGAGCCCTGCTTCCTGCTATGGCTCTGCTGCTCCCTGACCAGGGCCCGGTCTGTGCACCGCGGCCTTTCCCAAAAGCCCGTGCAGCGAGCGGGAAACGTCGGCTTATGCTCATGCAGTCAGCCAGCAGCCCACACTCAGAGCCTGTATGTAACAGGCTCCGCTCAGGCCTTGGGGGGCACAGAGCCCTGATCGCTGGGGCCCTCAGCTCCTTGCAGACAGGGATCGGACCACACCGTACACTGGACAGCCAGGCTGGAGAAGGGCTGGCAGGAAAGATGGGGCAACACGGGCAAAGGTCCTGAGGCAGACAGGAGTTGAAGGCCTGCGAAGCAGAGGCAGGCGAGCACCCATGCGGAGGCTGCGGTCAGGGCAAGAGGGAGGATGCTAGCCGGGAGGACGGAGAGCCACAGGCAGGTACAGCCGGAGGAGCAGGAGCAGGTCAGGGAGGAAAGGATGGACGGGGAGGAGGCGGCAGTGGTGGCAGCAGAGGTCAAAGAAAGAAGAAATGACAAAGACACGGGCCCTCCCCCGGGCCTCCAGGGGACGCCGGGCCTGCCCACCTCTGATCCCCAGAGGCCCCCACAAAACAGAGACACAGCGTGAGCTCTCCAGAGCACTGTCACAGCGCAGAGGGAAGGGCGGGGGAGGGCAGGTCCCCACGCCCACCCCGACTCAGGACTGCGCGTGCGCCCACCTGGCGTGGCCTAGTGTGGCTGGTGCCCACAGAATGAGCCCACGTTGGGGGCAGGATGCACTGCTGGGGGCCCATGAATGGGTCCCCATTCCAGCCCCCCCCCCCATGCTCCCAGCACTACCCTGGCTGGCCAAGGCCGCCACACAGCAGAAATGACCGTCTTATTTCAAAAGCTCTGGGATGGTCCTTTCCATGGTTACCTGGTCACAGAGTCTAGCAGACAAAGACTGGGTTTCTATGCTTGCTGGGGACAGGGGAGCCTGGGGGTCCAGCCTGGCCAAGGCCACTCTAAGAAGTTACTCGGGCTGCTCCTTGGTCTCATCTGCCCAGTGGCACCCACGCGCGGCTTAAGATCCAGTGTGGTGCTGCCGGGAGGGGTGCCGGCAAGCCATCCACGGGCCCCGGGAGGCCTCACACTGCCTGGCCGTGCTGCCAGGCCCCCCTCGTGAGGGTCTGGCGGCTGGATGCGGCTTCTTCCACACCTGACAAGTTCCTGCGGAACCTTCCAGAACCTTAGTGCAGCCAGAACGGATGGAACCCGCTCGGGAGAAGAGAAGAATCCCAGGCCGCGCGTGTGCGGGCCTCGGGCTGGGCTGCTCTGAGCTGCCCACACGGGGCTGTGGTTGTGGGGGCCACAGGAAGCCCCGTGGCTGTCCATGCTCACCCCGCACCCCGGCCTCCCTACGCCTCCACCCACCTGTGACCACCACGGCGGCACCCACGGACTCCAGACAGAGCCTCCGGAGGCCCAGCAAAGCCCTGCCGCCAGCACCCTAGAAACACCCTCGTCCACCGGACACCATCGCGACTCTGCTCAGGGGCCTCTGGGAGGCTGCCTCCACTCACGCTATGCCACAGCCTCCCCCACGCCACAACCTCCTCACACGAGCCTCCTCACACCACAGCATCCTCACACCACAGCCTCCTCACACGAGCCTCCTCACACCACACCACAGCCTCCTCACACCACAGCCTCCTCACACGAGCCTCCTCACACCACAGCCTCCTCACACCAACCACAACCTCCTCACACCACAGCCTCCTCACACCACAGCCTCCACACACCACAGCCTCCTCACACCACACCACAGCCTCCACACACCACACCACAGCCTCCTCACACCACAGCCTCCACACACCACAGCCTCCTCACACCACACCACAGCCTCCTCACACCACACCACAGCCTCCTCACACCACAGCCTCCTCACACCAACCACAACCTCCTCACACCACAGCCTCCTCACACCAACCACAACCTCGTCACACCACAGCCTCCTCACACCAACCACAACCTCCTCACACCACACCACAGCCTCCTCACACCACACCACAGCCTCCTCACACCACACCACAGCCTCCTCACACCACAGCCTCCTCACACCACACCACAGCCTCCTCACACCACAGCCTCCTCACACCACAGCCTCCTCACACCACAGCCTCCTCACACCACAGCCTCCTCACACCACACCACAGCCTCCTCACACCACAGCCTCCTCACACCACAGCCTCCTCACACCACAGCCTCCTCACACCACACCACAGCCTCCACACACACCACAGCCTCCACACACCACAGCCTCCTCACACCACAGCCTCCTCACACCACACCACAGCCTCCTCACACCACAGCCTCCTCACACCACAGCCTCCTCACACCACACCACAGCCTCCTCACACCACACCACAGCCTCCTCACACCACAGCCTCCTCACACCAACCACAACCTCCTCACACCACACCACAGCCTCCTCACACCAACCACAACCTCGTCACACCACAGCCTCCTCACACCAACCACAACCTCCTCACACCACAGCCTCCTCACACCACACCACAGCCTCCTCACACCAACCACAACCTCCTCACACCACAGCCTCCTCACACCACACCACAGCCTCCTCACACCACAGCCTCCTCACACCACAGCCTCCTCACACCACAGCCTCCTCACACCACAGCCTCCTCACACCACACCACAGCCTCCTCACACCACAGCCTCCTCACACCACAGCCTCCTCACACCACAGCCTCCTCACACCACACCACAGCCTCCACACACACCACAGCCTCCACACACCACAGCCTCCTCACACCACAGCCTCCTCACACCACACCACAGCCTCCTCACACCACAGCCTCCTCACACCACAGCCTCCTCACACCACACCACAGCCTCCTCACACCACACCACAGCCTCCTCACACCACAGCCTCCTCACACCACAGCCTCCTCACACCACACCACAGCCTCCTCACACCACACCACAGCCTCCTCACACCACAGCCTCCTCACACCACACCACAGCCTCCTCACACCACAGCCTCCTCACACCACACCACAGCCTCCTCACACCACAGCCTCCTCACACCACAGCCTCCTCACACCACAGCCTCCTCACACCACAGCCTCCTCACACCACACCACAGCCTCCTCACACCACAGCCTCCTCACACCACACCACAGCCTCCTCACACCACAGCCTCCTCACACACCACAGCCTCCTCACACCACACCACAGCCTCCTCACACCACACCACAGCCTCCACACACACCACAGCCTCCACACACCACACCACAGCCTCCTCACACCACACCACAGCCTCCTCACACCACAGCCTCCTCACACCACAGCCTCCTCACACCACACCACAGCCTCCTCACACCACAGCCTCCTCACACCACACCACAGCCTCCTCACACCACACCACAGCCTCCACACACACCACAGCCTCCTCACACCACACCACAGCCTCCTCACACCACACCACAGCCTCCACACACACCACAGCCTCCTCACACCACAGCCTCCACACACCACACCACAGCCTCCTCACACCACAGCCTCCTCACACCACACCACACCTCCTCACACCACAGCCTCCTCACACCACAGCCTCCTCACACCACACCACACCTCCTCACACCACAGCCTCCTCACACCACAGCCTCCTCACACCACACCACAGCCTCCTCACACCACACCACAGCCTCCTCACACCACAGCCTCCTCACACCACAGCCTCCTCACACCACAGCCTCCTCACACCACACCACAGCCTCCTCACACCACAGCCTCCTCACACCACACCACAGCCTCCTCACACCACACCACAGCCTCCTCACACCACAGCCTCCTCACACCACAGCCTCCTCACACCACAGCCTCCTCACACCACACCACAGCCTCCTCACACCACACCACAGCCTCCTCACACCACAGCCTCCTCACACCACACCACAGCCTCCACACACACCACAGCCTCCACACACCACAGCCTCCACACACCACACCACAGCCTCCACACACCACACCACAGCCTCCTCACACCACACCACAGCCTCCTCACACCACAGCCTCCTCACACCACAGCCTCCTCACACCACACCACAGCCTCCTCACACCACAGCCTCCTCACACCACAGCCTCCTCACACCACACCACAGCCTCCTCACACCACAGCCTCCACACACACCACACCACAGCCTCCACACACACCACACCACAGCCTCCTCACACCACACCTCCACACACCACACCACAGCCTCCTCACACCACACCACAGCCTCCTCACACCACACCACAGCCTCCTCACACACCACAGCCTCCTCACACACCACAGCCTCCTCACACCACACCACAGCCTCCTCACACACCACAGCCTCCTCACATCACAGCCTCCTCACACCACACCACAGCCTCCTCACATCACAGCCTCCTCACATCACAGCCTCCTCACACCACACCACAGCCTCCACACACCACAGCCTCCACACACCACACCACAGCCTCCTCACACCACACCACAGCCTCCACACACACCACAGCCTCCTCACACCACACCACAGCCTCCTCACACCACACCACAGCCTCCACACACACCACAGCCTCCTCACACCACAGCCTCCACACACCACACCACAGCCTCCTCACACCACAGCCTCCTCACACCACACCACACCTCCTCACACCACAGCCTCCTCACACCACAGCCTCCTCACACCACACCACACCTCCTCACACCACAGCCTCCTCACACCACAGCCTCCTCACACCACACCACAGCCTCCTCACACCACACCACAGCCTCCTCACACCACAGCCTCCTCACACCACAGCCTCCTCACACCACAGCCTCCTCACACCACACCACAGCCTCCTCACACCACAGCCTCCTCACACCACACCACAGCCTCCTCACACCACACCACAGCCTCCTCACACCACAGCCTCCTCACACCACAGCCTCCTCACACCACAGCCTCCTCACACCACACCACAGCCTCCTCACACCACACCACAGCCTCCTCACACCACAGCCTCCTCACACCACACCACAGCCTCCACACACACCACAGCCTCCACACACCACAGCCTCCACACACCACACCACAGCCTCCACACACCACACCACAGCCTCCTCACACCACACCACAGCCTCCTCACACCACAGCCTCCTCACACCACAGCCTCCTCACACCACACCACAGCCTCCTCACACCACAGCCTCCTCACACCACAGCCTCCTCACACCACACCACAGCCTCCTCACACCACAGCCTCCACACACACCACACCACAGCCTCCACACACACCACACCACAGCCTCCTCACACCACACCTCCACACACCACACCACAGCCTCCTCACACCACACCACAGCCTCCTCACACCACACCACAGCCTCCTCACACACCACAGCCTCCTCACATCACAGCCTCCTCACACCACACCACAGCCTCCTCACATCACAGCCTCCTCACATCACAGCCTCCTCACACCACACCACAGCCTCCACACACCACAGCCTCCACACACCACACCACAGCCTCCTCACACCACACCACAACCTCCTCACACCACAGCCTCCTCACACCACACCACAGCCTCCTCACACCACAGCCTCCTCACACCACACCACAGCCTCCACACACCACAGCCTCCACACACACCACAGCCTCCTCACACCACAGCCTCCTCACACACCAACCACAACCTCCTCACACCACAGCCTCCTCACACCACACCTCCTCACACCACAGCCTCCTCACACCACACCACAGCCTCCTCACACCACACCACAGCCTCCACACACCACAGCCTCCTCACACCACACCACAGCCTCCTCACACCACAGCCTCCACACACCACACCTCCTCACACCACAGCCTCCACACACCACACCACAGCCTCCTCACACCACACCACAGCCTCCTCACACCACAGCCTCCTCACACCACACCACAGCCTCCTCACACCACACCACAGCCTCCACACACCACACCACAGCCTCCTCACATCACAGCCTCCTCACACCACAGCCTCCCTCAGGCAGCTGCCTGGCTGTGCTGGGACATCACGGACCCCCCAGCCCAGGCCTGCATGCCTGACTCATTCACTAACTCACTCGCTCGTCCACCCAGCTGCTTGCTCACGGGCCCGCAGGGACACAACTCGCTCATCCATTCACCAATTCATTCTTCCACTCACGCATTCAACTCACTCATCTGTGTCCTCATTCGCTCACCTACCACCCACCCACGTGCACGCACACACGCACGCACGCACGCACGCTTAGGCTTGGGGTGTCATTCGTTCACACATGCTCATGCGTGTGCGTGCATGCACACTCACGCTTGGAGTGCTTGTCGCACAGGGCGGCTGCCCGCATGTCACAGAGCCGCAGGGAGCCCTTGCTGCTGCTGTACACGAAGAGGTTGCAGTGGTGCGGGTGGAACTCGGACGCTGTGATCACCTCGGTCAGGTCCTCCATGTTGGCCGGCTTGATGTCCACGATGTCTGGGCGGCGGTCAAGGAGCACACGGCCGCGCAAGGCCCCGCCCCTCCCCGGGCTCAGCTGCTCTTTCAGCCCCAACACTTGAACCTGGAGGACAGAGCCACTAACCAGGTGGTTTCCAGCCATCCCTCCCCATGTCTGCCCACCGGCCTTACGTGGCTGACCCACCACCTCTTCCCTCCCTCCCTCCCCGCCCAAGGAAGGGGCCATCAGCTCCAGCCCCCGTAACCACAGACCTCACTTCTGCATTGCAAACAGGAAGAAAGGAACACAGAATGTGTGCCTGCTGCCTACCTCCACTTGCTGCCTACCAGTGCCTACTACACACCTGTGCCTACCACATACCTACCTGTACCTGCTGCCTACCTGTGCTTACTACACACCTGTACCTGCTGCATACCTGCATCTGTTACACACCTGCACCTGCTGCCTACCTGCATCTATTACACACCTGCACCTGCTGCTTACCTGTGTCTACTACACACCTGCACCTGCTGCTTACCTGTGTCTATTACACACCTGCACCTGCTGCCTACCCGCATGTATTACACACTGCACCTGCTGCCTATCTGCATCTATTACACAGCTGCACCTGCTGCATACCTGCATCTATTACACACCTGCACCTGCTGCCTACCTGTGCTTACTACACACCTGCACCTGCTGCCTACCTGCGTCTACTACACACCTGCACCTGCTGCCTACCTGCATCTATTACACACCTGCACCTGCTGCATACCTGCATCTATTACACACCTGCACCTGCTGCATATCTATGTCTACTACACACCTGCTGCATACCTGCATCTATAACACACCTGCACCTGCTGCCTACCTGCATGTATTACACACCTGCACCTGCTGCCTACCTGCATCTATAACACACCTGCACCTGCTGCATACCTGCATCTATAACACACCTGCACCTGCTGCATACCTGCATCTATAACACACCTGCACCTGCTGCCTACCTGCATGTATTACACACTTGCACCTGCTGCATACCTGCATCTATAACACACCTGCACCTGCTGCATACCTGTGTCTATTACACAGCTGCACTGCTGCCTACCTGCATCTATTACACACCTGCACCTGCTGCTTACCTGCATCTATTACACACCTGCACCTGCTGCCTACCTGCGTCTATTACACACCTGCACCTGCTGCATACCTGTGTCTATTATACAGCTGCACTGCTGCCTACCTGCATGTATTACACACTGCACCTGCCACATACTGGCAGGGGCACATATGCGGGGGCATCTGCTGCCACCCCCAGCACCCCTTGCCCTCCTGTCCTCAGGAAGAAGCAGGACCGGGTGGCCGAAGCCCCTCCCAGGCACAGTCAGTGCACTGTCTCCTGTCCCATCAGCTTCCCGTCTCACGCTCTCCACTGTTGGGTGCGCTGTTAACTTCCTTCACTCTTCAGCAGCTCAGCCCCCCCACCCCCCGCAAACTGAGCTGGCCAGACACAGCTGGGCACCCGGAGAGAGCGGCAGGGCACAGAGGGACTGGGCAGTGGGGAAACCACGCGTCTGCCCTTGATCCCTCCACTGGACGCCACTGAGCACGAGCTCCTGTGGCCCTGTCACGCTGAGCTGCAGGGGAGGGGGGGTGGAGGGCTGAATGGGAGCCGTCAGAGCTGCCCGCCGCTTCTACACCACGGCCTTGCTGGAGACTCTGGGGGGTACACAAGGTGAGACCTGGGGTCACAATGACGCTGGGCTGTGACCCAGGACCAGGCGCTGTTCCAGAGGCTTCGAGGGGCCATTGGACACCCATCCACCTGAGTGGGGTGGTCCTCAAGCCACGGCTGAGGCTCACGTGGGCCAAGACCACGAGGTGCCACACCATCGGGGCAAGGCTGGAACCCCACGTTAGGCACGCAGGCCCCTGAGGAGGCGAGCAGCGAGGCGAGCATTGTCAGGGTGCAGGCTAGTGCCTGGGTGTGTGCTACTATCCAGGGGCAACCCGGCCCTCAGCGCGCCCCAAGGCTTACTGAGGCTGCTTGTGTTCAGGCCCACTCTTCTTATCCAACCACAACCCCCACCCCGCCCCCCTCCGCCCCCCTGAAGACAGCAGACAACCTGCACAGCTGTGCCTGCAGCCCAGGGGCGCTGCGCCAGCACCTGGGCCGTGCTCAACACCGCCGTCCCACTGGCTGCGCAGGCCGCGGGCCCCGCGTCTGCTCTACGCAGTGGGTCACGACCTGGTGAGGATCACTGGTGCACGCCGCGTCAGGCCGTGTGCCCATGGGACACTCGGCTCTCAGAGGCTGGCGGAGGGGCATACCCCACCGAATAGACCAGATCAGCAAGGCTGAGGAGCTGGGGCCGCCAGGGGCCTGGGCAGCGGAGGCCGGGGGGTCTCGGGCTGGAGGATGCCCAGCTCAGGGCACCGCCGGCCCCCTTCACTCCAGCTGAGTTCTCAGCAAGCAGACATGCTGCCCGGCCTCCACCTCCTAACCCTAGCTGTGTCCCTGGCTGTGTCCCCCGGGCTGTGGCCAGCTCCACAGATGAGACAGAAAACGTGTTCCAGACTAAGGGGTGAGGTGAGGCCGGCCTGCAGCACAAACAATTGCTTAGGGAAGAAAAAAAAAAAAATCAATGGAACCATCTTGAAATGTGTGAGCGCTAAAAATAGATCAGCGGCCTCAGCTGTGGCTCTGTGCTATCCTTGAGCAGCAGAAAACTCTAGCAAATCACCGCATGGACCCCAGTCTCCAGAAGCTGGCATTAAAAAAGCATGAGAGGCTGTTTAAAACAGAGATGGGGGAATGTGTGGGGGGAAGGAATCAACGGGGGGGGGGGGGGGGTGGTGTCTGGGGAGCAGCAGCAGAGGGTGCTGGGGGAGGGGAGGGGTCTGGGGACCAGCAGAGGGAGCCTCTTTCCTCCTGAAGTGTGGAGGAGCGGGGTAGGTCCTCCAGGGGAAGCCCTGTTTACCAGCCTAGGACGCTGTACCTAGTTGCTCAGGAGGCTGAGACCCAAGGATCACGGTTCAACGCCAGCCAATTAACCACCAAAATGGAAGAACTAGAGCTGTGGCTCACACAGCAGAGCACCAGCCTTGAGCAAAAGAGCTAAGAGGGAGCAGCTCAGGCCCTCAATTCAAGTCAGAGTCCCAGCGCACACGCAAATGTTTTCCTAAGCAGACGTGATTCCGGATGTGGGCCCTAGCCACACAGAGAGCGCAGCCTCTCCCTAAAGAAGCTAAACAGAGGCAAAGACCCCAAGCCGAACGGCTCACATCAAACCCGCCCGCCATTTGAAGGCTCCGGCCTGGAGGGGTGGCAGTGGGGCCGGGGGGAAGGATACTGAAGCTCCTGTCCGTGATGGCCAGGTGCCACAGGTTGATGCGCAGGTCATCCGCAGACATGTAGGTCTCGCAGTCGCTGTTGACCGAGATGGAGTTGATGTGGTAGGTGTGGCCGTTGGCAAAGATCCTCCGGGGGCTCACCTCCACCATCAAATCCATGGGCTTCAGCACCGGCACCTGCAGGAGGAGGGGAGGAGAAGAAGCAGGTCAGACAGCAGGGCCCGGGGGGGGGGGGGGGGAGGCGCCTCTCTGGGCCCCAGCTTTTTGTGTGTGCAGTTCGGGGCATGATCCCTGAAGCTGTTGTTCAAGGCTGGTGCTCTACCACTTGAGCCACAGCTCCACTCCTGTTGTTTTTTTAGTAGTTTGTTGGAGATAAAAGTAGTCTTGTGGACTTTCCTGCCCAGGCTGGTTCTGAACCATGATCGTCAGATCTCAGCCTCCTGCTAGGATTATAGGTACAATTATAGGATTATAGGATTATAGGATTATAGCCACCAGCGCCCAGGTGGGCCTCAGGTTTTGGGGGGTAGAAAAAAACGTCGGGATCCCGTGACCTCACCCTGCTCCAAGGAAAACAGGGGTTCTGGTGAGGAAACTGAGGCCTGGAGCAGGGGACACAGCCTCCCCACAGAAGCAGCCCCACCAGACGCCAACCCTCAAGGCTCTCCAAGCCTTAAAATCCCGGTGGTTTCAAAGAAAAAAAGGAATGCAAAGCCCAGGCGTGGCTCCTGGGCGTCGGTGCCCACCTGCAACGAGGTCACCGTGGAGAGATCCTTCAGCTTCCCCTCTTCATCCTTCAGGTTGTAGCCCTCCGGCCGCTTGTCTCGCTCGGTAATCTTCCATAACTTTATCGTTTTATCTTGAAGAAAAGAACAGAGAAGAACACATGTCATCCACCACCGGGACGGAGGGCATGCATGGCTCCGGCCAGCCACACAATGGCACCCACTGGAAAGCTGCCGAGACCCCCACGCTGCGCTGGACGAGGAACATCTCCCACCGTGTGGGTTCTACACACAGAGCGTGTGCGTGTGGCAGCACGTGTGTGTGTGTGTGTGCAAGCACGTGGTGTGCAGAGCTGGTCTTCACTCCAGCCCTTTCTCATGTTGGATCCCAAAGGTGACCGTCTCGGGCCGAGGGTCTGACGCCCCGGGACAACACACCTGCCCTCACCCTGCCAAGAACATCACAAGAAAAAGCTGAGTGGGTGTGGTGGTGAATTGTCAGTGCCACCTGCTGGGTTAGATGTGTCTCAGACACAGCTGTGAAGGGTTCTTTGTTTTGTTTTGCTTTTTCTCTTGAGCCGAGATAGGAGTAAGCAGGTGACTTCCATCATGTGAGTGGGCCACATCTAACCAGCTGAAGGCCGGGAGAGGGCAAAGGCCAGCTGCCAGGAAATGGCTTCAGGTGTGAACTGCAGCTCTTCCCTGCCTTCCAGCCAGGGGTCTACGCTACAGACTGCAGCCTCACTGGCTCCCCTGATCACATGAGCCAGTTCCTCACCTGCCTGCCTCTCTCCCCCCCTTCTCTCTCTCTCTCTCTCTCTTTCTCTCTCTCTCTCTCTCTCACACACACACACACACACACACAGACATCCCTCAGGCAGCTGCACCATCAGTGGACAGGAACGAGTGGGCTATGTCCTGCTGCAGGAGTGTACACCTGTATGGGTACACACATACACGTATGAACATGTACATGCATGCTCATACACACGTGCACGTGCGCACGCGTGCACACACATGCATACCATGAGGCCTCACCATTGGTGGACAGGAGCGAGTGAGCCGCATTCTGCTGCGGGAGCCATTTGATCTTGTTGATCTTCTCCTCTATCTCCAGGCTCTTGAGATAGTCGAACTCCGGCTCGTGACTCTGGAAAGTGCTGTACACGTCGTACTCGCCCTGGCTATGAGGTGCATTTTTACTCTGCAAGGAAACCAAGAGGCAGCTGAGCTGCAGGACAAGCTATGCTTCTGTGACCCGGGACTCGCTGGCCCACCGTGTCCTCAGTGCAGCTAAACAACTGAGTGAGCTCAGGTTTGCTGAGCGACTACTCCATGCTGGGCACTGACAAAGGCTTCAGGGCTCTCCTATTCGCAGCCCGCAGCCCGCACGGAGACAGGCCACATGGCGACCTGTGACTATCGAGGACAGAAGGCAGAGCTGAGGGTCTGACCAGCCTGCGTCAGCCCTAACCTGCTCCTGGCACCCACGGATCCAGCTGGGGCCTGACTTTGCGGGGGAGACGGACACGTGCAGTCCTGGGACAGGACTCGGCTACAACAGACCCGAGACAGGACAGCACCGGGCCCATCCGGGCTTAGGCAGTGGAGTTCTTTATGGTATGGCCCCCCCGGTACAGTCCCGCCCTCCAATATGAAGGTGCTGGGTCCAGGGTGAGCAGCAGGGACAGCTTTACCAGCTGAGTTTGTTTCCATGGCAACGTGAAGCTGCACTGGAGAGACAAATGAATTCTCCAACCACGCAGGCAACAGCTTCAAGTTTTCCTGTTCATTATCGGAGAGTGTCTATTTTTAGGCTCCGCCCTCTGCCTCGCTCTGGCAAAGATTCCAATTCTTCCATGTTTTTGCCTCCATTCTACTTCCTCTCCCGTGAGCACAGTCATGGGGAGGGGTGGAAGGAAGAAGGTAAAACCAAAGGAAAAACCCAGCTCCCGTGGCTCACGCCTGTCATCCTAGCGACTCAGGAGACTGAGATCTGAGGATCATGGTTTGAAGCCAGCCTGGGCAGGGAAGTCCATGAGACCCTTAGCATCTATTAACTAGCAAAAAGCCAGAAGTGAAGCTGTGGTCCAAGTGGTAGAGTGCCAGCCTTGAATAAGTGTTTTAAAAAAAGAAAAAGCTAAAAGACGGGGCCCTGAGATCTAGCTCTAGGCCAAGGACTGGGACAGACAGACAGACAGATCTGCCAAAATTAATTTGTCTCTGAATTTGGTAGCAGGAGGGCTGTGCTGTGTCCTCATCCTTGCCAGCCACCTCCCAGGGTGGGTCCTTACATGCACCACTGCCCCAGGGGGCGGCCATGAGGGGAAATCACAGCCCCAGGACCACGCTCAGCTCCGCCCCTCCGCTCAGCTCCGCCCCTCCGCTCAGCTCCGCCCCTCCCCGCCTCTCCCTTCTCCCTGGTTTCAGCCCAGCACATGTTCACGGAGAGAAGTCCTTCACGGGGACCAGGGGGCTGCTTGCCGTGCTGGGCTGCTGGGCACGGGCAGGTGACCCGTCTGTTTCCATAGCTACAAGTGTGGGGATCCCCACCTCTCCCGGAGCTGAGCGAGGAGAGTAAGCCAGGATGGTGCACAGAACACCTGGCCAGGAGCCTGCGCACAGTAGGTGCACAGAACAATCCCAGGCCGCTCTCGCTTTCCTCAGGATGCTGCTGAGCAGCACACTCGGACGTCGGGTGGCGGGCCTAGGGAGGGACTGGGAAGGTGGGGGGGGGGGGCGCGTGGGGGCTGGGCCTGACCACCACACGGCAGCTGCAGCCTGCCTTGAGGAGCCAGGCAGGAGAGGCCTTGATCGCCCCCTTTCTACAGCCACCCAGGCACAGGAAGGTTTGAGGCTCTGGCTGTGCTGAGGTTTTTCTGGGGTTTCAGGGTGCAAGCATGGCTTTGTGAACAGACCTGGGCTCCCCTCTGCACCAGCCAGTCACCCCCCTCCCCCCCCCCCCCCCCGGCTTCCCTCCAGCTCCAGGGCAGAGCTCTGGAAGGCAGTGCCAAGGCCCAGCTTGGAATCCGTCCTCCCCGCCCCACCCACCCCTGCCAGCCCCCCTCACCCCTACATACCTCTGGTTCCCGCTGGAAGATGACCACCCGGCCGCCCTTGTCACCCGTGGCCAGGAGCTCTCCAGTGTGGTTGAACTCAACAGTGGAGATGATGTCGGCTAGGGGAGACAGAGGGGAGGGGTCAGCAGACGGGGCCTGTGCGGCGTGGACGGCATGCACAGCAGGTCAGTGTGTGCTCGGCGCCCCGCACCCCTGCGGGGCCATGGGCAGGAGGGGACCCAGGGGTGAGGAGTATGTCTTCACGATTAGATTCTACTCCTCACCCTCCTTTCCTCCCCCAAGCACTGCAGGTTCCCTGGGGGAGACAGATGGGTCCGTGGGGATGTACCGTAGCTCAGCCTCACTCAGGGACTGGGCCTTGGGGAGGGGAAGGGAGCACCACCCCCTCCACCCTGGAGGACATTTCAGGAAGGCGACATAAGGGACCAAGGGCCCAGACAAAGTGAGCTACAGCTGTCTGGACAGAGCCCAGCTCTGTAGAGCTGGGATGGAGGCTCGACCGGAGGCCCACCCCGGGGAGGCCACTGAGAGAATGCATGGTGGGCGGAAGGCAGGGAACGGCGCAGCACCCACAGACGCTGGTACCTGGACGAGAGGGGACAGGAGGCGACACCTGAGGCCACCCGGGCGTGGCCTCATCCTGCTTCCTTGAGCGGTCTAGTGGGCCCCGGTGTCTGGCCGCCCAGGGCAGGCCAGCCCCTCCCAACACGGCTGTTGACGAATGAGACCCCCCCCACCCGTTAGGGCCAGATGCCCAGCTCGGGTGACTCCCCGAGCTCACCCACAGGCAGGCCTCTGGGACCCCTCCCAGCCTGCACCCAAGAAGGCTGAGCCCTCAGCTCCGCATGCTGCTCCCCCTGCCCCCTTCCAGCCCCTGTGACCCCGGCATCCAGGACCTTTGTGAAAGGGCTGCCAGGTACCTGGGGTCCCAGACACCCAGGGCTGGTTCTCCTGCATGGGCATGGACTTGGAGAGGACTGACACCCCCATCCCCAGGTCCAGTCCTGGCACGGGAACACGGGAACCCCCTTCCATGCCAACATTCTGGGACTCGAGTCACAGAGACAACCGGCCCGAACATTCCAGGGGCTGCAACAGGCAGGAGGAGGACGGGACCGCAGGAACAAGATGGCTCTTCCAGAGCCCCAGCTCGCCAACAAGGCCAGCCCCAAGCCCCATCCACAAGCTTGCCCCGAACCCCAAGGTAGAGTTTTATTTCTAACTTGCATTTATTCTTAATGCCTGGAGAATTAAGTGCTTCTATACAAGTCATTTCTAACATATCTGGAAATGTAAAAAGTGCTAGAACACTATCTGCATATGTCCAAGCAGCCATCGCTGGCAGATCAGAGCAGTATCCCCGCCCCCCCCATCCAGGAATGGGATGGACCTCCGACCTCTGCATCATCCTCAAATCTCAGCCATCAGAGTTGCTGGAATTATGGGCATGAGCCACTGGCACTTGACTTTGGATTTATTTTCAAACCAACCACAGCAGTGACACTCCTACCAAGGGACCAGAAAAGAGCATAGCACCCCACCCCACCCATCCTCTATCCTCCCTGACTGACAGCCAGACAGCCAGACAGCCAGACAGCCAGTAGGGTGGAGGTTTATTCAGACTCCAAGCCGGAATTCCACCAACCCTACCTCCTCCATCATTTTGACCTCTAGGAAAGGCAGGCGGCCTCAGCAGGGGTGAGGAGGCCCCAGTTGCCTTGACCCCCACTTGGCCTCCCCGCCCCCCCCACCATGGGAGCCTCCACTACAGGGCAGGGGTCCCTGCTGCCCACCCTGCCTTCACAGCCCCTCCCCCGCTGCCTGGGCACTCGGGTCACCCACTGTCTCCTGAAGGATGGACGCCAGCTGCTCCTGGGACACCGGTGTGTGACCACGGCCCACGGCGCCCGCTTCATGGTGAACAAATGTCTCTGACAGCCTGGCCTCCCGCTCCTGACCTGTGGAGACTTGCTGGCAGACAAGCCCTGCGTGGAGGGCTGCGAGGGCTGGGCACAGGGTGGGCCTTGACCTCGGCCTTGGCTGGGTGGACGTGCCCAGGCAGGCCTCGTGCCTCCGGTGGAGCCGGGACCTCTGGCCAAGCCCAGCCCAGAGCGGGCACAGCACAGGCCAGGGCAGGCTCGGCGGGCGCAGCCCCAGCTCTTCTGCCCTGCCGCGCCCCCTCCTCACCCCCCCATTCTGGCCTCTGCAGGCCCGGCTTCTGCCCGCAGCTAGCCTGGATCTCCGGTCTGTGGTTTCCTCGGACCTCCACCCAGCACACAGACGGACCTACTGCCTGCCATGGGCACCTGCCACCGCTCTGGCACAGCACCCACACCCTGCGCCCCTCAGAGTGGCCCAAGCCCTTGCACTGTAAGTCTCCGCAGCGGGGAAGGAAGCTCAGACGCTCAATGCCTGGCTCCCATGGCTGCACTTCACAACCCCACCAGTGCCTGAACGCGCTGGGCAAGCTACGGGCATCGGGGCACTGTGCCGCCGTTTCTTTTTTCTCTTCTACCAGAGCCACACGGCGACCATGCGGGCTGAGCCACGCGGGGGAAGGCTGGGCCGGCCACCCCAGAGGGGGAGGAGGAAGGGTGACGTGCCGGGTGATGGCTGGCTGCGTCCCTCCCTGGCTCCAGACACGGGAAGGAGAGCAGCGGGGCAGGGCCACCAGCGTCCTGCCAGCGGGCAGTCCACACTGCGAGCTCCTGGCCTGGGTGTCAGGCCGGCTGCGTCTGAGTTAAGCTGAGCCTCACCGCTGCCGGGCTAGCGGGCCACACACAGCTCTAGGGCTCTCCACTTCACCTCAAAAGCCCCTCAAGGGAGAGGGAACAGGATATAAAATTGAACATAAGATGTGTTTAATTATATAGACCAGTGATCACAGCCTCACTAAATAAACAGGCCGGGGGAAAGCAGCAGCAGACTCAAAATACCAACACAGCTCGCTTCAGGGTTGTGGAACTGAAATAGCTGTTCTCCATTTTACTTTTTCTTCTGAATGTTTTCTAAAAGCCATCTTTAATAGCTTTATTGGGGGTATAACTGACCAACAAAGAACACCTATCTGATGGACACAAGTTTGATGGGACTATGATATTATATATAATAACAAGTATGCAATTTGGTGAGGATATTACACTGTGTATAACCTGTACATTATTTTTACTGATGGAGAAAATAATGCTATTATCACAAAGTCCACATAACCAGACAAAGCAGTGCGGCGGTTTCCACAGTAACAGGCAATTGACGGCGCGTGTGTCATTCCCGTGCCAGGCTTCCTTGGGGCCCGTGTGACTGGTGTGATATTCACTTGGCAATGAGCAGCAGCGCTCCCTCCCAGGAGTTCCTCGTGCACCATCTAACCGACGCACTGACACACTGTCATCTCAGATGTCAGGGCACGTACAGAAATCTCCTCTCACTGCCCTTCAGCGTGACTTTGTGTGTGTGTGTGTGTGTGTGTATATTGGGGCACATGGCCAGAGCTGACACGTTGTAGGCCTGGAATCTAAAACTCCCACTTTCAAAAACACAATACAGAATGCAAAGGAATACTATTCAGCCCTTAAAAAGCACGAGCTCCTGTTACTTGCAACCACACGGATGGGCCTGGCAGACATTGTGCTATGTGAAATGAGCCAGGCACTGAACGATCTGACCTACATGTGCAAGGGAAAAGGCAGGTCTGAACCATTGTTACCAGGGACCCAGGTGATGGGGGCGGGGTGGGGGGGAGGTAAGGTTAGGAACAGGTTAGAAAATTGTTGGATAAAAATAAAATAAATTTATTTAGTTTCCTGTCACGGTATACTCAGGTTATGATCCAAACCATATGCAGACATGCAGAAGGAAGGAAGGGCCAGACCAACCAACCCTGCTCAGTGCAAAAGACACTCAAGGATCTAGACCCCGATCAGAAGGTGCTTGAGGGATCTTGACCCCGATCAGATAGACAAGGAAAGCACAATCGCAGTCTGAACAGCTGCAATTTTAACTGGTAAAAGGATACTAAGAGTCAGGCATGGCAGCCCGTGCCCATAACCCCAGCACCTGGGCGACTGAGGCAGGAAGATCACCAGCTCAAGGCCCTCCTAGGATACAAAGCAAGACCCTGCCTCAAAAAATAAAATAACAACAAAGGATATACAGAAAGTCTGCTTGTTCACACAGAAAGGAAAGGAAACTTCGCCAGGTGCCTGTGGCTCACGTCTATAATCCTAGCTACTCAGGACGCTGGGATATGAGGATCGTGGTTCAAAGCCAGCCTGGGCAGGAAAGTCTGTGAGACTCTTATCTCCAATAAACCACCAGAAAACTGGAAGTGATGCTGTGGCTCAAGTGGTAGAGTGCTAGCCTTGAACTGAAGCGCTGAGACACGGTGCCTAGGCTCAGAGTTCAAGCCCCATGACCAACAAAAAAAAAAAAAAGGAAACTTCACATAAACAGCACCCCACACCCCGTCCTCCCACGTCCGCCTGGCCTCTGTGCTTTCCACTTGTGCTTTCGAGGTTCAGGCAAGCATTTCCCTCTCCCGGCAGTATTGGCTCCCTTTCATGGCTGAGTAGTATTCCAGTGGCATCATACGGTTGCTTCTTTGACAGGACTGGGGTTTGGACTTGGGGCCTTGTCACTAGGCAGGCATTCTACCTTTTGGGCCACACCCAAGCTTTCCCACAGTGATCCCTTTTCTTCAAGGAAAAAACAAGACACAGGAAGAGAGGCTGCAGAACCTGGGTGAGGGGCTGGAGATTCCAGGAGAGAGATGGGGGGTTGTGGGCCTCCGAATGCCCTTGGTCTGAGGCTGCTGAGCACAGGCTTCTGCAGGTACCAGAACCACGGTAGAAGACACTGTCCCTTCTGGGCCATTTCTGGAATGGGCCAGCTGCGGCCAGCTGCGCAAGCCAGGCTCACACCGTAGTAGAGACAGAACTGCCTGGGAGAAGACCATGCACCGCCCTCGGGTCTGTACAATGACAACACTGATGGCGCTGATGAACGTCATCTTCCAGTAGCCAGGTGACTGAATTGCAAGGAAAGAGGCTGTGGGCAACCGTGAAGTTTGCTGTGTGTGTGTGGGGGGGGGGGGGGGGGTGGAGAGGACGGGGCTGTGGGATTGGAACCTGGCCTTGCCAAGGTTCAGGGCCGCCTGGCTGGGCCCACGCTCCGCTCCGGACACGAGCCCTCTCCGGGTCCACACAGACATTTTTCACTGCTTTGCAAGAGGCTGTTGACTTCTTCTGCAAGGACTTATGGCACCCTACGGAGTGCCAGACCTTTCCCTGAGCAGCAAGAATTCAGACGTGCGCCAAGCGGGCCCTGGCTGCGCCCTGCCCCGCAGGGGACGTGGCTGCTCACACGCGCTCGGAGTGTGGCCACCACCGCGTCCCGGGCTCCGGGTCCAGCAGAGGGCGAGCAGAGGCAACGGCGCACTGTGTGGGGAAAGCGGGGGCCTCACGTGAGAGGGCTGCTTCAACTCCATCCCCACCCGGCGCTGGGACCAGCTTGGCCTCGTCTCAGCCCCTGGGCGGGGCCTTCCCACGCTGTCCCTACCGCTGCACAGCCTTGACTACCCAGCCACCTGCCTTCTCTCTCCGCCCCCCCCCCCCCCGGGCGCCGCGCTCTCCTGGTCTCTTCCTCCACCACCAGCCCAGGACCCCAGACAGCCATGGAGGAAGCGTCTGAAGAGCCCCTGTCCTGGGCAGGCATCCAGCCCTCCCCTCCGTCCTTCCACATCCCAGTGGCTGCCCTGTGGATGGCCAGGCCAACGGCCAGCAGGGTAGCTCCACGTCCAAGGCTTCCTTTTCGTGCCATTTACAAGTATACTGCACACCTATGACCTCTGATCATGGGAAAGACAGGCACTGTTTTCAGCCCTGACGGGGAAACTGAGGCTCCGGGAAGCACACTCATGGTCCCTGGGGACAGCATGGGAGGCGTGTTGGTGCAAATCCACCTGGCCAGGGCAGATTCCAAGGTACCTGTGGCTACACCACCCTGGGTACAGACCCAGAGGAATGCAGTCAACACACAACAGACATGCCCACACACGTGCCCTGTAGAGACTAAACTACAGAATCAGGGAGAGGCAAAACGTGGTTTATACATACCAGGGAGTATTATTTAGCCAGAAAGAAGAATGAAATCATGTCGTGTATTAGAAAACTGATGATAAATAAAACAAGTCATATTCAGAAAGACAAAGCTCACACTTCTTCTCATATGAAGAATCTAGATTTTCTTTTTTAAGAAGTAGAAGAGGGACTAGACAGAGAAAGAAGAGAAAGCCAGTGGGAGGATGGAGGGGGCGAGGGGGTAGTAGCGGGGGGGGGGGGGGGGGGGGTGTGGTCAAGTCTCAGTAGATGTGACGATGTCGCCCGGGGCTCACTAGCTACTTAGGAAGCCGAGACTTGAGAACTGCAGCTCAGCGCCAGGACAGGCAGGGAAGTCTGTGAGACTTATTTACAATTAACCATCAGAAAACCACAAGTGGAGCTGTGGCCCAAGTGGTAGAGCGCTCGCCTTCAGCAAAAAGGCTCGGGGACAGCGCCCGGACCCTGAGCTCAAGCCCCAGGAATGGCACACACACAAAATATATATTTTAAATTGTCACCGCCCATGTGCCTCCCGCAGGCCCCGTGTGTATCCGCTCCGGCACCCCGGCATGGTGAGCCACCCCGGTCTGCACGCAAGCCCCCCAGGGCAGCAGCTGCTCCACATCACATCTGAGTCAGGCCTGTGCCCACCCAGCCCGGCCCAGCACCTGGGACACCTGTGGCATCAGCAGGAACTGTGCCAGTCCCGGCGGCCTGTCCGGCAGCACAGATGCCAGGCCCAGCCGGCTGGGCTGATCTGGGCCAGCGGGGGCCTGGCTGCCTCAGCCTGGACGGATTAACAAACTTTGCTGACCGGGAAGATGCGTTCGGGCACCGTGCCCGCTCAGCGGCGGGCAGCCTCACGTGCGTGCGGTGAGCAGGTGAACGGACAGGACTCACCTCAGGGGTCCCTCCTTTTCCGTGTCTGCTCTGGTTTGGGCGGATGAATTGGAGCTGGAGGAGAGGCAGGCAGGATCCCTGCGATCTCCTGCCCTTCCTGTCCCTGCTGCTTGTGTGGGCCGCCAACCAGACCCTGGCCCTTCCACATACCCACCCCCAGCCCACACACCCCCAAGCCTGTGATGCACCTGCTCTCCCCAGCAGGTGGGGGGTCTGATTCCACAGCTGGCCATCCCCGGGTCCTAGGGGGACACCACCCCCCACCCTCAGGCCAGATCACTGCCACCACACAGCCTCTAGAGCAGGCCACACGACTCTGCCTCCACTGCCTCCCCAGCATGGCCGCCCCAGGGGACCCCAGGTGGGCAGGAGTGGCTCTCCAGCTGCCAGATGCTGACCGGAGCCCCATCCACCCAGTGGACGCGACGGGAAAATGTGTCTCGGAGGGCAGAAGGTCGTTTTCCCAAAGGAGGATGATGCTAGAGGACCCACAGGTCTGCACACGCAGACCATTCCATGCTGCTGCTGAACGGCACACACACAGCAACACAGCAGCACAAGGATGGCAAACAGACCCCAAATGCACAGAGGCACTGGCCACCGAACGGAGGAAGGAAGGTCCTTCCAACAAGCCCCTGTCCCCGTGGGGAGAAACACCAACATCACACACAGTCACGCCAAAGTGACCCACACAGCAAACACAAAAACAGCAACCACAACAAACGTGGGCTTTATCAAAACTGGAAAATGCGTGCTCTGGAGAGAAAGTACTCTGAGAACGGAAGGGCGAGCCAGGGGAGGAGAGCAGACGCCTGTAACGCACGCATCCCGCGCCTCTCACGTGCACACGAACGAGGCCCCTGTCCGGCTCAAGAACAAGAGCACACGCAATCTGATTCAAAGAGGGGGAGAGATGTGGATGCACGCCCGCGGAGCCACGGGGCAGAGACCACGGCCAGCGAGCGTGTCTGCGGACGCTCTGGGACTGGCAGGCCTCTGCCTCACGAATGCACCGGTCCAGCTGGCAAGAGACGGGGAGGAAGCTAGGAAACCGAGGGCTGTAAGGACCGTGGCTAAGAAACCCCATCCTGGCTTGCTGACGGAAACAGAATAGCGTGTGGCCTGCAGCCAGGCCTTGCTGACCCACACAAGGCCCAACCTGACCATCTAAGGCCCCAAACGCCCGGGCCCACACGCGTGAGGAGTTAATGATACAAGGTCTAGGGAAGTTCCTCCCATCTTCCACAGCGAACCCATCCTCCCGTCCACAGACCCCTCAATGAGAGCCGGGGGCCTGGGGAGCTCAAGGGAGCCGCTCACTCCAGAGCCCGGCTTTCCTCCCCACCTCCAGAGGGCTGTGCGTGAATGGACCTGAATCCTCCCTGAATCCTTTCTCCCTTGAGGCCAAGGACCTTCTGGTGACCAGGTCACGGGATCCTGTAACAGATGCACGCAGCACTCCTGGCCAAGCATCCCCCCATGTTCCCCAAGCTCCAGAGGAGAAACTCAAGTCAGGAAAGACGCTGGAACCAAGGTCTCAGGATTGGCCTTGAGCCTCCCACAGGCCGGCCTGCTCCTCCCCAGCCTCAGCTCTGGGGTTGCTCTGGTCAAGGGATGCTTGGGAGGGGGTGTTAATATTAGTAGAAGTTTTAGTGCAAGGAGCCGGCTCTCCCAGCCAGAGCCTCGCTCGCGTCTTGGGCTTGGTTAACAGGAAGGTCAGGGGCTCTCACGGCCAGGCACCGCCCGGCAGTTCAGACCTGCACAGGAAGGCACATCCCAGCTCCGGCAGCCCTGCCAGACGGCCCCCCACGCCTGAGGATTCGTCTCTCACGTTCTGCATGTCCCTGCGTGGCGGGTGGTCACGTGCACCGGCTGTGATGGTGACACGTGGTTCCAGGGTCGGCCACCGCGGGCAGCTCCTGCTGCTGGACCTCCAGAGGGCGGAGCCAAAGCCCAGAACAGCACCGGGGCCTCACCAGGCTCCGCACCCCGGCCTCGGTGCCCGAAAGCCGGGCTGGAGGCCTCCACTCTCTTCCGCACGATTCTGAGTCTCACAGCCAGCCCTCTGCCCCTGCGATGCCCCCGAGCGGCTCTGGGGCCACAACAGCCATCCTGGGGCTCCCCCAGCGGAGCATGTCTCACCCAGACACCACCCGTCAGGAGTGGCCGTGCTGAGCGGGGTCTGTGACTTGTGGTCCTAATATTGTAAGTGTTTACTGTATGCCACACCCCCAACGGGCCCCCTGCATACCTCAGGCAGGAGAGCGAGTCAGGGGCCCAGGCTGGAATCCTGGATCCATCACTCGCTAGCTGTGTGACTTTGGGCCAGTGCTTGGACCTCTCTGAGCCTTACCATCCCCACCAGGTTCACGATAAGGTGAGGAGGGATTTGCTCACGGGGTCACTGTGGGGGAATACAGTAACACGAAAGGGCTCGTCCCTGGGATAGCAACCCTAAGACCCATCGCCGAAGCCTGGGGGTGGGGGGAGGACCATGCTCTCCGTGGATGAGAACGCCAAGGTTCCAAGGCTGAATGCCTGCCAGGCCCAGGGTTGTGGTATGCTGCACAGGTGGGCTCGGCCTGGGCCACGCTGCTGGGACTCACACATACTTGCTGTGTCACCAAATGAAACAGGCTCCTGCTCACACCCGCAGGCAAGTGTGTGACGCTGGCAGGTGCTGTGCCAGCTCATCCACCACGTGGCCTGGGTGTTCTACCAGCAGTCCGCCCCCTCGGCCATGGGAGGACCCAGCCTCAAAATCAGGGTGGCTTCTTGGAGGAGGCACTGCCTTTGAATCTGGTGGACAGGGGCATGCACATGCCCAGCCAGAGCACCCATGCCACAGAGGGAGGCAAAGCCCCTCCACAGGCACCAAGAGAAAGCCACCGGGCATGAGAATGCTGGGCGGCCTGGCCCTGCTCTCAGGTTAACCAGTGGGGGCGGGGGCAGAGGGGAGCGGGCGGCTGGAGTACACTCTGCCAAGGCCAGGAGGAGCCACAGGGTAACTAGAAGCACCATGCAACTGGGACTTCAATACGTGCACCCAGCAGGAAGCACCCACCCCCTCCCACCACGTGGGCAGCTGATTGGGACACCAGCCTGTCACTTCCAGGGCAATTACAAGGGCCAGGACCTGGCCAGGCTCCCACTGCCCGACAGACCATTTGGCCTCAAGACAGCAGAGAGAGGGTTTAGCAGCGACAGTAACAAGAAGTGTTGCCCAGCCTCTGCCTTCCTGCTCCAACAGGAAGGGAAGAGGGTGGAAGAGATGACAGCATGCTTCAAGGTCCTCTCTGCACCCGAGTGGGCTGATGGGAAACCGGGCAGTGTGGCAGCTACGGTCAGGGCCCCGGGGGCCGAGAGGACCCACCCTGACCTCCTCAAGGCTCTCCTCACACAGGAGCATGTGTGCGGTGCACACTTGGGGACCACAGGGCCGCAAGACCCTCCAGCTGGCAGGACCCTGCCTGGACAGCCAAGCCTCTCCCCGGCCTCTGCCTGACCGGCACGATGCACAGGGGGAGCAGCGTCCGCAGCGTGTGTAACAAACACCCAAGCATCACCCTCTGGGACCCTGTAAGTGACTTCATGGAGCGTACCTACACCTGCACGTGTCAGAGGTGTCCTCAGACGCGACTGGCGTTGAAATGGCAGGGTTCGGGTGCCTGGTGTGTGGCCCAGGGATCTGTAATTAACGGGCAGTGGGGGGGCAATCCGGGGAGGCAGGGCCACGGGGGGGTCGGCGGGGGTCTGCGGGGGGCACACAGGGGGACGCAGCAAAGCCAGCTACACTCAGGGGAAATAGTACCTGCCTAGGAATGTGGTCAGAATCAACTCTGGGCACGTGCTGCCTGCCTGGCATTCTACCTACGTGGGAAACAAATCAGGAGGATCATGTTCCAGACCAACCACGGGCAGAAAACAATCCAGGGAACTGTGTCTCCATGTGAGAGGCTGGGCGGTCGTGGTGCACGCTGCCATCCCCTCCACAATACAAAGCCCAAGTAGGCGGATCGAGGACCGAGCATGCGTCCAGGCAGGAAGCATGACCCTACTTCCACAATCACATCTAAAGACACGTCTGAAGGCCTGGTTCAGTAGTAAGGCACCTATCCCAGCACTCCCCACCCCGTCCCCTCCAAAACAAAACAAAAACAAGCCCTGCCCCAAAATAAGTAAATAAAGTGGGAGGAGGGGAATTCCTCCTTACTGGGCAGCAGGAGCTACCACACGGAAACCCTCGGCCTTGCTCCGAGGACGCCTACAGAACCTCTGCCCAGCACCCCTCCTCACCACACACCGGATGGGAATACTGCTCATCATCCACTGCTCGCATGACCGTGCCCTCCTGACCCGCACGGCACTCGTGGTGACCAGAGCCTTTATTATGTAGGGTGTCGGACAGATGGGGGGGGGGTGTCTCATCTGGAATGAGCAGCCTGCGGCCCATGTGAGCTGAGCGGCAGGGCAGGCATGGGTCTAGCCAGGACCAGAGTCTTCCAGTGCTGCCATCTAGTAGATTTGAACTCAGGGTCTCAGGCTTGCAACTCAGCTCTACCACTGGAGCCACGGCCCCTAGCCCTTGTTCCCATAGTTGTTTTTCAGACAGGGCACGGGCCAGCTTTGTTTGGACTATGAGTCTCCCACCTGATTGCCCATCTCTAGCTAGTTGACGGCATGAACGCTCTACTCAGCCTGGTTGTTGAGATGGGGCATCTCACCTTTTTGCCTGAGCTGGTCTCAAAGCCAGGTCATCTCCACCTCCCAAGGAGCTGAGGCCACACACAAGTACACTACTAAGCAAACCCTGTGCCTTTCCAGCAGTGCACAAGGGTTCATGTTCGTGACCTCCTCGAATTCTCACAGGCCCGTGATATTTACAGATAAGACGACCCAATGGGAATTCACCAAGGGGCTGAGCCCCATCCCCTCCTGCCTCTCACCACCTCCCACCCACCTTCTTGGAGCTAGAGCTGGCTTCCTACAAGCATGGACATGTGGTTTCATAAACAAGTACCTGGCTGAATAAATGGGGTGAGGGAGGAGCAAACGTCTCAGGATGGATAAGCAGCAGAACGGTCCCCCATCAAATTACAGGGGAGGGAGCAGAGGGCAGCCCCACACCATGCAGTAACACAAGCACTTTCACTACAGTTTATGGCCACCAGGGCCCATTAGAAAGTCCCTGGGCTCCCTCGTGACTACACGGGAAGGGGGCGAGCCTATTCTCCATGGCCCGGGGTCCGATCAGGGGAGCAGCCGTCTCCAGTCACATGCTGACAACACCCTGAACACCCTGAAAACCCCAGTTACAAACCCACACAAGTGCCATCCCGGTGCGCGTGGAAAGGCAGCCTGACCGAGCGCCCTGGGGACGGCAGCATGGCCGGGGCCCCCCGCTCCCCGGGACGGCTGTCGCCCTTGGGTGACTTCGTCGCCGGTGGGGGTCCTCCTTCCTCCGTTTATCCCGTGTCATCCTCATTGATGTTAGAGGCCTGGGACGCGGAGATAAAGTATAATGGCAATTCCAATCGCCATGCCGGGACTGAGTGTGTGAGGCTCAGCTAGCCCGAGAACATGTTATAAGCAATAATGTACTTTCTGTGTGTGTGGGTTCACATGCGTGCGTGCAGCTCTAACTTTGGTAAATACAGTATTAGAAATTTCAAAAAATAAGATGTATAGGCTCTCAAATGAGCTAACAAAAGTAAATTGAAAAGTGCCAACGAAATGATAGATGAGACCAGGGCTCCCAAAAGGTAACAAAGACATCAGGAGGGACCAAACACGAACGTGGTAACAGCCATGACCACCGCTGTCCCTCCCTCAGATGCCAAACGAGCCGGACTTCACGCCTTACCACACCCCCAGGGAGGGCTCGACTGATTGGATCAAAAGGTAGACACCCACTTCTGCAAGCAGCCAATCGCCAGGGCTCCCTGAGAGCTGAGCCAATCACATTTCACTCCTGGGAGTCTGGCTGTAGGAAAAGGAGGACGAAGGACAGCAGAGTCTCACTGTCGCTGAGTTCAAAGGAGAAAGCACAGAGAGCACCAGAACTAAGACTGCGACAGCCTGGAGGCTGCCACCCACATCTCAGCTGGGGACACTGAGTTGGGACAAGGCCAGGACGCACCGAGGTCCGGATGGAGCTGGGCGGAGCAGGAAGAAAATCCAGGCCGCTGACCTCAGTGGTCACACCAGGACTTTGATTTCTCCACCAGCCGGCACACCTTCCTGTCTCCTGTCTGGTGTGTCTGAAGAAATCTCCATTTCTGCCTCCACTGTGTGAGGCTTTGGGGAATGCTGGCTCTGGAAGCAGGGCCCGGCTGGGGCCATCTACGGACCTGTGCCCCATGCTGCCCTGGTCTCCTCAGGAGTCTCAACCCCATGCCACCAGACAGGCCAGCGTGCTCCAAGCCCGAGACCCACGTTGAGTGGAGTCCGGGGCTGGGCCTCCCGGAGGCCTTCCGAGCTAATGAGGCCGTGCGTGAGCTGTAATTACACCAGCTCATAAGCCCGCTCGGGGGACCAGGGCGGGCAAGTGTGCGTGTTCACGCAGGGCCTAATGAAGCGTCCTGGGTTCTACAAATCTCATCGTGTGATTTAATTAACCCTCCGCTCCAGTCCTGCCCTTGGCACACACGTTTCCCCCCCCACACACACACACACACAGTGGGTGGAGCAGACTCCCAGAGCCCTGGACGGGGGGCAGAGGGAGGGAGCGAGTGACTACGTTCTGCAAGGCCCGGGGGCACCGACGGCTCGTGGGGCCTGAGCTGGGGTTCAGGTTCCAGTGCAGATTTGGGCAGGAGGGAAAGGAAGGGGGATCAGAGAGCTTTGTGGGCTGGGGTTGGTGTGCAGAGTGGTATGTGTGGAGGGGGGGTGCCCTGTGGGGAAAGGCACAGAGGCAGGGCGGGCGGTGTGGGCAGGGCGCAGCGGAGCGTGAGTCAGGAGACAGAGCGAAGCTTGCTAGGCCCCTCCCCCTCCCACACCCGCCCCTCCCTCACAGGGCCCTCGGGGGCAGGGCCCGGACTGTCCCCACCGTCATGAGGACCCGAGGGGAAGCCACAGGCCCGTACACAGCCAGGAAGTGGCCATCCTCTCTCACACGCATCATCCAACTCCTCAGGGACTGGAGCTCGCGCTCCCGGTGAATACTAGACACAGGTGTGAATGCCAGCGCTGAAGCACAGGCTGGAGCCAGACACAGCCAGGAGGATACACAGGCTGCCCCCTTCCAGCCCTTTCATCCCTCCTCCCACATTCTCTGTTCATTCACCCTCTTTCCTCCCTGGTCAACCATGTGTGTTTGCAAATCTCTTCTCCACTTGGCTTCCCAACAACATCGGCACCGGCGACCATGCCATGTGCCTCGGTTTCTCCACCTGGAAAATGGGCTCAGCAGAAAGGAGACTCTTGGGAGGAATTAAATGCACTAGAAGTTGGAAGATCACGTGGTACAGTGCTTGGCAAACGGAGTTACATCAATGTCTGGTAAATGCGGCAACCCTCGTTTCTGGACGCTTCCTGCCGACGGAGGATTGTGCCTGCTGCGCTGCTCCCTACCCACCCCACAGCCCCACGGGAACCAATCCAGGCCTGGGGGCCAGCATGCCCTCAGTCCGGGGCGGGGCAGACTTTGGCTCTCACACCGGCCACACTGGGGTAGCACAGATGGCTCAGCCTTGGGCAGGACGGGGAGGGGGGCACCTCTCCCAGAGGTCAGCTGCTCCTGGCTGACCCCCAGGAGCATTTCTGGCTTTCTTTCCCGAGGAGAGAGCCTGGAGGGGGAGACCTGGGCATGGGGAGCCAGCTCTGGGAGGGAAGTGGGTAGGAGCGGCTGGGCTCCGTCCCTTGGGCCCTGCCAGCCTCTAGCCTGCAGCGGGCAGCACCAGACTAGCAAAGTGGGTAACCAGAGGCTCTGACCCTCTCTCCTCTGACTTGTGGGTGGGTTCACACCCAGGGCAGGTCCCCATGGAAGGGAGGGGAGCGGCCGGGGCAGGAGGGGCAGGTGGGAGCCAGTACATGTACCCCACGCCTGCCGTTGCCAGAACTGCTCACAGACCCGGCCCCGCATTACAACAACTAGGAGGCAGCTGACACCCTGATTCCACAGCCTGGCCGGGGTCCCGGGACCCCGCTCCACTGTGACCTTGCTCTGGCCCGCCCCTGTGCTGGGCTGGGTGGAGCTGGGCTCCCAGAATCCCCAGCGCAATGCCCCCTGGGTGCGTGTCCAGGGCTGGCCCTCGAGGCCAGCACTGGCTCCCTATGGGGCCACCCAGCTCCAGGTAAACACGTTCTGCTGGTGCTCCCAGGACCTGCGGTCCCGGCCACGGCCGCCAGCTGGAGTTCAAAGCCAGGGAAAGCCAACAGCCGCCTCAGGACTGGGGGACATGACTCGGGATGAGATGGGAGGCTACAAACGGAAGGAGGGTGGGGACACAGAGGAGCCCTCCTCCCTCAGATTGCTCCAGGAATAAGGGGCGGCCCTGGGGAGGAGTGGTCAAGGCCCCAGACCTCATATGGCACCCTCTCCCACTCGTCCCATGGCTCAGATGGCGCTGGATTCCCTTAGCATTGGCAATGCAGTCCAAGCACGCATGATGAGGCTGGGAACTTGGCCTCCAGCAGGCAGTGACTCAGTGGGCCACAAGTGGACAGGACGGGGCTGGGCCTCTGTTCTGCCACATGCTTGAATGGTAGCCATGAGTACTCAGTAGTCATGGGGTACTCAGTACCCAGCTACCAGCAGAACTCAGCACACAGCTACCAGGAGTACTCAACACACAGCTCCTGGGGGTACTCAGCATACTACCTGGAGTACTCAGCACACAGCTCCCAGGGGTACTCAGCACACAGTTCCCAAGAGTACTTAGTACACAACTCCCAGGGGTACTCAGCACACAGCTCCTGGGGGTACTCAGTACACAACTCCTGGGGGTACTCAGAACACAGCTCCTGGGGGTTCTCAGTACACAACTCCTGGGGGTACTCAGCACACGGCTACCAGATGTACTCAGCACGCATCTGTAATCTACTCCCTCGTCTGTGGTGAGGACAGAGGCACAGAGAGCCCATGCCACAGGCTCCAGGCTCAGCACACAGACACGCTGCCATCCTGAGGCTTCACACGTGATCCTTTGCAGGTTACCCTGCTTCCATCAGCCTTCCCTCAGGCTGGGCACAGCCCAGCACAGGCCTCGGCTACACCCCTCTGTACATCACTGAGCGAGGGCTTGGAGCAACTGTGGACAAACCCAGCCGTACACGTACTCTGCAGGCCTGGGGCCTGTACACAACTCCTCTGACTGTTCACCTCTCTGCAGGATGCTTTACCTCGGAGTGATTTCCAATGTGGGCATTGGGGAGGGGAGATGGAAGGCACCAGAAAAGGAGACTCTGTGGTCTCTGCTTCCCCTATGTCCCATCGACACTACCGTTCTGGGGTGTCTTCTGACCACCAGCTGGACGGAAAGCAGGGTGTCAGAACAGGGCAGGATAGCCAGGCCGAGCACCTAGCCACGTTTACAGAGCTGACCGCAGACCTGGCCCACCACGGCCATCCAGGCCCACCAGCTCTGGGCCTGGTGACAGGCAGCACAATCCTGGAGCGCTCTCAGTCCTGGTAAGGGAGGGGAGGCTAAGGCAGGCAGGACCAATGTCTCAGATTTGATCTCCGAGGGCCAGAGTTCCTCCTGTTTTCTGATTCCTAAGTCACATCTTGTCCAGGCGGCAGAAGCTGTGCAAGCCTAAGCTAAGTGTGGTAGCTCACACTTGTCATCTCAGCTACTCATGAGGCTGTCATTGAGAGCACGGTGGTTCTTTTTTGTCCAGGTCAGCCTGGGCAAAAAATAGTCTACGAGAACCCCTTCTCAACAGATTAAAAAGGTAGGCATGGGGGAGGGGGGGGGCTGTCATCTCAGCTGAATAGAAAGGTTACAATCCAGGCCAGCTTGTGCAAAAAATTAACCAAAGTAAGGCAGGGCTGGAGGTATGGCTCAAACCCTGACACATGAAGCCCTGGTTCAAACTCCAGTATAAAAGAAGAAAAGGAAGAAGAAGAAGAGGAAGAAGAGAAGGAGGAAGAAGAAGAAGAAAGGGAGGAGAAGGAGGAGGAAGAAGAGGAGAAGGAGGAAGAGGAAGAAGAGGAGGAAGAAGAGGAAGGGGAGGAGGAGGAAGGGGAGGACGAGGAAGGGGAAGAGGAGGAAGAGGAGAAGAAGGAGGAGGAAAAGGAGGAAGAGGAGGAGGAAGAAAAGGAGGAGGAGGAGGAAAAGGAGGAAGAGGAGGAGGAGGAGGAAAGAGAGGAGGAGGAGGAGGATGGCCTAGAGGGCTGACTCATCTGGACTAGACTCACAAGAAACTGATGAACAAGTCAGACAATTCAATCACAGTAACCAGCATCCATCAAGCGCTGGGCTCCTTGACAGTCTGAGTTTCAAGGAAGAGCAGGACAGCGCATGTAGTCAATACGTGGCTGTGTATCACACAAACAGAAGCAGAGCCCTTGGCAAGTATCAGGAATCAGCTTGAGTTCACAGCCAGGAGGTGGCAGGCTGGGATCCAAACCCAGGTCTGCCGGACTCCCAGCCTGCTGCTGCCACGGATCTAACCCTGAGCCACAAACCATTCTCATGCCAAGAGTCAGCCCGCTCTTAAAGAGCCAGATAGTCAATATTTCAGGCTCTGTGAGTCGATATTTCAGCCTCTTGCAATCCACAACATAAAGAACAGCCACAGATAGAGTGTAAATGAGCAGGCTCAGTTGTGTTCCAGTAAAACTTTATTTATAAACCAGGCACCAATGGCTCACACCTGCTACTCAGGCAGCTGAGGTCTGAGGAGCGCAGTCCAAAACCAGCCTGGGCAGGCAGGTCCATGAGACTCTTCTCTCCAATGAATCACCAAAAAGCTGAAAGGAGAGCTCAAGTGGTAGAGCGCTGGCTTTAAGCAAAATAAAAGCTAAGCTACAGTGCAAGGCCTTGAGTTCAAGCCCCGGGACTGTAGAAAAAGCCATGAGAATTCACAGGAGGGATAAAGACCATAAATCACATCTCCTTGATGAAGGTCGAGTTCCACTACCACAGAAGTTGGGAAGACAACGGGTGGGTGGAGGGGAATGGAAGAGTGGTAGGCTGTAGATGTCTCTGACATTTCAGTTCCCCAA
Source organism: Dipodomys spectabilis (assembly GCF_019054845.1). Classification (NCBI taxonomy): domain Eukaryota; kingdom Metazoa; phylum Chordata; class Mammalia; order Rodentia; family Heteromyidae; genus Dipodomys; species Dipodomys spectabilis. The sequence continues at coordinate 534,615 of NW_024871209.1, read as the reverse complement.
ATGGCTAGCCCTGGGTGGGTTCCCATTTCTCCAGTGGCTCCTCACACAGCATGAGAAATCTCATGCTGGCCGGCACACCACAGATGCGGCCCCTCCCCGGTGCCCAGAAGAAATGCTATTTGGTTGCCACGGGTCACCTTCTGCCTACCGCGGCGCCCGGTGCTTTGCTTACTGACATGATCGGCCAGTTTTCTCCAGGCATTCAAAGCCAGGGACAGCACCACACCCCATGTCCTCAGAAAGCCCGGGGAAGTGCCAGACTGCCCACGGCTGTCCAACACGACCAGAACTGCTCAGACGTGAACAGTAGCAGCTTGGCCACACCAGATTTTTATCGGCTGGCAACTCAGGAGCCAGGATACCTGGCATGGAATGTCCTCCTCCCTCCAGCTGTCTGACTGAACCCTCCTCAAAGATGGGGATGGGAGCTGGCGGAGAAGGGAGACTCGGCCTGAGGAGGTCGGGAACAGTGCTCTTGTCTGTCAAATGTCACTCGGCCAGGCCCCAGTCATCTCCACTGTCTGCTGGCTGAGGCCTGCTGTGGCTTGGCCTCACCCCCCACGTGGACACACACCTGAGTCTCCTCCTGAGTGGGCTGACCGTCATGGAGCCACACCCCATACAAAGAGGAAGCCAGAGGTGGCCTCAGCCCTCAGATCACCCCAAGCTGGCTCTGGCGTGGTCTGGCTGCTGTGTTACCTTGTGGCTCAGGCGTGGTCTGGCTGCCGTGTTACCCTGTGGCTCTGGCGTGGTCTGGCTGCCGTGTTACCCTGTGGCTCTGGCGTGTGCTGGCTGCCGTGTTACCCTGGGGTCCTGAGGGCGGTGAAGGAGAACCCGTGGGCTCTGTGGAGCTCCACAGCCTTCTCTTCCTGTCCCAAGGCCCAGGCTGTCTGGGCTGCTGGTCACAGACCTTCCTGCCACGGCATGCGCAGCCCCACATGCCCAGGGCTTCTGCACGGCCAGGTAGGTCATATGACTCATACAGAGCAAGGTCACTATCGTGCCCACGCCAGCTTGGTCCAGTTTTTCTCAGGTTGTTCATGGCAAGTGCCAGTCGGAGGGAGAAGCTAAAACAACCACCACCTTTCCTTCAACCAAGTTTAGATTCTAATTTCTGCAATCACAATTGCTTCCTCCTCCTTGTTTTCTGGGGTGGTGTGTGTGTGTGTGCACGCGCGCGTGCGTACCAGTTCTAGGTGGTGTGTGTGTGTGCGCCTATGCATGTGTGTACGCGTGCATGCACACGCGTGCATACCAGTTCTAGGGCCTGAACTAAGGGCTATCCTGTCAGCTTTTCTGCGCAAGGCTGGGGCTCTACCACTTGAACCACACGTCCCCACCTCTGCCTTCTGCTTTCTGTCTCAGACACTCCTGCCACCACCCTCAGATCTCAGCCTCTCGAGTAGCCAGGATCGCAGGCTGAGCCACAGCAGCCCGCTGCAGTTGTTTCTCATTGAGAACTTCATGGGTTTCTGGAAACCGTATTGATGGCTACGGGACTCCTGGGGCTTCATCCACGTCTGATGAAAGTCCTCAGGTGTCCAGCTCTGCAGCCACCTTGCTCTCCCGGGCCTCCACGGCACTTGCTTGTGGTCAGCAGACACGGCCTGTGACTAGTCACTTCTGCTTCGGGGCCTGGTGTGCAGTAGAGGGCAAACTGTGAATGCAACCGTAAGGGAACACTAGAGGAGCGGTGCACGGGGGCTCCTGCCTGACCACAGGGTGCAGGAGGGAGAAACGCAATGCTGTGGACACCCAGGGGGCCGCGCTCGGGGATGTCAGAGCACAAGGGGCCTCCCTCTGCCAGCGCAGTGCCGGAGCTGTGAGAACCCCAGAACTCCACTTACTACTACCGTCACCTCCCCAGTTTCTAGAAAAGGCCAAGGTGAGAGTGGCAGGGTATTTCCCCTCGAGGAACAGGCAGAGGAGACACACAGAGACACGTGTGCTCCCGAGGCACGGCAAAAACAAGTCCAGGGAAATTTGCCTGTATGAACGCGGCAAGGCGTTGAACTGCCAGGATCAGCAGAAATGACTAATTACTCCAGTCTGAAGCCTAAAAAGATAACGGATTAGATTTATTACGAATGCAGGGCTGTGCGTGCCGGCGGCAGCGCCTGTGGTACAGCTGAGGACCAGCTCTGATGGACAGCGCTGCGTTCGTGTGGGGTGAGTCCCTGTTCCTAATGCTAGAACACAAGACACAGATTAAAAGAAAATTAGAAATCTAACTTTAGCACGGCTCAAAACAGCTCATTTCCATCCCATAAGAGGCTGAAAGGAAGAAGATCACTTCCTATCTGCTTCTGCATTAAGGAGATGTAAGCCAGGCTGTTGGGAGGAAGGGTCTGGTCACCCTAGGGTGGCCAGGTCCTGGGGTCAGCCCTCTCTTTTCCTCTAGGCAGCCGCCTGCCCTCCGGCCTTGCCAATCCCTCCACCCACCAAACCCCATGGAGGAGAGCAGTTCCTAAACCAAAACCCACGGGCACCTCCCATCCTAGACTCTGCTGTGAAGCCAAACCCTCAGGGCCAAGTCCGCAGGCCTAGGGCTGCACTTCCCGTACTCACCACCAGCCAAATGCACACTTCAGCACCTGGCGGGGCCGCACCTCGACACCTGTGACACCCATGGCTCCTGTACCCACCAGGCTGCCCGTGTGCACACCCAGTGCCCTTCCCTTCCCTCTCCTGCATGGGAAACTTGCGAATCCCTGAGGTCCACCTCAAGGAGGGACCATGAGAAGCGGCCCCACACCCACCAGCCCCACGGCCCCCATCCCCACACCGAGGCGCTGGACCCTCTGTTCCAGAACTTGTCACAAAAGACACGGAATATGGCACGGTCTCCTTGTCCACCGGTGTCTTCCCGCACAGTCACCCGCCAGGGTGTGACCACAAGACTGATACGGGCTGACTACACACCCCAAGTCCACAGAGGGGACTCTTCATCCCCAAACATCAGGGCTGGGCGGCGGGGCCTAATGAGAGATGACCAGAGACCCGGCTCCACCCTCAGGACCGGATTAAGGTTGTCATCTCAGCGGTTAGTTACCACAGAGTGGGGTGTTGTAGAAGTGAGTCTTGCCCTCTTCTGTGCTCTCCCCACCTTGTGCCCCACCTTTGGCCACTGGATGAGACCACACAGGAGCCGCTTGCCGGGTGCTGGGCCCTCAATCCTGGACGTCCCAGTCTCCAGCACTGGAGAAAGTGAATCTCATTTATGAATTACTCAGCTTCAGGTACTGCCACAGCAGCCCACGCCAGACCATCCCAGAGACGGTGGGACCCCTAGGCCCCCAGGGTCTACCGTAACACGTCAGCTGGGCAGCAGCTGGGTGGATGGGTGGACAGATGGACCAGGAGTTCATCACCTGGGACGTCCTGGGAAGAGGGTGTCTATCTTTAGGGGTTCAGGCTGAGCAATCAGTTCTACATCCTGGAGACTCGAGCCCAGATCCCACCCCATGAGAAGGCAGAAATGGGGAAATCGAAAATCCTGCTGGCTTCCGTCCCCAGGGGCCCGTCGGTGAGGCAGAATTCAGGAAGGCTTGAACCCCGCACACGGCAGCTCAGCAGCGCAGACAAACTGGAGGAGCCTGCTGCCCCCTAGGGCACGGAGACCCCCAGCTGAGGCTGTCTGGGTGCTGTCCGTGGTGCTGACGCCACGGTGCTGACCCGGGTGTCTTCCCACCTGCCTGTGCCAGCGCTTGCCCACGCGCTGACCGCTGGCCTCCCTCTGCGGGGCGTGCGCGCAGGTTTGCATTACCACACCCTCAGCACGGGCCTAACTTCAACTCTGCATCCCGGGCCTCCGTCCCCCCAATTAATCCTCCCAGTGAGGAGCAAACAGTTTGGGGGTGAAGGTGATCGCAAGACAGAGGGGCATGCCACCAATGGTAGACATCCAGCCTAGCAAACGTGAGGCCCTGAGTTCAAACCCCAGTATTGACAATAAAAGGACTGGTTCAGTGTGGTTCAGGTGGTCGAGCACCAACATCGAAGGGGTGGGGCTGGAAAAAAAGGAGTGGCTGGGGCCAGCCACACCCACAGGAGACCTTGGCTCCTCCTCACTCCTGACTCTGGCCCGCACTAACCCTCCCTGGCTCCATCCGGGACACGAGTCATGACTCCTCCTCCTGCTAACTGACCAAAGCAAATGCCCAGCACAGGGCGGCTCTCAGCCAAGCAGCCGGAGCTCTGAGTGTCTGCCTGGCTCACAGGGGCCAGCTGAGCTGCCAGGCCCAGCCGCCACATCCTGATGAGATTTGGAAACCGCCAGCAGCGTGGGGACTCGGGGGCAAGGACTCCGCCTGTGCCCAAGAAGGCTACTGGGCTGGGTCTACCACACCACCTCCCACACCGGGTTCAGCCATCTGCCCCCAGCAGAAGGTCTGGCCTCCCCTCCGCCCTGAGTGCTGGAGGCGGCGGGCAAGGAGGCACAGTTCCCGCCCCCCGTGTGACAATGTAGAGCCCACACGGGGAAGCAGACCTGCCCTCGGCCACCTGCTCCAGCCTCCAAGCCCACCACCCCGACCTGGAGGCCCCACACCAGTCCACCCATCTTTGTGCTCAGCTTAGGCTGCTGTGGGTCTCTCCTGTGTGTCTTGAATGGCCATGGGGGGGGGGGGTGAGGGAGGGCTGGAGAGGGGCACTGTGACCTCCGTGATCATAATGATTACCATAGGCACCGGAAGAAGCTGAGCACTTAACTCAGCACTGCTTTAGCCCAGCAGAGCCCCTAGCAACCCTGGTTGTGAGAAGAGTTCACAAAGGGAGACACAGAGAGGTCAGAACACTCACCACAGGCCGCCCAGCTAACGAGCTGAGCCACGGGGCTGTAACACGCACATCCTGCCTCCACGCTTTCCTGTCTACCATTGCCAGTGGGAAGCAGCTCTAGTGGTGATGGCCCCGTGCATTGTGCTGGGAGTTTGGAGGTCTCGGGAGCCTCCTAAGAGAGGCACCTCTGATTTCTGCCACAGCCAGGGGGTCCGAGGCTCCAGCACAGCCGTGACTTGCCCAGCACCACAAAGTTGGCCAGGAATGAAAGCCAGCGTCTTCCACCAACAGCGGCCCAGGACACGCTTCCAGGGGGGCCCAGCTCTCGCCCTGTCTCCTGCACCCCTCCCCACAGGCTCCTTCCAGAGTTCCTGGGGGCGCCTGTAGCCGTCTGATGAGTTGATCCCACCCGCCCTGGTGCTGACGTGTGGCCCCTCTACCTTCCACTGATCCTATCAGAAAGGATTTTGCAGGCAAAGAGTTCCACCCTCCCTCCCCCCTCCCCTCCCCCCCCCCCCCCCCCCCCCCCCCCCCCCCCCCCCCGCAGCCTGGCTGGCCGGTGAGACACCAGGATGCGCCAGGGCCCGGCCCTCAGGGAGCGGCAGAGGCCAGCTCACTCCTGTATGTGTCACCCACGCTCAGATCTTTCTGGTAAGTCACGGCCACAGCTTCCTGGTATACAACCTCCAGAGCCAGGAAGAGATCATGAGTGGGGAGTCGCCTCTGCCACCTCCTGGCTGTGTGACCTTCACCAGTAACTCAACCACTCTGGGCCTCGTGTGTCTGGTCTGTACCGACACAGACAGCGAGGCCCAGCCCACGGTGCTGTGACAAAGCTCTGGAAGATGCCGGGTGCTCGGAAAATGTCTTCCCTCCCCATCCACCCCCAGGAGTCCTAGCAGAGCCATCTGTCCCGGGGCCGGCACAGATGGGTCCTGTGCCTCCCAACCCGCTGTCCTGCTGAGTCCACGCGCTCCAGCGGCGAGGCCAGCACTGGTTTGTCCAGCTCAGAAGCAGCAACGGTGGTCACGAGCCTCCCAATGCAGTGTCTGGGACCCTGGCCGGGTTCCAACGTTGGATTAGAAAGGAGCGGGTAGATTAGGAAAACTACAGCCCAGAACCAAATAATCAGCAGGGCTGAAGGAGTAGACACGTAGGTGGACGGACAGGCAGGAAGCGCCTTCCTGAGAACGGAGGATAGACAAACAAGCCCTGCGGCCTGTTACACAAGGCTGAGTGCGGAGACAGGGAGAGGAGGCCCCGGGCAGCCCTTCGCAGATTCACAGCAGCCGAGTCTCCCGCACTGACTTGCCCCCAGGCCACTGGATAATACCCGAGGAAATTTGAGCAGCCCTGCCAGGGCCTCACACAGGGCCAAATCACCCATCGACGCTCCCTCAAGATGATCAGAAGCGCCCGACACTGGTGGTACACCTGCAGTCCCAGCTACTCAGGAGGCTGAGATCAGTTGATCATGGTTCAGTTAACCACAGAAACAAAACAAAAAGCAAAACAACAACTGTGGCTCAAGTGGTAGAGCACCAGCCTTGAGCAACAAGAAGCTCAAGGACAGTAGCCAGGCCCTGAGTTCAAGGCCCCCAGGACTGGCAACAAAAAAAAAAAAAGAGGGGGGGAAGGATTGGGACTGGGGGGGAGGGGGGAGGCTGGGAAGGGATGTGAAGGGTAAACAAAGGAGGAGGCTGCAATGCTTGGTAAGAAATGTACGCATTATCTTGCCCATGTAATTGTAACCCCTCTGTACAGTATGTTCTCAAATAAAATAGAATAAAAGATCAGAATCTTTTTACCCCATTGTAGCAAGGAGGACAGTACGAGAAGGGCTTAGTCTCCTTGTTACTTTTCACTGGAAGACACTGCACAGAGAGAGACCCACAGGACTTCCCATGCTGATCCACCAGCTAGGCTTCCCTACCGCATTTTCATTTATTGTAAGGACCCTGGGTCAATGATATACATTCTCCGGACAGAGAAGCAGGGTACACGTCATTTCAAGGTGCACAACCACATCCAAACAAGCGTCTCCCCATGCTCCTCCAGAATGATTGCTCACTTGCTGTCCGGGCAGGTAAGCCATGACCTGCTGGCACCATTTCCACAGGTGCTACCAGAAACTGTGTTCAATTCATCCAACTGGAACCAATTTAGAGGCCGTCCATGAAGGGCAGCTGTCGGAGGGGCCCGGCTGGTCTGCCTGCTCATCCAGTGTTCCAAGACCAGGTGACAGGGACAGCCCCCTGCCACCAAAGCACAGCTCTGCAAACCAACAAGGCTCGGAGTTGCTGTTCTAAGGCAAGTGGAGTTCTGACCCATGACTTCCTCCGGTGTACGGCCTTCCAAACACCGAGGCCCGCTCGCTCTCAATGCTCTCACATAAAGGGGTATTCTGAAGCGCTCTGGCTCCCAAAGCCCAAAACCAGAGACAGGGGGACCTCTGCACCCCAAGTAACCTTGTGGCCTCAAGCCAAGGCCTCCCAGCTCAGCTGCCTACAGCGGACGGTAAGGATCCTTGAAAGCTCCGGTTCCCAGGCGTTTCCCGCGCTGGGCTCTGGTTAAATCCCGGCTCTGCCACTTCCCTGGGCACTTGAACTTTCTGTGCCTGCAGTAACAAAGGTAGTTGAGGGTCATGTTGAAGTTGTTACAGGGTTTTGAGCAGGACCTTATCCACAGGGACCATCTGGGATGTATCGGCTATCATCCCAAATGCCCAGACTCTGAGGGGTCCTCACAGCGTCTTCTCTGACCACATCCAAAAGGCTCTATTTCCCTCACCCCCTGCCACGTGCCACCGAGCACCCTCCTCCTCCTCCCTGCCCCGCTCCAGTGAGGACGGGCCTTCTTCCCCAAGAACCAACAGTGGCCAACAGTGCTGATTGAAATTAAACACAGGCTGTGTCCCCGCACAGCCTCTTTCCAGGTGTGAATATGTGGTGGCCTCCCTGCCTCAGTCTCCTCAACTATAAGAGGAGGAGTAACACGACCGGCCATGCCAGGCTAAGGACGGAACCCACGACACAGCCCGGCCCGGCGCACAGGGGAGGCCGCAGGACCTGGCGGGGCTGGGCACCGCGGGCCGTTCCTGGGTGCACCTCAGCATCTGAGGCCTTTGCCTTGGCCACGGGCCCAGCACCACAGAAACTCGAATGACACCAGCTCGGCCCTTCTGACGGCACCAACCCTCTCGAAGCCCAGCGGGGCAGGTGCTGCTGTGCCCATTGTCCCAAGGGGCAAGCGAGGCCCGCCATGCGGTGCACTTCACATCGACACAGTCTCAGAACAAAAGGCTCTGCTTGTCAAACCAAAATGAACAAGGATGCAGGGGGGAGTCCAGGGGTCCTGGGTTTACTCAGGCCACGCCAGGGCAGGGGTCCTAAGAGAGGATCTAAAGCTCAACACAGAAATTCTGCCAGGGAGACACTGGAAGCTTCCACTGGTGACAGTTCAAGATAGAGAAGCCCCCTCTGGGCGAAGCCCAGTGGCCCTGGAGGGCAGCCAGGATGCCCACCTCCAGGAGCCTTGGGGGCTGGAGCTGGGCGGTGCAGAGTGGGCATGGAGAGTGGGTGGGTGGCCCCAGGCCCCCGCCCCGTGCGTGAGGACCTCGGGGACCCCCTGGGCAGGGCCGCCAGGCCCCTGCCCCCTGCGTGAGGACCTGCTGCCAGCTCTGCCAGCTCCCCACACGTGGCACCGAGGGAAGCCACCCACTCTTGGTTTCCATGGGAACCCCCTTGAAATAACCCCACCGTGAGGCTGTCACACTTCCCTCAGCACAGCCACGGGGCGCGGGGGGGGGGGGGGGGGGGGGGGAGGGAGGGGGGAGGGTGTGCTGGGGGAGGCGGTGGAGCGGGCAGGCGCTCACCGCCCCCGAGATCCTCACCCGGGCCCCATCGCAGGGTCCCGCCAAGGCCTGGGGAGCTGCCCTTCCTCCTCCTCTGCTTTAGGGGGTGCAAAGAGACAGCTTCCATGGCCAAATCATGGAAAAGAGGAAATCTCAGCACGTCTTAGAACACCCATCTGTCTGTGTGCGAGAGCGATCCACACCGGCCCAGCAAAGCCCAGCTGCGGGGACACAGCCCAGCCCCAACCTCCTAGACTCAGCCTCCCTTCACCAGCTTCTGGATCTCTCTGCTCCACTTAACTAAGGGACCAGTGAGACAGGACAGGGCCGATCCTGCGGCCTGAATCACTGAGGCAGGAACGGGTCAAGGTCAACCAGCAGCTTCCCACTCAGGGGGCAGACGAGGGGCTCCAGGGCATTCTCCCAGAAGGAAGGCTGATGGACATGCTCAGGGGATGGACATGCACAAAGGGACCCACACACACACCTGATGACACCAGCCACAAGCAGGATGTCCACTGTGGGGGTCTCCCTCAGATATACCGCACCCTGAGCAGGGCAAGAACCTACTTCCTCTATAAGACACACCCCAAAGGCGTGCCGGGCCTGCTCCTTCCCCACAGCCCCCCACAGCGCCTCAGAGAGCCGGCCATCTCCACTGTCCCAGTGAAAGAACTGCTCCTCCCTGCCCTCAGCCTGGCGCCCAGGACAGGGCACCCCGAGAACCCACAGCTTGCATTTGTAACCACGGAAGCAGCTCCCTGCCTAAGTGAGCACCGAGAGAGCCGCTGTGAAGGCCCGTGGCCTCAGCCACGTCCCCACCCAGTGAGTGGCATGGCGCGCATCACAGACAGGTGCCAGAGATCCCTAGGCCCTCCTCACTAGGAATCCAGAAACACAAGGACGACAGCCTAACCCTCCTGCCCCCATCCTGAAAGTTCTGGAAAGCAGGTGCCCCTCCCCCGCCAGGGCTGCTCCAGGTGGCCTGGGTCCTCTCCCCTCACACCTGGTGAGATACGAGTTCCAGAGCCCCACCAGTGCTGGGGGGTCTCCCAGGGGACCTGTCCAGCCTGGGGGGCTTTGGGCCCCAGGCCTCCAGGATCTCCCCCACTCTCCTGGCGGGGAATGCAAGTTTTCTGTAGCAGAAAATTTGGCACTGGGAGACACAAGGCATGGTGGGAAGGCTCCTGCTCTGGTATCAGCCAGGAGGTAGGGGCTGAACCCCAACTCTTCTGGCCCCGGGAGCTGTGAGGTCTTGAGTGGAGGTGTGGACTCTGGGGCCTCCACCCCCACCTACCCCCGTCTTTGGGGAGCAACAGCCAGCAGCAGCAGCAGCAGGTAGCTGTAAGGACCAGGACCCGACTGGTCCAGCATCCGGCTGCGGTCCAGAGCTTGCTCTGCTTCCACAACTACAAACACCTGCAGCCCTCCTGTGCAAGGAGACAAGGCAGGCCTTTCCACCTCCAGCTGGGGCCCTCCCGCCTCTCCTGCTCCGTCCTTTCCAAGACAGCTCCCACACCTGGAAGGGGCTCACACGAAGGCAGGATCGTCAGTCTCCCATTCCACACAGAGGGCCCTCAGACCCCCTTCCTTCTTCAGAGGACGCTGCGACCTTGGGAGCCTACAGAGGTCCCATTCTTCCTGCATTCTGTCTCTCCATAGCCTAACACAGCAGGCTGAGAGTCCAGTGCAAATGAATTCATCCTTCCAGCCACCCAGGCTGGCAAGCGGCCCCTGCACTCTGCCCCAGATCCAACTCTCCCTAGCCCACCACTGGCCCATCTGGTCCACTCTGGAGACTCCTTGGGACATAGATCCTGTGAACCACAGCCACAGCCTCTAGAAGGTTCTGACACATGGCGTGTGCTCACCCAAGGGCAGACTGTATGGATGGCTGGAAATGAAGAGACCCAGGGCCACGTGCAGGCCCCCATGGCCATCTCCAAACCTATAGGGCCCCACCCAGCCATGACCCCCAACGACACCCACCTTCTCCTTGGGACAGCCCCCCCCCACCCAGTGCCTGCTACGCTGCCATGCTCCTCTCCTGTGGCTGGCACTTTCTAGATGGTTCCCTTTATCGCCGGTGGGGGCGGGGCAGCAGGCAGGGCCTGGGTTATAAATCCAGCCAAGCCTGTTTTATGGAGAAGATGCTGCACTGCCCCTAGGTTTTTATAGCTGCCTGTTTACAAAGACAAAGCATAATTAATTCTCAGCCTCCTGGGTCGGGGTAGCCAGAGAGGAGGAGGACAAAGGAAAGCTCAGGTCAGCCCCTTTACTCTCCTCCTCGGAAGGACTGGGTAGGCAGGGCTGTGCGTGGTCAATGATACCCCAGAGTCTGAAACCAGGAGGGAGGGATCAAGAGAGGGAGGGAGGGAAGGTGGGAAGCAAGGAGGGAGGACTGTTATCACCCAGACATGCCAAGGCTCCAGCCTGACCCTGCGACTCCAAAGCCTGGACGCGCAGTGGTCCTCTAAGGCCCTGGCACGAGGCTTGTGCGGGCTCTGCGCTGTAGGATTTCCAGGAAGGCGGTCACCCACAGCCAGCACGGGCACTGTGGCCTTCCTGTGGACACCACACTCTGGGCTGGCCACGGCCGGGGCCACTCTCCCAGCCCTGAGCCTCTGCAGGGTCCCGTCCCAACGGCACACTGCAGTCCACCCCTGGCTGGTGCGGGAGAGGCGGGATGGGGTGCGTCCGAGGTGAGGGCCCTTCCGCCTGGTACTGCTGCCCAGCGTAACAGCGGGCCTGTGTGGAGACCTTGCGGAGCAGCTGGGCATCTCCGTTTGCCCGTCTGACCTCAAGAGGACATTCTTGTCCCTGATTTGCAGCTGAAGGGCGGATGGCACTGCTGGGGAAACAGAGTCACGCCGACTGAGCGGCAGAGCCCTCCCAGGGTCCTCCACCTGCGCAGGACAAACAGCAGCAAGGAAGTGAGGGTGGGGGACCCTGGAGAGGATGGTGTGAGGTTGGAGGAATGCCAACGTGATGAGGTCAGCAGAGATAACCCTCACCCCCCTGGCCTGGGGGGACCCCAGGCAGGTCCACGCAGGGCGGACACGCGGGGGAAGGGGGGCACAGCGCGGCCCCCGCTGCCCAGCAGGGCCCAATCGCCAGGACTGGAGCAGTTTCCGGTAAAATGCTTGCGTAAGGCCAAGCAGAGGAGCGGATGGAGAGGTCGGCGTGTCCTTCTTGGCACCGCGCTGCACCAGCCCAGCCCAGCTCACCTGTCCCTGCGCTGTGAGCTCACCACGGGGTCCTGGCTTCATTCCACCCCAGCCACCATCGCCTGAAGACCCCAACCCTGCAGGGGAGGTGCGAGCGGGGTGAGGACAGGTGCCACCCCCCCAAAAAAAATGCACACCTCCAGTCTAATCTGCCCCTTGGGAGAGGCTTTGCCACTGGCCTCCTTTTCTGTGTGTTAACAAGAATTAAGGGTGCTCTGTGAACAGGGGGACTGGTATAGAGAAGATCAGGAAGACAAGACCGGGCACAGCTCAGGAGATTCAAGATGGGGTGGGGGGCGGGGGCAGGGGAACCCAAGGTCAGAAAGAAACCAAATGGCTCATGGCTGAGGCCAGGCCATCTGTGGCAGGCTGTACTTCCCAGGGAGAGACCCCAGCACTAACAGTGACCCCATCTGCTGTGGTACAGGACACTCACAGGCAGAGCCCAACTCTGCTTCCAGCCCAGCGCCTGAGACTCACTCGAGATGAAGGATGATGGCAAACTGGGGGGGTGGGGGGGGAGGGAGGAGGTGCAAGGGAAGGGTGAGACCATCCAAACCGAGAAACGTATTCATCGCCTGACTTACAGAATGGTGGCCTCTCTACACCTTAACAGTAACAAGAAAACGAGATTTCCAAAAAGATGGTGATGGCACATGAGAGCCAGATGGTCATCATGGGAAGTCCAGTTGCCGTCTATCAGGTCCAAATGTCCTGAGGAGGACGGGGTACCCCCCAGCAGACATGAGGTGTGGGCTAGACCATCTCGTCTCCTCCCCCCCCCCACCCCACTGAGGGACTGGCCAGCCGCAAGCATCAAAGCCAGGCTCCTCAGGGCCCCTGTGGCACAGAAGACCAGACCCACCCACGTCCTGCCCAACCCCGGCCCACACAGGGGAGAGCGTGCGGCCTGCAGTACTGGCGGAGCCCGGGGCTTTGGCATTCTGGTCCTTCCTTCCAGATCACAGCAGTTCTCAGAGTGACAGGGCCGTGGGACTCAGCCTCCCTGAGGCTCTGTTTCCCTGACCCGAGGGTCAGCCGCACCCCTGCGCATCCCAGAGCGGGGAGGGCGTACCTGCACCCTTGCACCTCCCAGAGGAGGCACAAAGTTCTGCTGAGATCTGGCCCGTTCTTCCACAGCAACAAGTGGTGGCATCCTGCCTCATCTCCACTTTACGATTACCCACAACCACCTTCACCTGTGTACCAGGATCACCTGTGTACCAGGATCACCTGTGTACCAGGTGAAGCCTGCACAGGAGTGCTCATGAGCATTCCTCCCTCCCAACCCAGCCTGTGCCCCACCCAGAGCCGGCCAGCCGCCAGCCCCCAGCCCCCACACACTGGGGCTTCCACAGCAGGAGAGATCGAGGCCGGTGCGCTGGCCGTAATCAACAGAGGACTCCAGACTGCATCAGACACAAGGACTTAGGGTTGTATAAAAGAAAAAAAAAATGGCCCCAAATTTTGTCCTATTTAAACTTTAGCTTAGTAGACAACGTGATATTTAAACTTTTATTCTACCCCTTTAAAACAAAACTAAAACAGGGCTGGGAAGTTGGCTCAGTGGTAGAACGCTTGCCTTGCATGCCTGAGGCCCTGGGTTCGATTCCTCAGCACCACCAAAAAGAAAAAAACCTGGAAGTGGCACTGTGATTCAAGTGGTAGAGCGCTAGCATTGAGCTAAAGAGCTGAAGGACAGCGCCCAGGCCCAGAGTTCAGGCCCCACGACCGGACCCAAAAAAAAAAGAACACAAAGAAAACTAAAACACTCCAACCCTTCGCTGCGAATCAGTGGCTCACACCTGTAATTCTGGCCACTTGAGAAGCGGAGGTCATGAGAATCAAGTTTCCGGGCCAGGAAAAGCCCACACTCCATCTCAACAGAAAGAAGCGGGGTGTGGTGGCGCATACATGCCTGCCGTGCCAGCTGCCGTGAGAAGGAAGAAAAAATAGGAGGATCAAGGTCCAGGGACACACCTGGGCAGGAAATGAGACAATCTCAAACATAATTAATGCAAAACAGGCTGAGGCATGTCCCAGCAATAGAACACCCGCCTAGCAACCATGAGACCCAGAAAAAACTCAGCCTTCCCACCAAGTCCTGCTAGAGAGCCACACCCGAGGAAAGGCAGGCAAATGGACAATCACAAGGATGCTCATATATCTTAAAACACCAAGAGTTGGGGACGGCTGGGGTCCTACAGGAGGGGAAAGCTTCCGCACCCTCCACTCTCCCAGCCTCATGCCCTCATATTTAATAAACCAGGCCCCTCTGCTCCCACACCAGGGGCTCCGGCCGCCCCGCGGTCCCTATCCACACCTGCTCTTCTCTCCACTCGAAAGTCCCAACCCCTTCTGCATCTCTCTCCTCCCCACTCGGAACTCTCCAGACCTCTGGTCATCCTCCATGGCCTCTTCCTTTCCAGCCTGGGAAAGTTCCACCGCACGCCTGCCCGGGGACCCAAGACCCATGAATAAATACCCCAGCAGCCCTGACACGCCAGCCGGTTCTCACACCTGTGCCATTCAACGTCCCTCCTGCCTGGACCGCCTCTGCCCTGCTCCCCCCTTCACGCTCCCCTGCCCCAAACCTCCCACTAGCACCCAGTGCTGTTCAGCGCCTGCCCCAGCCTGAGCTTCTCTGACCACCTGCTCCCAGGCCGCCCGCTGTATTATTCCCTTATCACACTGGATTATGGCCACGTGTTTGTCTCCCTGGTTCTAGAAGTTCCATGGCGGAGGGCTGCACCCTATTCCTCCTTCCCACAGCCCTCTACTCAGCCCATATCCACCACAGATAACACCAATTGGATGATTGAACCCACGTGTGGCTCTTGAATGGATCATTATCTCTATACATGATGGAATATTACGCAGTGCATGATATGAGTGCATGATCATAGTGGGGAATGTTTCCAGTTTGTTTTGTGCTCTAAAAAAAAAAAAAAGACATAAAATTACATTACAGCCAACGCTTGATGCTCACACCTGTAATCCTTGAACAAAAATTGTTCAGGGATAGCGCCCAAGCCCAGAGTTCAAGCCTGATGTCCAACCAAAAACAAAAACAAACAAGAGCAAAAAACAAAACACACACACACACACAACACACACTACATTAGAATCTGGGGGGGGGGGGGGTTGGACAGACACACGCAACGTGGTCTGTGGGGGGGTTAGACGGACACACGCAACGTGGGAATGACGGTTCCATGGTGGCAAAACCAAGGATACGGATCCACTCCGTTGTACCTTCTGCATTTTCAAGTGTTTCTCTATGGAAGTAACGTGGAAGAATGAATATGCCTCCTCGGGAGGAGCACCTGAACACGTGCTCGGCTGGGCTCCACCCCTCAGGAGGAGCACCTGAACACCAGCCCAGCCCGGCTCAGCTCGGCTCGGCTCGGCTCGGCTCGGCTGGGCTGGGCTGGGCTCGGCCCGGCCCAGCCCAGCCCAGCCCGGCCCAGCCCGGCTCAGCCCAGCTCTGCTCACCTCACTTCTGAGGGTGACGCTCTGGATGTGCGCTGATGGAGTTTATTTTTACAGCCTCCATAAGAGCCTTGCCTCTCCGAGGGGCTGTAGACTATTCACGGGTGTTTTTACCACCTCTCACTTCAAGGGCTGCCGAAGAAGCTGCCGCAGAGGTTCAGCCGCCGACACCTCCACGGGTCCACTCGGCACACAGATGGTCCCCAAGCCCTCAGGCTGGCTGGGGTCTGTCCAGGGGACACAGGGAGGAGGAAGAGTCCCTCCCGTGACCCGGGGGCTGCCAGGGGCCGTCCGACACCCCTCCCTCCAGAGGTGTCCCTGCGGCCTCCCAGCTGGCTTCCTGCTCTGCCCGGGGAGGCAGTGACTCAGCCACAGGCAGGTGAGGCCGCCCAGCGCTCTCGCCAATCAGCGTGGAAATGTACAGCTGTCCTGGGACAAGGTATTACACACCCTCACGGACCGTTACACGCGCCCGGGGAACCGCAGCAGGCTCTGAGTGGCGGTCTAGCTAGGAGCCCGGCGTTGAAAACGCAACCGAGGGACAGATGAGAAGCGGGGTGCTTTCTCCCTCTGTGGAAGGGGCCTGGTCAGAGTCGGGCGGACGGCGCGGGCCTCTGCCTGCCGCGATCCTTCCCAGGTGGGGACAGCCCCGGCCGGTGCAGGGAGACTTGTCTTCGTAAGTTCGGACCAGGGTCCGAGACTTCATCCTCCATGTCCAACGCGGCAGCAGCTCCAGCTGCCTCTCCCCCACCCTTCACCCACAGCCGCCCCGTTCCCAGTAAAGGGCTGGCCCACTCCACACAGCAGCTCCTTGCCTATCTTGGAGTCTCTGGAGGGCAGCTTCTCTATTTCCAACAGCTCCCATTTCTTCCACATCCGACTTACACCCAATTTTGTTTTCTGTACTGAGGGTTGAACTCCAGGCCTCACATTTGCTAAGCAGGCACTCTACCACTTGAGCCCTCAGACCTTTTGCTTTTTGTTTCTTTTTCTTTTCTTTTGTCGGTCATGGGGCTTGAACTCTGGGCTTGGGCGCTGTTCCTCAGCTCTTCAGCTCAAGGTGAGCGCTCTACCACTTAAGCTACAATGCCACTTCCGGTTTTCTAGTGGTTTATTGGAGATAAGAGTCTCACAGACTTTCCTGCCTGGGCTGGCTTTGAACCTCGATCCTCAGATCTCAGCCTCCTGAGTAGCTAGGATTACAGGCGTGAGCCACCAGCACCCAGCAGTACAGCAAAATGTTAAAGCAGTTGAAGGAAGGAAGGGCTGGACTCGAAACAATTCAACATATTGTTGTCTACATATTTAAAAGGTTTCCATGAAACCTTTTCAGAAATTGCTTAAAGAAATCCACTTTCATTCTACTTCCGTGTCGTGCACACACTGTCTCACTGAGTCATGGTGGAGAGCCCGGAGGTTCCCATCGCTTTGTCTGCCCATGGGAACGCAGCTCAGAGGCGGCAGGCGCTTGGAAGGCACATGCTGGGCGCCCAGGCCAGGGGCCGGCCTCCAGAGCCCAGGGTCTCAGACAGGAGCAGATGTGGAAGGACAGGCGGCCAGGGAGCCAGGCCCACCCACAGGGGCTGGAGTTGGTCAGCGATCCCATCTCCGCTTGGGGCAGCACACGCTGCCCAGCAGGACTTGTGGGAGCCTTTGTTCTGCCTCAATGGGTCATTCAGCCGGGGCCCTGGAAGACAACAGCCCACTGTGGAAGGGTCCTGGGTGGCACTGTGGCCGCCAGGTGTGTCCCGCCCTGGGGAGCTCCCAAGAGGGGCTCAGGTGCCGCCAGGGCGGGGGGGGGGGGGGTCTGTCACTGTCCGAGCTGTGGCTGCTCCACCCACTGCATCCGCATGGACCCTGAACTCCCGCTCAGGGGGTTCCTGAAGTGCCACATTTCGAATCCTTGTTTCCAGAAGAACTCTCGCTGCTGTGTCCACCCTGTGATGAGGGTGTCCTCTGAAGAGGGCAGGGGGCAGGGTGAGCGTGGCTGGCCCTGACACCCTCCGAGGCCTCGGGAAGGATCCCAGGGGAGCGCGTCCCAGGTGCTGCGGGCCCTGGCGGCTGCCCAGCATACGCTGCGGATCTGAGGCTCCTCCCTGCCTTGCTCGCTCCTCCTTCCTCCAGCTGTCCCTGGCTGGCGCCTCCTCGCCTCCCCTGCTCCTCCTGCCGTGCTGGCCACTCAGGGGTGTCCCTCTCCAGATGTCCTGCTCTGTCCTCTGGATGCCGGGGGACTTCCAGGCCGCAGAGCCATTTTCTCCTTTCTCGTTCAGCTCTCGTTCCCCCAGCCGTGGTGGCCAGGGCCTCCTCTGGGTCTCACACATAGTGGACAGTCCAGGAGTGTTTGTCGAGTGACCAAGAGAAGGTCACGACCTCGATCTTCAGCTCTGAACATCAAGGGTGGGGCTGTAATCCTCAACTAAACAAATGAGAAGAGCACTCAACCTCATTGCTATTCGGACAGGGATTTAAAAAAATCTCCTCTATGACATTAGCAAAGGTCAAATAAATCAGACCACCTCATGCTGTCAGCATGTGGCTAAAGCAGAGGAATTTTCTGGAGAATGGCTTGGCAGTACATGTCAAGAATAAAAGTGCTGGGGGCTGGGAAAGTGGCTCAGTGGTAGAGTGCTTGCCTTGCATGCATGAGGCCCTGGGTTCGATTCCTCAGCACCACATATGCAAAAAGAAAAAAAGCCGGAAGTGGTGCTGTGGCTCAAGTGGTAGAGCACTAGCCTTGAGCTGAAGAGCTGAGGGACAGCGCCCAGGCCAAGAGTTCAGGCCCCATGACCGGACCCAAAAAAAAAAAAAGAATAAAAGTGCTGGGCACTCATGCCTGTAATCCTAGCTACGCAGAAGGCTGAGATCTGAGAATCATGGTTCAAAGCCAGCCAGGGCAGGAAAGCCCATGAGACTCTTATCTCCAATAAACCACTAGAAAAACCAGACGTGGTGCTGTGGCTCAAGCGGTAGAGTGCTCACCTTGAGCTGAAGAGCGCAGGACAGCGCCTAAGCCCAGAGTTTAAGCCCCACGACTGATCAAAATAATAAGAGTGTGTATGGTTTTCACCTAAAATTGTGCATACAAAGCTCTCTTTAAGAATACCATTCCAGGGGCTGGGAAGGTGGCTCAGTGGTAGAGTGCTTACCTTGCATGCCTGAGACCCTGGGTTCGATTCCTCAGCACCACATAAACAAAAAGAAAAAAAGCCAGAAGTGGCGCTGTGGCTCAAGTGGTAGAGCGCTAGCCTTGAGCTGAAGAGCTGAGGGACAGCGCCCAGGCCCAGAGTTCAGGCCCCACGTCCGGACCCCCCCCCAAAAAAAAGAATACCATTCCAAACATAAGGAGAGGGGTACAACGATGGTTATAAAGGCTACAGAACTAAGGACAGGACAGAGGCCACTAGGTAACCTCCTCCCTTTGAGGGCATGTGAATCCAAAATGGGAAACACAGGAAGATAAGCCAGGCACCCCCACCCCAACCCTGCCTTCGCGGAGAGGACAGTATGAAGTCTGATCTCTAAAAGTAGATCCCAGATCCCCTCCCTGCCAGGCAGAACAGCCCAGGAGAACCACGGCCCCTGGTCCCAGTGGGTGGACAAGAACAGTTAACACTCTGACCTCACCCAATCGGGGGATGTGCCCAATGGAAGACAGGCTTTCCCAGCTTCCACCAATCATAGACACCAAGAGGGAGAGGGAGGGGCCAAGGAATCCAACTCCCAGAATTCTATCCTTGTACCACACAGGAAAGCAATGTGAACGCATACAGAGCAGGGCGAAATGCCACTCTGAGGTCTAACACACAGAACGTTCTCACATCTTCCGTCGCCGCCACGCTGCATTTGGCTGCTACTCTACAGTCAGTCTGGATACCCAGGAAGCCAAAGGGTGCATTCGGTGTGTGATTTTCATGGCTCGTTCTTTGTGCAGTTCCAATTTTAAATGCAGCGGTGAGCGGCTCACTGAGATGCAATCGGTACTTCACACACGCACTCCACTCTTAGCAGAGCAGCTGCAAGGGTGCAGGAAAGTGACTCAATTATTACTCAGAACTCATTCACTTCTGCATATGCATGCACACACACATCTACCCACTGTCTGCCTCCTGGAGAGGGGTGGGGAAGGCCGAAGGATGGAGAAGAGGAACTGTGGGCAAGGCGCCTCCCTGACCTGTCTCCTCATGTCCAGTCTAGGAGAGTGGACTCGGTAAGGCTTAGATACCTTGAGACAGAAGTGTGCCGTTGCTTTGAACACGAGATCCAGACTCAGGAGAGAGGGCAAAAAAGCCAAGAGTGAGCAACAAGGCCACTAAGTTCAAGCCCCAGTACTGGCACGCATGTGCACATGCACACACACACACACACACACACACACACACACACACAATCTCAAGATGGCAATATCAGAGCTTGAACCCAAGCACAAGTCCAGAGTGTGGGCGTCTATCAGACACCCCAGGGTGCCCAGTGCAAGGTGCCAGGTGACATCCTGAGTCAGAAAAGCAGCTTTGACATTGCTTATGTAAAGAGATGACAGCTTTGATTAAACACAGACATGGGCATTACAAAAAGACTGGAAGGAAAAATCGCAAACTGCCAGCAGGGTCGATCCGTGCGGCCTGGATGAGCAGCGAGCGGCTCCCTTTCCCTCTCACCTCCTGCCGCCCCCTGCAAAGCCCCAGCAGGTCCCCAGCCAGGCTGCCACTTTCCAAGGCCTACAACACCTCCTACCAAATGTCCCTTAAAGCTCTTGAAGCTTTAAGGACAGAAAAAAAAGCCATAGCAAGTAAAAATAGCCAGGAGACGATGTGGAAATGTTTTATTAGAACCTGATTCCTCACCTCCAGACACGAAACATGAGCAGCACTGCGTGACTGCCACCGGCTTCGGGTCGGGCTGATTAAAAGCAAGCGATGAGCCGGAGCTGGTGGCTCACGCCTGTAATCCTAGCTACTCAGGAGGCTGAGATCTGAGGATCGCGGTTCAAAGCCAGCCCGGGCAGGAGAGACCGTGAGACTCCTATCTCCAATAAACCACCAGAAAACCGGAAGTGGCGCTGTAGCTCAAGTGGTAGAGCACTCGCCTTGAGCTGAACAGCTGAGGGACAGCGCCCAGGCCCAGAGTTCAAGTCCCACGACCGACAAAAAAAAAAAAAAAGCGAGCGATGCCAGTTACCTGTGGGTGGGGACAGGAATGGGACAGCGGCAACAACCTTGACCTGTGTAAACTGCAGTGACCCCACAGCCTTTGCTCATGGAGCCCATGATGACCCAGCACAAGGGACTGACACTGCCGGCCTGAGGCCCAAAGGTGCTGGGGTCTGAGGAAGGGCGCCCGGCAGGCCCGGCCTCCGCCCGGCCTCCCCCCTGCCCAAGAAGCTCAAGGAAAGGATGGTCAGGGCACTGGCAAAGGGCACACAGAGCCCTGCGGTCCTGCAGCAAAGGCTGGCGGGGTCCCTCTCTCCCTCTGGGCTGTAAGTCTCTACCGTTCCTCCTCCCACCCAGCCTCAGTTTCTCTGTAAGGGTCGGGGGTGGGGGCAGGAGGTGGGCACACGAGGTGTGTTCTGAGGGCTCGTCTAGCCTGCGTCCCTAGGAAGCAGACACACCCTGAATGACACTTACAAAGGACCGCGTGGACTGAAGAGCTAGCAGCCCTCGTTCCCGCTGATGGGGACTTCCCACTGCACCTGAGAGGACCGTGGGGCTCAGAGCCCAGGCCACCAGCAGAGACAGCACCGGAACCCAGGTCTTGGGGGGGGTCTCTCCTTTGCCACCTCCACAGGACCAGGGCGGAGAACCCAGAGGTCAGCAACTCTGACTTGAGTGAAATAAGAGAAAAGAGAGAGGGTTCTGACAGCAGGAAGCTAACGGCCCTCTCGGTTCTCCCTAGCTTGAGTGGTGCAGTGGAGGCCGCCCCCTGGGTCCCCTGACAAGGCCGGGGGGTGTGTGCACCAAGGAGGCATGCCAGCTCTTGAAACCAGAAACCCAGAATGGAGCGGACATCAGGACAGGCGGCCTCCATGGCCTTCAGTTCTCCCTCACTCTCTACCTGGCTGCCAACAACAGCATCTGAGGATTTGCTTCCTCCTGGTACCAAGATGGCTGCCAACAACCACAAAGATTCCTTTTTTTTTTTGTCAGTTATGGGGCTTGAACTCTGGGCCTGGGCACTGTCCCTCAGCTCTTCACCTCAAGGCAAGCGCTCTACCACTTAAGCCATAGCCACTTCCAGGTTTTGGTGGTTTATTGGTGATAAGAGTCTCACAGATTTCCCTGCCCAGGCTAGCTTTGTTGTTATTTTGTTTTTTATCAGTCATGGGGCTGGACGCTGTCCCTGAGCTCTTCAGCTCAAGGCTAGTGCTCTACCAGTTGAGCCATAGTGCCACTTCCAGCTTTTTCTGCTTATGTGGTACTAAGGAATCGAACCCAGGGCCTCATGCATGCAAGGCAAGCACTGTACCGCTGAGCCACCTTCCCGGCCCCCCAGGCTGGCTTTGAACCACCATCCTCAGGTCTCAGCCTCCTGAGAAGCTAGGATGGCAGGCGCAAGCCACCAGCGCCCAGCTTTTGGATTCCATGTTCTTATCCCCAGAAAGAGACCTATTTCCTGCAGCTTTCTTGACTTTCCACTCTACCTCCAGAACTGACTTCCACTTCCACTCTGGAAGCAGCTGCTGCCAGGGACACCCACCCTGGGATGGATCTGGCTGTTCACGTTCACACACCCAGGCATCTTCCTGGGAGCTACAGGTGTGCGGCACTGGGGGAGGGGAGCTTGGGTGTTGGGGAGATCAGTGATGACACCATTCCAAAGGTCAGGTGTCCACTGCATGCAAGCCCCCTCCCTCACAACAGCCCCTCTCAGCCTGCATTAGAGAGTCACAGCACACACACACACACACACACACACACACACACACACGCGCACGCAAGGTCGGCAGGGACCCCTGGGTGCCTGGGAGCCCTAGCCAGACGAGAGAAGCAGGCGTGGCCAAGAGGCCGTGGCTGAGCTGCCTCAGGGAGGGGGCGCTGTGCCTGGGTGCTCCCACAGAGACGGGGCCACTCCGCACCATGCCTCTGCAACCTCTGCCAGGTCCCCCAGACTGAGAGCCTGCAGTAGAGCGGCCTCTCCCTGCCGTGGGTCAGCACCCAGCAGGACATACATAGAAAACGGCCCAGGGAAGGATGGGTAGATGGGCTTTGTCGGCCCAGCCACACCTAACATCCCTTAACTCGCTCTAAAGCGAAGTCCTGGGCCTGCAGCACAGGAGAGCAACGCCAGGAGGATCCTCTGGAGACATCCGACAGCCTTCCCAGCAGCTCCCAACCCTGGGTCCCCTTTCTCTAAGGCTTAGGGTCCCCACTGTTCTAGGAGCTTCTATGTCACTGGTTGTCCCTGCACCCCAAGTTCTTTGTGCCCAACAGTCATGGCAACCAAATCAAATCAACTGATCTCAGCTATGAGCAGGCACACACACACACACACACACACACACACACACACACACACACACACACAAATCCATTGCTCTCATTCATACCCATGTGTAAATAACTAACAAACTTTTCTCAAGATATTTAGCATTGTACCAGACTCATGAACTCCACTGCCAAACATGGTGACACCGGACAGGCAAGAGGTTCAAGGGGAAAGACAGAGCCCCGAGACCAGGAAGCAAATGGTGTACGAGGGGCAGGAAGTGGATCAGAACAGCTGGGGTGGGCCCAAACATCAGGCAGATGGGACTCGAATCCCTGAGTCTTTCTCAAACGGAGCCTAAGCATCCGCTACTCATCTTTCATGGAGCTCCGCCAGCTACAAGGCAGAACAGAACGGGGCCCTTTAGTAAACGCCAACAACAAGCTAAATGCTATGCCGGCAGCTTTCTATATCAGGACCATCTCTGGCCATCTCACCGTCATTACTATTTCTGCCTTTAAAGGGAGAAAATGAAGCTCAGAAAGGCTCCATCACGTCTCAGGTCACACAGCGGGTAGGAAGTGAGAATAGAATTTGAACACGAGTCTGAGCCTGGGCACGTCTGAGCACTCCCCACTGGGCTGGCTGCCAGCAGGCAGCGGTGTGAGGTCTGCTGTCATTTAGAGGAGACTGCAATCCTCCTTCCATCCTAAAAGTACCAGCTGGCCCCCTCTTCTTCTCCAGACCCTGCCCTTCCTGAGGGCACCCCATCCCCCACTGTGTCTGAGCCATGGGCAGGACTGGAAAGGACAAGCTGTGGACAAAGTTGGAAAAAGGCTACGTGGGGCCGTGCATGTGACCGCAGGACACAGTAGGCACTGAGTGCAGCCTTCTGTGTGGCCCACACTGTGGGCCACCTTGTATGTGGCATGGGCGTACAGCAGGTGCTGTATGAGGTCTTGGGTGCCGTGTAAGACTCTGAGTGTTGCCCTGCACTTAGTAGGTGTCACGTGAGGCCTTGCATGTGGCCCTGACACATAGCAGGTGCTCTGTGAGGCCGGGTATGTGGCCCCAGCACACAGTAGGCACTATGGGAGACTTGGAGAGTGGCTTCCCCCCATACACACACACACACACACACACACACACACACACAGAGCAGATGCTCTGTAAGGCCTTGTGTGCGGTGGTCCTGGCACATAGTAGGTGCTCACAACCTTTAACAGCTCACAGTTCCAAGGACACCACGCAGGGTAGTCTTATTTACATCCATTATACACATGAGGGAAACTGAGGCAGGTGAAAAGAGAAAAATACACATACAGATTTCTTGCCTGCCCAAAGGCAGGGGATCTATGTCCAGTCCCGGGCCTCACACAAGGCCTAGCTGTGCAAATGGTCAGACATCAGCAGGTGCTGAATGAAGAAGGGAAACTGAGGAAGATGGGAGCAGAAAGAGTGCACGCTGTGCTTCTTAGGCTTATTACACAACAGCCCGAGGACAAGCATGGAGCCCGATGTAGGGCTGAGGAAAAGAAGGCTTCCTCCAGGAAGCCCCCAGAGCCCGCCAGGCCGGGCAGGAAGCCGGGTCCCCCCTCCCCCGACCCCCGCAGCCGCCGAGGCCTGGGGGACCCGGGGCTCGCGACCCTGCCTCGGCCCCACGGTGACAAAGGACGCGGAGCCCCGGGGCCTCCCGAAGCCGGTCCGGGGCCCCGCCGCCCGCGGCCGTGACTCAGCGTTCTCCCCGCGCGGGGGGCGCACGCCGTGGGCACCGGCACCGCCGCGGGCACCCGCGGGCCGGCGGCCGGCCGCCCTCGGCCTCGTTTCCGGCGGAGGCCGGGCGCCCCGCGGGGTCAGGTCCGCCCTCACCTGGGGCCGCCCCCAGCCCCGAGCGTCCCCGTCCCGCGCCCCGGAAGTTGCTGCGCTCCGCGGGGTTCGGACCCCACGCCACCGCCCGGTGGAGGCCGGGCTGGCGGGACCCGGGGAGGGGGCGGCGTGCGCCCCTTCGGGGGGGACACCCCGAAGGCCCGGCGCCCCAACCCCCGCCCGCGCGCGCAGGGACCCCGACCCCACGGGCTCCCCTTCCCCGGGTGGGGGGGCGTCCCTCTGCGTTTCCACAGACTGAGCAGCCTAGAAGATTCTGCGGGCCCCGGGCAGGGCAGACATGGCGAAGGCCCGGCCTGTGAAGCGTCGCGGTCCCGGGGCTCTGTGCCGCAGGCCGGCCTCGGAGACCGGGAGTCGCCCGGCGGGCGGCGCGGAGGAGGGCGGCGCGGAGGGGGGCGGGCGGCGCGGGGGAGGGCGGGCGGGCGGGCCGCGGGGGCCCGGGCCCGGGTCGGGGTGCGGCGGGGCGGGGCGGGGCGGGGCGGGGGGGACACGACACACAGCGCGCGGTCCAAACCTTCGGAGGGCACTCGGTGCGACGGCATCCCCGCGCCGCGGCCGGCCGGAGCGGGCCTCGGGCAGCACTACGTTACCTTCAGTCACATAGCTGTGGTCCCGCAGGAAGCTGTGGTTAATTTTCCGCGCGTCCGTGTCCTCGCCCATTGAAGGCCGTGCCCGGTGCCCCGGGCATGCCCGGCCGCCGCACAGCGAAGCAATCCGCAGAGGTCGCGCCGGGCGCGCGGGCCATGCCGCCGCAGCCTAGCAGGGGCGCGGGCCGCCGGGGCCCCGGGGAGCGGGCATCGCCGCCGGGCAGCGGGGAGGGGCGGCGGGGACGGTCGGGGGCGGCCGCGGGAGGCGGGCGCCGCGGTCAGGCGAGCGCGCGGCGTGCGGGCGGCGGCCGCGGGTGCGGGCGGGCCGGGGCCCGGGCGCGCATTCCGGCCGATCGGTGCGCGCTGCGTCCGTGCGCCGGCGGCGGCGGGCGGCGGCGGGGGCCCCGGTGCCGTGCGCCTCGGCGGCGGCGGGCGGCGGCGGCGGCGGCGAGGGGACGCGCGCGGCGCTGCGCTGCGCTGCGCCGAGCGAGCCGGGGCCGAGCCGGGCTGCGCGGGCTCCGAGCTGGCCCCTCCCTCGCGCCGCCCGCGCCGCCCCCGCGCCCGCCGCGCCCGCCGCGCCCCGCCGGCCCGCCGCGCCCGCAGGTGGAGCCGGCGCCCCGGCCCCCCGCCCCGCCGCGCCCCCCGCCCCGCCGCGCCCCCGCACCTACGATGCCGCGGTGCGCCCGGGGAGGGGGAACCCGGACCGCCGGCTTGGGGGAAGGGGGCGGAGGAGCCGCGGGGTGGGGAGTGTCCTTGGGGGTCCCCGGGAGGAAGAGACGCGCGGGGGGCACTCGTAGGGCGAAGGCGGCTGCCCGCAGCCTAGCTGGGCGGAAGGCAGCTACGCCAAGGGCTGGGGGAAGAAGGGGGGTACCTGAAAATGGAACACTTGGGGGACACGGGGAGGAGAACAGTGGCTCCTTTTCCTGGTAGGAAAGGGGACTGGGTCCACAGGTTCGAGGGGCCTCCTTGAGCACCCAGCCGGGCCTAGGTGAAGTTGGGGAGCAGCACCCTACTCTGGAGAAACTGGGTGAGCTGGCCTCCCCCAGGCAGAGCCCTGGATTCTCTCTTGCTCCCCGCCCCCCACTTCTCCCATTCCCCCAGAGGTGAGATGTAGCTTTGGACACTAGAGTTGGGAGGACCCCAAAGACAGCCCCGCCCTCAGATCCCCTCCCAGACCACCCCAAGCCGGGAAGAAGCTCGGCTACCTCTCCCCTTTCCTTCCCGCCCGCCTCCCTCACTCCCTCACCCTTCCTCCTCTCCTCTCCCCCTCCCTCCCGTCATTGGTGTGTCCCCCAGATCGCCCACAGGCCGCCCTGAAACCCACAGGTCCCCAAAACTCCTTGTCCCCTCTGTCAAGCTGCCCCTCCCCCTCTCATGATAAGTCTTGGGTCCCCCTGCGGGGGACACGGGGATTCGGAGGCGAGGATCCAGGCCTTCCTCTGCACTCAGCAAGCTTCTCCATCTCCAAAGGAAGGGAGAGGCGCTTCACCTGGCCTTGGAGGGGCCGAGGCAGTGGGGTCGCTGAGACCCCAGGGCCCCAGCACCCACCCAGGGGGCCGAGCGCCGGGCTCACCTGGCTCAGCAGTTCCTTAGTGCTCCGCTCACCTCTTTTCTCCATTGGTTTTGAGTTCCAGGCACCCCACCCCCACCCCCAGGGCAGTAAAGGCAGAGTGCAGAGGTGTTGGGACAGGGAAGAAGGGTGAAGGTTTCTGTCTGTGGAGCATGAAGGGGTGGCCATGGCCACCGCTGGACTTCCCAGTGTGGATGTGAGAGGAGAAGGCCCCGCCTCTGCCCAGGCCCTGCAGGGTGTGAGGCTGCTCTGTCCACACCTCTCAGGAGAATGCACCCCGAAGGCTGACAGGGTGTGGGAGGGGTCTGGGGCCAGCAGGACCTCTGTGTAAAATGGACTTAAGATCGGTTCCATGGGACCACTGAGGCCAGTTAACTCTAGCCGGAGCGTGGCCTCGGGGTAAATACTGTCACCATGCGAAGCCACACTCTTCCCCACACTCTTCCGCAGGCCTGCCCTATCCTGGATCTTGGGGAGATTCCCACACCCACCTGATGCTGGTTAGCCTCACCAGCTGAGCTTTCCTAGACCACCCAGAAACACCTTGCTGGCCTGAACCATGCAGGGAGCCCAGGGCTCAGCAGCAGCCCCCTGTGCTCCCACAGTGTCCCATCAAGGCCATCCCGCTGTGTCCCCATTCTCCAGAGCCCACACTACCAGGGCCAGGGCCCCTTCAGCCTCCTGCCTGCCACCTGCACCCAACCAAGATGGAACCAGCTGCCACTCCAGAGGGAGCCTGACCCTGGACCTGCACCCCAGTCCCTCTCTTAAGGACACTCCCATCTTTCATGTGTTTACAAGTGAGTCCCACAGGGTAGATCTCCTACCAGTGTGAAATGAACAGTCTAAAGTGACCACACACTGGCAGGGGCTGGGTAGATGCAGGGGTGAGGGAGAAGGTCATGTGGGTGAGCACACACTGGCAGGGGCTGGGCATATGTAGGGGTGAGGGAGAAGGTCATGTGTGTGACCACACACTGGCAGGGGCTGGGTAGATGCAGGGGTGAGGGAGGAAGGTCATGTGTGTGAGCACACACTGGCAGGTGTTAGGCGGATGCAGGGGTGAGGGAGAAGGTCATGTGGGTGAGCACACACTGGCAGGTGTTAGGTGGATGCAGGGGTGAGGGAGAAGGTCATGTGGGTGAGCACACACTGGCAGGTGTTAGGTGGATGCAGGGGTGAGGGAGGAAGGTCATGTGTGTGAGCACACACTGGCAGGTGTTAGGTGGATGCAGGGGTGAGGGAGGAAGGTCATGTGGGTGAGCACACACTGGCAGGTGTTAGGTGGATGTAGGGGTGAGGGAGGAAGGTCATGTGTGTGAGCACACACTGGCAGGTGTTAGGTGGATGCAGGGGTGAGGGAGAAGGTCATGTGGGTGAGCACACACTGGCAGGGGCTGGGCAGATGCAGGGGTGAGGGAGAAGGTCATGTGTGTGAGCACACACTGGCAGGGGCTGGGTGGATGCAGGGGTGAGGGAGAAGGTCATGTGGGTGAGCACACACTGGCAGGGGCTGGGCGGATGCAGGGGTGAGGGAGAAGGCCATGTGGGTGAGCACACACTGGCAGGGGCTGGGTGGATGCAGGGGTGAGGGAGAAGGTCATGTGGGTGAGCACACACTGGCAGGTGTTAGGTGGATGCAGGGGTGAGGGAGAAGGTCATGTGGGTGAGCACACACTGGCAGGGGCTGGGTGGATGCAGGGGTGAGGGAGAAGGTCATGTGGGTGAGCACACACTGGCAGGTGTTAGGCGGATGCAGGGGTGAGGGAGAAGGTCATCTGGGTGAGCACACACTGGCAGGTGTTAGGTGGATGCAGGGGTGAGGGAGAAGGTCATCTGGGTGAGCACACACTGGCAGGAGCTGGGCGGATGCAGGGGTGAGGGAGAAGGTCATGTGGGTGAGCACACACTGGCAGGTGTTAGGTGGATGCAGGGGTGAGGGAGAAGGTCATGTGGGTGAGCACACACTGGCAGGTGTTAGGTGGATGCAGGGGTGAGGGAGAAGGTCATGTGGGTGAGCACACACTGGCAGGTGTTAGGTGGATGCAGGGGTGAGGGAGAAGGTCGTGTGTGAGCACACTGGCAGGTGTTAGGCGGATGCAGGGGTGAGGGAGAAGGTCATGTGTGTGAGCACACACTGGCAGGGGCTGGGCATATGCAGGGGTGAGGGAGAAGGTCATGTGTGTGAGCACACACTGGCAGGTGTTAGGTGGATGCAGGGGTGAGGGAGGAAGGTCATGTGTGTGAGCACACTGGCAGGTGTTAGGCGGATGCAGGGGTGAGGGAGAAGGTCATGTGTGTGAGCACACACTGGCAGGGGCTGGGCGTATGCAGGGGTGAGGGAGAAGGTCATGTGTGTGAGCACACACTGGCAGGTGTTAGGTGGATGCAGGGGTGAGGGAGGAAGGTCATGTGTGTGAGCACACTGGCAGGTGTTAGGCGGATGCAGGGGTGAGGGAGAAGGTCATGTGTGTGAGCACACTGGCAGGTGTTAGGAGGATGCAGGGGTGAGGGAGAAGGTCATGTGTGTGAGCACACACTGGCAGGTGTTAGGAGGATGCAGGGGTGAGGGAGAAGGTCATGTGGGTGAGCACACACTGGCAGGGGCTGGGCGGATGCAGGGGTGAGGGAGAAGGTCATGTGTGTGAGCACACGCTGGCAGGGGCTGGGTGGATGCAGGGGTGAGGGAGAAGGTCATGTGGGTGAGCACACACTGGCAGGGGCTGGGCGGATGCAGGGGTGAGGGGAGGTCATCTGGGTGAGCACACACTGGCAGGGGCTGGGTGGATGCAGGGGTGAGGGAGAAGGTCATGTGGGTGAGCACACACTGGCAGGTGTTAGGTGGATGAAGGGGTGAGGGAGAAGGTCATGTGGGTGAGCACACACTGGCAGGTGTTAGGCGGATGCAGGGGTGAGGGAGAAGGTCATGTGGGTGAGCACACACTGGCAGGTGTTAGGTGGATGCAGGGGTGAGGGAGAAGGTCATGTGGGTGAGCACACACTGGCAGGTGTTAGGTGGATGCAGGGGTGAGGGAGGTCATGTGGGTGAGCACACTGGCAGGGGCTGGGCAGATAGATGCATCTGATAAGATGAAATTTGGTCACCAAAGCACAGGCTGACATGGGTTTCTTCCATACTAAAGAAGAGGTGGGCACTGGTGGCTCACTCCTGTCATCCTAGCTACTCAGAGACTGAGATCTGAGGATCACCGTTCATAGCCAGCCTGGGGACAAAAAAGTCTGGGAGACTTTTATCTCCAATGAATCAACACAAAGGCAGAAGGGAAACTGTGGCTCAAGTCCTAGAACACTAGCCTTGAGCGAAATAGCTAAGGGACAGCACCTTAGCCCTGAGTTCAAGCCGGAATACAGGAAGGAAGGAAAGAAGGAAGGAAGGAAGGAAGGAAGGAAGGAAGGAAAGAAGGAAGGGAGGGAGGGAGGGAGGGAGGGCCAGCACACGGTCTTTTACTTGATATCCTCAGCAGTCAGAAGAATGGGTCTGGTCTGCCCTGGCCTCATCCTCCTCCCCTCATCCTGACCCAGCCTCCACTGACTTCCTACCCCCTTCTCACAGGACAAGGATGCCTGTCTGTCCCGCACCAGTGGACACGTTAGCACGGCCAGCTCCTGTAAATCTTCTACCTTGTGGGCACCCTGCGCCCGTTCCCCCATGCCGCCCTGCCTCGCATCTTTCCTGCTTCTCTTCCTCACCTGCCCTCTTCCCTACATCCCTCCACTGGGATAGGAGTTCAGGGAAGGAGGCTTTGGAGGCCCTAGGCCTTTGGGAAGCTACGGGGACTAGACGAGTTTCCCCAGAGGGGTGCCTCTAGTAGAGACAGGAGCGCAGGCTGGCTCTGAGAGTTGGGTCCCACTCTGTCCCCTGCCCATGAGCGATCCCGCGGGCACCCACAAGCCAGGAGGAGAAGGAACACTCAAGGCCCTCAGAGCGCAATGGAGTCATTTGCACAAAGTAGTGAAAGCTGAGAGATGGTAAGGGGGTGCTGAAGCCCACGCCCGGCAACCTTCCTCCTGGACAGAAACTTGCACCAGCAACTTCCACAGCCGCCAAGATCCCCGGGCGCCTCTCTGTGCATGTGTTTGCGTCCTACCTCTCTCAGCAGGCTTACGCAGTCTATTCTTCCCTGGTTTGTAAAAGTCTGTCCGTTCGTTCAGCCAGTGCTCCAGGAGGCCTGGCCCGGGCCCCGCGGCTGTGGTGCTGCAGTCTCACACAACAGAGGGGCCTAGACATGCTCGCCGCCCGCCCAGGGGCCACCTGTCTGTGCCTGCAAAGGGTCAGCGTGGTGCGTTAATGATTCAGGACGCACCCGGGATGGCTCTAAGGAGAAAATACCTGGCCATGGTTGTCCTAGCTTCTCCCTTCCTCGGGGCCCTTAGTATCTTTTTTATTCTTCACACTGTTGGCCCTTGCTTGAGGAACTCCTAACCACAGTCGTTTCTTATGATAGCTACAGACCATAAACTCACAGAGGATGCTGCAAAATGGCTTCCATCCCTACCGCGTGGCCCTCCAGAGCCTCCAGTAGAACAGCGAATCCATAGGCAGGGCCACCTCAAAGACTCAAAGCACATTACAAGCCGAGACGTTCCAGGATTGGGGAGGATGGGGGAGGCGCCCGCGTTCTCCCCTCCCATCTCAGACCCATGTCTGAGGCTGCAGTGCAGCACGGAGGGTCACCGGTATTTCTCGCAGAGGCCGCATGCCCGCCACGAGCTGGCCACAGCGCTCACCATCACCATCTTCATCCCCGGGACCTTGTGACAGAGCAGCCCCACCTTGGTCACGGCAGGGCTCATGCAGACGTGAAGGCGAGAGCCACTCGCATGGTGGTTCCAGCAAGGGGGACAGGGAGGCACAGGAGTTCCCCAGGCCCCACGGCCTGGCTGAGCACCGGAGCAGTCTTCCTGCAGGAAGGGGCTGCAAGGCTGCTGTGAGAGGGGACAATTTAGCACAGTCTCTCTCTAAGCACAGCCAGGCGGGGCATCGTCTTCCCAGGGCCCCTGCTCACTGGTTCAAGGAGATGTAACGGGCCTGAGGGGACCAGGGCTTGTCCTCTTGCCCACACTTACGGGTGGCAACCTACCTGCTCTCTGCCACTGTTCCCCTCCGTGGCCAGCCGGGTCCCAGGGCCAGGCTTGAAGACACCGCTCGGCTGGTTCCTCCGCTGTGAGCCATGGGTGGTAACTCGCAGGTGCTGTGGCTTTCTCCTGCAGGGAAGATGGGCTCCGTCCTACTCACCTCTCTCCAGGCTTGGTTGCCATCCTTCCAGACAAAGGTGCTCTTGGAATTCTGAGACAGGCCAAGACTCGGTGAACAGAGATGGCATCTGCCCATAGGGGTCCTGAGTCACCATCCAGCTCGGTGCCCACGAGGTGAGGGAGATCCTCCCACTGCACAGGTAACACCCCCTGCTACTAGGACACTGGCAGAGAAAGGAACATTTCGGAAGATGGTTCTGGATCCAGACATAGTTTATACCAATGCATTGAGTGTCGTTCCAGGGCTCTCCAGGGTCGAATGTCTACTTTGGGGTTTTTCTTGTTGTATTTTTCATTGTTTTGGTTTTGTGTTAATGATGTATTCAAACAAATGGAGGTATGCATGATTGCAATCCTGATCTTCTGAATATTGACCGAAGAATGAGTCTTGGCATCCTGACATATCCGCTTCAGCTCTTTTCATTTATGAAATAAAGTGAGAGAGAGTGGGAGAGAGAGGGAGGGAGGAAGGACCTCCTACCCTGTGCATACTCTTCCCTTTCTCTTTCTCAAAACAGACATTGTCCCCAGACCCATCTTTTCTCCTACTCACATTCTATTCTGTTCTATTCTTTAACACATACACATACATTATATCATTTTGTATAATTTTAAAATGTATGTAAACATTGTTGCATTGATTGCTCCTTGTTACAAATTGCCCTTTTTTCCCTCCCCTGAGCAGTGTTTCTTTCCAGCTCTACATAGTTTCCTCATTGATTTCGAATGCTGGCAGAACACAATCAATGCCCTGCTGGGGCTGGCTCAGAGAATCTTCTCTCCAGAGCTGATTGTGTGCATCTTTCCCCAACTCTGCACTCAGTGATGTCATTGGGGTGGCAAGAAATCAGCTAGGGTGGAGAATTTATATCCCAGAAATTGCCAAGTGGCTGGGTGCCGGTGGCTCACATCCATAATCCTAGCTACTCGGGAGGCTGAGATCTGAGGATCAAGGTCCAAGGCCAGCCTGGGCAAGAAAGTGTGTAAGACTCTCCTCTCCAATCAAACACCAGAAAATTGGGTGTGGCATCGTGGCTCAAAGTGGTAGAGTGTTAGGCTTGAGAGAAAAGCTCAGGGACAGAGCCCAGGCCCTGAGTTCAAGCCCCATGATCACCACCAGCAACAACAAAAAGAAATTGGCAAGAGCTGCAAATTTAGGCTCCCTTTCCCTTCCACCAGAAAGCAGGTTGTTAAACATCTCCCAGCTTTCTGGTGACTGGTGATTGATCATCTATCTCCCTCTTCCCAACTTTCCTACACCTTGATGGGTGTTCAGGAGGTTACTAACCTTTCTGAGTTTCAAACCACACCACAGTGACATCTTTTACCCACCTTTCCAAAACCCAAAGGCAAGGGCTTCATGGAGAATGGAGAGGGGAGCACGGGATGGCACTAGTGTCACGTTCAAGGACCGTGCATCCGGTGAATGTGTGCATGTAACCTCCACTTACACCCCCACAGCAGGGCACTGCACCCTGGGTGACACTGGCAGTGTGGCAGTTCACGTGATGTTGAAGGTGAGCTGATTGGTGATGATTGTCTGGTTTGCATTTCCAGATGAGGAGCGTGGCTGGGAATCTTCTCCAGTACTTCCTCTCCCCTGAGCTGCCAGTTCTCAACTTCTGCCCATTGTGTGGACTGAGGACTGGCTTCTTCCTGGCTTCCTGGAGCGTCTCCTGCAGTGGATCTCCCCATGTGCAGTCTGCTCACGTGCATTGAATTCCCTTCTGATCAGTGGCTTGGCTTTTAATGATGCATGCAGGGCTTCTGTCCTACAGAAGTGGCTCAGGTTAATGCGAGGAAATGGGTCGATGTCGTCTTGTAAACACGTTGTCATTCTGTGTCCTGTTTGAAGAATGCTTCCCTTCCTCTGGGTTCTCTGGCACATGCTGCCCTCACATTTCCACGTGGAGTTGTTTCTCTGGGGAATCAGCCCCTCAAGAGCCTGTTGTTGACAGGGGAAAAAAGTATCTCATGATGTCCTCTTTCCTTATGAAGAACCTAATATCCAGCCATTCATCGAACAGCCCATCCTTCCCCTGCGTTGTATAAAGCACCTGTCTTCTGCCCAGCTCCTGCCTGGTGTAAGTGTGGGGTACTGTTCTGTCTCATTCATCCATTTGTCTGGCTTCTGTGACAGCATTGCCCTGTCTTAGATAGAATAGTTTTATAGCAAGTCAATATCAAGTAGATCAGATGGCATTGTCTTGGCTTGTCATCAAAATGTTCTTGGCTATTCTTGGACTTTTGCTCTTCTGTACAAATTTGCAGGCTATCAAATCCCATTAAAATACTGTTGGTAGAAAGAAAAAAGAAAATATTATTGGGATTTTCATTAAAATTACAATGAATTTATAATCAACCAGGAGAAAAGAAACACCTTCTATTAAAGGATTACCCCATCCATGAACATGGTCTACTTCTACATTCATTCAGCCCTTCTTACCTTTGCTCCAATTACATCTCGTGATTTTCTTCATAACAATGACCATTTCTACAGAATTTTATGTGCCAGCACCTGTCTTAAATACTTTGCAGTATTTTCAATTCATTATCCCAATTCACTGAGAGGTAGTTATTATACTCTCTCATTTACAAATAAGGAAACTGAGGCATAGAATGGCTTAATAGTACATGCAGTCCAGTAGAGCTGTGACCTGAATCTAGACATCTAGGTTGGTAAGCTCTGTTCTGAACCACTTAACCACTGTCCTGCACTGCTTTCTGCAAAGGCCTCGTTCAAACCTTGTTAAATTTCATCCTAAGTCCCTTACAGACTTACCACCACTGTACAAGGAATGTACCCCATCTTACAAGTTACCTGTGCTGCCCTGGTCGGGAGGAGTGCTGTTGATTGTACTACCTTGTATACAAAATAATTTTGTGGCTCGTGCCGGTGGCTCATGCCTATAATCCTAGCTGCTGAGGAGGCTGAGATCTGAGGATCACAGTTCAAAGCCAGGCTGGGAAGGAAAGTCCATGAGACTCTTATCTCCAATTAACCACCAGAAAACCAGAAGTGGTGCTGTGGCTCAAAGTGGTAGAGAGCTAGTCTTGAGTAATACAAAGCTCAGGGCAGCGCCCAGGCCGAGTTCAAGCCCCACGACCAACAAAACAACAACTTTGTAGAGAGCACAGTCTACTGGATCTTTCTATGTAGACAATCCCATTATCCTCAAGACAAATTCAACATTTCCCCACCATTCTTCAACAGTTGGCTGTCCTGTCCAATTGGCTCCACAAGTTAGTATTGAATAGTGGTGGTCAGAAGGCATCTTTGTCTTAGGTACAGAAATGCTTTCAACGTTTCACCATGAAGATGCTGTTGGCTGTTGGGTTCTGACCACTTCCTTCCTCAGGTAAGGAATTCCCTCCCTCGTTTTCTGTTGGCCAAGAACAGGTATTACATATT
The DNA here is from genome assembly GCF_019054845.1 of Dipodomys spectabilis. Taxonomy (NCBI): domain Eukaryota; kingdom Metazoa; phylum Chordata; class Mammalia; order Rodentia; family Heteromyidae; genus Dipodomys; species Dipodomys spectabilis. The sequence goes on along the minus strand of NW_024871209.1, from coordinate 499,115 downwards.
ATACCTACAGTAAGTGCTTTTGTTTGGTGGGTTGCCTTCTTGCTGAATCCATCTATGTGATCCTGTGACTCTTTGTCTTTAGTCTATAAACAGAATATGTCAAATAAGCAGCCTTTAGCCATCCTTGCATTCCTAAGGTAGAGGTTATGTGGTCAAGACACAGATATATGTATGTCTGAAATTGTTTTGCTAATATTCTAATTGGGCTTTTTGCATCTATGTTTATAAATAGCTTGGCTAGTGATATGCCTAGCAGGTCCATACTAACACCATGAAATGAATAACAGAACTTTGTTTTCATCTGTCTTCTCATGTGATGCAAGGTATGGATGGATGGTCTCTTTTCTTTGCATATATATAATTGTTTTAGCAACCATTTTTTAGATAGTCTCCATAGAGTAACTCGTATTTGTTTCCTGAAAATGAGTTGAATGTGCTTCAGTAAATGCATGAGTCTATTTCTGGACTCCATATTCCTTTCCATTGATCTACTTCATATCAATTATTAAGTCCTCGTAATAAATTTTAAAATCAGGGTTCTTCTACTCCAAAGTTGTCTAGGCTGCCCTATGTCTTTCCATTTGCATTTCAATTCTAGAATCAGTTTGCCAACTTCTAAACAAATAAGTAAAGCCTGCTCAAATTTCATTTGGATCGTGTTAACAATACAGATGGTTTGGGCCAAAAGACATCTTATATTCAGTCTGCCATCCACTTGCACAGTATGTCACCTTACTGGGATCCTGTTCAACTTAATTCCTATCAGCAATGTCATGTGGTTCCAGGTGCACAGGTCCCTTGTGCATTGTTGGACTTGCTCCCCCACGCCTCAGTTTGTGATTTCTATGAGTATAATCATGTATTTTGTGAACAGAGACAGTTTCACATCTCCCTTTCTAATACAAGCATCTTTTATTAGCGCTCTGGCTATGACTTCTAGAATAGGATGAATGCCCAGGTGCAGTGGCTCAAGCCTGTAGTTCTAGTGACTTGGAAGGTAGAGATTGAGGGACTACAATTGGAGGCCACCCTGGGAAGAAAGTTCATGAGACCCTACCTCAGTCAATGGCTGGTACAATGGCACTTACCTGCCATCCCTAGTAACATGAGAATATACAAGTAGGAGAATCACAGCCCAGACAAGAAAGTAAGACCCTATCTCAAAAATAACCAACATAAAAACCATCTGGAGATGCGGCTAAAGTGTTAGAGCAAGAATAAGGCCTTGAGTTTAATCCCTAGCACTCTACACACACACACACACACACACACACACACACACACACACAATGGTGTAAGTAGACATTCTTGCTTTGTCCCTGATCTTAGAAAGTATTCAGGCTTTCACTACTAAGTGATGATTGTATGCAAATGCTTAGAGTGTTGTTTAGTTAATCATGTTCAAGTATAGTTAATTGTCTTTCATTATCATTGGATTAATTTGTAGATTTATAGACAAATTCTAATTCTTACAAATGAAGAAACCATGCAGTCTATGCTTCTTTGGGTCTGGCTTGCTTTGCTTAATATAATTTTTTTCCATTTCCTTACGAACAGTACAATATCATTCTTTCCATTGTGTATATATACCCATTTCTTGATCCACTCATCTACTGAGGGGCATCTGGGTTAGTTCTCTCTCTTAGCTATGGTAAAAATGCTGCAGTGAACATGGTTGTGCTGGTAGCTTTAGTACAGCCTTGTTTGTGGTCATTTGGGTAACTGCTCAGGAGTGGGATTGCTGGGTCATAGGGGAGTTCTATGTGTAGTCTTTTGAGGAACCTCCATACTGCATTCCCGAGTGGTTTAACAAGTTTACACTCCCACCAACAATGCAGTAGTGTTCCCTTTAGCCACATCCCCACCAGCATCTGTTATTATTTGTTTTCTTGATAATGGCCATTCTAACTGGGGTGAGGTAGAATCTCAATGTGGTTTTGATTTGCATTTCTTTTATGACCAGAGAAGTTGAGCATTTCTTCAATGTGTCTATTGGCCATTCTTAGTTCTTCTTCGGAGAAGCTTCTAAGTTTCTAGCCCACTTATTAATGGGGTTGTTGTTTCTTTGAGGATTTGTTTTTGTAGGGTTTAATTTTTTTGAACTCTACATATATTTTAGATATGAGGCCCTTGTCTCTTGCATAACTAGTAAAGATCTTTTCCCATTCTGTGGGCTTTCTATTGCTCTTACTAGCTATGTGCTTTGCCATGCAGAAACTCTTCATTTGATGCAATTACATTTATCCAGCCTTTCTTTGATTCGTTGTGTTTCTGGATCTTTACTTAGGAAATCTCAACCTGTGCCAAGGAGCCCTTAGTTCTAGTTTCTTGAGAGATTTGATCAAGAAGGAAGTTGGCTTTTGTCAATGTTTTTATCGAGATGACTGTATAACTTTTCTCTTTGAGTGACAGATATATATCAGTCTGCTTTTGGTACTAAAACAATATACCTGAAGCTGTGAGTTTTATTTTTAAAAAAAGTTTATTTAGCTCAGAGTTCTAAAGCATGAGCACCAGCAGCTATGGTGAGAATCCCACATTGAGCAACACCAGTGTGTGTGATAGGGAGAGAGCATGTGGCTAGCCAGGAAGCCAGAGAGGAGGAACGGGCAGGGGCCAGGGACAGGCTCTTTAACAACGCAATGCCATGAGAACTAGCTCAGAACCCCACAAAAAACTGAATCCCTTGCACAGGCTGAGTCCCAGTGGTCTAGCGACCTGCCACAAGGTCTCGCTTCTTTATGATCTCACTTGTTACCCTGCCACACCGATGACCAAACCTGTGTGGGCTCTGTACAGGGTTCCTGCCACCCCTGCCCATGGCGGTCAGTACCTGGCTGGGACCTCAGCTGTCTCCAGGTCTCGCGCCCTGCAGCTACCTCAGCCTGGCCCCCAGTCAGCTCCACTCCAGGGCTGCTGCCATGACCGCAGATGCAGGCAGTGCTGAGCAAGAAGCCGGTAGAGCTATCCATGGTCACTGCCCTTGGTGGCCTGGAGACCTCCGGCCTGAGCACCTTGTCTCCTGCTTCTCCCGAGTGTGCTTGGACTGGTCTCAGGATGCTCGGCAAGTCCTCTCCCTGCCATTCCCTGTCATGGCTGGAAGCCCAGCAGCTCCATTTTAAGCTGAGTTCTCCTTCCATGCTGGGACCTGGGAGAGGACAGGCCTCCTTTTCTGCCCCTTCACGGAAGGGTTTTCCCTGGGCCCCTCCAGGGAGGACTCGCCGCCACCTCCTGTTGCCCCACCCCACACTTTCCTGAGTCTGACAGCTGTCTCCAGAAATCAGTGTTTCACTTTAGTGTGCTGGTCACTTGACACACGTGTCTCCTTGAGAATTAAAGGAGATGAAGAGCTGGTGGCTCACGCCTGTAGTCCTAGCTACTCAGGAGGATGGCAGTTAGAAGCCTGTCCAGGCGGAAAAGTCCATGAAACTCTCCGCTTCAGTTAGTCAACAAAATTCTGGAAGTGAAGATATGGTTCAAATAGTAGAGTGCCAACCTCGAGTGAAAAAGCCAAGAGAGAGTTGGGCGCCGGCGGCTCACGCCTGTCATCCTACTACTCAGGAGGCTGAGATCGGAGGATCACGGTTCTAAGCCAGCCCGGGTAGGAAAGTCCGTGAGACTCTTATCTCCAATTAGCCATCAGAAAACCAGAAGTGGAGCTGTGGCTCAAAAGTGGTAGAGTGTGTTCACCTTGAGCAAAAGAAGCTCAGGGACGGTGCCCAGGCCCTGAGTTCAAGCCCCAGGATAGGAAGCAAAACAACCAAAAAAGGGAAGAAAACTAAGCACATACATTGATACGTAATGAATGGATGGGACAGTGCACCTAGACCCCCCCCCCTCAGCACATACATTGATACATAATGAATGGGTGGGGCAGTGCACCTCGCACCTGCGGCTCGGGGAGTGTGCGCTGCCCCCATTTCTTCAGGCCCCGCCCGCTCCGTGGAGCCTGGAAGACAGGAGGCAGCAGTCCCCCGCTTCTGCACCTGACTTAATCCGGGAACTCCTTGCTTTGGTCCCCTACATGGATTCAAGTGGAAATAAATGGGTCCAGAGCTAATCCCTCCTGGAGGCCAGCCCTGGGGAGATTCGGTAAACATGCAATTAAGTGTGATCGAGCCATTTGGCCCGGGAGGGATGTGACCTGGCCTACATGCTACACGCTGCTCTCTGGTGATCAATAATTCACAGCAGCGGCCAGGCGAGCACGCAGCCCGGCCCAGCGAGGAGCAGGGCCGTCCGGTGCCCATCCCCGCCTGGCCACGTCAGGGGCACAGAGCTGGCAGTCTGGAGGGCAGCCTCCCTGGAGACCAGGCCTCCACCCAGGTCACTCACATCACTACGTCCTGAGCAGCGTCCAGGGTCAGGCTCAGTGTCCCCGGGTTGGGGGGGGAGGAGCGGTGGCCAGAGTGGGGTGAGGAGACCTGGAGAATTGCTGCTGGCCACTTCTCTTCCAGAGGTCAGTTCTAGAACCTTCTGGGAGCTTCTTGGGGGGCCTGGAGCCTCCATTCCTCAATCAGAGACCCCATCTCACATAAACCACCGGCAACCAGAGGCTGGTCTCAGACTCTGTGCTCAGAACCCAAACTGAGATACACCCTGGAGCAGCCCCTTTGGGTGTGGAGAGCTGGCAGCGGGGACACGGAACTGGCCACTCTGAAAGAAGCCAGCTGCCTGCCCGCAAGAAGGGTGTCCCTCGCCTGAGACCAGCCTCCGATGTGGACTGGACTTGAGGGCGAGATATTTGGCCTGTTATGGTGGACAGTGTCCTCATGAGGACCCCAAAGGGTCTCAAGTCTTCCATAGCTCCCCTCCCCCCACTCCAGCCCAGCCACAGAGCCCTTTCTGTAGCTCCCCCAAGGCAATATGTATACCCCAGGGCATTTGCACCTGCCACCCCCCTTCCCCAAAGAATTGTTCTTCCACAGGTGCCTGCAGGCTCTGTCTCTCCCTCCCTTCCAGACTTGGCTCAAAGGCTCCAGATGTGGCTTGTGTGGACTTTTGTTCAGATGTCACCTTCCTAATGAGGCTGACCAGGTTCTGCTTCTTACAAGTACAAAGAGTCCCTGCCGCCACCACCACCCCCCCCACACACACTTGCACATGGACACACACTCGTACCCATGATCCTCTCTGCTTGTCTTTGCTCTTTACTCTCTCCATACCTTTCTTTGTGCTTGTTATCACAGCTGCTCTAACTGCCAGTGCCCGTCATCCCAGCTACTCAGGAGGCTGAGATCTGAGGATTGTGGTTTAAAGCCAGCCCCGGCAGGAAAGTCCGTGAGACTCATCTCCAATGAACCACCAGAAAGCCAGAAGGGGAGCCAGGGCTCAAAGTGGTAGCGCACTAGCGTTGAGCAAAAGAGCTCAGGGACAGAGCTCAGGCCCTGAGTTCAAGCCCCGCAAAACGAAAAGGAGGAGGAGGAGGAGGAGGAGGAGGAGGTCCTGCTCTGTGTTGGGGAGGGGCATGTTTCTTCCACTCTTGGTCTCTAAGCGGGTCACTCGGTAGGTGGCCGCCCGCATGTGTAGCTGGAGAATGGGGTTGTGAGGCTGGAGCTGTGAGTGAGGTAAAAATAGACAGCATGCATCCTGTGTGCTAGCAGCTACGTTACGCAAGATGGACTCCCTGCAGCACCGAAGACGCGTCCAGGCTGGCGTGTCGGGAGGCGCAGCCTGCTGGGTGAACTGGCCCTTGAAGGACTGAAGCCGGAGGGGTGGAGGAACACTGCCTCGCGCCCTGCTCTGCTCTGCTCTGCTCTGCTGGCTTCTAACTCTCCAGCCTGGGCTGCGCCCTCGCCCTCCCCCACCCAGCCCCCGCCCCAGTTCACAGGTTTCTCTTTGGGCCGCAGCCATGTCTTTATAGCCACACCTGCTTGCATGCCCTCCACTGCCTAGAAACGGCCATGAATCAACAGACCATGCTGGAATGTGCTGGAGAGCCTCCCTGGACCGTAGGTGGTGAAGTGTGTTTGCATCCAAGCACATGATTCGCCTGGTGCCTTGGCTTCCCACCCCCAGCCCACAGGGGCAGGGAGGTTTCCAGATCACCCTGCAGTCCCTTGAGTTCCAGGGAGAGTCTTGGAGCTCCTTGGCGCTGGCCGGCTCCCAGGGAAGGGACCAGGCAGCACCATCTTGCACAGAGGGCCAGCTCTGTCCATTCAGCCTAAAGGCTGCAGTTCAGTCCCGTAACCAAGGGCCCAGGAGAGCCCACAGCTTGTCCGAGCGCACAAAGGACTTCCGCTCCTTGACACGATTCCCCCCGCGCCCCGTCGGCAGGGGACTGGGGTGCATCCCTGTGCACGGCCGGCCTGTACTCGTTTACCAACTCATTCACTCCACGGATCGAATAGTCATTCAACAAACAACCCTGGCTTCTGCCTTTCTCCAAGGCCTCTGCCACTTCTGCCCCGGCCGTGGTCACTCCTGCCACCACTGCTGCTCGGCCGTGGGCAGCAGACAGGCCGTCGCGTCTGCTGGTTTCGCCGTCAGGGCCGGCACTGGGCGGCTGCAGCGGCTCAGCTACTGTGGGGGGAAGCTGCTGTCTCCGCTGTGTGGCCCAGGAAGGGAGGGGCGTCTGAGCTGAGTCCCCAGCGTGGCAGCCCCCCCCCATTGCCACACCCCCCCAGTGACCAGCAGCTCAAGAGTCCAGCTGGGGGACACCCACCCAGGCACCCCAGGGTGAACCGATCAAAAACCCTCACACCGGGGGTCACTTGAAATCCAGGGGGCCTGGGGTGCTGGGTGCCAGCAGCAGGATGGCACGGCCCTCACTGGCCACAGCTGGAGCGAAGCGGGACTGGTCCGTGCGAGCCTCTCAAGGAATAATTCACCACACGCGACTCAGGGAGCCACAGTGCTGCTTTCTGACCACCGTCCACCTGGACACGGGACTCCGATTGCCACGTGGCTCACGCAGCCACTGCTGGGAAATGTCCCGGGCCCCGAGGATCAGAGCCAGTGGTTGAGCAGCCAGCGGGGCCTGGGAGCAGCCCCAGAATGGGGCCCCCACAGCCCCATCTCTACCAGGAGCTGGCAGGTTGCAAAACCACCACCTGGCAGCTGCCCAGCCCTCGCCTCAGCAGACGCACACGTGGCAAAGATAAGGCCAGGGCAGCCCGGAGAGCAGACGTCACTCATGACCCTGCCCTGCTGGGCCGGAGCTCCCTGTGCTCCCTGGAGCACGGGCTGTCATCCCCGCCAGGAATGGCGTAGCTCAGGTAGCTCTTGGCACCAAGCCATGACGCTCAGCTCCCTGAGGAGAGGGGCTCCAGGTGTGCCGACGTGTGCAGGTGTGTGCAGGAGTCTGCAATAGCTGGGCGCCGGTGGGACTGGGGGTGCGGGGTAGGGGGCAGCTGCAGGGCAGGGCCCTGGCCCCAGCGGTGGGACCGCCCTGGGCCGCAGGGTCCTGGGTGGGCTGCAGCGTGGTGTCCAGGCCACGCGGCCATCGGACACTGCGCACGTCTCTTCCATGGAAGAATGCACATTGCAGCCACCAGAGCTGCTCCGGGCAGGAACGGCCAACGTGGGCCTTGGGAGGCTGGGCCATCTTGGCCGTCGGACACCAGCGAGCTCAAATCTGAAGCTGGAAGTCACATGGACAATCCCCCCTTTCTCTGTCTGCTTCCTCCCATCCTTCGTCCCACCCTCATCCCACCCCATAATACTCATGAAGCCCTTGCACCTGCCAGAACCTGTGCCAGGCCCGGGGGACAGGTCCTGGCTTCCAGAGAGTACAGAGACAATAAACAGAGACAATCCCTTCAGACCCTGGAGGGATCTTGGCTGGGGAACAGGAGAGGGTAACACCCCTCCCCCTCCCATTACAGTCCATTCTCCTTTCCCACTGCCATTGTTCCATAATTCCAAGCACTTGGGCCAAAACATATTGGGGTCATCCAAGACCTACATCCCATCTATCAGAGAAAGTCCTTCCGGCTCTGCCTCTCGCTGTACCCCAGACCTGGTCCCTGTGGCCCCCCAGGCTGCGAGTCTAGGAGGACCCCCCCCCAGCCCTGCACCTCAGTCCTTACAGCTTCCAGATGCAAACCCTCCAGATGCAAACCCTTCCATGCGCAAGCCCTCCTGGCTTCCTGGGCTGCCCCGAGCCACGCACCCACCTGCGATCTGCCTGGGCTGCCTGCACCTCATGTCCCCCCCAGCCTTGGCTCCCTCTGGCCTTCGGGGATGAGTGCCCTTTGCCCCGAGCTGCCCCTCCTCCAAGATGCACACCTGCACGCAGTCACCAGCGCTGAGTCCCGGCCCTGTTCCTTACCCACGGCTCCCGCCAGCCCCATCTGCAGCGGTTGCCCAGAGGCACCTCTCCCACCCCCTCACCTCTGTTTTCCTCCTTTTTCTCCAGATTATTTGACATCGGCTAAGATGCTGCAGAATATCATGGCACCCATTCTTCCCCACGACTGCATCCCAATGCCCAGAACAGGCCAGGTGCATACAAGAATCAGCAACAGCTGGGTGCTGGTCACTCAGGAGGCTGAGATCTGAGGATCACAAGCAGCAAAGTCTGAGCCTCATCTCCAATTAACCACCAAAAAAAAAAGCCAGAAGTGGAGCTGTGGTACAAGTGTAGAGCTCTAGCCTTGAGGGGAAAAAAAGCTCAAAGACAGCACCCAGGCCCTGAGTTCAAGTCCCAAGACTGGCACACAGAGAGAGAGAAATCTACACTAAAGGATCCAGCAATTTCCTGTAGTGAAGCATGCATCAATCCCATGTCCCTGGCATTCCAGCTCCCGCTATTCAAACATGAGAAAAACATGTGTCCACACCAAAGACAAGTATATGAATGCATGCAGCAGCATTCATCCTAACAGCCAAAACCATGAGTGCCACACGTCCACCAACGGAAGAACAGATATACTCGCTGCAGAAGCAGACGTACAGCGGGATAGTACCTGGAACTGAGCCCTGTGAATTACGGTTCCATTAGCCCAAACCAGCTACTCCTGCAGACTGTAACCACACACTAGATAAAAGAGAAAAAGCAGCTACCACATCGCTCTTTGCTATAGTTTGGACCTGGGATGCCTCCCAGAGCCTCTTGTGTTAAGGTCTTGATCCAACTTGCCACCTGTGGGAGATGGAAGAAAGACTCTAAAAGGAACGGCTGTGTGGCAGGTTCATCAGAGAAGACATAGCCTTTATTTTGTGGGAGCCGGCTCTCTGTCTGTCTGACTCTGTCTCCCTCTTTCTCTCTGTCTCTGTCTCTCTCCCCCACTCCCCACTTCCTGGCCACCATGAGGTACTGCCTTGCCAAAATCCACAGGACCAAGCAGCCAGATTTTGAGACCCTCAAATCTACGGGCCACCACGATAAACCTTTTCTCTTTATAAGTTGACTACCTCAGGTACTTTATCACAGTAGTGGAAAGATAAATAACAGGCCAGAAAGCACCCAAGAGGCAACCAGGAAGCAGACACATACTGGAAGGGATCGACTCTGGTAAGACGTGAAAGACGAGGATGAATTTTATTGTGTTTTTGGCACTTGTTCTGAGGGGAGCTCTCCTGCTCGCCCTCCCTGCCTGGGGGGTCCTGTCGCCAGTTTTGCCTTCTTCACCACAGTTTACAAACTAGAAGATGCCCCCATTCTTTATTTGTTTGCTTTTTTATGATTGTGTGTAATAAAAACCACTCGTGTGCCAGGAGGTGCCCGTGGCTCACACCGTCGTCAATTCTAGCTGCTCAGGAGGCTGATCTCATCTCCAATAAACTAAGAAAAAGCCAGAAGTGGCGCTGTGGCTCAAGTGGTAGAGCTCTTGCCTTGAGCTGAAGAGCTCAGGGACAGCGCCCAGCCCAGAGTTCAAGCCCCACAGCCGACAAAACAAAACAAAAAGAAAAAGAAAAGCAAATGGGTAACTCACGATTACAAGTCACTAGTTCAGTCCAATAAAAGCACACACTTAAACACTAATTGAACAGCATTAGTGGATGCACATATCAGAATTAGAGGGAAAGTTTCCCTTTATTGCATCTTGGGGAATCTTATTTAATAACCTCGTTAATTTTGCTCTGAGGCTGAGGCTTTAAGGAGATTTGCTGCAGCTGGGGTAACTTGCTTACCTCGAGCAATTAGAAATCTTACAAACAGACCACAGTACCTGATTCATCCACTCACTGGCAAACTCGACAAGTACACGCATGGCATCTGGACCTGTGGTTTTCATGAGCGTATACATGAGCAAGCCACAGCCCTGGCTCTGGCATTCAGCAGAAAAAACCGGCGCTGGGGTCCGGCTGGGAGAGTTGGCAGGTTGGAAAAGCCAGGCACGTGCCCCGGGGCTGAGGCGGGGAGGGGCTCTGGCATGGGAGGGGCTGGAAGTGAGCCAAGGAGAGGCTTCTGGGAGAAGCAGAACGGGACAGGTGGGATGGAGGGTGGACTGGGCACTCGCCAAGAACAAGCAAACAGAGGGAGTATAAGGCCCTGAGTCCAAACCCTGGTACTGGTAGGGGGTAGGGAAGGAAAGGAAGATAGTGGAGGATTTAATTTCATTGATTCAAAGATCTAACTGGGAAGTCTACTACTTTGGTTGGAAAAGTGTTTCTTACAGGGCTCTGCTGGCTCACGCCTGTCATCAAGAGGCTGAGATCTGAGGATTGTGGTTCGAAGCCAGCCCGGGTAGGAAAGTCCATGAGGCTCTTATCTCCAATGAACCACCAAACTGCTGTAAGTGGAGCTGTAGCTCGATTGGTAGAGTGCTAGCCTTGAGCAAAAAAAAAAGAAAACAAAGCTCAGAGACAGCGCCCAGACCCTGAGTTAAAGCCCCGGTACTAGCAAAATGCATACCAAAAAAAAAAAAATGTCTGATCTCAAGTGGTCTCCTCTTGTCTTGGTCACATGACCCCGACATGCCTTAGGGGAGCAAGGCCCCTGGAGCACTTCTCCTTCAGCAGTGGGGGAGGGAGGCCTCCATGCTGAGCCTTGCACCCTGAGTGTTTTGTGCTGTGTGGTGATGTGAGCAGTCTTGTTTTTAATGTCCTCGCTGGGCAGTGCGGTCAGCAGGAGGACGGTGCCCTCGGGGGTCTGTGAAGCTGTCACGGGCTTGCACACCTTCCCTGGCTGACCCCATGTCTTTTCCACTGAAATCCTTCAGCAGTGCTCAGAGCCCCGAGGCAGTGCCACTGTGCCAACCCAAGTGTCAGAGCACCTGGGTGTGGTTGTTTACTATTTATTCATTTATTTATTTTGATGGTGGGGCCTGAACTCTGGGCCTGGGCGCTGTCCCTCAGCTCTTCAGCTTCAGGCGAGCGCTCTACCACTTGAGCCACAGCGCCACTTCGGGTTTTCTAGTGGTTCATTGGAGATAAGAGTCTCACGGACTTTCCTTTCCCAGGCTGGCGTTGAACCTCGATCCTCAGATCTCAGCCTCCTGAGTAGCTAGGATGACAGCTGTGAGCCACCCGCGCCCAGCTTAGGCTGAGTTATCTTTAGAAAGCTCTGCCACAGTGCCCCCCCAGCTCCCCACACCCCCAGAAATAACTCCCATGGCTTTCCCTGGGCACGCCAGGAACCAGGGAGACCCTGATGTAGAGGGCACGCTTCCCAGAGCCCGGAAGGTGGCACTCTGTAGACGTGGGCTGGGCCTCCGTGTCAGGTGCAGACAGTAACCTCCCTGCCCCCCACAAGCTGGTGGGTACCATGGCCACCAGGAAGCCAAGATTCTGTCCATGACCAGATGCCCCCACTCCCAGGAACTGGCTGCTTGGGAATCTCCCTGGAGAGACGCCAGGCCCCAGGGCCTCCTCTGAGAAGTGGCGCCTGCTCTCAGCTCAGGGCACGCGTGAAGGGTTTGGACGGGAAGGGAGGAAAGGCCCTCCCCTGCCTTGGGGTTCCATGCCCACACACACACACACACACACACACACACACACACACACACACACTGCCCCCGTGCCCCTGCCCCGGCTGTGTAGGCCCAGTGTCTTCCTCACATTGTGCAGCTGTCACAAAATGCCCGAGGCTGGCAGATGATAAGGAACAGAGATCTATGTCTCTCTGTTGGAGAGGAGACAGGTCCAGGCTGGCAGCACTGAGGTCTGGCGTCTGGGGACGCCGCATCCAGCCCTCTGCTTTCAAGATGGCGCCATGCCGCTGCCCCCGCCGAAGGGGGGTGCACTCTCCCGCTTGGGCCACCGCTCCACTTCTGCCTTTTTGGTGATTAATTGGAGATACAAGTCTTACAGGGACTTTTCTTCTCCAGGCTGGCTTTGAACCCCAATCCTCAGATTTCAGCTCCTGAGTGGCTAGGATTATTGAGTCACCAGCGCCTGAACCTCAAGGTGATGGTGGTGGGGGGGTCTTTTGGAAACGTTCAGGTCTCGTGGTTGGACGTCAGCCAGGCGGCTCCTGAAATGCGGCCTGAGCCATAGGCAGAGGGGACTAGATTTAGAAATGGGGTGGTCAGAGGCCTGCTGTGGAGGACCTTCAGGTGTGGCTGTTTAGGGAGGGAGGGATCTGAGACATGGGCCAGGCCACTGGAGGAGAGGCGCGACCTCCGGTGCACACAGGAGCCAGAACCCCAGGCCTGTCCTCCCCCAATCCCCTCTCCCCGAGCTCTGATGTTGGAGGCCGCCTGCCTGTGGTGCTTGGTTACGTGGACCCAGGGCTAACGCCACCCATGCCGGGTGCCCACCCCTCCTCTCCATCCCCGCAGGCCCCTGCAGAGGAGGCCTGGTGTCCATTCCAAGGTCACCTGGCCACAAGCCGCCCAGTGGACTGCTGTGGAATCCGACCTCGGTGGAACTGTTCTGCATTCCTCCCGGGGGGCGGGGGGGTTGAGGTGAGGCTCCCGGCTCCCTCTGTCCCCGTCAGGAATCGCCGATGCTTTCAGAGGGGGGCCCTGTGGACACGTGAGGTCCGTGCGCGCAAGGCTTGGCCGGGCCGCCTCGGCAGCCCACCCTCCAACAGCGGCGGCCGCCGTCTCCGTCTGTGGCTCTGTCCCTCCTGGCGCTGTGCCCACGTTTCCTCTTCCACGGAGTCTCTTGGGCACAGCCTTAAGTAGAGCAAAGTCCTGTCAATACGGTCAGGGTGACAAATGGCCCGTGTCACACGCAAGCATGGAGCTACCGAAAGTGATCGTGACAGGCCGTCCCCGGGGCGTCCCACACAGCCAAGCACATACAACAAGAAACCGGCCATGCTGCCGGCTCAAGTGGGAGCGGCCTGCCGCCCTCCTGCAGCGGCCGGGGAGGCGCCGAAGGACGCTGTGCCGGGCTGTGCCGGGCCTGGGCCTCAGCGGACAGCATCATTGTGCAGCCCACACACAGCGTGCCCTGCGAGCTCAGAACCCCCCCCCCCGCCCTCCAGGTGTGCAATTACCCGTGTTTGCACACACAGACTGAAGCATGAGAGGACAAGTTGTTTTCTTACTGACCCGTGGCAGGGGAGGAGAGAAGGGGCGTGAGATCAAGGCACCCGCCACACTGCTCGCTCAGTTCATAACTGTGGCCCCCGCAATCCTCAGTTTGCTCAGCTTTGGGAAAGAGATTGGACCCCGAGACCCCACCCCTGCGAGGAGCGGGGGTGGGAAGAAGATGCCCTGGTATCCGCATGGAGGCGCACGCTGAAGGTTCAAGGGACAACCCCCTCCCCTCAACACGGGCGCGTGCAAGATGCTGGGCACGTGACCAACCCTCCCTGAGCCTCCGTTTCCTTATCTGGAAACTGCGCCATCTGCTTCCCCAGCCACCCACACCGCCTGCTGAGCTCTGCTCCCCCAAAAGGCAGCGGGGCCCTGAGCCAGGGCTGCTGAGCCAGAGGAGGACCTGTTGCTCCTACACCACGGGAGGCCGCCCTGCGCCTCCTTCCCACCCACCCGTAGCTCCCCGCACCAGGCCGTCCGGGCTGGGCTGGGCCAGGGCCCCCCTGAACAATGCCCAGAGGACGCAGCTGCTGCTCTGCCTCATGCTTTCCTGAGACCCCCTCTGCATGGAAGCCGCCAGGGAAGCCGGCCACACCAGCTGTCATTGTCCCAGCGAATGGAACCCCAGCCACGCCTGGAACGGCTCACCGCCCTTGAGAGAAATGGGGGGAGAGGAGGCCCCGCAGCCAGGGCTTGCGGGGGTCACAAATGCACCGGGGTCTGAAGGCCCAAGCTCTACGCCTTTCCCCCATCTGCCTCCAGAGCTCCTCCAGGAGTTTCCTCCCCACGTCCCCTCTGCTCCAGTTCTGGAATGGACAGTGGTATTGTCAAAGGCGTGGCGGCTCACTCCTGGAACCCTAGCCATGTTGGAGGTTCAGATCTGGAGGACCAAGGTTTAAGGCCAGCCCAGGCTGAAAAGGTCACGAGAGCCCTTCTCAACCAAGAAGCTGGGTACAGCGGCACATGCTTGTCATCTTAACTTTCAGGAGGCCAAGATCAGGATCGGGGATGGAGCCAGTCCAGCCTAGGCAGAAAAGTCTGGAAGACTGCATCTTCACTGAAGAACTGGGGTGTGATGGCACACACCTGTGACCCAGCGATGACAAAAAACTTAAAGCAGAGGAGTCATGACTCACGTATAAGGAGGTGAGACTCTATTCTAAAAATTACCAGTGGGGGCTGGGAAGTTGGCTCAGTGGTAGAGCGCTTGCCTTGCATGCCTGAGGCCCTGGGTTCGATTCCTCAGCACCACATAAGCAAAAAGAAAAAAGCCGGAAGTGGCGTTGTGGCTCAAGTGGTAGAGCGCTAGCCTTGAGCTGAAGAGCCGAGGGACAGTGCCCAAGCCCAGAGTTCAGGCCCCACAACTGGACCCAAAAATAAATAAATAAATAAAAATTACCAGTGAAAAATAGAGCTGGTGGTCTGGCTCAGCAGTTTAGGACCAGCTGAGCAAGCACAAGATCCTGAGTTCAAACTCCAGTAAATACAACCTTCCAGCACACTCCTCGAGGCACAAAAACCCTTCCACACAATGACACCAGAGGTAGTCATGACGGCTCCAAAGTACCTGAGCATCCATCAATGAATGGAGTGACAGAACGTGTCCCAGCCACCTGGTGGAATATTATTCAGCCATGAAAAGGAGCAAGGGACTGACACACACCGCAGCACAGATGAACCTTGAAAACATGATACAAAGCTAGGGAAGCCAGGCACGAAAGGCCTTGCTCAGACAGTGTGATTTCATTGGCATGAACTTTCTAGAACCAGCAAAGCCGTAGAAGACAGAAGCAGGTCTGTGGTAGCCAGGGCTCGGGGAAGGGGTGCAGAATTTCTTTTTGGGGTGGGAGAAATGCTGTGGGGTTGGTGGCGACGGCTTTATAGTATGTGATGTACTCAATGCCACTCAATGTGCGGCCTAAGGTGTTAGAATGGTGAGTTTTCCTGTTGTGTGACTTTTGCCTCAGCTAAGAAAAAGGAGAAGCAGGTGGCTGTCACCTCCTTCCCGGGCCGGGTAATGAAGAAGACTTCCCTCCTGGCCACTACATGAGCTGGAGCTAGACAGGGGCCATCCTCTGGCTCAGGAAGAGGCCGAGAAGGTGCCAGGATTCACCTTGATTTTGCATAAATGAATATGCATTAGGGATACCTCCCACTGCGCAGGAAATGCAAAGTCCCCCCCACACACACCAGCCTGATTAAGTGCAATCAGGCCTGGCTTCCTAGGAGCTGGCCACCAGCAGGGGAGGGCGGGGCTCCAGCACACTGCTGGCGGGCTTGCACCTGCTTACAGTCAGGCCTGGGAGGCAGCATGCAGGCCTCAGCCGGAGGTCAGAGGCCCCGCCCCAGGCCAGAGCCTGCATTTTCCCCTCAGCCCCCTCCCTCACTAGCGGTCTTGTGGAAACGTGTGTGCGGACTTCCAAATCATGGGGCTTGGCCCCAGCCCCGTGCTCCCAGGACTCCCTGTGGCAGGCTCTGTGCGTCCCGTAACGTGAGTCACGAGGAAGTGAGCAGGATGGCGTGGCTCTGAGAGCCTCGGCTTAGCTGTCACTCTGGGAGGGACCAGCCCCCAGCGAGCAGGGGAGGGGGAGGCGGCCCCTCCAGACTCTGCCCACGCCCTCAGCTGTTATCAGCTACCGGCCTTATTTCACCGTCTGTGCACTCACTTCTGCGTACCAACCACATATAATTACGGTGCCCTTGGGGTTGGTTTTGGTAACGTGTCAATACTGGGGCTTGAACTCAGCACCTGGGCTCTGTCCCTGAGCTTTTTCCACTCACAGCTGGCACTCCACCAATTGAGCCACAGCTCCATTTCCAGCTCTTTGCTAGTTCATTGGAGAGAAGAGTGCCCAGGCTGGCTTTGAACTGCCATCCTCAGATCAGGCTCCCCAGTAGTTAGGATTACCGGTGTGAGCCATCTCTACCCAACTCTACATATGTGTGTTTTCAACGCGAAAGAAGACTGGACTGGAGCCCCAATAGCTAGGAACCCTCCAGGCACGTGTCCAATTTCAGCACCAAGAACAGTGGCCACTGACATCATGGCGCCCTCTGGTGGACCCTCTGAGGAGGAGTAGGCTGTGAAGTGGGGTGGGCTGGGCCCCTTTAGGCTGCCCGCCCCCCTTTAGGGGGGAAAGGGTGAGGAGAGGAGAGGAACGGAGCAAGAGCAAAAGCCAGAGTCCACCCTGCGCATGTCACCTGTCAGACACACTGGATGATTGCCCTAGCGTTGAACATCTCCAATGCCAGTAGTGACCTTTGGTGGTACTAGGGTTTGAACTCAGGCCTTGAGCTTGTTTAGGCAGAAGCTCTACATTTAAGCTATGCGCTAACCCTTTTTGCTTTCATAATTTTTCACACAGAATCTCATCTTTTTATGCCTCTTAGCAGTCTAGACAAGGATTCTCCCAGGTAGCAAGGATGACCCATATTGTCACATCCAGCTTTTATTGGTTGAGATGGAATGGGCCTATGCTGACTTTAAATCACAATCCTCAAGTCTCAGTCTCCTGAGTAGCTAAGATTACAGGTGTGAGCCATGGGCACCCAGATTCTTCTGTGGCTTTTCTTTTTCCATGAAGCTTGAACTCAGGGCCTGGGTGCTGTCCCTGAGCTGTTGTGCTCAAGGCAAGTGCTCTACCATTGAGCCACAGTGACCACTTCCTGTTTTCTAATAGTTGACTGGAGATAAGAGTCTCAGAGACTTTCCAGGCCAGCTGGCTTTGAACTGTGATCCGAAGATCTCAGCCTCCTGAGTAACTAGGTCTACAGACGTGAGTCACAAGAGCCCAGTGTTGCTGTGACTTTTTAAAGTCAACTGAAAGCCAGTGAAACTTGAGGGTGTAGTTAGATTTCTCTCCATGAACACCAACAAATAGATGGTAGGACAAGTGGTGCTCTGCTTCCTGTCTTCGGCCAATCTAACCAGGACTCGAGGCCAGAGACTCAATCTCAGAGCACCAACAGGTCAGGTCAAGCCACTGGCCCCAATGAAAGCAAACCAAAGACATAGTTAAAAAAAAAAAAAAATGGGGAGGGGCTGGGAAGGTGGCTCAGTGGTAGAACGCTTGCCTTGCATGCATGAGGCCCTGGGTTCGATTCCTCAGCACCACATAAGCAAAAAGAAAAAAGCCGGAAGTGGCGCTGTGGCTCAAGTGGTAGAGCGCTAGCCTTGAGCTGAAGAGCTGAGGGACAGCGCCCAGGCCCAGAGTTCAAGCCCCACGATCGGACCCAAAAAAAGAAAAAAAATGGGGAAAGATTTCTATCAACATAGACACATGACAATGAAGAATGAGAATTAAGCATCTCAGTCCATCTCTGGGGCAACTGACAAGAGCTCTAGGTTTAAATAGAAGAAGAATTGGGGGAGGGGGTGATTAATAAGGGCATAATTAAACAGCCTGGTCAAACTAAAGTCTGCCTGAACACTATCTCAGTTCTGTTTCTGCAAAGTGGCCTGAAGATATCCTTGCTGCTCTAGGAACAATCTGCTTCCTTTACAGTGATTGGTCCTGTTTGTGGGGTGGGGCTGAAATCTCATCCTGGGGTGATGGGTCTTGATTCAAGGCTGCTGGGGCAGGACAATGGCTGGAGCCTCTCGGGTGTCTTTTTGAGGGGCCCGAGCAGGAGGTGGTAAGAGCTGACCATTAAGATGCCCCGGCTAATCTTACCTGTAGGCCCTCACCTTGAAGGGGCTGAGACCTTAGGGCTCTCTGATGATGGACGCGACGCCTAGTGCGGAGAGAAGCAGGACTCTGACCCAAAGTTTTAAGACAAAGGAGGCGGATGCAAAATGAAGCCAGAGACACCCGGTGTTTGCCTGGCAATGAATTAACTCGTGGTCCCCAGTGAGGAATCCATGCTTTTCACAAGAGCAGTGCCTACGTACACATTGTACAAACCTAAAACTGTGACGGTCACCCTCCTCCCTCAGCCGGTCCCAGAGCATCAGCGTGGAGAAAGCTCCTCCATCCCCACCGTACCGTCTCACGCGGACCTTGGTGACCCCAGGCCCAGAGTCCGGCAGTCCCAACCCTAGGTCCAGCCACTGGCCCTCGGGTGAGAAATAGCTGTGGTGGAGGGCCGAAAGGAGGCTGTTGATTACCGGCCAGCCCGGGGACATCGTCCGGGGCGCAGACTCTGCTCCCAGGAAGGGAAAGGTCTGCAGAGCGGGGACAGAGCTCTGGGCCCCGGGCCCAGCGTCAGAGGGCACAGCAGGGTCCCGAGCTTCACTGATTCACAGGTGCAGCAAAAGCAGCTTCCGGTTGCCTCCCGCGCCGGGCGCCTGCTCGCAGGGCCCTGGCCGCCCCAGGACCCCGGAGAACCCGCACCCGGCCGTGGGGGAGGGCGGGCGGCGGCCGCGCCCTGCCACATCCCATTCGCCAACGCTCCCCCACGTGTCCGTGGTGGAAAGCAGAGGATCTTGGGAAATGTAGTCCAGAGGCGAGTCCAGACGTCACCTGGCGTTCGGAGGGACGCTGAGGGGCAGGGAAATATCCGACCGGGCGGCTCCGCCCCGCGCTCCTCACCCGCCCCGGGGCGGGCGCTGGGCCGACCCGGAAGTCGCCGCCCGCCAAGCCTCTCAGACCTCGGACCCCGGACCTCCGACCTCCTGGACCAGGACTCCGCGGGCCGGGATGGGGCGGCTGCTCGTGCTGCTGCTGCTGCTGCTGCTGCGGCCGCCGGGGTCCCGGCCCTCGGGCCCGCTCCGGGCCTGGGTGGTGCCGCACAGCCACATGGACGTGGGCTGGGTCTACACGGTGCAGGTGGGGGACCCCCCGCGCGCGCCCCCGTGCGCCCCGCCCCCCGCGCGCCCCCGCGTGCCCGCGCGCGCCCCGCCCCCCCGCGCCCGCCCGCGCGCGCCCCGCCCCCCGTGCGCCCCGCCCCCCCCCCCGCGCGCCCCCGTGCGCCCCGCCCCCCGCGCGCCCCCCGCGTGCCCGCGCGCGCCCCGCCCCCCCGCGCCCGCCCGCGCGCGCCCCGCCCCCCGTGCGCCCCGCCCCCCCCGCGCCCGCCCGCACGCGCCCCGCCCCCCGTGCGCCCCGCCCCGCGCGCCCCCCGCGTGCCCGCGCGCGCCCCGCCCCCCGCGCGCCCCGCCCCCACGCGCCCGCCCGCGCGCGCCCCGCCCCCCGTGCGCCCCGCCCCCACGCGCGCCCCGCCCCCACGCGTGCCCGTGCCCCGCCCCCCGTGCGCCCCGCCCCCCGTGCGCCCCGCCCCGCGCGCCCCCGCGTGCCCGCGCGCCCCGCCCCCCGTGCGCCCCGCCCCGCGCGCGCCCCGCCCCCCCGCGCGCCCCCCGCCCCCACGCGCCCCCCCGCGTGCCCGCGCGCCCCGCCCCCACGCGCCCCGCCTCCACGCGCCCCCCCCCCCGCGTGCCCGCGCGCCCCGCCCCCCCCGCGCCCCGCCCCCCCCCGCGCGCCCCGTCCCCCCGCCTCTCTTCCCCCCCCTCCCCCCTCCGCGCCTGCCCCGGGCTGTGACAGCGCAGAAGGACGCCCTGGTGGGGCACTTCCGGTCCCTGAACCCCTCGCTGGCGCTGGGTGGGTCCCCGCAGCGGGGGGGCGGGGGGGGGTCACCCCCGGGGGGGTCACCCCCGCGGGGATGTCCTGCCGGACAAGCCCCTCCGCCCCTTCTCCCCCAGGACATGCCTGGGGTCAGGCTCAGTGCAGGACTGTGGGCAAGGGGCTTTGCTGCTCGGCCTCAGTTTCTCCATCTGTGCAGTGGCAGCACTCGTCCTGCTCAGGGTGATGGGCCAGACCTCGGGACAGCCCTGGAGGCCTGGAAGGAAAGGCGACCAGAGCAGCCCGCATCAACCCCCCCCATTGAGGCTCGCAGTGGTCAGCTGGCCTCTGAACTCTGAAGGAGCCTGTTCATCCCACACACACACTGGCCTCCCTCCTCCAATCCTTAAAACACTGACCGTTGCTTCTATCTCAACCGCTTTCCTCCCTCGAACACAGGACTCAGCCCCTCCTTTTGCTCTGAGGTTATTCACAAGTCACTCTCCGGCCAAGCATGGTGGCTCAAGCCTGTAATCTTAGCTACGCAGATTTTAAAGAGAGGCAGGGAGATTTGATATAGGGTGTTAAGTCTGGTCCTGGGTTGGTCTGGTGACCTTGGGGTGTGTGTGAGGGGAGTGATCAGCAGATGAGACAACTTAGGGGTGGACTCAACCAGCTGTTCTTAGTTTTCAGAAGAGGAAACTGAGGCCCAGAGAAGATGAATGCATTTCCCAGGGCCAGTGATCTCATCGTGGCTCCCTGCTCTGTGCTCAGGCCGTTTGTCAATGAGCGCCATGGGCAGCAGCCCTGGGACGGTGGCCAGCTGCTGCCTACTCTCTCCCCAGAGGCACCCAGCCAGGGGCCGGTCAGGCCCTCAGGGAAAACTGGGAGTACGTTCTCTTATAGGAGACCCCTGGCACCTGCGTCCCTCCTTATCTCAGCCTAGGCAGACTCCTTCGGGGTGCTGTGGCCACACCTCACTCACCTGGGATTTGGCTGTGCTGCCAGCCCAGATCCTCAGAGCCTACCTGGCCCTCGTCCCCTGCCCGCACAGCATGTCCTGCTTCCTGTCCTGAGGCATGATCCTGTCAAAGGCAGGGAGCCTGCGCCTGCTGAGTTCCCACCTCATCACACGCTGCTGGAGCCGCACAGGGGTTGCACTGTGGGGACCAGAGGGGAGGAGCTCCAGGGGTGTGTTCCTTCAGCAGTCCAGCTGTGGTTATTTGGTCTTGTCAGATTTTTCCCTTTGCTACTTTGGGCCAGTCCTCCCCTCCCCACCCCCCCCCCAGCCCCAGGAACAGTGGTGTGACAGTGCCCCCTCCCCAGGAAAGCATGCGGGCATATGCGGCCAACGTCTACACCTCCGTGGTAGCCGAGCTGGTCCGCGGGCAGCAGCGCCGCTTCATCGCCGTGGAGCAGGAGTTCTTTCGGCTGTGGTGGGACGGCGTGGCCTCGGAGCAGCAGAAGCGCCAGGTGACGCATTGCCTGGCCACACAGGTGGCCGCAGGGCCTGGGAGGACCTGGCTGGGAAAGGCCCTGGCCGCCGCCGCCAGGGCTGGGGCAGGATCCACAAGCTTAGGTCAGAACCACAGCCCAGGGACGAGCCACCCGTCCTGGCTGACTGTTGATGCAAACGTAGCCAACTCTGATGAGCTGGCCATGCCCTCCTGAGAGGCGACAGTGGCACTGGCCAAGGTGCCCTGGTGCCTCCACCTCTCCTGATTTGTGATGTCTGTCTGCCCTGGCACAGGAGCTGTGGCCCAGGGTCTCTGTGGTTCGAGGGCAGGCAAGTGATTGCTTCCAACCAAGGAGGCAGCCTGGCACTTGTCCTGAGGGTGTTACCACAGACTGTGGCTGGCCTCTGTGACCACATCAGTTCCATTTCTAGAAAAGAGAGGTGGCAGTTTAATGCACCCCATATTTCTAGGCTGACTCTTGCATCAGGAGAAGGAAACTCGTGGCACAATTGGAAATTTGCATAAGGATTGTGCTTTATAGTTAATGTTTCCTGTTTGTGTTAAATTTCCTGATTTTGATCTTAATGTTACAGTGCTAATCATCCTTGTTCATCTAAGCAAAAGGCAGGCTGTTGCTGACTTACTTTAAGTAGTTTGAAAAAAGGCTAAGTGTAGAGATTGGAAAAAAAAAAAATGGTCAGCAATGTTTATGAAAGCCAGGTGCAGGTGGCTCAGGCCTGTAATTCTAGCTACTCAGGAAGCTGAGATCTGAGGATCACCGTTCAAAGCCACCCCGGGCAGGAAAGTCCGTGAGACTCTTTATCTCCAATAAACCACTAGAAAACCGGAAGTGGCACTGTGGCTCAAATGGTTGAGCACTTGCCTTGAGCTGAAGACCTGAGGGACAGCACCCAGGCCCAGAGTTCAAGCCCCACAACCAACAAAAAGAAAAAAGAAAGAAATGTTTATAAACAAATGGATGCATAGGAGCTCTTGGTACTGTTCGTGCAGCTTTTTCATAAATTTGAAATAATTTTAAAATGAAAAATTATTTATAGGCCAGGCACTGGTGACTCACACCTATAATCCTAGCTAATCAGGAGGCTGAGATCTGAGGATTATAGCTTGAAGACAGCTAGAGCAGGAAAGTTCGTGAGATTCTTATTTCCTGTGAACTACTCAGAAAAAACCAGAAGTGTAGCTGTTGGCTTAAATAGTAGAACACTAGCCTTGAGCAAAAGAAGTTTAGGGACAACACCTAGGCCCTGAGTGCAAGCTCTAGGACTCACACACACAAATTATTTATAGATTATTGACATAGAGGTAGGTTCCTAATAAGAGCCATGGAGCAGTTGTTTTTTGGGTGGTGGCTCATAGATGTTCAGGTCAATGTTCTGCTTTTGTGGTAGGAATTTCATAGAGTCTCTGAGGCCACAGCAGGCTGAGCTCTGCGGGTCGCAGGCCCAGCTCAAGATTCATGACCTGGCTGTCTTCTCTTTGCCCATCTGTGCCCAGGTCCACCAGCTCCTGAAAGAAGGTCGCCTGGAGTTTGTTCTTGGAGGCCAGGTCATGCATGACGAGGCTGTGACCCATCTTGACGACCAAATCCTACAGCTCACAGGTCTGACTACCATGCTAGTTGCTTTTGTCATAGCTGTGGCCAAATCCCAGAGAAAACCAGCTTAAGGGAGAAAGGTTTAGTTTGGCTTATGGTTTCAGAAGTTTCAATCCCTAGTCCTTGGCTCCATTGGTCTGGGCCCTCAGTGAAGGGGAACAATGTGGTAATGGGAGTATGTAGACACTGCTCTTCTCATGGTAGACAGGAAATGGGGTTCAGACGGAGAGGAAGGGGCTGGGGATGAGATGCCCCAAGGACCCGTCTTTTATGACCTGTCTTCCAACTCTGGTCTACCTCCTAAAATTTCCAGAACCTTCCAAAATACTACCATCGGCAAGGTCCACATACTCACTCATCATATGAGCTTATTGGGACATTTCATATTTAATCCACATTCCGCTGTAACATTGTCCCCAAGGCTCATGTCCATCCCATAATGCAAAATCCATCCAGACCACCCCCAGGAGTCCCCGAAGTCTTGATGGTCCAGCATTGCTCAAAAGTGCAAATGCAAAGTCTCCTCTGGACGGAAGGCCATCTTAGCTGTGGCCCTGTATAAATGAAGAACAGGTTACGTACTTCTACTGTCAATGGCCCGGTGTAAGCATTCCCGCTCCAAAGGGTTGACTGGGGCCTAGAAAGGAGAGCTGGAAGCAGAGCAAGACCCAAACCCAGCAGGGAAACGTCACCTCCCGCAGCTCCGTGGCCAGCACCCCACTGCACAATGTCACGAGGTCAGATTGGGAGTGGCCCCGTCCCTATGGCCACTGATACAGACATTGCTACCCCCAGCATCGCCAACTCTTCACCATCGCCAGTCAGCCACCATCACCACCATCAGCCCTAACCCCTCCACCGTCTCCACCACTGCGTCCACACCCCCAGGTCGCCATGCAAAGCCGCGGGGGCACCTCCATGACGAATCCGGGCTCATGCCTGAAGCTTGTAGGCCCACATCCTCTCTGCTCCGCAGGCCTCAGTTTCCCTTTCTGTGAAACGACGAGATGGTGTTGGCACCTTGCCCTTGGCCCTCTCCCGTAGTCCATCTGGAGTCTCTTCCTCGCAGCCTTATTTGGGGATGTCCTGCTTCCCTGGATTTTGCTCCATCTCAAAGGTGGCATTGGACACATGGCCCTTCTTCTTGACCCCTCACACCTCTTGAGCTCCTCCCGCAGTCTCTCCCTCCCCACAAGGCCTTGGGGTGGCCCTGCTGCTCAGGTGGTGATTGGTGGTGGTGGTGGTGACAGACAGGCCAGGCTGGAGTGAGCCTCAGCTCTCTGCCTTCAGATTCCAAGCTCCTACCATCATCCTCTCCTAACACAGAGCCGTGTGTTCTGGGGACCGCGTGCGCCATCTGCCTGCTTCCTACAAGAGAGATGATTCGTTGTGTTTACGCAGAAGATTCTGCCGTGCACAGCATGCGGGCAGGGCCCAGGCTCTCCCTCCTCTGGGCTTCCCGGCCCTCCTGGCACAGCGCCAGCAGCCTGCCCTCTGAGTTGCCATTCCACAGGGAGGAGAAAGGGAAAGGTGGAGAGAGGCCGGCCTTGGGACGCAGGACTGGGCTTCATCCCTGCAGCCACGTTCCCATCGCCCGGAGCTAACTCACATGGCCTCCCACAGCAGCAAGCGTGGCTGGGAGCGTAGTCTGTCATCTTTGCTGAAGTCAGTTCCATCTCTACCGACTGCAGAGGGGGATGGAGAACACGTCCATCCTTTCTAATCCTCTCAAAGCACCCAGAAGTTAGCTCCGTGGCCATCCTCTGCCGAGGAGGAAGTTGGGGTCTGTTGTCCACTATTTTTTGCATAGTCCATTGACCACAATGGAGTTGTGTGACGCCCACCTGCTGCAGGGGAGGCTGGGAAGTGTAGTCTTTGACTGGGATTCCGTGAGCCTCGCTCCAGCCAAGAGAGCCCCTGGGCAGAGGATCTTGGTGGTTTTCATGGGCTCCATTCACACTTCCTGGGCTGTTTGCAGTGAGCTGGGCACAGACACTCAAGGCTGTACCAGTGTCTCCGCCCCATGGCTTCCCAGTGCGTTATCCAAAGTGCCTGGTGCCTGCTGCTGGCTCCAAGCAGGCAGAGTACAAATGTAGGATGCACTGAGCATGCCCAGTGCAGACCACTGCGCCTCCTCACTGGTGTAGGCTGACACGTGCATCTGAACAAAGTGTGGACTCTGGGAGCCCAGGGAAGCCACTCAGTGATGGCCCTGGGACCTACACCTCCCCCAGCTACCCCATCTGGTGAGAGGTAGAGCCTGCCTGCAACCCCAGTGTGCTGCTGCTGACCTTGCCTCCACCCCACCCACCCCCAGAGCTCCCCCAACCTCCTTTGCCATCTCCTCAGCTTCCTGCATGCTCGGCCAGCCCTGGCTGGAGTCCCTGAGGGCCCAAACCCCACTCCCTGGCAGGTCCTTGATCACTCCTTATGGGCTGACTTGCTGCTCTGTTTCCCCCCCCCCCCCACCCCCAATCCCATCACCCCTGCTCTCAGCCAGTGTTCAGTAAAATGAGCTGGACACAGGAAGCATCCTGCAGGGCTCCACTTACAGGAGGTCTCCAGAGGAACCACAACCACAGAGATGGACCCCGGGGTAGCAGGTGCTAGGACATGGGGAGCTGGTATTGAAGGTTAGAGTTTCAGTTTTGCAGAGTAGAAAGACTTCTGGGATGGATGGATAGGTAATGAGTGGATGGATGGATGGGTGGATGGATGGGTGGATGGATGGATGAGGGGTAAATGGGTGAATGAATGAATGGGGTAGATGAATGGGTGGATGGAAGGACAGATGAGGGGCAGATGGATGATGGGTGGAGAAATGGATGAATGAGGGTGGATAGATGGATGGTAAGTGGGTGGGTAGATGGATGGACTGTGGATGAGTGGTTGGTGGATGGATGGATGAGTGGGTGGGTGGATGGGTGGGTATTGGATGGATGAGTGGGTGGGTGGATGGGTGGGTATTGGATGGATGAGTGGGTGGGTGGATGGGTGGGTATTGGATGGATGAGTGGGTGGGTGGATGGGTGGGTATTGGATGGATGAGTGGGTGGGTGGATGGGTGGGTATTGGATGGATGAGTGGGTGGGTGGATGGGTGGGTATTGGATGGATGGGGACAGGTGGGTGGGTGGTTGTTGATAGGTGGGTATTGGATGGATGGGTGGGTAGATGGATGTGGATGGATGGATGGATGGGTGGGTGGGTGGGGTGGGTGGGTGGATGGGTGGGTATTGGATGGATGGGGATGGGTGGATGATGGATGGATGGATGGATGGGTGGGTGGGTGGGTGGGTGGGTATTGGATGGATGAGTGGGTGGGTGGATGGGTGGGTATTAGATGGATGGATGGGTGGGTGGTTGTTGATAGGTGTGTATTGGATGGATGGGTGGGTAGGTGGATGTGGATGGATGGATGGATGGATGGATGATCGGTGGGTGGGTGGATGGATGGATGGATGGATGGGTGGATGGGTGTGTATTAATGGATGGATGGACGGATGGGATCGTTATATAACACAAATACATTTAATGCCTCTGAACTGTGCGCTTAGACATTGATGGTGAGTCGTGTGCAGTCCTTGTGTTTAAGAGTTAAAGCTCAGAGCCTTCACCTCTGTAGACTCACAGGTGCTGCTGGGCCTGGCAGCTGCAGCCTGGCGGGTGGACAGGTGCCCGGGGTGAGCCGGGGCGAGGGGGACCTGCTCGCGCTCACAGCCCCGTCTCTGTGCTCTCTCTGCAGAAGGACACGGGTTTCTCTACCAGACCTTCGGGATGCGGCCACAGTTCTCCTGGCACGTCGACCCTTTTGGTGCCTCTGCCACAACCCCCACCCTGTTTGCCCTGGCAGGCTTCAACGCGCACCTCATCTCCAGAATCGACTACAACATGAAGGATGCCATGCAGAAGGCCCAGGTAGGCGGTGAGCCACCCCTGCTGACCCCCTCCCTCCCTCCCTGCCTCCCTCATTCACGGCTTCTGTAGAGGGCCACTGAATGTGCCTGGCCATGGTGGACTGCCAGTCCTGCCGCTTCCCCCAGGGAGGCCTCCCCCTTGCAGGCCTGACCTGTCGCTCCCACAGCCACAGGCCCAGCTTGGCCACCTCGGGCTTCAAGGCGCCCCCTGTTCGACAGGGCTCCTTGGGCTGTCCCTCCGGGGAGCTGGCGCCATGGGCTCTGAAATGAGCAGCCGCATGGCAAATTAGCAACTTCTGGAAAGCCTTGTCCAAGCCTGGAGGACGCAGCGGAGCTCAGTGAAGCGAGCGGGCCCTGAGGTCTGAGGGCAGCAAGGCCAGCCGGGCCTCGGGCCTCGGGCCTCAACCCCTCTGGCGTTTCAGGGACTCCAGTTTGTATGGCGAGGGTCCCGTTCCCTGGGCGCCCAGCAGGAGATCTTCACTCACGTCATGGACCAGTACAGCTACTGCACCCCATCCGCCATCCCCTTCTCTAACAGGTGCGTGCAGCCTTCGCGGGCCGCCCAGCCGGGGCCCTGGGGCCATTTCTCAATTCGAAGCTTCCATAGCAGAGTGGGTGTTGTTACTGGGACTCGGAGAGGGTTACTGACCAGCTCAGGCCACGCAGCTGGCCACCGGGACGCAGGATTGAAGTCTAGCTCAGAGTGACCCCAGGGCTTCTGCTGTGGGTCCCCGTCCCAGTGTGGGATCGTTCAATGCCAGCACCCCGGGAGCCCCCACCCCTGCCAGGTCCCCGCCCTCCCTGGGCTCCGCAAGCCGGGATCTCCAGGAGTCTCCTGACCTACGACCCCTCCTTCCCATGCCTGCCCCACACCCCAGCACCCCAGTGTCACCCGAGAGGCCCCGCCTCTGCCCATGAGGCTCCGACAGGGCGCCGGGTTCTGGGCAGGCCCCGGTGTGGGTGTGGGGTGCTGTGGAGAGGAAGCAGCGTTGGGTGAGGTGTGGGGAGGTGGACAGCGGGGCCGTGTGGAGCTGGGGTAACGTACCCACGTGCCCCTGGCAGACCTCACGGCTGGTGGAGCTGGCACCCAGCCTCCCCTCCCCGCGCGTCTGCTCTTGCTCAGGACCGGCTTTTACTGGAATGGTGTGGCCTTCTTCCCAGAGCCACCCCCGGACGGGGTGTACCCCAACATGAGCCAGCCCGTCACGCCAGACAACATCCATCTCTACGCCGAGGTCCTGGTGGCCAACGTGAAGCAGCGGGCCGCGTGGTTCCGAACACCCCACGTGCTCTGGCCCTGGGTACGGCGCGTGCGGGGGCCGGGGGGTTCCCCGCCCCAGGACCACCTGCATGGCCAGTGCCTGTCCAGCTAGGCCCCCGGCCTCTCCCTCTCCCAGCCGCTCCCCTGCTGGGAGCTAGCCACCGCCCTCAGTGTCAGACCATCCCCAGCCTCATGGGTCCTCACCTGCACCCCAGCCTTGGCCTCTCCAGCCCCGAGACCAAGACCTGGGGGAGCTCAGATTCACAGCAGTTCCTGCCCCATCTGCTGGCTGTGGGGCTTGTGAGGGAGGCACCGTGGGGGGCAGCGCCAGACCCTCTTCTATAGGCTCTGTTTGCCTCGCCCATCAGCTGGCCCTGCTGGGCTTGGGAGGCGGGCCTTGCTGCTCAGAGGCTGAGACACACAGCAGTTTAAGAGAGAGGCCAGGTAGGACTTCATATTCAGTCCTGGTCAGGGAGCCTGAAGCCTGCCTTCCCAGCCTAGGACCGCTATTGCAGTACGTCAGTGAGTGAGAACTGTGATCACTGCTGATAAATGCCTTGGGCTGGATACCATGGCTCATGCTTATAATCCTATCTACTCAGAGGCTAAGATCTGAGGATCACAGTTCAAGGCCAGCCTGGGCAAGAAAGTGGGTAAGACTTGAGCACCAAATAAAGCCGGAAGTGGAGGTGTGGCTCAAGCGGTAGAGCTATAGCTTTCAGCAAAAAATCACTCAGGGTCAGGACCCAAGCTTTGAGTTCAAGCCCCAGAACCTGCACTAAAACAGAGCCCATAGTCTACCCATATGTAGCAGTTCTGACAATTGTGTGAGATACTCAGCAGTGACAACCACAGGAGCCATTCTGGGGCTCTGGTTGGCACCAAAGAGGGTGGGTGGCTGACTGGCAGGAGCTCTGCTGAGCCCGCCTACCCGGCCCAGGGCCCAGCCCCCAGGAGTACCAGCTGCGGCTCTGTGTCTGGCCCGCAGGGCTGTGACAAGCAGTTCTTCAACGCCTCGGTGCAATTTGCCAACATGGACCCCCTGCTGGACCACATCAACAGCCACACAGCGGAGCTCGGAGTCTCCGTGCAATACGCCACGCTGGGCGAGTTCTTCCACACGCTACACACACTCAACGCCACCTGGAGCGTCCGCGACCACCACGATTTCCTGCCCTATTCCTCAGGTACGCAGAGCTGCTGTGGGGGGCAGCCAGCTCCCAGTTCAGTGTGGGCTTGGCACTGGGGCGTCAGGTAGGAGGCCAGGGAAGGTAGCTAGCAAGGGACCCCCGCCACGTACCATGGGCACGGTCTGCCGGCAGCTCACGCAGGCCAGTCTCCTCTCAAGTGGTCCAATGCCTGCCTAGCAAGCAAAAGGTAAGTTCGGCTCTAGTTCTGGACCCTTCACCCCACCAAGAAAGGTAGGTGAGACAAACTAGGCCAATGAGCATCAACACAGAAGGGTAATTCTTGGCTGAAGTGAGCTGAAGCCGGGCAGTGGCAGATCGCGCCCGTGATCTTGCCTGCTCAGGAAGCAGAGAGCCAGAAGGTTGCCGTTCAAAGCCATCAGGTAGAAAAGTATACAAGAGTCTTCATAATGACCAGAAAAAGAAAACGGCTGCAAGCGTGTCTGAGCTGGCACAGGACCAGCCAAGCAAGCACAGGCTGAGTTCAAAGCCCCAGTGCTAGCATGAAGAAGTGAGCCGAGGCCCGCAATGGTGGCACACACCTGTAACTCCAGCTACCTGTAACTCCAGTTGAAGGCAGGAGGATCATGAATTTGAGGCCAGCCTGGGCAAAGGTAGTACAATAAGATCTTATCTCAAAAATAACAAAACGTTTTTATATCTTTAGGAAGAGGCTGTGGTCCAATTGTTTGCACCAATCACAGCATAGCCCTTCATGCAAATGAAGGACTCTGTTTGCACCAATCACAGCATAGCCCCTCATGCAAACGAAGGACTGTGTTTATGCCAATCACAGCACAGCCTCTCATGCAAATGAAGGACTGTGTTTATGCCAATTACAGCACAGCACCTCATGCAAATGAAGGACTGTGTTTGCACCAAACACAGGCATTCCATGGAGCTACCATGTGAAGTGCTCCCCCTCTGGCCTAGACATAAATGGCTATAGGATCATCTAGAGTCTTTGGCTCTTCTAGGATGGGGGCTTACTAGGCCCCATGGTTCAAGGAACCTGGGGCTCATGGTCTGCCCTTGTTCTCCAGAACTGTGGCAGGCCTGGACAGGCTTCTTCACATCGCGCAGCACGCTCAAGGGCCTGGCGCGGAGAGCCAGCGCCCTGTTGTACGCCGGGGAGTCCATGTTCACGCGCTACCTGTGGCCAGCCCCCCACGGGGCCCTGGACCCCACCTGGGCCCTGCAGCAGCTCCAGCAGCTCCGCTGGGCTGTCTCTGAGGTAATGCCCACTCCTCAGCCTTGGAGCAGCACTGGGCCTCCTGTGGCCTGCGCTTCCCACCCTTATGCCTCCCCGTCCTAGCGCTTCCTCCCATAGAGACCCGTCTGTACAGGTCCCCTCTAAGGACAAGGTCAGCGCATGGCAAAGCTGGCCCAAGTTCCCACGGCACCCAGCGGTGGCTTCCTTGAAGTCTCACTTGGTCGGTCCTTCCTGGACACAGCCTTCCTCTCCTGTGTGACCTCAGGCATGTGGCCTACCCTCTCTGAACCTTAGTTTCCTCCCGCCTTGTACATGCCCAAGAGGATTGTGGGATGCTGGAACGTGGTAATATCCATGACCCGAATTGTTTATAATGTCCATCTTTCCACTCATCCCCCACCCCACACACATGTAACACAGTGGGGAGATGGGGCCTTGTTACGTGTCACCCATCCAGAAAGTGGGGAGATCAGCAGTTACCTGAAGGGAATGACGGGCAGGACTTGGGGTGCTGGGAAGAAAGTCCATCAGAACAGCCGGCCACAGTGGCTTCACCTGTAATGCCTCAGTTTCCCCTCTGGGAAGATGAGGAAACTCACCCCTGCCCTGGCACTGAGGCGTGAGCCCAGTAGGGAGCAGCCACGCGCATGGGAGGAGGGAGAGGAGCCCGGGGTCTCTCCGGAGCCTGTTGCAATAGAGATGAGGCTCCGGCAGGCGCCACCTGGACCAGGAGACGCGGGGCAAGCTCTGCAGCTGTCTGCGTCCGTTTCCTCCTCCAAAGTGGAGGGAGGAGCCCCTCCACTGGTGCAGACGCCACTGCCTGGCCAGTGCCTCTGGGCCTCTCTGACCCCCTTCCTCCTTGGCTGTGGCAGGTCCAGCACCACGATGCCGTCACCGGTACCGAGTCCCCCAAGGTGCGCGACATGTACAGCGAGCACTTGGCCACGGGGATGCTGGGCGTGCGCAAGCTCATGGCCTCCCTCGCCTTGGAGGGGCGGGGCTCCTCCGCAGCGGAGCAGCACGCAGCTCTGCAGGCCCCCCCAGGTAAGCTGGGGCCCTGGGGGGCTGCGGCTCAGTTCTGAGAGGAGAGCCGGGGGCCTGGCCAGCAGGTGGCTGGCACTCATACTCAACAGCCGTGACGTGACCCTGGCAGTGAGCGCAGTGCTCTGGCCCTGCATCTTCACCCAGGAAATGAAGAGGGGCGAGGATTTGACCCCCTTCTGTGCTTCCCTGCATTGGGGGAGGGGCGGGGCTGGCTCCACCATGCCTTCCTGAGCTCAGCCCGGCCGGGGGTAACTGACAGCATGTCTGAGACTCCACAGGGGCGGAGGGACAGAGGGTGCCCACTGGGGCTAGAGGGGGCAGGTTCATCTCCAACATACGCACCCAGCTTCCTGTACAAGCCCCTCCCCAGCCGTCCTCTCCGCCCGGCCACCTTGAACTTGCTGTCCCTCCTCGCTCTGGCCTTCCCGTTCTCCACACAGTGTCCCGTTGTGGTGTCCACATGACCTGTGCCCTTCTGCCTCGTCTGTGTTGACCCCATCCTACCTGCAGATTCTGGAAGACTCTGAAGGCCCAGGGTTAGAACAGACAGGGACCCACCCTTGGGCCACCAGCCTGGGAGACAGTGCAGAAAGAGAGCTGTCACCTGGGCTGTGACATCACTGCTGGACGGGCAGTTCCCACGGTGCCCGCCAATCCCACCAGCACATGGGGAGCTTCCCTGGGCGGAGGAGGTAGAGGAGACCCGACAGAGGTTATCCTGGCACAGGAGGGAGGCTGGGGAGCAAGAGATGTCAGGACTGCACAGCGGCAGGGGACAGACAGAGGCCGCAGAGCCGGGCGCGGGGCTCGCGCCTGTCATCCCAGCTACTCAGGAGGCTGAGATCTGAGGATCGCGGTTCAGTGCCAGGCCAGGCAGGAAAGTCCCTGAGACTCTTATCTCCAATTAACTACTAGAAAACCGGAAATGGTGCTGTGGTGCTGTGTAGAGTACCAGCCTTGAGTGAAAAACCTCAGAGACAGCACCCAGGCCCTGAGTTCAAGCCCCATGACCAACAGAAAAAGGAAAGAAAGGGACCACAGGGCCACATCACTCAAACCCGACCCTCAAGGCCCCAGAGAATTCAGTTGCTCACAGGCCCAACAGCAAAAGCTTCCGCTGCCGGCCTGCGAGCCTGGGCTGCTTGGCCGGTGGTTGGGCCTCCCTGCGCCTGTTTCCTTCGCTGAAGTGGGCCAGCAGGCAGAAAGGTGTCTGGGTAGACAGGACCTGGGCTGTTCGGTGAACACGACGTGCTCCGTCCCACCTCCCCGCTCGGGACCGGCAGGTGTGAGCCCCTCCTGTGGCTGGCCCTCCCCCAGCCCCGGAGAGCTGGGTCTTGCCTGCCTCAGTTTCCCTCATCCTTGGGGGAGCCCAGAGGTCTCAGTGGCAGCAAGCGAAGCCTGTTCTCTGAGCAGGCACAAAGCCGGCGGGATACTCTGCCTCAGTCTACAACCCACTGGCCTGGACAGTCACCACCCTCGTCACCCTGACCGTTGGCTTCGCCCGAGTCCGCGTCACGGACGAGCTGGGCCACCCTGTGCCCGCGCAGGTACGGACGTGAACTCTGCCGGGCGGACTTGCCGCCGACCGTCTAAGCTCCGCGTGCACATGCGCAGACGCCACGGAGGTGCTTAACAGCATGCAGGGGCTTGGGTGATATTCAGGCTGTGCACCCCCACCCTGGCCTGCTGTCCGGTCCCTTCCTCCGCTGCTGCCCGGAGCCGGCCATGGTCCCAAAGGCTACACTCGGGCCTGTTGGCATCCTGGCCCTGGCTCCTGGTCCCCAGGCTGGGTGCCTCACCCCAAGTAGACGTTTTAGGACAGAGAGATGACTCCGGAGCTGGAGGTTCCCTTAGCTGAGCCTGAGAAAGGCCGGGGGCCGGGGGGGGGGGGGGGGGTTGGGAGCAGATGGGAGCGAGCCCACCCCTAAGGCCCTACACACACACACACACACACACACACACAGGGGAAGTTCACAGATTTATCTCCACGTCCCCCACCCCTCTCCCGCGAGCAGGTGGCATTGCTGGGGTTGAGGCTAACACAGGACCGGGGAGACAGGCGAGAAAGAGCGTCCAAACAGGTGACAGCACGGGCAGGACGCGTCCAGACAGAGGGGCCGGGTTGCAGCGTGCGGGACCAGCAGCAGGAACATACGTGTCCCATCCCGGCTTGCTAATAGGGCCCCTCCCCCCCTCCCATACGGGCTAGGAATGCATGCTGCAGCTAGTGTTAGCAAACCCAGGTTCATTTACTCCACACTCAAACACAGGCCCAAGGCCAGGACAGGTGCCTGGGACAAAGGAAAGAGAGAGCGAGGGCTGGGCTGCAGCTCAGTGCAGAGCGCGGGCCTAGCACGAGCGCAGTGTCCTGAGTTCCATCCCAGTCACAAAAAAGAAAGGACAAACCAAGAAAAGGACTCATAATGCCGCAAAGCAAGAAGAGGGCAGGCAGTGCCCTGCAGAAAACCACTTCCCTCAGCCTAAGCTCCAGGCTCCTTTGTCCTTGGGATGGAAAGGGTCTGTGACTAGAAATGTTTAGGCAACGTGTGTGTGTGTGCCCAAGGGACCCAGCAGCCAGCTATCTTTGGGCTGTGAAGGGTCCCTGGGGCTGATATAAGGGATGGGGGTCACAGGCTCAGTCTGGAGATGGAAGGACACCCTGCCTGGCTGGGAGGGAGAGCGGGGCTGCTCAGGTGACTGATGGGTCTGTTCCCCACCCCCCACTCCACACACACACACACACATTCTCGGTGGCCTTGCAGATTCAGAGCTCCAGCAGGCAGCCCTCTGCGTATGAGCTGCTCATCCTGACCACCATCCCAGGCCTCAGTTACCGGCACTACCAGCTCTGGCCCACCACAGAGCCCCACGCAGGCCCCTGGGAGCCCGCTGCCGCCGGGGCCCATGTCCTCAGGTATGGCCGCAGAACAAGGAGGCAGGCCCGCCAGGGCGGCAGGAAGCTGGTGCCCGTGAGGAACGACTGTTACACCGTGCTGCTGGACCGGGACACCAACCTGATGGACAGCATCTGGGAGAGGTGAGGCGCAGCCCGGGCGGGCGCGGGGGCGGGAGCCCGGGGTCGGGCCACGCCAGCTGCCTCCCAGCGCCGCCTTCGCTTCCCCGACTGGAGGAAGGACCAGACGGCACAACAGCCCTCCTTGTGACTTTCTCATTTTTATTTTTATTTTTTGTCAATTGTGGAGCTTGAACTCTGGGCCTGGGCGCTGTTCCTCAGCTCTTCAGCTCAAGGCAAGCACTCTACCACTTGAGCCACAGCGCCACTTCTGTTTTTCGGGTGGTTTATTGGAGATAAGAGTCTCATGACCTTTCCTGCCAGGGCTGGCTTTGAACTGCGATCCTCAGATCTCAGCTTCCTGAGTAGCTAGGATTACAGGCATGAGCCACCGGTGCCTGGCTTTTCTGATGTTTTTTAAATTTTTTATTTTATTTTTTTGTCGGTCATGGGGTTTGAACTGTGGGCCTGGGCGCTGTCCCTGAGCTCTTCAGCTCAAGGTGCGCTCTCTACCACTTGAGCCACAGCGCCACTGCTGGTTTTCTGGTGGCTAATTGGAGATAGGAGTCTCATGGACTCAGGACCCTGACACAGCTGCTGTGTCACTGGCTAGTCCATGACCAGCACATTTGTCCTGAGCCCCACTTTCCTCGGCCAGAACACCCCTTACTGTGACCTCTGGAATAACGTGGCCACAGAAAGGGCACTTCTGTCACCTTGGGCAGGCTTGGTAGTAAAATCAGTTAGTGTCCTATGTCTCCTGGGGGTCGGGAGAAGTTAACGAAGTGACGGGTGTCAGGACCCTGGCATGGGACACGAGGTGAGTTAGTGTCCCACCAGACAGTGCAGATCAGCATGACCAAAATCCATCTTGTGGTCGTGTTGCTCAGGGTCCAGCGTTGGCCGCCAGGACGGCCAGCCGCCTTGGTGAGCAGCGCCCTCTGCTGGCTGCCAGAACAGCAGGTGGAATCTGATGGAGACTGCGGCCGTCCATCCGGGAGACCTGGTCCAGAGTGACAGGGACGCTCTTCTCTTGTTGCCGCAGCCAGAGTAACCGCACGGTGCGCGTGGCCCAGGAGTTCCTCGAGTACCACGTCAACGGAGATGTGAAACAGGGCCCCATCTCTGACAACTACCTGTTCACACCCAAGGAGCCCGCAGAGCCGGCATGGGAGGCCGTGGAGATGGAGATTGTGGCAGGGAAACTGGCCACGGAGATCCGGCAGTTCTTCTACAGGTGCTGGGGGGGGGGGGGCGGCGGGCAGGGGGCGGGCAGGGGGCGGGCAGGGGGCGGGCAGGGGGCGGTGCCTCTCGGGGCAGCACCTGGCCTGCTTGATGAAACTTGAAAAGAATGACTAGCCGGCGCCGTGGCTCACGCCTGCCATCCCAGCTGCTCAGGAGGCTGAGCTCTGAGGATCTCGGTCAAAGCCAGCCTGGGCAGGAAAGTCTGTGAGACCCTTATCTCCACTTAACCACCAAAAACCTGGAAGTGTAGCTGTGGCTCAAGTGGTAGAGTGCTAACCTGGAGCAGAAAAGCTTAGGGACAGCGCCCAGGCCCAGAGTTCAAGCCCCAGGACTAGCCAAAAAAAGAGGAAGAATGGCTGTAACCTTTGCTTTGCATGCGCACAGGAGCCTGAGCAGCTTTGTCTGAATGCGGGGCACACTGGGGGGCTCTTGTTCACCCACTAGTGGTCAAGGCCTAGCACAGCAGCTCCATCATATCAGATGCGAGCTCCTCCAGAGCCCTGCTGGGTCTGCGGCACAGGGGCAGGAAGGAAGGCCTGCCCAGGGGTGTCCATGGCTGGCTTTCTTCTCCAGACGCGCCTCGGCCCAGGCTTACAGCTATGCCATCTACTCCCGCCTGGCCCACGTGCCTCGGGAGGCCGACGGGCAGCTGCTGTGCCATCGGATAGAGCAGAGGTACAGCGCAGGCCCCCTGGAGCTGAACCGCGAAGCCATCCTGAGAACCAGCACAGATTTGAACAGCCACCAGGTCCTCTACTCGGACAACAACGGCTACCAGATGCAGCGGAGGCCCTACCAGAGGTTCAGGGACAACGCCATCGCCCGGGTACGCAGACCGCCACACCCCGGGGGCTTCTCCTGCTCCCTGGCGTCACCTCCTACCAGTACGGCCTCCGGGAAGTTGGGTTTTGCTTGTTCTCATTTTGTTTTTTTGTCCCTGTATTAGGGTTTGGACTCAGGGCCTGACCACTGACGCTAAGCTTTTCCACTCAAGGCTAGTGCTCTACCATGTGAGCCTCAGCTCTACTTCTGACTTTTTGGTGGTTAACTGGAGATAAGAGTCTCCTGGACTTTTCTGCCTGGACTGGCTCTCAGTCACGATCCTCAGATCTCAGCCTCCTGAGCCTTAGGATCACAGGCGTGAGCTGCTGATGCCTGGCTCACTTTTCATTGTGCTGTCCAAGGGTCACTCTGCGGATATGACGCGTGTTGAACTCCTAGCCGGGTGTGGAGTGGGTCCCCTGCGTCCCGTGGCTACGGAGTAGCAGAGAAGGAGGCTGAGCCCCTGCGTGTGGGTCGCCAAGGCCAGGGCCCTGCTCCACAGGCCACTTGAGTCTAGGGAGGGATAGTGGGGGGCTGCCTCACCCGGTAGCATGCCAGCCCCTGGGTGACGTTTGCATCTGCAGAATTACTACCCCATGGTGCAGTCGGCCTTCATCGAGGATGGCAGAAGCAGGCTCGTGCTGCTGTCGGAGCGGGCGCACGGCGTCTCCAGCCAAGAGAACGGGCAGGTGGAGGTAGGCGTGGCGCGGGGGGGTCCACCCCCGTCCTGGCATCTGCTCGTAAGCCTGGCCAGAGGTGAGCAGGAGCCCCTGGAAGCACGCTTTCCCGCAGGTGATGCTCCATCGGCGGCTGTGGAACAACCTGGCCTGGGACCTCAACTACAACCTCACGCTGAACGACACCTCCGTCGTCCACCCGACGCTCTGGCTGCTGCTGGGGCCCCCAGCGCTCACCACAGCCCTGCGCCCAAGGAGCGGGGTGGAGCTGCAGCACAGGCCTGTCGTGCTGCTGCGAGAGCTGGCCCGCACAGGCCCGCCGGCTCAGGGTGCGTATCCCCGTATCCCTGCCGCCCAGGACACGGCCATGGGCCCG
The DNA here is from genome assembly GCF_019054845.1 of Dipodomys spectabilis. NCBI lineage: Eukaryota > Metazoa > Chordata > Mammalia > Rodentia > Heteromyidae > Dipodomys > Dipodomys spectabilis. The sequence continues at coordinate 461,419 of NW_024871209.1, read as the reverse complement.
AGAGGCGCCCAGCTGTGCTTCCCCACCGCCAGGCTCTGGGCAGCCTTGGAGAGGGAAGGGCAAACGGCTACGCCATGCCAATGTGAGACTCACACCTGTTCTGCTCCATGTCTCTGCTCCGAGTCCTCCATTTCCTTCCCTGCTGTACCTTTTCCTTTCTTTTTTATTCATTTCATTTCATTTATTATTTTATTTTTATTGGTACCAGAGTTGGAAGTCAGGCTGTTTACTGGGCTGGTGATTGGCCACTTGCACCACAACTCCAGCCCTCCTTTCTGCTTGTTCATGAGAGCAGGAGGATGATCTGCTTCTGGATCTCAGCCTCCTGAGTAGCCAGGATTACAGGCGTGAGCCACCAGGGCCCCACAAGTGCTTGTTTTCATTGTTTTTTCTTTCTCTTTCTCTCTCTCTCTCTGTCTCTCTGTCTCTGTCTCTGTCTCTCTCTCTCTTTGTTTTGTTTCTTGGCCAGTCCTGGGGCTTGAACTCAGGACTTGGAGCTTTTTCTGTTTATGTGGTACTAAGGAATCGAACCCAGGGCTTCATGTAAGCACTCTACCACTAAGCCACCTTCCCAGCCCTCTCTCTTTCTTCCTCCCTCCCTTCCTTCCTCGCTCCCTCCCTTCCTTCCTCCCTTCCTTCCTTCCTTCCTTCCTTCCTTCCTTCCTTCCTCCTTCTCTCCCTCCCTTCCTTTTTCCTCTTTCTTCTTAACGCTGTCGCTGGGTCTGGCCCAGCATGAAAGGGTAGTTGTGTCTGGATCGGTGTCTGCCATCCCCAGGTGAGCGTGTGTCTAGCTCACAGTCTGTCTGTCACAGCCCCAAGCTCTGCATCTTGAGGAAAACAGTGGAACACAATCTGGTGCTGGTGGTTCACATCTGCAATCCCACAGACTCGGGAGGCAGAGGCCTGAGTGGTCATGTTTCAAGGTCAGCCTGGCCCGAAAAGCCCTTGAAATGCTATCTCCAAAACAACTAGCAAAAAGCAAGGCTGGGGTGTGGCTCAAGTGGTCAGGTGCCAGCCAGGCAAGCGAGCCAAGTTCAAACCCCAATACTGGCATACACACAGTAGCTGGACACAAGAAGCACTTAAAAATGAGGGGGTGCTTTGCAGCATGAAGCACCTAGATAGAATGTCGGTTGTATTCTCGAGATCATTGAGTTGTATTCTCTTCCTGCCCGTTAAGAGGGTTTGATTCGTTTGGGTGGCGTTTGGCTTTGGCAGTGTTGGAGTTTGAATGCAGGGCCTCGTGCTTGCCCCTTGGCCTGTGTCAGAACCACACCTCCTTTTCTGTGCTGTTACTTTTTAGAAAGGGTCTTGCTTCTTACCGAGCGCTCACCTGGACCACTATCCACCTATTTCGGGGTTCACGTTGTAGCGTGATGGCAAGGCATGGGCCACTCCCACCTCCTTCCCTTCAGATGTAGTCTCTCAGGCTTTTGGCTCAAGGTGGCCTGGAACTGAGATCTTCTTGACCTCCAACTCCCAAGGAGCTAGGGATTACAGGCTGGAGCCACCGGTGTCTACCTAGGATGTGTTGGAGTTTGCTCTGCTTCCGTTATAAAGCCAGGATCTCCCAGGGTGTCAGCAGGGACTACACGCACCAGGTGTATGGGCAAGCCCTCTACCGCTGAGCCACCTTCCCAGCTCGCACCAGGTGTATGGGACACAGCCCGTCCTGCAGTTCTCAGGAAGGCAGGGAGGGGGACAGGCTCCCACAAACACGATTTGCGGGCGGGAGAAGAGTCGGAAGGCCCTGGTGTCTCATAGTGGAAGCAGCATGCGACGCGAACCAGGAGACCAAAAGTCATCTGAAGAGAGTTCAGGAAAGGCTCTCTACACGGAAGCGACACAAACTGGCTGAGCAGAGCCTGGGGAAGCTCCCTAACGAACAGGCGCTAGACACGAAGGCCCGACTGGGCCGGCGTTGGCACCTTGTGAGCCGAGCGGACAAGGCTGTGCGTCCTGGCGCCACTCACCTGTCTGCCTGGCTGCTCCCAGGTGTCCAGGCTGCACCTCTCCAGGGAAGGGCACCTGCCAGTGGCTCCTCCCGGCGGGGTATCTGCCGCTGAGGGAGCGTCAGTGTGTGTGAGCAGCTCATCCCGCCCGCCCCAACTTGGTACAAGGGAGAGGAATGCACCTTGAACTTGCTGAGCCTTGGAATTGTTTATTCTGGGGTCCCCATAATCACAGGAAGAGCAGGGGTATAGCAGGGCCTTCAGGCCTCGATGATCTCTCCCGGCCTCCCCTGTGCAGTGTCTGCAGGTGGCATCCTCTTCCTCCTCTGCTTTATTCTCCTGGCTGGCTGGTGTCTAGTGAGCCCAGACTGCTCTCAGAAAACAGCTCTCCTCATCCGTACCAGCTGGCTTCTGTCACTAACATGTAACGCCCAGAAGGAGCTGAGACTCAAACTTTCAGGTCTCATGGACAATTCTCCCAGGGGAGGATTGAATTGGTCCTGCTCAGGTCAGGTGGTCCATGCCTGGGCCAATCATGTGGTCTGAAGAATTAGGGTGATAGCTTTAGATGTAAGGAGGACTTGGGAGGGGCCGAGGAGGCGGCCCCTTTGAGTGTCTTCTCCTGAAAGATGACAACACAAGGGACCTGGGGTACAAAATCTGGCTCTGTGAATTTGAGCACACCGTGTCCCTCTCTGGACCTTGTTGTCATCTAGAACCCACAATGGCCATTGAGCAGTCTCAAGGTCCCTCCAACTCTTAGGCCGCTCTGTGATCCTAGGAGCGAGAGGTGGAGGGAGGTGGAGGGGGTCTCGCAGAGGTGGAGCCTGGGGACTGGGCGGGGCGTCTTGCGGCTGGCCTGTGGTACACCGCGCACCAGGGTGGAGAGGCGAGAGGAGAGCCCTGGGGCGTTCTCAGCCCCAGGGGTGAGGTTGGCCCCTCTCCTCACAGCGCCCATCTACCCTACAGGAGCTTCCTCAGAGCCCCAGGGACTCCGACGGCAGACAGCGGTGACGCTGCCCCCGAACCTGCACCTGCAGGTCCTGAGCGTCCCCGGCTGGAACTACAGCACCAACCACACAGAGCACCTGCGGCATCTTGAGCAAGGTGGGCGGTGCCCAGGGCGTCCAGACCCTCCTCCCTCCTGCTCAGGGTCCCCAGGCTCCTGGCCCCTCACCAGGCTAAGAGGGTGCCCCGAGACTTTTCACTGCTAGGTGAGGTTGCCTGGCATTGAGGACACCAAGGCCCACGGAGAGCTAGCAAATACCCGCTGGCATGCAGCCAGCGGGGCAGGGGGGCCCAGCCCAAGACCAGCCACACCACACCGACAGGGAACCTTCCCAGTGCCCACCCTGGACAGGGCGTGTGGGGATGGAGTAAGGGAGCCACTGGAGCCGCTGGCCACACACCTGCTGTTGCTGCCCAGGGCAGACTCCTGAGAGGAGGCGGGTGGGAATCCTGCCTGACCTCTGCTCTGGGGACAAGCAGAAGCCATTTGACAAAGCTCACAGCTTTGGCAGGCTTGGGCAGCCATTTCTGCAGGACTGTCAGGAAACAGGCAAGTGCCGTCATAACCCTAGGGTGAGCTTGAGGAAACCACGACCCCCCTCCTTTGATGTCAGCCTCTCCAGGACTGGAGGCCCAGGGCTTTGCTGAGTGTTAACCCATCTCATGTGTAAAGCAGGAGCAGTGTCTATGAGCTTGCTGTGCAGTGCAGTCAGGGGTAGGACCAAGACCAGGTAGATGATGTGGTTACTGAGACCCTTGTATCAGTCAGCACGGCCAGGTGCTGCTGCAGTAACAAAGAGCTTACGACTTCACCATCTTCACATAACACAAATGCATTTTCCCCGGCACGGGGCACGGGTCCAGTCCTTCCCACCATGACCATCAGGTCCCCATGATGGAAGTTGAAATGTAAGACCTGCTTCATCACAGAAGCTACATGCCGTATCAGTGCATTTTACTTTGGCCACACACCAGCCACATGGCCACACCTAATCCCAGAGGGACAGGATAGAGAGGCCAGGGTCATCCAGTCGGGACCCCAGCAGACATGAGGACATTGGCAGAGATCCCAGTGTGTCAGGCCGGAGGCCTAGAGTCAGCCCCACCCAGGCTGGACCTTCCTTTTGCTGCCCCCCAGCCTTGGGTCCCGGGCCTCAGTGCCCTCCGCTATCAAGTGGGGACTGAGGCACCACGGCCGAGGACGGGAGTGGAGTCCACGGGGTAAACCTCGGGCTCAGGCCAGCAGCCTTGAGCCTGGTAGCTGGGTGTCCTCACTGCCACCTTCTGTCCCCAAAGGTCACCACGGGAAGGCCCAGGCAGACCTGCACCGGGTCCTGCTCCGCCTCCACCACCTGTACGAGACGGGTGAGGACCCAGTCCTGTCGCAGCCGGTGACGCTGAACCTCAAGGTAAACTCCCCCCTCCCTGCCCTGAGCCGGGACCCCAGGGGCGCCCCACCCCGGAAGGGAGCCTGAGCCTGAAGACCTGGCTTGTGGGACCACCTCTGCCAGAAGAGCCGGGACGCACTGGCCAGCACAGACGGCAGAAAGAAAACCCATTCTGGGAGACTCTTTCCTTTTCTTTCTGTGCTACTCTGGGAGCCTGGCCTGGGCCTGGGCACTGCTCCCTAGCATTTTCCACTCAATGCTGGTGATCTACCACGTGAGACACCCCTCCACTGCTGACTTTTTGCTGAGTCTCATGAACTTTCCTGCCCAGGCTGACTTCAAACCACAATCCTCAGATCTCAGCCTCCTGAGCCACCAGCACCAGTCTAGAGGCTTCTTTTAAGGGTGCTTTAGAGTCAGACAATCCAAGGTCTGTGTCCATCTCCCCCTCCTCCCCCCACCCCCCTGTGTCTCCGCTCCGTCAGCCTGTGCCCTGCACCGCTGAAGTGGAGGGCTCTGCTCTGAAGGCTGCTGGGCGGCTGCATTGGCCTGTGGTGGTTCCAGCCTCCACCTGTGCCCACGTCTCCCGAAGCTGCCTGGGGAGGCACACCCCAGCCTCGGTTTCCCCATCTGTGGAATGGGCAGATGATAAATAGGGCAGGGGTCCCAAAGCAGGGTCTGGGGTCCAGGACACGGAGTGGGTGCTGTGGCCTCCCCTGCGGCCCGCCCCCCCACCCCCAGGCTCCGCGGGGACACACAGAGCCCGGCAGCAACTCCGCTGCTCCCCGCAGGCCGTGCTGGAGGGGCTGGGGGCCGTGGCCGCCGTGGAGGAGCGCTCGCTCACGGGGACCTGGGACGTGCACGCGCTCCGGCGTTGGACCTGGAGGACAGAGTCTGCCCCCCAAAGAGGTTTGCAAGCCCCGCTGGGTTTCCTGGGTTCAGGACAGCTCTGCCCTTTCGGTTGCGGCTGCGTGACCCTGCTCCTGCTGCCTGCCCCGCCCCGCACTCCAGTGCCCAGTGCCGCACCCTCCAGCTGTGCCAGGCCCTGGCCTGAGTCTCCACCCAGGCAGGGGTCTCCGCTCACTCCCTGCCCCGAGTTTCCTCTTCCTTTTGCCTTCATTTGTCCACTGCACCCGGCAGGGTACCAGGTGGAGCCTGCACTTCCCACTTCAGAGGAGGGAGAAGACAGATGGGGGGGTCCCGTGACCCTCCCAAGGGCCCTGGGCCCTGGGGGGACAGGGCAGTTTCTCACAAGGTCCCCAACTGAAAGCTTAGTGCTGTGTGTCCCCCCATAGCCGATTAGCAGCCCCTCCAGTCCTCTTCACTGGGGGGGGGGGGAGGGGGGAGGGGGGAGGGGGGAGGCACCTGTGGAGCAGGTGTCCAGCAGCCATCGCCACAGCAGATGCTCATAAACAGCTCCCCAACCAGGAGGGGGCAGGCAGGCAGACAGACAGAAGGACCCTCTGTGCTCCCCAGGCTGCCCCAGCTCCCCGCCAAGGCCGCTGCCGGCAGACACCTCCATCACCATGCACCCCAGGGAAATCCGGACGTTCTTCATTCACTTCCAACAGCAGTGAGCGGCCCCCCAGGGCCGAGGGGGGCGGGCAGATTCAGGGGCAAGCTGCCAAGAGGGACCGAGGGTGAGGAGAAAGCCACAAATCCAACAGGCGCAAGGCAAGCACTGGCCACAGAGGAGGGTGGGGCGGTTCTATTTTTTTAATAAAAAATTAAAATCTATGGGGCTGGGAAGGTGGCTCCGTGGTGGAGTGCTCGCCTTGCATGCCTGAGGCCATGGGTTCGATTCCTCAGCACCACATAAGCAAAAAGAAAAAAGCCGGAAGTGGCGCTGTGGCTCAGGTGGTAGAGCGCTAGCCTTGAGCTGAAGAGCTGAGGGACAGTTCAGTCCCCACAACCGGACCCAAAAAACAAAAAAACAAAAAAAATTAAAATCTATAATCTGTGTTCAAACCAGCCCCCTTGTCACCTCTCACATGAATACTTTCCTCTTTTCTTTCTTAAATAAGCTTTAACCTTTTTTGGGTTTTTGGTCGGTTGTGGGGCTTGAACTCCGGGCCTGGGCGCTGTCCCTGCACATTTCAGCTCAAGGCGAGCGCTCTACCGCCTGAGCCACAGTGCCACTTCCGGTTTTCTAGTGATTTATTGGAGATGAGTCTCACGGACTTTCCTGCCCGGGCTGGTTTTGAACCGTAACCCTCAGATCTCAGCCTCCTAAGTAGCGGGGATGACAGGCGGGAGCCACCGGCGCCTGGCCAAGCTTTAACTTTTTGAAAAAAATTATAACAGTGATGTCCAGAGGGGTAAGGCGTGACTTTCCAGGGTTAACATGTGACCCTTGGCACCAGTGGCTCCCACGTGTAATCCCAGCACCTGGGGGGAATGAGGTTGTCTGGGAGGATCCCAGTTCAACACCAGCCCTAGCAGGAAAGTTCACAAGACCCCTTCTCAATGGAGAGCTGGATGCCACCCTGCACACCTGTCCTCCGAGCCACAGGAGGACAGTGTCAGTGGATGGCACCAAGTGTACGTCTACACAGGAAGCAGACTGCCTCAAAACAACCAGTAGTAAAGCCGGGCAGGTGGCTCGCGCCTGTCATCCTAGCTACTCAGGAGGCTGAGATCTCAGGATCACTGTTCAAAGCCAGCCAGGGCAGGAAAGTTTGTGAGACTCTTATCTCCAAGAAACCACTACAAAACCAGAAATGGTGCTGTGCTCAAGTGGTAGAGCGCTTGCCTTGAGCTGAACAGTGCAGGGACAGTGCCCAAGCTGGCCCAGAGTTCAAGCCCCAGACCAACCAATAAACAAAACAACAGTAAACTGGCTTGAAGGCATGGCTCGGAGGGAAACCCACTTGCCTAGCAAGAGTGAGGACCAGTGTTCAAATAGAGAAGAAAGCAAAGTGAACATGTCCTTTCATAGGAAAGTAGAAAACACTGAGAGCAGCATCCAGCCGGGCGTGGCTTCAGCTCCAAGGTTCCCCAGATGTGTATGGCCTCACAAGCAACCGTGCTTACCATGCAAACCCCGAAGCCTGGCCAGGGCCCGGTGGCTCATGCCTGTCATCCTCGCTACTCAGGAAGCTGAGATCTGAGGATCACATTTGGAAGCCAGCTCAGAAGTAAAGTCCTGAGACTCTTATCTCCAATTAACCACCCCTCCCCAAAAAAAAAAGTGAAGTAGAGCTGTGGCTCAAAGTGGTAGAGCACTATCCTTGTGTGGAAAAAACTGGGGAACAGCGCCCAGGGCCTAAATTCAAACCCCACAACTGACAAAAACAAATAAAAACCAAAGCCATGTGAGCAGCTTGAATACTAAGCATTTCTGGCCATCATTAACCAATCTGTGAGACAAGATAGAGCCTTTGCGTAGCTCACCCCATGCCTTGGCTTGAAGGAGAGGGAAAAGGACACTTCTAGATGCTTAAATAGATGAATTATGGCCAAGTACATGAGGCTCATGCTACTCAGGAGGCTGAGATCTGAGGATTGCAGTTTGAAGCCAGCCTGGGCAGAAACATATGAGACTTTTATTAACTAACAAAAAGTCAAATGTGGAATTGTTGTCAAGTGATATAGCGCCCCGGCCTTGAACAATAAAGCCAAGCAAGAGTGAAGGCCCTTGGTTCAAACTCAGCACGCACACACACACACACACACACACACACACACACCCCTCTGTTGATCATAATGAGAGCTGGGCATTGTGGTATACAGTTGTAATCCCGATATTCAGGAGACTGAGATAGGACATTTAAGACCAGCCTGGAATACATAACTTATGTGTCCATATCAAAACCTACACACAGATGTTTTCACCAGCTTTATTCACAATTGCCAAACGCAGAAGCCAATGCCCTTCAGTGGATGAGTGGATAAACCATGGCCCATACAGACAATGGAGTGCTAAAAAAGAAATAAGCCTCCATGTAGTCTCTGGCTACCCAATGACTCCAACTCTATGATCTGAGCAATGCAAAACTGTGAGGATGGGAAGATTTGTGACCTGGCAAGGACAGAAAGATGAGTAGGCAAAGCATGGGGCTTTCAGAGCAAAGAAATGGTCACTGGTGTCTGGTGAGATCTGTGAAGATCCCCTTCAAGAGATAGGGACCAGGGCTCAGCATTTTGCCCCAGGTCTTTGACCTAAGATCTTGGAATAAGAATTCCTTCACAAAAGTAAGAATTTGGCAGTGTTTAAGCAAGAAGAAGCCAAAGGCAGCTCTAAGGGGCAGAGCGAGGGTGCTCTGAGAAAGATGCTGTTGTTGATCAGGAGGATGTAGGGTGAAAAAGTGGGCTGGGAGTTGGCCCTAATCTGTCCTGGGTAAGTGTTCCCCTCTGTTCCCGATACCTGGTACTTTCTTGCTGGAACACTGTGATCTACTGGGCCCATGGATTTCAAAGTTGGTCTGCTGATTAAATCTGGGTCATTGTGACATAACTGTCCAAAATTCCTTTTGAACAAAGGAAGGGTTCTGCCAGATGGATGTCCTTAAGATGGATGTCCAACCTTGAGATAGCTATTATTTTTCTTTGCCAACACATTTGTGATCAGACAAGTCCTTTTCCCACGTGGCATTTTAAAATCTTTAAGGCTAAATGTTTCTTTTAGCTATTCATGTTCTGTTCCCAGAATGCAGTGATTACTTGGGCCAGCAGGCTGAGTCAGGGAGATGGAAGGTGTGTGTGTGTGTGTGTGTGTGTGTGTGTGTGTGTGTGTGTGTGTGTGTGTGTGTGTGTGTGTGTGTGTGTGTGTTAAGTAAATGTTGCAGCTGAGTAGGGAGTATAAGACTTAAAGGAAAGGCGGCACTGTCTGTGTGCCTCCCAGCTCGCTAGACGATGATAAGGTGCTTATCTCTGAATTCGGGCTGCTGTTTCCCACGCCTCACTCTCTGGGATCTACCCCTTCTCAAACCCAGCCAGATGGATGCATGTCATAAACCCCAGAGTGGACACCCCAAGAGTGAGCGGCTAGAGCAGACGTTGGTACTTTCTGCTCAGCTGGGGGTGGGCGGGGGAGGGAATGAAATGTGCCCTACCAAGTGAATGAAAAGTAGCACCTCTTCCCTAGGATAAGATGAAATGGGGTCCCACGCAGCCTGCTGTCTTGGGACAGGGCATTAATAGGTGTCCCATCCTCACTGGTGCCCGATTGCTGGACTTGCTGTTTTCTGTTCTCATCTCTGTTGTGTCCTCCTTCCTGTCCTCTGCAGCTCATTCTATTTAACTGACTTGAAACAACTCATGAATGCTTTCGTTTCTAATAAAGCATTTAAATTCTTAAGTCCCCATTCTAAGACTTGATTGGCACCACAAAACTTTTGAGATATATTTTTGGTCATGGGGCTTGAACTCTGGGCCTGGGTGCTATCCCTCAGCTCTTCAGCTCAAGGCTAGCGCTCTACCATGTGAGCCACAGTGCCAGTTCCAGCCTTTTCTGCTTATGTGGTGCTGAGGAATCGAACCCAGGGCCTCATGCACGCAAGGCAAGTGCTCTACCACTGACCCACCTTCCCAGCCCCAACTTTTGATATTTTGCTTGCATTGTTACTTAGTTCTAAGTGTACTGTGTGTGTGGTGTGAGTGTGTGTGTGTGGTGTGTGTGTGTGGTGTGTGTGTGTGGTGTGGTGTGTGTGTGTGGTGTGTGTGGTGTGAGTGTATTGTGTGTGTGTGGCGTGTGTGGTGTGAGTGTGTGGTGTGTGTGTGGTGTGTGTGTGGCATGTGTGGCGTGTGTGGTGTGTGTGGCGTGTGTGGTGTGTGAGTGTGTGGTGTGTGTGGTGTGTGTGTGGTGTGTGTTGAGTGTGTGGTGTGCGTGTGTGGTGTGAGTGGTGTGTGTAGTGTGTGTGGTGTGTATTGTGTGGTGTGTGTGGTGTGTGTGGTATATGTGTGGTGTGTGTGTGGTGTGTGTTTGAGTGTATTGTGTGTGTGAGGTATGTGTGTGGTGTGTGTATTGTGTGTGTGTGGTGTGTGAGTGTATTGTGTGTGTGGTGTGTGTGTGATATATATGTGGTGTATGTGGTGTGTGTATTGTGTGAGTGTGAGGTGTGTGGTGTGTGAGTGTATTGTGTGTGTTGTGTGTGTATATTCTGTGAGTGTGAGTGGTGTGAGTGGATTGTGTGTGTGAAGTGTGTGGTGTGTGTGTGAGTGTACTGTGAGTGTGTGGTGTGAGGTGTGTGTGTGAGGTGTGTATTGTGGTGTGTGTGGTGTGTGTATTGTGTGTGTGGTGTGTGTGAGATGTGTGGTGTGTGTGTATTGTGTGTGTGTGGTGTGTAGTGTGTGTGTGGTGTGTGTATTGTGAGGTGTGTGTGGTGTGTGTGGTGTGTGTGTGTGATGTCTAGTGTGTATTGTGTGTGTGAGGTGTGTGTGAGGTGTGTGTGGTGTATGTATTGTGTGTGTGGTGTGTATGAGATGTGTGGTGTATTGTGTGTGTGTGGTGTGTAGTGTGTATTGTGTATGATGTGTGGTGTGTATTGTGAGTGTGTGAGGTGTGTGTGTGTGTGTGAGGTGTGTGATGTGTGGTGTGTATTGTGTGTGATGTGTGTAGTGTGTGAGTGTGAGGTGTGTGGTGTGTAGTGTGTGTGTGGTGTGAGGTGTGTGTGTGGTGTGTGTGTGATGTGTGCGTGTGGTGTGTATTGTGAGTGTGATGTGTGGTGTGTATTGAGTGTGATGTGTGGTGTGTGTGATGTGTGGTGTGTGTGAGGTGTGTATTGTGTGTGTGAGGTGTGTGTATATTGAGTGTGTGTGTGTGTGAGAGGTGTGTGTGTGAGAGGTGTGTGTGTGTGGTGTGTATTGTGTGGTGTGTGTGTGTATTGAGTGTGTGTGTGTGTGAGAGGTGTGTGTGTGTGGTGTGTATTGTGTGGTGTGTGTGTGTATTGAGTGTGTGTGTGTGTGAGAGGTGTGTGTGTGAGAGGTGTGTGTGTGAGAGGTGTGTGTGTGTGGTGTGTATTGTGTGGTGTGTGTGTGTGTGAGAGAGGTGTGTGTGTGCGCACGCGCACACTGGTCCTGCGGCCCCACGCAGGGCCCGAGCTCTGTCCTTGAGCTTCTTGCACCACAGCTCCCGTCGCTCTTCTGGTGGTTCTTTGGAGGTAAGAGTCTCCCGGACTTTCCGGCCCGGCTGGCCTTGAACCCGGAGCTCCGGTCTCAGGCTGCGTGTGCGCCTTTTGTCTGCAGGGCTGTGTCTGCAAGGCAGGGGTGCGCCACTTAGACCACGGCCCCGTCCCGGCTTTGCGTCGCTCGGACAGCCGGGACTCGCCGGGTGCTGCCGGCCGACCCCATCCGGGTAACTGGCGGGGGGAGGGGGAGAGGGGGGGAGGGTCGCGCGCGCCCGCGGCGGCACCGCCCCGCCCCTCCGCGGGCGGGCGCGCGCACGCATTTCGCAGCTTGACCGTAAAGCGAGGCGCGGGCGTGTCGTGAAAGGGGCCGCAACGCGCAGAGTCCGGTTGACGACCACCGTTTTGGTTGACGGCCGGGACTCCATTTTGTCCGGGGCTGCTCTGCTCGCAAGTCGCTGCTCTCCGCGTCTTCTCTCGGGGGGAAAAGTTTCCGAGGGGGAAAAGTTTCCGGGGAGACCCCGGAGCAGAGGCCGAGCGCCGCGCGCGCCCCGCCTTGCGCCCCGCAGACGCCGCCCGCGCGGACCCGAAGCGGCGAGGAGATGCGGCCCCTGGACGTGGCGGAGCCGGCCGAGCCCGGGGAGGTGGAGGTGCTGGAGCCCGAGGAGGACTTCGAGCAGTTCCTGCTGCCCGTCATCCGCGAGATGCGCGAGGACGTGGCGGCGCGGGCGCGCGCGCGGGCGCGGCCCCGCGGCAAGCTGTGGGGGGCGGGGCGCGCGCTCGTGCCCGCGCGGACGCAGGTGGAGGCCGCGGAGGAGAGCGCCCTGAACCGCCTGCAGCAGGGCGCGGGCGCCGCCGACAAGGCCGCCCGCAGCGACAAGGCCGACGAGAAGGCGCAGGAGATGGCGAAGATGGCCGAGATGCTGGTGGCGCTGGTGCGGCGGATAGAGAAGAGCGCGTCGTCGTCGTGAGCCGGGCGGGCGCGGTGAGCGCGGCGGGGCGTGGACGTCCGGGGGGGCGGGGGGGAGCGGGAGCGGGGGCCCGGGGAGCGCAGTGGGGGGGAGCCCCGGGAGCGGGGGGCCCACGGGGAAGCGCAGTGGGGGGGAGCCCCGGGAGCGGGGGCCCCCCGGGGAGCGCAGTGGGGGGGAGCGGGAGCGGGGGCCCGGGGAGCGCAGTGGGGGGGAGCCCCCGGGAGCGGGGGGCCCCGGGGAGCGCTGGGAGCGCAGTGGGGGGGAGCCCCCGGGGAGCGCAGTGGGGGGAGCCCCGGGAGCGGGGGCCCGGGGAGCGCAGTGGGGGGGAGCCCCCGGGAGCGGGGGGCCCCGGGGAGCGCTGGGAGCGCAGTGGGGGGGAGCCCCCGGGTGTGGGGGGGCCCACGGGGAGGTGGGGAGCCCCCAGGGAGCGCAGTGGGGGGGAGCCCCGGGAGCGGGGGGACCCCGGGGAGCGCTGGGAGCGCAGTGGGGTGGGGAGCCCCCGGGGAGCGCAGTGGGGGGAGCCCCCGGGGAGCGCAGTGGGGGGGGAGCCCCCGGGGAGCGCAGTGGGGGGGAGCCCCCGGGAGCGGGGGGCCCCGGGGAGCGCTGGGAGCGCAGTGGGGGGGAGCCCCCGGGTGTGGGGGGGCCCACGGGGAGGTGGGGAGCCCCCAGGGAGCGCAGTGGGGGGGAGCCCCGGGAGCGGGGGGACCCCGGGGAGCGCTGGGAGCGCAGTGGGGTGGGGAGCCCCCGGGGAGCGCAGTGGGGGGAGCCCCCGGGGAGCGCAGTGGGGGGGGAGCCCCCGGGAGTGGGGGGCCCCCCGGGAGCGCAGTGGGGGGGAGCCCCCGGGTGTGGGGGGGCCCCAGGGAGCGCAGTGGGGGGGAGCCCCGGGAGCGGGGGGACCCCGGGGAGCGCTGGGAGCGCAGTGGGGTGGGGAGCCCCCGGGGAGCGCAGTGGGGGGAGCCCCCGGGGAGCGCAGTGAGGGGGGAGCCCCCGAGAGTGGGGGCCCCCGGGGGGCGCAGTGGGATGGGGAGCCTCGGGAGCGGGGGCCCCGGGGAGCGCAGTGGGGTGGGGACCCGCCGGGAGCGGGGTTACCCCCCCAAGAGCGCGATGGCGGCGCACGCCCGTGCTCGCTGCTCTCTTGGGCGCACTCCACAGGGGACAGGCAAAGCCGGGGTCGTTTTCCTGTCCCCACACGGGGTGCGCCCTCACCCGGGGTGCAGTCCCTTAGAGAGATCGTACAACTCTCAGCCCCAAAGTCGGGCGAACGCGGCCCACCCTGCGGCGCCGCGCAGAGCCAGCCCCCAGAGCTTTCCAGATTTTGCTAGAAGACCGAGGGGCATCACTACACCCCTTCCCGCGGGGCCCCAGCGGGGGGACGTCACCGCGCCAGGATTAACCCCTTGTTGACCGAGTCTCTCTATCTGCCGTAGGTTTCCAGCCAGTGGATTCTGGTCGCGTGATGGAGGAGCTGGAACCAGAGAGCCTTTTGTTTTTTTCCCTTTTTTCTCTGTCTGCACTCTGTTCTCACTTACACTGCGTTTCTGCGATGGTCTGTGGTTGATGACCTCAATAGGCGTTCTGATGGTTGGATGTTTTGTTTGGGGAAATAACGTGTATTTGGAAAACGCTCCCATGCGCACGATTAGGGCCCGGATTGTGAGCTCTCGCGAAGTCACGCGTGTTCTGGGCTTTGGTGGTGGTTTGTAAATTCTGAGGTGCTTTGATCTTTCCCGTGTGACCTGATCGCCCCCTGGAACTTTGCGTCTGTGTGCGTGCATGAGCTCTGGAGGTGCTGAAGGGGCTGCGTTATAGAAGACTCCGGGAAGCGCTGCTGAAGAAGGGGCCAGACTCGAGCTGGGAACGTGGGTGGGCCCGACCTGGCTGGGACTGATGAGCGCGAGAAGGGGGGAGGTGGATTGTTTGCATTTGGGGACTTTAATTCCTGTGTGAGACCAAAGGAGGAGAGATGTATTTTGTTCAAATTTTAAATTTTATGTGACACACTGTCTGATGTAACCCATTTGGTGAATTTGTTTAGACAACCTAACTCGGCTCTATCTGACCTGGAACCTAGATGAGACCCTGACACTCCATACAAGCTGATGTCATACCCTCCTGCATTTTCGGGGTGTCTAGGCATAAAGTTAAAGGTTTGCGAAGAAACATGGAAGTATCTGCAGTGGACGCTCAGTGGGCAGAGAGGAGGCATCTGGGAGGTCCGTCTGTTGTCCAGCTCCGTTCATTTCAGTAGCAGACCTGACAAGTGTTTGAGGTCAAAACCCTACCGTGTTTGAAAAACAAAAAGTAACCTTACCATGTTAATAAAGTATTCACTTGCTTGAAAAGACAAAAAATTAAGAATTTTTGTTTAAGGATGAAGTCTTCTTGAATATTCTTGCTTCCGAAACTCTGGGCCTCTGACAGAGGGTGGGGGGGTTGGCTCTGCTGGAATCCCAGTAAAGAATGTTCTTGGTGCCTGGCTGGTGGCTCTCGCCTGTAATCCTAGCGACTCAAGAAGCTGAGATCTGAGGATCTTGGTTCAGAGCCAACTGGGGCAGGAAAGTCTGTGAGACTCATCTCCAATAAACCACCAGAAAACCAGGAGTGGTGCTGTAGCTCAAAGAGTACCTTGCCTTGAGCTGAAGAGCCCAGCGACAGTACCCAGGCCCAGAGTTCAAGCCCCATGACCAAAGTATGTGTGTGGTGAGAGGTGGGGTGGGAATATACTTGGTTTTCAGTTTGGGAATGAACTTGACGGAACCCTATAGTTTAGGCCTGCCTTACCTTCTCACAGCCAAGCTATCTCCAGTGTTTCAATTTAGGACTATCTTAGCATCTTCACTAGGCATGTGGATTGCCATACAAAGATCAAGTGCAGAATGGAAGGGTAGGTACAATGATGCACAGCCCCTTCCTAAGGGAGAGCTGTATCCCCAAGCTGCAGAAGGTGGGGTCAGCCACACCCCTTTCCAGGGAGGCCTATATCCTGAAGGCCCTGCCTCATTACAGCCTGGGGTAGTGTGTCCTTCCCTTACACAGAAGTTGGGTCCTGAAGAACTCAGCTTTGTTCTAGTTTTCACTTTATGAGAGTGCTTCCTGGGGGAGCTAGCTGGTAGGATATGAAATGAAGTCCTGCTCAGGAGTTCTAATGTAGAAATGCTCAGGGGAGCTCACTGGAAGCTCACTTGGAATTCTAGTTACTAAGGAGGCTGGGATCTGAGGATGACAGTTCAAAGCCAGCCCAGGCAGGAAAGTGTGAGACTCTTACCTCCCAATTTAACACCAAAAAGCCAGAAGTAGACCTTTGGTTCCAGTGATGAAGAGCTAACCTTGAGACCCATTCAGGGTCTGAGTTCAAGCTCCAGGACTTAACTTGGGAGGCCCAGGACAGCTTCCTAGAGAAACAATTTGGAAGAGCTGCTGGGAATTTCAATCTAGAATGTTGGGAAAGGACAGGGATCCTGGAATCCACCTTGAGAACCAGTCTAAGACAGGGATTCTCCACCTGGGAGAACTTGGGAAAGCAGAAGGCTAGGCCCTTCAACAGGCCTGCTCTGGACACTGTCCTGGGGGCCCGGGGGGGGGGGGGGGGGGGGAGCAGCCTTCCAGTGGCCTGACAGCTACAGCCTCATAAACAGTAGGTGACTGTTCACTGTAAACCCACAATCACTTTAATGTCCACCGTTGCCTTTGCAGCCTTCCCTGCCTCGCCTGCTGTATTACAAATTTGTATTACACAATGCACCTTAGGGCATGTGACTGCTGTGTGATGACTCAGGATAATGATCTCTGGAGATGGTGGCTACCATGGAGACACAGGGTCCAGGCCTCACTGAGCCGCCAGCACCCCCTACTGTTGATGCTCAGACTGCATTTGGATTCTATTTGGTCCTTTGGTAAGGATGCTGCTTTCTAGGTCACATACACAGGCCTTCCGACTCTCTAAGAGATCCTCCAAGCAGACCTGGGACCTAGGGCCCTGCAGGATTCCTTGAGCAGCGCGGGAAGGCGGGGCCTTGTGTTCCCTTCACACCTGTGTCTTAACCCTTCTCCAGATGAGAGCTAGAATGGGCCTAGTCTCCATCTGAGGCTCCATTCTTACCCAGTGGTTGTGTGGAGTGCAGATTTGTGGAAACCAGATAGTTTAGAGCTGCATGAGAAGGGACACCTACAAAGTAAGCAGGGCACAAAGATCAAAGCGTAACTGGACACGTGTCCCCTGTGTACTTGCCATTCCAAGGCACTCTGTCAGTCCAAAGACATTACCCTTCCAAAACTGAAACTGTCTCCTGCAT
This sequence comes from Dipodomys spectabilis, assembly GCF_019054845.1. Lineage (NCBI taxonomy): Eukaryota > Metazoa > Chordata > Mammalia > Rodentia > Heteromyidae > Dipodomys > Dipodomys spectabilis. The sequence goes on along the minus strand of NW_024871209.1, from coordinate 444,744 downwards.
AATATAATGCAATCCAAACTGGGCCTAAAACATTGCGGGCTAAGTTAGGCGCCGGTAGCTCATGCCTGTAACCAACCCTTGCTACTCAGGAGGCTGAGATCTGAGGATCCCAGTTCGAAGCGAGCCCATGCAGGAAAGTCTGTGGGACTCTTATTTCCAATTAACACCAAAAAGCCAGCAGTGGGGCTATGGCTCAAGTGGTAGAGCAATAGCCTTAAGCAAAAAAGCTCAGGGACAGAGCCCAGGCCCTGAGTTCAAGTCAAAGGACCAACACATACAAATGTTAAACAGGCTAATTCCTGTAATGTCACATGAACTAGGGTAGCTCAAGGCCTCTAAAGCCCATAGGGCCTTTGTAGGAAGTCAGCTAGACCGGCACTGAGCCCTGTGAAATACAGAAGCCATGCAAATGCCGCCTGCTCCCAGGGAAGGCCAGTCAGGGTGAGACCTTAATTAACCACGCCTGTGACATGAATTCGGCATCTCCCTAGAGCTGAAGGGACAACAAACTGCTCAAGGATCTGGATACTTAACACAGGTGCCCTGGTGGTGTTTGTGACTGCCCTGCCCTGCTCGTCCTATTACTTTGCCAAAGCAGAACTCAACCAACGCTCTGGAGGTGGATCCCTGGCAGAAGCCAGGGCGGACCCCGGAGCAGTTCCCAGCCTCCAGAAAGCCTTTGCTGGAAGTTCTTCCTTGGACTGAGTTTGCTGGTGTCCCTATGGATAATAAATACTTGTGAAATGACTCTGGTTGCAGACCAACTAGCTATTTCCTTCAAACCTCAGTGTCTTCTCTCCACACAACTCACTGGATGGACTCAGCTTGGTAAAACTACAGGTGACCCTGGCATACCACAAACCCTGTTGAACAAAGCTAAAGACAAATGAGCCTTGTGTGTCAGCCACCAGCACTCCAGTGTTTTCCCACCGTCCCCTCCCTCCCTTTTCTTCTTTCTGTGCCAGTATTGAGAGTTGAACTTAAGGTCTACACACTGTTCCTTAGGTTTTTCACCCTAGGCTAGTACTACTAGCCTTTTACTGGTTAGTTGCCTTCTTACTAGCTAGGATTACAGGCAAGAGCCACCAGTGCCCAGCACTGGGGCCATTTTCTAACTAGCACTGGAGATGTTAATAGTTTCTGAGAAAGGTCAGGGCATTCTAGATGGATGGCCACAGCCCCCCTTTAACAAGCTGAGCACGAAAGCACTTCCTCCTGCCATCCCCCCCCTCTGCTGCCACCCACCTCACATTTCTGTCTGTAGGTCCCCAGCAAATCATCGCTGTGCAAACCTGGATCCACCTCGCCCTTGCTTTGACCATTTCACCCCTTCCTCCCCACTCTGGCAGCTGGTTCTCATAGCTGGGACCAGGCTTTTCTGCAACATTCAGTAATTAGACGGGTCGTGTTATTACTCATTGACTGACTGGTAGAGAGAAGGGAGATGAAAAAGACACAGGTCAGTGGATCAGCCCGGAGGTCATCCCGCAGTGGGCCCAAGGAGGTTGGGGACGTGCGTGCTCCTGTCCCCTCAGTCCCGGTACCTCAGCCACTGAGCTCGGGGCCCCCATCTTTCTGAGTGTGTTTAATGAGCTCCATCTGTGGAGAGCAGCCTGGAGGAGAGGCCGGCCAGGAGATCGGGGCCTGGGGCCCCGAGAGGGCCCCCGGGGCCGTGTCAGCGGCCCGCAGCCGGCTGGGTGGGGGGAGAGCAGCGAGGCGCGCGCCCGGCGGCCAGATCCGCTTCCACGACGGCGCTGACGGGAAGCGCCCCGGGCCGGCTCTGCGTGCCTCGCTCCCCTCGGCCCGGCCCGAGCCGCGACGGCAGCCTTCGAAGGCAGCCGGGGCGCCTGGGGACGCGCGCGGGGACACACGCGGGGCAGGGCTCGTCCGGCGGGCGGGCCTCCCGGCGGGCCCTGCGCGAGGCCGCAGACCCGGCCCCAGACCAAGGCGCGCCTCCGCCGGAGCCCGGATGTGAGGGCGTGCACGTGCTGGGCGCCCGGGCCGTCCCCGGGACGCTGACATCCCTTCCACCGTACTTTCCAGAAGAACCGCCTCGGCGCCGACGGGTCCGGACCCCCCTTTCGTGCCACACGACCTTTGCCCCCGAGGACCTCACAGGGGACTCCCCCCACACTCCCTTCGGGAGATCGCTACACGAACAGGTGGGTGGGCGTGCGCGTTCCGGCGCACACGTGCGCGCGCAGGGCGGTGAGAAGGGGGCGGGCGGGCGCGCGCCAACGAGGGCGCGCGGGCGGGCGGTGGCACAGTGACGTATATTGCGGGCGCCGGAAGCGGGGGCGGGCGCCGGAAGCGGTCGCGGCGGGCCATGGCGGGCAGCCCCGCAGGTGCCGAGCTGCCGCGCGAGGCGCCGGCCGAGGAGGCCGAGCCGCCGGGCGCCGCGTGGAGCGGGGACAGCGGCACGGTGTCCCAGAGCCACAGCAGCGCCTCGGGGCCGTGGGAGGACGAGGCTGGCGAGGACCTGCCGCTGCTGCGGCGCGCCGCGGCGAGCTGCGCCGCCTGCCTGCTGCCCGGCGCCGGGACGCGGCCCGAGGTGGAGGCCCTGGACGCCGGCCTCGAAGACCTGCTCTCCAGGGTGGACGAGTTCGCGGGCATGCTGGACATGATCCGCGGCGACTCGTCGCACGTGGTGAGCGAGGGCGTGCCGCGCATCCACGCCAGGGCCGCGGAGATGCGGCGCGTCTACGGCAGGATCGACAAACTCGAGGCCTTCGTGAGGATGGTGGGCCGCAGCGTGGCCCGGATGGAGGAGCACGTGGCCAAGGCGGAGGCCGACCTGGGCGCCTTCCCCAAGGCCTTCACGAAGCTCCTGCACGCCATGCACGTGCCCGCCCTCTTTAACCGGGCGTCCCCCGCCCGGCCTCAGCACGCGGCCTTTGAGCCACCCGCCCTGTTTCGGACCGAAGACCACTTCCCGTGTTGCAACGACAGACCCCAACTCTGAGTCAAACTGCACGAGAACCCCAAAGAAGAGCCTGAAGCATTAGCTGAAGATCGTATTACTTCCTATATGATGTTGCGGAATGGAATTTTAAAGTTCATTTTCTGCAGACCATTTCGCTTCCTTGATCCTGATACAAAGTGCGGTCTTCCAATTCTAACTTGAAGGCTGCTGGGTGGGGGATGGGAAGCCACATGAATGAACTTGTCCTCTACAATAGCGCTGTTCTTTGTGGATTTTCCTACTCAACTAACAGTGTTATCTTTTCAAGATTTATATATTTATTACTGTGAGAAAAATTACCAAGCCATTAAAGCCTTATTAATCATAATTGTGATTCTGTCTTCTATAGCCTACTTTTACAGTAGAGGGTTTATTATGTAGCATTCTTTTTAACTTTCCATAGCATGGGTTGTAAATGAAAGAAAATTAGACGAATTCCAAGGAAACGTTGATTTTTTTTTGTTTGTTTGTTTACAATGAATTATGAAGTTGTATTTGGCAATATAACCCTGTAGTTTTGGTTTATCCATAGGGAGCAAGTCTGTATGGTTATCCTTGCTGGGTCTGTAACTGAAGTACTAGGTAAAGTTTTTAGTTTTACTGGAAAAACTTTCCTGAGAAATATTTCACTTATGTCCCAATTTGCTTTAAAATAGGCATGCTGTTCATGATCTTGGGAGTGAGATAAAGCCAGCTTGGAAGTACCATCTGTGCCTGATATGAAAAACTAACCTCAGCTACTGTAACATCAATGTATCAGTTGAGAAGCCATTTGAGTGAAAGAATGTTGTTAGGATTTTGTTCTTTCACCCTGTCCACAAGTCTCTTGCATATACAAACTGACATGAATTTTAGATAGTAACATTGAAGAAGCACTAAGTTTATGTAGTTATTTTGTGTCTGGACACATCTTTGAGGTTCTTAGAAAAGGTGTTGTAATCTGTTTACCTAGCAATGAAGGAGTTGGGGTGATGGTATTCACACCAATCACAGGCCTTCATACAAATGAAAGTGCACCAATCACAGGCCTTCTACTGACCACCAGGGGAAGTAGTCCCCCTTCAATAAGATCATCTAGAATTCACTGGGCCTTATGAGAAGTCCTGTGCAAGCTGTTTGAAAGCAGTGGTTACATTGTCAATTCCTCAAAGTAAGAATTCCTTAGAAGAAGAATATAGCAGGGCGCTGGTGGCCCACGCCTGTAATCCTAGCTACTAGGAGGCTGAGATCTGAGAATCACCGTTCAAAGCCAGCCTGAGCAGGAAAGACCATGAGACTCCTATCTCGAAGTGGCGCTGTAACTCAAGTGGTAGAGCACTCGCCTTGAGCTGAAGAGCTGAGGGACAGCGCCCAGGCCCAGAGTTCAAGCCCCATGACTGACAAAAAAAAAAGAATATAAATGGGGCTATAGGAAACAGGTGTGGTTGAACACAGCTGTAATCTTACCACTCAAAAGGTTAAGTCAGGAAGAGCTGACTACTATGCCACTTCATAGAGGTCAAATTGAGATTAGAATGAGACTATCTTAAGAGAATGACCAGGCTCTGGTTGTTCACACCTCTCAAGAGTCTAGATCTGAGGATCTTGGTTTGAAGCTATCCTTGGGCAGGAAAGCCCATGAGATTCTAATCTCCAATAAACTACCAAAAAGATGGGTGAAAGTAGAACTGTGTTTCAAGTGGTAGAATACATAAAGAAGCTCAGGGACAGTGCCCAAGGTCCTGAGTTCAAGCCCTAGGACCGGTACCATTAAAAAATGGCAGCATATAATACGTATACTCCTCTTTTTTCCTTTGTTATTTTCTTTCTTCCTTTCCCTCCTTCCTTCCTCTCTTTTCTTCCCCTCTCCCTCTTTTCTGTACTGGGGCTTGACCTTTAAGCTACCCCTCCAGCCTCTTTTTGCATTGGTTGTTTTCAAGGTAGAGTCTTGCTTTATGCCTAGGCCAGACTGGGCTGCAATCTTCCTATTTGCACTTTCCTGTGTTGCTGGAGATGACAGGCAGGCATCACCATGCCCCAGCCACAAGCTGAGATGAAGTCTCATTTACTTTTTGTCTAGAATGGTCTCGAACCACAATCCCCCCCCCCCTCCACCATCCAAATCGTGAGGGTTGCAGGCTTGAAGAACCCTACCCAGCTAAAATGCACACCCTTGAGCGTGGCACCCTTGAGAGCCATCCATCTAACCACACATGTAAAGAGCACATTCCTTTTGTTCTTGCTATGCTCACATGGCCAATGAGGCCTTTTCTGAGGAAGAGACTTTGACCTCTCTTTTTTTCTTCCTAGGTCCTTGGCTCCATGGAGGCTGGAAACCCTGTTCTGGGAGCCTCAACTCTGGCTCTAACCCTCAGGACCCTGCCAGAGGTACTCTCATCCCCATGCTCCTGGGCCACAGCCAACATGCCCTGAACTGGTGATTCCTGAGACCAGTCCCACATCCTCCAGCTCAGCCATATGTGAGCATACAGAGGAGACAGTGTCATTTGCTTGTCACCTAGCCAGAGGTTCCCTGCATGCCTTGAAGGCCACTCTAGCACATAGCTACCAACCACTACACCATCGCACCTCCTCTCTTAGCTGACAGCTTTACCTAAGATGGTCTAGGGTGGAGAGCCTCTGGCAGGTGGCATCATCTGTGCTAAGAGCAGAAAAAGGATAAGGGGGCAGAGCAGCATGTGCAAAGACCCCTTTAGTTATTCATCTTAGGCATTTGGTCATGAAAATATAAATGCAAGAAACATCGGTATGTAGGATTTCCTTTCTTGATTTTTAGTTTAGTTCTATTTTGAACTGAGAACAGACATGGTATTTTTCGTTGTTGTTATTGGTCATGGGGCTTGAACTCTGGGCCTGGGTGCTATCCCTGAGCTATTCAGCTCCAGGTGAGCACTGTACCCCTTGAGCCACAGTGCCACTTCCAGTTTTCTGGTGGTTATTTGGAAATAAGAATCTCACATGCTTTCTTGCCTGGGCTGGCTTTGAACTGCGATCCTCAGATCTCAGCCTCCTGATTAGCTAGGATGACAGGCGTGAGCCACAGGTGTCTGGCTATGTTATGGTTTTTACTTTAATTTTAAGATACATTTTACAGCCCAGAGTGTGGTAACACGCAGTCTTTCCATGATGTTTATGAGTAGAGAGAGAAGAGTCCATGGCACCAGGCACACAGTGGTCTGTGTGGGGACTGTGCTTCTTGGCTACTCATCCTGCTGGGCAGGGGACAAGTCTAGGGTGGTGGCAGTGGTGCTCACTCAGGACCTTCACATTGAAAGAGGTTGGAAAACCACACCCTTGCAGAGGGAAGGTGTGGATGCACGTGTGTGCAGAAGGCATTGTCACCAACTTCTAACAGCATGGGATGATGTTCTTCACAGGGGGCTGTGCCTTCCTAGCAAGGGAGAGAGAAAGAGCAGTGTGTCGGAATGCCGCTAGACACCCACTCCCAGGGCCAGATCACATGTGTTCACGCTCCCTCTGCCCTCTTAAGCTCCCTTACTCTTGGAGCCATGTTTATGTGAGCTGTTCCTCACTTTTCCTGCCCTAAAGTGGGTTTTTAGAGCAGAACCTAACTCCTCTTTAGCTCTCCAGAAAGACAGTACCTGAAATGACCAGCAGGGGGTGTTTGAGCTGGGGACCCTTAGAAGGAAGGGGGTGGGGAAACTTCCTGGAGGACCTGGTCTGGACAGAAACCTGTGACACTGGATGCGAGGGAGGCGGGGCTGATGCACCGGCACCAGCGCTGGCAGTAGCTGTAGGTGACATTCATGACATCTAGACTCGATCCTGGGCTCCCTGGCAGCTTGGCAATGGGAAAGAGCAGGGGCTTGAGCATCTGATACACCTGCCTCTTTCCTGCTGTATCCTAGCTGGGGAACCTCAGACAGGCCACTGCCCTCTTTGAGCCTCTGTTTTCTCATTTGTGAAGTGGGAACGAGAGTGCCCCTGCCTGTAGTTGCACCAAGGCTTATTGGGTCTGATAACCTGACCAGCCCTCAACAGCAGTGGGCCCAATCCTGTAGTGGAAGCAGCCTGGGGTTGAATCTGCAGCGGATTGCTGTGGAGGAGCACAGCTAGCAAGAAGTGAGAGAGGTGACCCTGGTTTACGAGCATGGAGGCTGGGAGACCAGGCAGGCAAGAGGTAAGGGATGGAGAGAAATCAGAAAGAAGATACCAGACTCATGGACTAGCTGCACGTGGGGCAGGGAAGGGGGCAAGGAAGGCCAGCCCAGACCTTCAGTGTAGGCACTGGGAGAATGGAGGTGCCCATCACAGAGGCTGGTGGCTTGGTTTAGGGGAGGCTGGCAAGGAATTCTGAAGGGTGCCACATGGAAGCTTCCAGGCCTTTAGAAATCGTGATTTTCATCTTTTCTCTGAGTCCTTCTGAGCTACCTGCAGAGCTGGGCCAGGCCAGTGCTCAGCTCCCATCCACCATGGGCTTCTGCTGTCATAAAACAGCACCAGAAAATTCTAGGAAACAGAAATGAAAAACTAAAGGTAGACAGAAAAGCCCCAAACATGTCTTCACCAATGAGGTGAGACTATCCCAGAGAATACAGACGGCCCACGCGCTCTCTGTACTGCTTCACTGACTTCTTATCCTCATGCCTGGCCAGTTCCCCTCTCCACCGGCTCACTTCCTGCCACAGGTGGGAAAACAGAGGCCAGACAAAGGAGCAGAGGCTCCAGGGCATCCTGAAGTCAACCCCAGTGCAACAATCCCTGGTGTTTTAGCTTCTGATAGTTCTTCCAAGTGTAAAGTCAGCTGGAGACACAATTACTGCTTGATGGAAATGGACGGACAGCAGCCTGCATGCTCCTCTAGGGCCAGAGAAGTTAAGTCAACTGCCTGTGATCACACAGCCTGCAGGGAGCAGAAGCAGAGTGGAGCCCAGCAGGCTGGCTCCTGTCTTTGCGTTTAGCTCGCCTGAACAGCTTCATTCATATGCACATTGTTCCTTCTTGTCTTCTTTTTTTTAGGCCTAAGACCAGAACTCAAACTCAATACCCGATGCTTTCATTCATTGCCTAGTACTCTACCAACTGAGCCACGGCCTCCAACACTCCCTGGACCACTCCAGGGAGAGGGACCAACATACAAAACACACGGAGGTCAGTGAAGCAAACCAAATTTTAAACTTTTTAAACAAAACTAAAGTCTGATTATAGGAGATGGACGTGATAGCCTGGGTCTGATGGTTGACTTGGGGAAGGGAGAGCCCTGAGCCACTTCTTCCCAGTTCAAAGGGAGCTATGGACCCTTCAGTGACTCTGCTTCAGTGTCTTTGCCCTGGGGAATCCCAGGAGTCATTGGAGGCTTTCCTGGGTGGTCCACTAAGTGGTCACCCACAGGGCTGCACATCAGGCTCCATCCACCCTGGCACTGCTGACAATAGCAACACTCAGTATTTGTAAGCTCTCTGGACATGCTGCCTGTGGTCACTAGAGGGCAGTGTGATGCCGCTGGCATCCCTGTGATACACACTGCGCGTAAGCTAGTTATTGTCACTGAGGACAAGGAGCTAGCTCAGTGTGAAACGCCCCCTCCCTTCCTGCTTTGGAGACCCAGTCCTCAGAAGTTTCCCCTTGCTCCAGCCAGCCTTATCTCTTGGGGATTAGCTGTCCACTGAGCCTGGCTGCTATACACTGAGTATACACTAAAGGTCGCTAGGAATGTGCCCCAGTACTGGCGGTGGGAGGTCATTCCTGGAAGGGTTCTGGACAGAAATGCTGAGCACAACAAAACCAGGAACTTTGTCACTTAATATCTTCTTTAGATCCCGGGCTGCCACTCCGCAGGACTGCAAGAATGAGAGAAGACATCCACAGCCCTCCCTTTAGAAGAGCCCAGAAACACTGGACCACTGCGACCACCTACCTTCCCTGGGGGGGCGGGGGGGAATCACACAGAAGCTTCTCCCTTGGGCAGAAGAAGTTGGTTAGAAGGCGAAGAACCTCATCTGCCGCCGCGCAGGCTGGTGGTTAGGAAGGCTCTTTCTCTCCTGTCCCTCTGCCTCCAGACCCGATGGTTCCCTCGGCAGCAGTGATTCAAACAGGAGCAGTTCAAGGCCCCAAGGCCCTGCACTGGCTCTGCAATGTGCTGCACAGATCTCATCCTCATCTGCCTGCTGTTCCGCCTGCCCCTGGGGTCTCCCTGTCAGCCCCATGTTTGGTGAGGCTTATTCTGGGAGAGCCCCATGATGAGGCACCCGTGTTGGTCAGAGGGCTGGGGGCAGGGTCCCGGGAGACAGCCAGCGTCTCTGCCGGAGCCCCAAGCACACAGAGGACGGGCAGGGGCAGGGGCAGGGAGTCCACGGCTGACAGCGAGCCCCTCTCAACAGCCCACCCTTGTGGCCTTGCAGGGGGTTCTGTGCCAGCCGGGCAGCCTGCCTACACGCCACACACGACCCTTCTCACCCCATACTGTAGCACATGCACGCCCCACCCCCGTGGTGAGCTCCACCCCCACAGGGGTCAGAGGTCAGGGCTGGGGGGGGCCCTGGGTCCTCCCTGGCAGCAGCGTTCTCTGTTCTGCTTCTCATGCTCACCCTGCGGTCCCTGCAGGCCCTCACTTTCTGGAGGTGTTGGGGAACATGCGCACAGAGCTTCCCCTACCTATGGGTTGGAAATTTAAAGTTGTGGTTTGTGTCCTGAGGGAGCAGGGAGGAGGAGGGGGGGGAGGAGAGGGGCAGGAAGAGGAGGCAGAGGAGGCAGCAGGCGTGGCCCTCTCCCCGTGCTGGAGGGGTCCCCAAGGCCTCCAGATTTGCACTGAACTACCTGTGCCCAGGCCGTGGCCGGGGAGGAGGCAGATGGGCCTCGTGCGTGTTGGCTCTGTCTCAGGCCATGCTGTCCTCCCTTCATAATGATCTTCTTCTTCCTGGCCGCTCTCTTGGCCCCCAGACCACGGGCTCAGTGAGCTATTCTGGGCGCCTTGCCTGCCCACCCTGGACACACTCAGGCCTTCTGTCTGCCCACGCCGACCTGTGGAACTTTCATAATGCAGCCTTGTTCCCCCCACTGGACAGGCACCCACGTCTGTTCCTGGGGGCCACGAGAGGAGGGGGCAGTGCCAGCTGGGGGGGGGGGGTCTGCACTTGGCCAGTTTCTAGGAAGACATGGGCTATGTGTGGCCAGCACGGGGGCCACCTCTTTGTCGGCAGCCCCTCCAGCTTCTGTAAGAGCAGAAGGCCGCTGCCCAGCTCCCCTGAGAGAGGCTTCCTGCTGAGGCCACAGGGGCGCAGAGCCTCGGCACAGGCTGTGCAGCTGAGCCTCCTGCCGCTGCCTCCTTTCTCCTCCTTCAAGGCTGAGCGTAGGTTTTCCTCTTTCTTGTTTCAACAGGGTTCCAGAGCTGAGGACTTCTTTGTCTCATCCCCCTGTTTGGATTTCACCACGGATAATCCAAAAGGGTCCCCTGACCCCTCTGTCTCCTCTGTACACTGAAACGCTTCAGGGGTCCAGGAAAACTGCACCTGGCTCAGCCATGCTCCCTGGAGCCTAACCCAGCACCTGCCTCAGTCACAGCAAGGCTCACTGGTGAACGCATGAGCCACCCAGTCAAGATCAGCAATCAACCTGTGCATCCGTGAAGCGGTAATTCAGTGCATTCATTCACTAACGAGACCAGGAGACACAGGCAGAAGACAGATTTTTCTCTCTAGCAGGAATCCTTGTCTAAGACATATTTTTATTCATTTGCTCTTTCTCCCTCACCTTTAATCCCTTCCTGGGCAGAAGCAGGACAGGTTCCCATAACCCACAACGAGTCCCAGGCAGGGGACACCAGGCCTGGCACACACAAGGCACAAGGAATGCTAATTGAGTAGCTAAGCCAATGCCATTTGCATGATCTCGGGACCTTTGTTTGCACCTGCTGCGTCATAAGCCTAGATTCTGCACACACACAGCCTATGTGAAGATGGCCACTTCCTGCTGGTCTCAGTGAAAACATCCTTTCCTTGGGGAAGCTGTTCTGGCTGCCTTTTCCACAGCTACTCTATCCAGCACCTGCTTGGCTCCTTCCTGGATCTCCTTGGCAGAGGTAATAGCTGTTCACCTGCTTCTGTTCCAATATGGATACTGACCTAAGCCGTCTGCCTCTCTCTGCGTCCTCTGTCTAAGCAGGTCTTGTGGGATGATCATATGGTCTGCTGCAGGCAGAGGAGGCAGTTATTGATAATATGAACATGCAGAAAGGCAATTGCTCAGGTTCCAATGTCGTTGGGAAGATTGTCGAATAAATCCCAGTGAAAAAGTTAACCTGTCCAGTCAACATGAGTGGCTCAGACCCCTGAGTAACGTTACTGAGGTATTGTGGGTTACAGGAAAATTGGAAACAATTTGAATGTTCATAGAACTCCACAGTTCACAAGGTTGTCTTTAGGGTCTGGTGGGAAGAAGAGATATAGCAAAATCTTTTTCTAAAAAGCATAACTGCATTGATCGTGTGTGAGTGTGTGTGTGAAAGAGAGAGAGAGAGATAGAATAGAGAGAAGGGAGAGAGGAGCAGGAATACAGAAAAAATGGATTTTTCTAGGTGGTAGAATAAAAACGTAAGTTTTGTTGTGTTCTTCTTTAAGTTTTGCTATTTTTTAAGCCAGCTACATGTATAGTTTTTGTAGTGTGAAAAAAATTAAGAAAAAAAATAGAATGATTTAAGGGCAAACTTAAATTAACCTTCCCCCCCCCAACCAAACCAAACCAAAACAAAACAAAAGGGCTAGGAATGTGGCTTAGTGGTAGAGCTCTTGCCTTGCATGCATGAAGCCCTGGGTTCAATTCCTTAGTACCACATACACAGAAAAAGCTGGAAGTAGTGCTGTGGCCCAGGAGTGCTAGCCTTGAGCAAAAGAAGCCCAGATCACTTTGGGATGGGAAGGTGGCTCAGTGGTAGAGCACTTGCCTTGCATGCCTAAGGCCCTGGGTTCGATTCCTCAGCACCACGTAAGCAAAAAGAAAGAAGCGAGAAGTGGCGCTGTGGCTCAAGTGGTAGAGCGCTAGCCTTGAGCTGAAGAGCTGAGGGACAGCGCCCAGGGCCAGAGTTCAGGCCCAATGACTGGACCAAAAAAAGAAAAAAAAAAAAAAGAAGCTCAGGTCCTGAGTTCAAGCCCTGGGACGGGCACAAACAAAAACAACACCTCATTTGCTGAGCTCAGCTCGATTTTAAGAGCCCAGCTGAGCCATGGGTCTGATTGGAGGTTCCCTGTGGCACCTTTAACCATCTGGTTTGGGCAACACAAGCACAGGCCAGCTTGTCTGGGGAAGAGGCAAGTAGTTCCACAGTAGCCGCTCCTAAAGCCACCAGGCTACCTTTTAGAGGCTTTTGTTTTGTTTTGGTGCCAGTACTGGGGCTTGAATTCAGGGCTGGTAGTTAATTGGAGATGAGTTTTATGAACTTTCCTCTCTGGGCTGGCTTTGAACCTCAATCCTCAGATTTCAGCCTCCTGAATAGCTAGGATCACAGGCATGAGCCACTGATGCCAAGGACCAGGGGTGGGGGTGATTAGTCTGTTTTGGGTGTGGGCTTGAGCTTTATCTGGCTCAGAAGTTGTCCATACTGCTCAGTCTGGTGTTCCAAAGCCACATCTGCTCCAGGCAGATAACAAAACACAGACAACTCTGCAGAGAGAATTTGCTTTTGGATTTATCTTCCAAAACGAGCAAGCTCTTTCAACATTGAGGAAGCCCCTTCCTCAACACTCTGCTTTGAATGGTTTAAGATTATGGGTCGGTGTTCTCCTGCTCTATCCCCTGATTACCAAAGTATCTGATCGAGGTGAGGCTGGCACAGAAGTCACCATTCACAGAAGGCACCAGTCATCCTGCTGGGAAAATAGAGCTGTCCTGGCCTGGTGTTGTGCAAGGCCAGGCTGAGCATTAGAGCATTGGATGGGATGGGGGTAGTCTCCACCATGCCGGAAGATGGTGAAGGTCGGGGGAGGGTGTGCTGAGGGGCCAGGGTCTCCCAGCCCAATCCTGGCACATCCACATTCTGATCTGGGATGGGCTGGGTGACTGCTGTAATCCTATCTATTGGGGAGGCTGACATCAGTGGGTCAAGGTTCAAAGCCGGCCTGTGCTGGAACATCCATGAGACTCCTATCTCCAATTAACCTCCCAAAACAGCCAGAAGTGGAGCTGTGGCTAAAGTGATAGAGTGCCAGCCTTGAGCAGAAAAGCTAAGGTATAGCATTAGCCCCACTATAGGCACATATATGCATGTGTGCATGGACACACACACACACACACACACACACACACATCTGTGTTGGCCTGTCCCTTCGTCTTCCAGTCACTCTTGGTCTCAGTCACTCATGCTTTGGTGTAACAGGCACTCTATTAGGATTTTGTAACTCAGGTTGGCCTTGATCTCTCAATCTTCCTGTCCTATCCTTGGTGAGGATCAGGACTTGACTTACCAGACGCATCTGTACACATCCATTATCAAGCAAGGTTCTACCAACTCAGAGCTCTGAGAGACACAAGTAGAAACAATGGCAGAATTGCTCATGCAGTATATTTAAACTCTAGTAAGAAAAGAGGCACAATAAAATGCCTTCAAGTATGTTTAACAGCAGGGCAAGTTCGGTGCGCAGTTTTCAATGAGAAAGGTTAAGAAACTAAATGTATAAACTGTTACAATTCTGTGTAACATATAATTTTGAAAAAAATAGCTATAAATAAAGACTGGAAGGAACTAGAACAACTTGATAGTGGTTGTTTTTAAGTTGTGGTATAATGAGTCATTAATGAGTCACTTTGCTCCCAGTACACTTATCTCTTTTTCTTTATTTCAATGAGGTTTCCCTACTCAATTTCGTATGTGTGTGTGTATATGCATACCCATGTGCAAGCACTGATAATAGGGCTTGGATACAAGGCCTTGTGCTTTTGATTGGCTTTTTCATTCAAGGCTGGTGGTCTACCACTTGAACCAGAGCACTACTTCCACTTTGTGCTGCTTAACTGCAGGTAAGGGTCTCTCAGAGTTTTTTGCCTAGGCTGATTTCAGACCAGTATTTTCAGACTTCAGCCTCCTGAATAGCCAGGATTACAAGCACAAACAACTGGAGCTAGCCCTTTACAATTCTTTTTTATTTTAAATTTTATTTTAAATAATTTTTAAAAATAATTAAAATTGCCAGGTACAGGTGGCTCACACCTATAATCCCAGCTTCTCAGGAAGCTGAGATCTGAGGACGACAGTTCAAAGCCAGCTCGGGCAGGAAAGTCCGTGAGACTTTTATCTCCAGTTAAACAACAGAAAATGGCGCTGTGGCTCAAGTGGTAGAGCGCTTGCCTTGAGCTGAAGAGCTGAGGGACAGTGTCCAGGCCCAGAGTTCAAGCCTTACAACCAACAACAACAACAAAGAGATTAAAATAAAAAAATTTTAATTTAAAATAAATTTAGAAAATATTTTCGTTATTATTAAGATGTTGTACAGAGGGACTACCACTTCCTAAGTTGGGTAGAGTACATGCTTTTACCCCTTCCTTTTCTTTCCCTGTTTCCTTCTCCCATCCCTGCCCACAAGTTACATGGGTCATTTTCCACAGTGTTGACTGAATAGCATGATTGCGTTTGTTCACCCTTCCTCCCTCCCTTTCTAGGCCTCCTCCTCTACCACCCTCTAAAGAAAAACAAAAAACACAAATACAAGTACCACCACCATCAACAGTAACAACAAAAAGTAGGTTTCCATTTCCTGGAGTTCGTTTCAATAAATAGTATTTAAGATGTTCAGAGAAGTCACACATTTGGACTCCTCCCCTAAGAAAATCCTCCTGTAGTCTGACTCTGTGTGTGTGAATCTCCCAGTCTTGGTTTTTTTCTTTTTCTTTTTTTGGTTGGTCGTGGGGCTTGAACTCTGGGCCTGGGCGCTGTCCCTCAGCTCTTCAGCTCAAGGCTAGCGTCTACCACTTGAGCCACAAAGTCACTTCCAGTGTTCTGGTATTTAATTGGAGCCAGCCCGGGCTGGCTTTGAACCGTGATCCTCAGCCTCTGACTAGCTGAGCCACCGCTCCTGGTGGTAGTTCTCTTTTATCATTGGATCCCTACATGAGCTTTAGATGAGTACAATGATGGTTTCATGAAATGTGTTTGGTAGTGATTCTTCCATTTCTATGCCATCGAAAAGTTTGAGGACGATTGGTGCTATTTTGTCTTTAAAGGTCTTGTAGCATTTGGCCATGAATCCATCAGGACCTGAACTTTTCCTTGCTGAGAGACTTCATTATATCCTCGATCTCATTGTGTGTTATGAGCCTGTTTAAGTGGTTTATGTCTTCTTGGTTCAGCTGAGGAAGCTTGTGTGTCTCTAGTAATTTATGCATTTCAGCTGGATTTTCCATCTTACTTGAGTATAGGTTTTGAAACTAGTCCCTCATAATCTTTTGTGCTTTTTTGAATGTTTGTTGTAATGTTACCTTTGTCATCTCTAATTTTGTTGATTAGAATCTCTTTCCTCCTTTTTTTCTGTCAGTTTAGCTAGGGGTCTGTTGATTTTGCTGATTTTTTTTTTTCCCCAAAGAACCAGCTTTTTGTTTCATTGATTCTATATGTATTTTTTGTCTCTAATTCATTGATTTCTGCTCTAATCTTTACTATCTCTCTCCATCTAGAAGTTTTGGGTTTGTTTTGTTCCTTCTTTCCTAGAGACTTTACTTGTATCACGAGGTTATTTATTTGAGCTATTTCTGTCTCTTTGTGTGCACTCTTAGAGTTATTTGCTTTCTTCTCAAGACTACTTTTGCAGTATTCTAGCAATTCTTGTATGATGTGTTTTCATTTTTATTGAATTGTAGGAATTTTATGATTTCATCCTTTATTTCTTCCATGTTTCTTCACCTGTTAGTTAACTGTGTTTTTCAGTCTCCATGTGTTTTTGAGCATTTTCTGTAATATTTTTTTTTTGCTATTGTCATCTAGGTTAATTCTATTGTAATCAGATACGATGTAAGGTGTTATGTCAATCCTTTTGTATTTGCTTAGGCTTGTTGAGTGTCCTAGGATATAATCTGTTTTGGAGAAGGTTCCATGGGCTGCTGAGATGAAGGTGAAATATTCTGTAGATGTCTAGTATGTCCATTTGGGTTACGGCATCATTTAATTCAGAGGCTTCTTTGCTGATCGTTTGTTTGGTTGACCTGTCCTCTGGGGAGAGTGGAGTATTAAAGTCTCCCACTAGTAATGTGTTGGTGTCTATCATGTTCTGTAAGTCTAAGAATGTTTACTTAATGTATTTAGGTGTTCCTTGTTGGTGCTTTTATATTAACATAGGATTTCCTCATCATTGATTGTTCCTTTTATTACTATGTAATGTTCTTTGTCTCTTCTAGCTGATTTTAACCAGAAGCATTTTTTATCCAATAAAAAAATATGGCTACTGGGCTGGGAAGGTGTCTCAGTGGTAGAGTGCTTGTCTCACATGCATGAGGCCCTAGGTTCAATTCCTCAGTACCACATAAGCAGAAAAAAGCCAGAACTGGCACTGTGGCTCAAGTGGTAGAGTGCTAGCCTTGAGCTGAAGAGTTGAGGGATAGTGCCCAGACCCAAAGTTCAGCCCCATGACCGACAAAAAAAAAAAAAAAAAGGCTACTCCTTCCTTCTTGCGGGATGCATTAGCATGAAAGATCTTTTTCCATCCCTTCACTAGAAATTTGTGTTTATCTTTGACCATGAGATGTGTTCCTTGGAGATCACAGATAGTTAGATCTTGGGGGGGAGGGAGGATTTTTTTTTTTCAGTCCTGGAGCTTGAACTCAGGCCTGGGCACTGTCCCTGAGCTGCTTTTGCTCAAGGCTAGCACTCTAACAATTTAGCCACAGCACCATTTCCACATTTTTCTGTTTATGTGGTACTAAGGAATGGAACCCAGGGCTTCAGGCATGCTAGGCAAGCACTCTACCACTAAGCTACCTTCCCTGCCCTGGGTCCAATCTGCTGCTGTTCATCTATGATAGACCCCAACACAATAAAAATGTCTTAGATTTGGAAATTGTACCTGTTGATGTTGAATGTTACTATGAAGAAAAATATCATTTCCTGCCATTGTGTTACTTTCATGTAGCTTGCTTTTTTCCTCTTCCTGTGTTTACCAGTCTTCTAGTGATTTTTATTGAATGCTGTGTTTACTTGACTTTGATGTCTTCTTCAGATAGTGTGCTTCCCTTTGGTAGCCTTTGTAATGCTGTTTAATATTTATGAATTTTAGATTTTTGTTTGTTATGAAAGGTTTTAGTTTCTCCACCAATTTTTTTTGTTGTTGTTGGTCATGGGGCTTGGACTCAGGATCTGAGCACTGTCCCTATGTTTTCTCGCTCAAGGCTAGTACTCTACCACTTTGAGCTACAACACCACTTCTGGTTTTCTGGTGGTAAGTGGAGACAAGAGTCTCATGGACTTTCCTGTTAGGCCTGGCTTCAAACTGTGATCCTTAGATCTCAGTCACCTGAGTAGGTAGGATTATAGTCATGAGTCTCCATCAATTGGGATGATAGCTGGGTACACGAGTTTAAGTTGGCAGTTGTTCAGAGCTTGAATTATACCACTCCAGGGGCTCTTTGAATTCAGAGTTTATGGGGAGATACCTGTTGTTATTCTAACCTTCTTTCTTTCTGTTGTAATAAATTTCCCTCTTTGATTTTGCTGCCTTTAAAATTAGTTCCTTGTTTTCTAAGTCCAGTGTTTTCATGGTGATATATCTAGAAGTATTTCTTCTCAGATTCTTTCTGCTATGCTGAAAGGATCCTCCAGGACCCTCCCAGGAGACCACACAGAGGCAGGAAGCACAGGAGAGACATTATTGTAAGGCTTATTGGAGGGGCCATATCTCCCGGGATAGGGAGCACATGGCATCTGTCCCCATCCAAATCATGGGTCCATCTTGGGAGAAGTGAGGGCAGAAGTGAGGTAAAATGCGATTGTGGGTGGGTCTGGGTGGAGAGGGAGTGGCCAGCATAGGGCAGGAACTCCAGGTCAGGGAGGAGCTCAGGTCTGGGTGGAGCTGAGGACCAAAGATGGGCATAATACTAACATAGGCCTCTGTCACTTGGGTGAGATTCTCTTTCTTGAGGTTGGGGAAGTTTTGTTATTATTTTGTTAAATAGGTTTTCAGTGCATTTAGTTTTTAATTCTTCTCCCTCATCTATCCCCCAAATGCATCAGTTTGGTCTTTTGCTGACTGCCAATTCTTGAATGTCTCTTTGCTAATGTTTTGGGGTTTTTTGTTTTTTTTTTTTCCCCCCAAGCTTGTGACTTTTTGTTCTGATCCTCCGCTTTTTCCTCAACTCTTCATACCCTGTTTTGTACCTCATTTGTTCTAATGCCTGTGCTTTCAAATGTGCTTTGCAATAGAGAAATAGAGCATTCTTGTTTCCAAGCTGTTTTGTTGATGTTAGATCTCATGGTTTATAACACTTGTTAATTTTGTCTTTCATTTCCTTCACTGAGATATGTAAAGTTTCTGTCTTCTTAAGATTTCATCTTGGGGCTGGGAATATGGCTCAGTAGCAGAGCGCTTGCTTAGCATTCATGAAGCCCTCAGTACTACATAAACAGAAAAAGCCAGAAGTGGTGCTGTGGCTTAAGTGGTAGAGCGCTAGCCTTGAGCACAGAGAAGCACAAGGACAGTGCATAGGCCTTGAGTTCAAGCTCCAAGACTGGCCAAAAAAAAAAATGTCATGGTTAGCATTTCTTCATCATTTTCTCCCTATATTATTCTGGTTGATTGTGGGCCTGCCCTTTAACTTCAACTACCAGTTCCCTCATCGTTGCTCCATCTTCACTATCACCAAGTTCCTCCCCTAAGTTGTTCATTTTTGAGGGTGGCATATTGTCTTGGTTTCTTATTGAGGTTAAGTGATTACATAAATGTCACAATATGGTGGGATAGTGATACTTAGCTAATGTCACAAACACAGGGGAATTGTCATTCTCATGGTCTATAAAGCTTGTGAACTCTTACAAACTTTGACAATACAACGATTCTTCCAAAGAGGGTGATATGTATATTTCTTTCCTTTCGCTTAGTGTAAGCTGTTCCCTCTTTCTCTCTCATTCCCTCTCTCCCATCGCTGCCCTTGAGTTGTTCTTTCTAATGGCTATGTAGTCTTCCATTGTATATAGGTACCACAATTTATGGATCCATTCATCTGTAGTGGGGCATCTGGGTTGTTTCCGTATCTTGGCTGTGGTGAATTTTGTGATTTTTTTCTGTGATTTACAGAGTTGGGTTCAGAGACTGTGGAGGCCATTCAATTTGGTATTAAGAGCAGTGTGGCTGTCCCCATACAGGGTTTGGCCCAGCTACATGGGCCCAAGGTGAGGGTCACACAATCTAATGGGTTTCTGCAGGCCAGGGAGACTAGAGTTGAACACTGTAGTTTTCCAGCAGAGGGGTAGGGCTGTGTCCTGTGATCTTTCCCGGGTAGTTGTAGGGAAAGGGCTCTGGCTTCTTTGTTCTAGCTTTTAAAAATGCAGGATACATTGGCTTTCTCTACAGTCACACTCTTGTCCAGAGACACCTCAGAATTCTTGCTCTTATCCAGCTGCGACTTAGCCCTGTGCTTGTAATTTTCGATGTGTGGGACAGAGCAGACACTTTCTGCCACCGCCCCCCGCCGCACGGTGGCAGCCCCATTTCCTGACGGTGAGGGCTGAACTTAGCTGGGAACAACCGCACGGAGTGGACAACTGCCCTCGCTTGTTATTCTGGGTCAAGCACAAACACGTAGTGAGACTGGCACATCCTGTGACTCAGTGACTCCATTCCTGGAACTCAGTGCTGGGGCCAGCGCTCCTCCCTTATCTTTCCCTGCTCTGGGCCACATACGGGGAGCAGCTGAGGCTGGGCGTGTGGATGCATGGCAAGATGCCATGGGTCACCCAGCCAGGGTGCCTGCTTCTATATGTGGAAACACCTTGGCAGTGAAAATGTCTGGGGGAACGTGATGGCTCCGACGCCATGACAGCTGAAGGAGCTCACGGCTCATCAGCCATGTAAATACGTGGAAGTGATTGAACACAGGCATCCACAGAGAACTGTCTGAGTTGTTCTGCCTGCATCTCCATTGCTGCCTGGCTCTTCTGGTCTTCCAGGAGCACCCACACAGCCCTGCCCGTGGGAGGGTGCATCGTGGCTCAGGGCAGCATGGAGAGCAGGTGTTGGGGGATGGTGTCCTCTGAGGGCATGGCTAGGCAGGGTGACTCTTCCCTTTGAACTGGTCCCCACAGTGTCCTGGGGCCCTTCTGCCTCTGCCCCTCCCTGGTCTTTGGGGCCCCTGGGTCCCCATGCTGGCAGGAAGTGGCTTTTTGGTATGAACGGGGCTGATGGAGTCTTTCCACATAGCACCATGGCCCAAGCACCTGTGGGCCTAGAAGCCCTGAGTGAGGAGAGATCTCACCCCCACACAAGCGACTCGGGTGACTGCCTGCTGATGCTGGGGTGAACAGGAAGGATGGGAGCATGGGCAGTGGGCCCTGCAGGAAGAGTCGCCCTGCCTTCTCTCTGGAATGTTCTCAGACCATGTGGTGCTTTGGAGGTTTCTATGGACCCAGGGCTGATGAGATCCCCAGGGACCAGATCCCCAGGCACAGAGGCCTGTGCGGGATCTGCTCTCGCTTCCCCAGCTAACAGGACCCCAGGGTCACATGGCAGTGTGAGTGTGTGTGTGTGTGTGTGTGTTTGTGTGCGCGTGCATGGCAGCTGTGTGAGTATGGGCAGATGGCTCCCCAGGCCCCTCTCACCACAGTGGGCTTTGGCAGGGTTGCCAGGCCCAGGGCACAGGGCGTCCAGTGCCTTCCATGAACTCACCCCTCCCCGCCCTCCTCCCCATGCACCCTCCCCTGCCCCTCTGTGGCTTCCCAGCTGTTCCTTTATCTCTGGTCCCGGGTCTGTGGCCCTCCCTCAGCCCCAATCTCTGTCTCATTCTCCTGGCTCTTGGGCAGGCCCTGCAGGCCTTCCTGACAGACCTGGCTCCCAGGCCAGCCACCTCACGCCCGTTTGGGTGGGAGGCCTCTGGGAACCCGGCATGCCCATCTCTGACATGGCTTATTGTCGCTTCATGAGTCTATGCGGGCAGATGCCCTGGGGCGTGGGACAGACAGGAACATCAGGGGCGCTGGTGGAACCAGCCCGGCACACACCAGGGATGCGATAGACTGTGGGTTCCAAAGGACAGTGAACCAGCCTGGCTCCTCGCGGGCCCTGGGGAATCTGAGGCATGACCTGAGGTCACAAAGCCCCGCAAGTCTTCCACGAGAACGCTCTACCTTCAGGCTGTGCCACAATGACCCAGTACCTTTGCTTGGCTCTCACTGAGGAGGCCCGAGCCTCCAAACCCAGGAGTCCACTATCACGCTACCGTGTGTTCCCTCATCTATGACCCCTAAGTGCCCTGGCTTCCGTTTCTCAGAGTCCAGCTTTGTCCTGGAGAACAATCTAGTCAGATGTAAAGACAATAAAAGATTCTGCCAGGCCCTGGTGGCTCACGCCTGTCATCCTGGCTACTCAGGAGGCTGAGATCTGAGGATCCCAGTTCAATGCCAGCACATGCAGGAAAGTCTGTGAGGCTCCAATTAACAACCAGAAAACCGGAAGTAGCGCTGTAGCTCAAACTGGTAGAGCTCTATCCTTGAGCAGAAGAGCTCAAGGACAGCGCCCAGGCCATGAGTTCAAGGCCCCCACCCCAATAATAATTAATTAATTAAAATATTCACCACCTGTCCTTTCTAGTACCCCTCCACTGGCACCACTCCCAGCGAGGGCCTGACACTGGGAGCCCGAAATGAATGTGGACCTAGGTTTCAGGGCCCCTTGAGTCCCAGCCAAAGACAGCTCCTCCGGGGGGCTGTGTGTGTCCCCAGACCTCAACACTTATGGCTGCATTTCTGCTCATCTCAGTGGCTCTTGCTGGCTTCGGTCATCCCTGATTGCTGCTAGTCTGTGGCTCCCGAGGCAGCCGCTAAACACTACTGTTTGTGGAGGGAGGGTCTGCCTGGTGTGGGTGGGCTTGTGGAGCGGGTGAGTGAGGGTATCAGATCAGAGGATGGCATCAGGAGCCCTGCTCTCCTTCTATCCTAACCCCGGGAGGTTGTACTCCTAGATACAGGTGGGGAGTTCAAACCTCTGGCTCTTCTCACTGAAGTGAGCAGTTGCCTACTTGTTCACCCTGAGACTAAAACAGTAATAGTAACGGTGCAGTGGCTCACACCTGTAGACTTAGATAATCAAGAGATGGTGATTGGGAGGATTGTGCTTCAAAGCCAGCCTAGCAAGAAGTTCTTGAGACTCCATCTTCAACAAAAGCTGAGCATGGTGATGCTCACAACTACACAGGAAACACAATTAAGAGGTTTAGAGGGTTGAGGCCAGCCTAGGCATAAACTTAAAATCCTTTTTTTTCATCGGTCATGGGGCCTGAACTCTGGGCCTGTGCACTGTCCCTTAGCTTTTCAACTCAAGGCTAGTGCTCTACCACTTGAGCCACAGCACCACTTACGGCTTTTTCTGCTTTTGTGGTGCTGAGGAATTGAACCCAGGGCCTCGTGCATGCAAAATAGGCACTCTACCACTGAGCCCCCAAATCCTTCCCAGCCCCCAAATCCTATTTTTTTTTAAAAAAGAAATCTAAAGTCAAAGGGCTAGGATATGGCTCACATGATAATATGCCTACCTGGCAAGTACAAAGTCCTAAGTTCAAACTTCAGTACAACTAAAATAAACCCCTAATCAACAATATTGATAGCAGTAGCTGCAGCACTCACAGATGAGATTTGCATGTTAGATACACTCTTTGCTTTCTTCTCGTTTTCTTCTGGTACTAGGGTTTGAGCTCACACTTGCATAACTTGCCTACTCAGCTGGCAATCTATGACTTGAGTTACATTTCCAGTCTAGCCTTTTGCTGTCTGTCTTGGAGATGGAATCTTTCAGACCTTTCTGTTCTAGCTGCCTTTGAACTATGATCCTTTGTTTTTTTTTGTTTTTTGTTTTTTTGTCGGTCGTGGGGCTTGAACTCTGGGCCTGGGCGCTGTCCCTCAGCTCTTCAGCTCAAGGCGAGCGCTCTACCACTTGAGCTACAGCGCCACTTCCGGTTTTCTGGTGGTTTATTGGAGATAGGAGTCTCACGGTCTCTCCTGCCCGGGCTGGCTTTGAACTGCGATCCTCAGATCTCAGCCTCCTGAGTAGCTAGGATTACAGGTGTGAGCCACCAGCGCCTGGCTGAACTATGATCCTTTGGATATCAGCTGTTCTAAGTAACTAGGATGACAGGCATGAGCCACCAACCCCTGGCTTAAAGACAAACTTTCTCACAGGACACTGGTGGCTCATGCCTGTCATCTAGCTACTCAGGAGGCTGAGAGCTGAGGATCTCAGATCAAAGCCACCCCAGGCAGAAAAGTCCCTGTGAGTCTTCTGTCTCTAATTAACACTCAAAAATGAGAAGTGGCGCTGTGGCTCAAGTGGTAGAACACCATCCTTGAGCAAAAGAGAGGCTCAGGGACAGCACCCAGGCCCTGAAGTTCAAAAGAAACATACTTTGTTCAATATCATCTCTCTGGGTGCTTCATGAGGGGTCCATGAGATCACGAGATAGAAATTCTCATGTGTTGTCAGGTGGGGAAACTGAGGCTGAGATCCAGGTCCTGCTTCACACTCAGGGGTAGATATGGCCTTGTAGGCTGTCAGAACCCAGACTCCATCTGTGCTTCTGCCCCCTCGTCTGGTGCCTGGACAGCCTACAAACTTACTGTGTGGTCTGGAGATGCCCACAGCAGGGAGCCGGGGGGCCAGGCCCCACCCCACAGCCTCCCTGGCTCCGGAGCTCCACGCCCCCTTCCAGGCTCCGCCCACTCAGATCTGTTTGCCTGGCAGCTGCTTGATTCCCTTTGCCCCTCCTCCCCAGTCTCCCCGCGGCTGAGATGTGCTTCTCCTGCCCCTCAGCCCCCTCCTGAGAATGTAGCTGTCACACGCACGCGTGTGTGCATGCGTATACACCTGTATGTGTGTATGCACGTATATGCGCATGCATGTGTGTGCACAGCACATGGTGTGTGCACACATGTGTGCACATATGTGTGCATGTATTCAACTTTTCCTCAGTGATGCGTCTTCAGATGCAGGTGTGCATTGGGCGTGGGGTGAGGAAGAGGAGGATCCGGAGAGGTCCAGTTAGGGTGGAAGGACGCACCGCTGCCCGCCAGCCCAGCCCTGCCCACCTCAGTTATTGGGCGCCTGGCTTTCCCAGCCTCTGGCTGAGCTCCGAGAACCTGATTTGATTTAGCCGCAGTCATCCTGCCTGCTGTGACTCAGCACACACCCTGTGCGCAGTCCTACCGGGAAGGGAGGAAGCCGGGGCACTGCCTGGGCAGGTGGCAGAACTGGGATTTGAACCTTGACCCCTCTGGTGCCACGGGCCACGCCTCACTGAGGGACAGCTTCCCACAGGGAAGGTCCACCCCACTGGGAACCAGCGCCCAGAGCAGGGAGGGCCGGCCGGGAGGGACATCACTGGTGTGGAATCTGGCAGGACTCTTGGTGAAGCCTGCCCCATGTGCGTCCTCTAGACAAGTTGTACAACCTCTCTGGGCCTCAGATGTTTTCATTCCAGTGTCCATCTGACAGACTCCGTCTGAGCCCGTGAGCTGCTGTGAGTTCAGGGTCACTTTCCTGCTGGAGGGAAACACCACGGATCTGCGCCAGAGTGGACTTCTGCTGTTAGGATTGCCTTTGTCTGAGAGTAAGTAAAAGAGGAAAAGCACCAACCTTACGTGGTCACCTCCCCCTTCCCGCCCCCCCCCCCCCGTGTCTTAGATTGGCTGGGACTGAGCCACACGTGGAATTGTGCTTAACAGTTTTCAGTAATACGTGACTCTAGAATCATCCCTCGCTACTCTTAACTTCAAAACCAACATTCATCAATCATAAAACCAGCCATCATAAAACCAAATCAAATAATACAGAAATGGGGAGCAGACAGCATGCCTCCACCATCTCCCGGCCCAGGTAAGACTTCCACACACAGTTCCAGGTGTGTAAACTCCGCAGGCGGGTGTAGACCAAAGGAGCATGGCCTCAGAGTCAGGTCAGCCTGGGTTCAAGTCTTCCTCCACAGGCTTCTGGGCTTTGATTTCCTGTCTGGGGGCTCATCTGGGGTCCCTACCTCTCACAGCAGCTGCAGGGAGTAGAGGGGAACCAAAAGAATTCTATGAACAAGGTAGCCAGGCAAAATGCTTAGGATGATACACAGTAGATGCTCAATAAATGTTAGCGTGTATGATAAACACATAACCAAAACAACTGTAAGGAATGGATCACTCACCATGGGTCAGATAAAAGGGCTTCGTGTCAGGCGCCGGTGACTCACACCTGTCATCCCAGCTACTCAGGAGGCTGAGATCTGAGGAGCCAGGTTCCAAGCCAGCCTAGCAGGAAAGTGCCGTCCATCCATCCGTGATGGACCCAGGGCTCTTCCACCTGTTGCTATGGGAATTGTGTGGGCACTCGGCCTTTCTCAGCCTCCGTTTCTTCACCTGTAGACCTGGGTTGATAAAGGAAACTCCCTATCCATCAGCCTGGTGGGATCAGATAGAAAGCTCTTGCTTTCCTTTTCTCTTTTTTGCATGCCAGTTCTTGGCCTTGAACTTGAGGCTTCATACCCTTGCTGAGCTTTTTCTCTCAAGGTGACATTCTACTACTTGAGCCAGATGTCCACTTCTGGGTTTTTGGCTTCACTGTCCCTGAGTTTTTGTACTCAAGGCTAGTGTTCTACCACTTGAGCCATTGTGTCACTTCTGGTTTTCTGGTGGCTAATTGGCGGTAAGAGTCTCATGGAAGCTGGGTGCTAGTGGCTGGCGCCTGTCATCCTAGCTACTCAGGAGGCTGAGAGCTGAGGGTCGCGGTTCAAAGCCAGAGCCAGCCCTGGCAGGAAAGTCCATGAGACGCTTATCTCCAATGAACCACCAGAAAACCAGAAGTGGTGCTGTGGCTCAGGTGGTAGATTGGTCGCCTTGAGCTGAAGAGCTGAGGGACAGTGCCCAGGCTATAAGTTCAAGTCCCATGACTGACCAAAAAAGTCTCACAGACTTTGTAGCTTGGCTGGCTTTGAATGGCAATCCTCAGGTCTCAGCCTCCTGGGTAGCTGGGATTACAGGTGTGAGCCACTGGTGCCCAGCCCAGATGAATGTGGTTTTGACCCACACAGAGGTAGCAGAGATGTACCAACACCACAGAAGCCACATTTCCAAGTGGTCCTACGTTACGTGGACTTGTCCTCAGCAGTTTTGAAGCAAGAAAGGACTCGTGGTGCGCTGGCGGCCGCTCACCGCACGGTGAGACTGCAGCGGCCGGGACGCCCTCATTGGCCAAGCAGAAGCCACAGGGCGGAGTCCTCAGCACTGTGTCTACCGTGGCCACGCCGTCCCCAGGCCACAGGTGCCACCGTGCACAGGAGTGACACATTTGGGGATGAGGCCTCACCCCGAGTGGGCGCCTGGAGGGTGAGCACAGGCAGGATGGCCAGAATCCCAGCAGATCATACAGCCGGCCACTCCCAGGGCCAGCGAGGCCAGGCTGCCCTTTGGCCTACACTTTCCGGTTAGCCTGTGATTTCCACACCCGCCTCCCGCCCGCCCGGGTTATATTTAACCCTGCATGCATCCAGAAACCGGATGGGGCTGGGCTGCCTCCTTCGGGCTCCAGAGCCCAGAGGGGATCAAGTCCCAGAAGCCTTGGGACCCGGCTTTGCTTTTCTGAGCCTCAGTTTCCTAATCTGGAAATGGAATAATGACAGCCTAGAGGCTGTGCAGGCTGAGGAGCTCCTGTGGCTCAAGTGAGCTTTTGATGCTGGGTCGCCTGGCATTCCTGGATGCCTGCCAGGGGTGGGGGCTGCCAATGAGCCCCTTCCAGACGGGGGCAGGGTGCCATCCCCAGAAAACCTGGCTGTTGGTTCACCGTGAGCACCTGCTACTTTTGCAACAGCCTAATAATTTAAACATACAATGAAACTCTAAAATAAAGAGGAGAAGTGGCGCTGTGGCTCAAGTAGTAGAGCACTAGCTTTGAGCACAAAGAGGCTCAGGGACAGCGCCCAGGCCCTGGGTTCAAGCTCCACAGCCGACAAAATATAAAATAAAGAGGAATTCCTTTGGGGGGAGGTAGTACTAGGAGTTGAACTTTTTGCATTGTGCTTTTTGTTGTTGTTTGTTTTGTGATAGGGTCTCCTCCTTCTCTCTCTCTCTTTCTCTCTTCCTCTCTCTTTTGGCCTGGGCTTGCCTGGACCTCAATCTACCTATCCACACTTCCTACATATCTAGGATGACAGGCATGTGCCACCACACTCAGCTTTTTCTGCTGAGGTGAGGATCTCATGAACATTGTATCTGGGCTGGCTTGGAACAGAAATCTTCCTGATTACCCCTCCTGAGTAGCTAGGATTGCAGGTGTGAGTCACCTCTCACAGTCCAACTGTGAATTCTCAATGAGTAGAAGAGGTACAGCTGCTGACCCCCACCCCCAGGAGGCCCTCCTGATGGCCCAGGCACAGAGGGGATCAATCCACTGCCTGCTGCTGTCTCCATGACACTAGGAAGGCGTACAGGGCAGAGCTTGTCAGATTCATCCCTGATCTTCCAGAGCTCAGCACAGGCCAGACCCTGCTGAGTGAAGGAATGAGGCTGGGATCAGAGTATGTAGTTGTGCAGGTCTCTGAGCTCCAATTGTGTCACACAGACTTTTCTAGGTCATCTTCCTGCCCACCACCTATGTCTCCACAGGGCCTACTGTCCCTGTGTGTGACAGTATGTACTTGGAGAAAAGGCCATTCATCTCCAGCGAGTGGCTAGAGATGCCCGGGTGTTGAAAGTGGCAGAAGAGAGTCCCCAGCTGGCCGGGAAAACCAGAAAAGATACAGGGTTTGCTCAGCCATGCCTTTTCCTTTTCCTTTTTTTAAAACTAATTTTTTATTGAGATTAAGTGATGACATAAATTTCACACATTTCACAGTATTGTAGGATAGTGATACTTAAACTCACAAACATTTAACCTTCATCCTTTTCCTTTTTTTTTTTTTGGTCTGAGACTGGGACTTAAGCTCAGGATCCGAGGCTCCTGCTCACTGACTGGCACTCTATTCCCTGAGCCAGGCCTCCAACCCCTCTATTCCTTTTCTTTTTTCTCTTTTATTCCTGTTATTGGCAGTACTGGGATTTGAAGCTCATGTCTTTTCCCTCTTGCTTGACAGGTGTCCTATTACCTGAGCTATGCCATCAATCAGCCACTTTTGCTCTGGTTATTTTTAAGATAGGATCTCACATTTTCCCCCCTGTGCTGGCCTAGGTCCAGATCTCCCTGATCTCAGCCTTTGAAGTAGCTAGATTACAGGCGTGAGCCACTGGCGCCCGGCTGCCCTCCCAGCCTTCTTATCTGTCACTTCAAAACTGAGACCTCAGCCTCCTGAATTTAGGTTCATACTCTTCTGACGCACAGAGCTCCACAGGCCAAGAACATCTACGGCTGCCTGGAAAGCTCAGAAACTAGTAGGCCCAGTGGGGCACCAAGGAACCCATTGTGCAGTTGAGGTCAAGATGGCATAAGGCCTTCTCCAACATCAGTAACAGGAGGGACCTGGGGGGAGGAGTTAGTTAGGCCTCAGGAGTGGGACTGGTTCCCCGAGAGATCATGTCCCTCCCACCACACAGGGACACAGTGACAAGGTGACAAGGTGTCACTGTGAGTCTACAGATGCACCACAGACTCGATCTGCTGGTACCTTGATCTTGGCCTTCCAGCATCCAGAGCTGTTAAGCAAAAGATGCCAGCGTTCCTGGCTGGGTTTGCTGGTGGATGGGGGCACGGTTCAAGAAAGTTCAGTGATTTCAGAGCAATGTGATGTATGTCACCAAGAAGCAACTTTCCCTTAGGCCTCGGGGTCTTGTCTGGGAACCAGAACACAGAGGAGGAACAGGTTGGAGAGGGCATAAAGGTCAGAGGGTAAAGGGCCTGAAGGCCATGCCAGGAAGACTGAGTGCTGTCATCTACAACACAGAAGGGTCCAGGAGACTGAATGTTGTCATCTACAGCGCAGAAGGGTCCAGGGGATTATTCCTTTACCAGGGGAAAAAGAACACAATTGGACATCTAGCAGAGATGGTTGCCTTTCCTCTCACAGACCATCCCTCCTCCCTGCCCTCGTAAAGCAACATTGGTTTCATCCAGAGACATGGATCTGGCTCCAAACTACATTTCCCAGCCTCCCTTGCATCCAGGTTTGGCATGTGATTGCATTCTGACCAATGAGTCAAGGAAGACTTGGTGAGGGTGACTAGGCAAAATACTCCACAAAAACAGGACAGAGAAGTTGAGTGTATTTATTGTTCAATAGAAGGACACTTACCTAGCTTCTGTGAGGCCTGGGGTTCAGTTCCAGCAACACACACACACACACACACACACACACACAGCTGGTAAAAGCTGGGGTTCAGTTCCAGCAACACACACACACACACACACAGCTGGTGAAAGCTATTTTTACCTGTGTCTTCCTCCTGCTTTCTGCCTGGGCTGAAGACATAACATTCAAAGTTGCGGCAGTTATTTGGGGCTATGTAGGTGATCTCTAGGCTAGAAAAGGGCTCAAACCCCTGCACCCTCACTCCATGGGGAGGGTCGCCCAGAGTGCAGGCCCTATATGCTGGGTCCGTGTTGGAGACAGATGAGAGCCCCACTCTGCGTTCAAGTTCTGATGGAGCACTAGTGTCCAGAAGCCGCCATCTTCATGAGGATGGACAGATGAGGAGACAGGGAAATTATATATATATTTTAAAACAAATATCAGAAGGGCCAGCCTCAGAAGACTAAACCTTGTGAGATTCCTCTCTTCGTAAGACGCCTTCACTTGCTTCTTATGTGATGTTGTATGATGTCAAGGGATTTTGTATGATGTTCATTCATCTGTGACACAACTTTCTGCTCCTCCTTTTCCAGGTGGGGCCAATAACCTCAGTAAAAAGTAACTATAGAAGATGTTAGGTTTTTAAAAAGAGGTAGCCGAGTAAGAACAGCAGCACGCACGTGGTATTCAGGTAAGGGCTAGGTTTATTCAGTAGACCTGCTGGGACCAGGCAAGGTTGGCACTCCACGTGGCTGGGAAAGGCCTGGGAATGAGAGAGCTGGGAAAGAGAGGAAAGAGAGAGGAAAGAGCTAGAAAAGAGCAGAGAGAGGTAGAAAAGAGCAGCGAGAGAAAGTCTGGGCCTGGGCTAGGCCTTATCTAGGGTATGGGCAGAGAAAGGTGTGGCCACATCAAATTTAGATGTGACCTCAGCGGATGTAGATGTGACCTCTTCCAGGTGTCCCAGTTGCCTAGGTAACGCAGGTACTAGGTGGAGACTTTGCTGCGAGGAGGGTGGAGTCTGCTAGCCATCCAGGAGCGGACCTTACAGAAGACAGTCCAGTGCCCCTCTGCAACCTTTCAAGATTAAAGAGATCAAAGTTGTGGAGACCAAAGTCATGGTATTGGGGAGGGGGGGAAGAGATGAGGCAGGCTAGATACATGAAGAGACAGAGAAGTTGTACTATTATTTTAGCATTATTATTATTATTGTTATTTTCTCAGTCATGGGGCTTGAACTCTGGGCCTGAACATTGTCCCTTAGCTCTTCAGCTCAAGGCTAGTGCTCTACTACTTGAGTCACAGTGCCACTTCCAGTTTTCTGGTTTTTTTTGGAAGAGTCTCATAGACTTTCCTGCCCAGGGTGGCTTTGAACTGTGATCCTCAGATCTCAGCCTCCTGAGTGGGATTATAGGTGTGAGCCACTGGCACCAGGCTAACATTATTATTTTAACAACTATCAAAAAGGCCATCATCAGACTGCCCAGGAAGTAACTGAAATAGAAGATAAGCCTCTCCCGGGCCCCCCTGCCCGCCCTGCCCCTGCCCCCTCCTGCCCGCCCCGCCCCTGCCCGCCCCGCCCCTGCCCCTCCCATACCACACTTCCTTTTTAATGTTTTTATTTTATTTTATTTTGTTTGTGGTTTTTGCTGGGAAGGTTAAAAAAAAA
The DNA here is from genome assembly GCF_019054845.1 of Dipodomys spectabilis. Taxonomy (NCBI): domain Eukaryota; kingdom Metazoa; phylum Chordata; class Mammalia; order Rodentia; family Heteromyidae; genus Dipodomys; species Dipodomys spectabilis. The sequence continues at coordinate 413,728 of NW_024871209.1, read as the reverse complement.
AAAAAGCTTTATTTTCGTCTTGGTCCCAGGCTGGGAAGGGCTCCAGGGTGGTTGGCTGAGGAGCCGCTTGGGGGTTGGAGGGAGATGTTTAAGCAGAGGACCTGGTGCTGTGATGCTACCCGGCACCAAGGAGCTGCACCCTCAAGTCTTCCACTGTGCTTGAGGGTGACACCTGACAGGAGCTAGGCACCCAGACGGCCTTCGGGAAGCCCCCAGCTGGCACAGCCAGGCAGGTGGTCTCCATCCCCCCCCCCCCCCCCCAGAGGCCAGGAGCTGGGCGCTGTGAGAGCAGCAGCCGACTCAGGAAGATCCAATGCGGCTTGGGCCCGGTGCTTCCCCGGGGCCAGGGCGGCCTCCGTGGCTTCCAGTTTGACTCCTATTGTCCTGAGAAGGCCTCTGCACATCCCGGACCCACGCCCAGCCTCCACGCAGGTTCTGCATCTTCCAGAGACGCCGGGCCTGCCGGATCTCCAGAGCTGCGGCCCTGGCTGCTGCGAGTGGCGTGGAAATGCTCTCAGCCCCGAGGGACGGAGGTGCAGGAGACCCGCCGTGGCCGAGTGGCCGGGTGATGGGTTGGTGTTTCCTCAGTGGAACCATTCTGATGCGCTGGAGCGGTCATAGTCAGCCGACCACGCAGAGCTGACCACACAGACACGCAGCGCTGGCTATGTTGTGCGGTAAAATAGACCCTAAATCAGATATAAAACCAGCCACCAGGAATAGGGACGCCACATTTTGAGAGGCCGAATTTTCTAGTCTGTACTTGAGAGCTAGCCGTCTCAGCTAATGAAGACCTGCAGCCCCGAACAGAGTTTGCAGCAAGCTTTTAAAGACAAAAGTCACATGTTGGAGACCAAGCTACCACTGAGCCACATTCCCAGCGCCATCAGCAAAGCATTACACATAAACACAGCACCAGGAGCAGAGTTCACCAGGGCCTGAACAACACGGTGGATCTTCATATTCCCCAAGCCAGGGCCCTCTGGGCTGTGCCCACTGAGCCGGGTATTTCCAATTCCAAGGCTGGCCTACCTCAGCGCCAGGCCCTGGGCTGGGTGGACAGCCCCCGCCTCTCCTGGCTGGGCTTCAGGGCGTCTGTGAAACCAACAACCCCTAGCTTGGCCAAGCACAGGGATGGCTGTGACTCAGTTTCCCCACTACATTCCCCACTGCTCTTTATGTACATGAAATAAATTACTGATTTCTTCACTGCAGCTAGTGCTGGAGTCAGGACTTGATGGCAAGGGACAGACCCACAGGAACTTTTTATTTTTTTTAACCTTTTCTTTTTTTGGGTCTGGTCGTGGGGCCTGAACTCTGGGCCTGGGCGCTGTCCCTCAGCTCTTCGGCTCAAGGCTAGCGCTCTACCACTTGAGCCATAGCGCCACTTCTGGCTTTTTTCATTTTGCTTATGTGGTGCTGAGGAATCGAACCCAGGGCCTCAGGCATGCAAGGCAAGCACTCCACCACTGAGCCACCTTCCCAGCCCCCACAGGAACTTTTTAAATGTTAAATTGCAAGATTAAGAGATGTAGGAGAGGGTCCAGCACCGGTGGCTCAGGCCTGTAATCCTGCCTACTCAGGAGACTGAGATCTGAGGGTCACAGTTCAAAGCCAACCACCCAATAGCTGAAAGTGGGGCTGTGGCTCAAGTGGTAGAGCACTACCCTCAGCATAAAAGCTCAGAGACAGCACCCTTGAGTTCAAGCTCCAGTACCAGCACAGGAGGAGGAGGGGGAGGGGTTGGGGAGGGGGAGGAGGAGGAGGAGAAAGGACTAGCTAAAGCTGTCTTCCAGGAAATGGTAAAGATCTTGGAGCTCTACCTGAGTGGGAGGAGACAGAAAGAATGAAAGGAGAAACCACCTGTGTTTGGGGTAAGCCTCACCCATCGTACCCACCCCAAACCATTGTCAAAGGATTAGAAGTTTCTAGATAACTAAACTCTGGAGTCTCAGAATTGAGGCAGCAGATAGACAGCAGCGGCCATTTTGAGTCTTGAACTCCCGTTTCCTGAGAGGAGAACAGGAAGTGTTACTTTTTCTAGCTCTCCCTGCTTGGGCCTCACCTATAAGATCCCCTTTCTGTGAAGACACCCTCAAATGCTTCTCATGAGTAAATCTCAAGGAAGCGGGGAAGCTGGGGACCCCAGCAGCGGGGGTGGGGGGTGGGGGGGTGGGAGGGAGTCTGACCTTAGGGTCAGGTGTTTGTAACCCCTCCCCCCCTCAAGGAGAATGCCTGAAGGATGGAGACAGTCATCCTCATCCCTGCCCTGCCCAAGGTCACACGAGCAGTAAGTGGCAGAGACAAGTCTGAGTTTTTGTTTTTTGCCAATCCTGGGACTTGAGCTCAGAAGCAGGACACTGTCCTTCAGCTCTTCAGCTCAAGGCGAGCGCTCTACCCCTTGAGCCACAGCGCCACTTCCGGCTTTTTCTGCTTATGTGGTGCTGAGGAATCAAACCCAGGGCCTCAGGCATGCAAGGCAAGCGCTCCACCACTGAGCCACCTTCCCAGCCCCTGTCCCTGAGCTTCTTTTGCTCAAGGCTAGCACTCTACCACTTTGAGCCACAGAGCTACTGCCCGCTTTTTCTGTGTGTGTGGTACTGAGGAATGGAACCCAGGGAAGTGCTCTACCACTGACCCCCTTCCCAGCCCCCCAACTTATGGTTGTGAGAGCTCAACCGCACCCATGTGACAGAGCAGGAGACAGAAAGGTGATGCTTGCTCCCAGCCACGCAGCAAGAGCCAGGTGGGGCCGGGAGGCGTCCCTGGCGGCTTCAGCTGCTGGCCGGTGTGGAGGTGCCGCAAGACCACTCCCGCTGCCCCCAGCGAGTGTCCTCTGTCCACCCTGCAGAGAACCTGCCTCAGGGCCTCAGCTCTGCAGGGGAAGAAATAAAAATAGCCTGGACCCAGAGGCCCATGGCTGGGCCGTGGGCAGTGGTGCGTGCCTTTCCCATGACTCGTGGGTGCACAGCAGCCACCTCCCCTGGCCACCCTGGGTGCCTGGCCTAGGGCTGGGCACCGGAGGCAGAGCCAGGCTCCCGCCCCTCCCACTGGAAGGGGCCCGCGGCCTGCAGGCCAGGGTGGTGCGGATGCTCCGGGCAGACCCAAGGGTGGGATGGGAGACTAGCTGCCTTCAGTGTACAGGAGAGGCCCGTCACCTGCCTGGGAGCCCCAAGAGAAGAGGTCACCTCAGGGCAAACTAGTTAGGCTAAGGCAAGGGGACATCCCAGGGGCCATGGAGAGAAGAGCTAGCCTTGGCTGAACCTGGAGGTCGAGTGACCTCTAGGGCAAGACTCAGGCTGGGCTGGGCAAATGGACAGGGGAGGTCTGGGAGGGCAACGGGGGCTGGTGGTGACACCATCTCACCGTCTCCAGACCATAGCCTTGATCCCCCCATGAACCCCTCTTGCCCTGTGAGTTCCCCACATCGCTGAGTTGGTCCTCAGAAGCCATCACTCTGCAGACCCCTCCTTCGTGATAAACCATTGGCAGTGAGTACTTGTTTTATCGTCAGCTTCGAGAAGCCCGTAGCCTGAGCTACTGCCAACCTGGGTCCTGGCCTCCGAGCTCTCCTCCATCTGCCACAACACAGTTCTCGGCAGGGCCTTTCTGCTCCCAAGGTTTTGACAGGTCCATCTTTTAGCAGACTGCTCTGGGTTCAAATCATGCCTCAGCTGCTGTCTTGGGTGACTCCCTAGTTTCTTTCAGAGTCGGTTTCCTTGGTTTTCTGACCAGGGGTGAGGGCCTCAGGGAGTCAGTGGGTGAAAACATCCTGGCACATAGTAGGTGCTCGGATCACGAGAGTTCATTCTACATCTTTGCTACCTTTCCCGGTGCCTCAGTAAGAATCACTAGAAAATACCCGCTTTGCTGTCACCCTGAGGTTTGTTTCCTTCTGTTTTGTTTGTTTCCTGGATACAAAGTACCAGTTGCTTGCTTTCTCCAAGCCCAGCACAGCCTGATAGTTGTCCCTGCCAACACTGACGCTGCCTAGAAGGTGGCTGAAATCTGGGAGTGGCCCCTTGGGGGGAGGGGGGTCTCTGTGGGGCATCTTTATGGCGCAGTTGGGGGCAGTAGCAGGCTGGGAGCCAGCCAGCCAGCCAGCCGTGCACGCAGCCGGGGCCGGTGGTTTTCAGGCAGAAATTCCAATAGTCCCTTGTGATGCTGTAAATCCAACCACGAATGGGCGTGACTGTTGCTCTCCTGAGCAAGGTCATGGTGTCTCCGCCAGCCATGGCTTCCACACCACGCCGAGAGGACACCGGGGTGGCTGTGTATTTTGGCCTTCAATTCAGTGAATTCCCTGTGGACACTGTGTGGCGGTGTTTTGATCCTGCTGATGAGGCAGAATGTGTTCTTTTAGCGTGTTTTAAGCTGTGTGGCATTGGAGCGTTTGGAGCGGTTCTGGATGGGTGGCATTGTTGCTGGTTTGTCTCTGTGCTCTCAGCCGCAGAAGCAACTTCAGTCCTGGTCTTCCCTTCCCAGACCCTGGCGTGGGTGCTTCAGCGCTCTCACCTCTGGGGACCGGGGAAGACGCAGTGGCCAGGCTTCCCCACGTGGGCGCTGTGGACAGCACGAGCGAGGTGCAGGCGGCACAGGCCAAGCCGGGTCCCTGACCGTGGTCACTCACGGCTGGTGCTCTTCCACTGGTCCACTTCCCAGCTTTCTGGTGGCTAATTGGAAACAAGAATCTTGTGGACTTCAATTGTCTGGCTTCAAATTGTGATCCTCAGATCTCAGCTTCCTGAGTAGCTCGGATCGCAGGGGTGAGCCACTGGTGCCTGGCTTCAACTTTTGCATGTGGGAAACAAAGGTTCTAGGAAGTGAACTCTGTTCTCTTTGGCTGAGGGCTGGCTGGGGCAGACTCTTTTTCCAGCTATTTCACCTGAGGGTCTCTTTCCTGGAAGTCATTTCTTTCTAGAAGATTCTAGCTTCCTGGAAAAGACACATCAGCATTGTCACACATTAGGAAATAATGATGGCATGCAGACATAAACATGATATCAGTTTTAATAAATGTCAATTATTCCCATCTCCCCTATGTCACGCCACAGCGTCACTGGCGTTAGTAGCAATTCTTTACAGCCCAAATGGGGCTGTAAATACTTGGCATTCTGTGTAACCACCACCCTCCCTGCCTAGGATGTGGCTTCCCAAATACACCCAAGCTATCCTCAACCCTATCATCCGTAACTCGCAGAGCTGAGAGGTCACTAGAGGTCACCGTGTCCAGGTCACACCAGGTGTCCAGGAACTCACAGATAGGTGACCACCCAGCTGAAGTGGCACTGACATCTGTTCCCCTGTGGCTGCTTAAAGTAGAAGGAGCAGCAGAAGGGGAGAAGAAGGCTCTGGGTTATATGGGCCCAGTGACTGCAGGTCTCTGAGCCTCAGTGTCTTCATCCCTAAAGGACAGAAGGACATCTGGGTGGTCAGCACAGTTGAGATGAAATTATAGAAGCTCTTGAGGGGTGAAGGCAGCTCTCACCTGTCATCCTGGCTACTCAGGAGCCTGAGACCTGAGGATCACAGTTCAAAGCCAGCCCAGGCAGCAAAGTCCGTGAGGTTCTTCTCTCCAGTGAACCACCAAAAGCCAGAAGTAGAGATGTAGCTCAGGTCGTAGAGCACTAGCCTTGCACTAAAAAAGCTAAGCAAGAAGCCGGGTGCTGGTGGCTCATGCCTGTACTAGCTACGCAGGAGGCTGAGATCTGAGGATCGTGGTTCAAAGACAGCCCAGGCAGGAAAGTCTGTGAAACTCTTATATCCAATAAACTACTAGAAAACCAGAAGTGGCCCTATAGCTCAAGCAGTAGAGTGCTAGCCTTGAGCTGAAGAGCTGAGGGACAGTGCTCAGGCCCAAAGTTCAAGTCCCATGACCAAAAAAAAAAAAAAGCTAAGCAAGAGTACAAGGTCCTGCCAGGTCCTGGCGGTGGCTCACGCCTGTCATCCTAGCAACTCAGGAGCCTGAGACCTGAGGATCACAGTTCAAAGCCAGCCCAGGCGGGAAAGTCTGTGAGACTCTTTATCTCTAATAAATCACTAAAAAGCTAGAAGTGGAGCTGTGGTTCAAGTGGTTAAGTGAAAGCCTTGAGCAAATAGGATGGTACCCGAAACTGAAACCCTAGGGCTGGCAGACACACACAAAAATACACCCTCCTGAGTTCAGCCTGAGCACTGACACAAGAGAAAAGAAAAAAAGGAAGGAAGGAAGGAAGGAGGGAAGGAGGAAAAGGAGGAAGGAGAGGAGAGAAAGAGGAAGAAAGGGAGAGCGGGAGAGGGAAGAAAGGAGGGAGAGAGGGAGGGAAGGAGTGAGTATCTACCGAGGGTGTAGCCAGCATCTGTCACACTGCTTGGCAAGGTTTGTTGAATGAGTGGATGGAAGGATGGAGGGAAAGAAAGTAGATTTGGAGGTGGCTGTGAGTTCTAGCTGAACTGTGTGTGACTTTGTGGAAATCAGTTCGCTCAGCCCTTGTTTCCCAATCTTGACAATGAGGATGATGATAATCATCCCTCTCTTCTTGGAAGGTTTGAGGTAGAAGGAGCAATAGGAATGGCCAGCAGCACCATAGGTGGTGTGGGTTGAATTGTGTCTCTCTCAGAAAGTGAGTTGTCGCCCAACCTCAGAATGCACACGGCTTTCTTGTGCAAACATCATTTGCATGAGTATAGTCCTCAGAGCGTCTGAGTCTGGGTCATCAGGGACCCAGCAAGGGACTGGTGCTGGCCCGGACTGCTCAAGGGACGTAGATGTGAGTCATGCCTGTGTGTCCTGTGGAGGGACGAAAGGGCTGGGAGCCGTGGTCCCGGCCTGGCTATGCCCGGCCCCAGGTCCTGCCGTGCGCTAGAAGGAAGTTCTGTTTTAGAAGGAAGTTCTTGGAAACTCAGCCTCTTGTGAAGATCAGCAGCATGGGGCCTGGGAGACCCCAGCTTTCCCAGTACTGGGGTCCGCTTCTCTCCCAGGGCCATCCCGGGTTGCTGCGGGGCAGCTCTCCGTGGTGATGGGAGGGTGACCTTCTAGCTCCCCACTCCAGACCTCGGGGCACCTGTGCGGCGCTGCTCTGCGCAGCCTAGTTGTCGGCAGGCTGCACCCTGTGCTCGTGGGCTGGCACGTGGATCGCAAATCATTTCCAATGCCTCTGCAGGCTGCTGACCCAGATTCAGGGTTCCCCTGGGTTTGAAGATCAAACCAGTGCAGACGAAGCCTTGTGAACGGCTTCAGGTAGCTATTAAAGATGATGCACACGTCACCAGGAGAGAGGTGCGGTCAGGGTCCAGCTGTCAGGTTCTGCGTCTACTAGGGTTCGCAAGGGGAACAGGGTTCCCAAGCAGAGGCTGGACATTCATAGACTATAGAGGCATCACGGCATGAGTGTTCAAACCAGGTGTGGCAGTCCACTACCAGGTGTGGTAGTCCCAGCTTCTCAGGAGGTTGGGTGGATTATTTGAGTCCAGAAATTCAAAGCCAGCCTGGCTAGCATCATGAGATGCTGTCTCAAAAGAGAGAGTGGGATCGAGGAAGAGAGAGAAATATAATGAGAGGCAGAGAGAGAGAGACAGAAAAAAGGGGAGTGTGTGTGTATGTGGAGAGAGAGAAACAGATGGGTGCTCACTGTTCACTCGTGGAGGGCACGCTCGCGCTCACAGCTATGGAAGCCAGCCAGCTAGGGGCAGGGGTGACAGTTTTCAAGCGGACAAGTGGCAGCACTGAACTCCCACCTAGACTGGCCTGACCTCAGAGCCTAGTCCAAGGTCATTTCTGAAACAGATGCAAGGGTGGTGCTGGGTCTCCAGCGGGAGCCACTGAGAGAGGGGCGCTGTCAAACCAGAAGCGGTGCTGAGCCGGAGACTGACAGACCCAGCCCACGTGAAGCTGGGGGGAGGGGAGGGGGCTGGCCAGGAGACCAGTCTGGGCCTTGGAGCAAACGGGGGGGGGGGGGGGAGGGGGGGGGAGACAGGGAGGCGTGGTGCTGTGCAGACGGGGGCAGCGGAGGACAGGCAGGGGCAGGGCTGAGAACGGGGCTTGGGACGGCCGTCTGTGTTGGGGGTTTTCTGAGGCGGGCCTTGGCACTGCTCTGGATCTTCTTACCCTCCATGAACCCTCAAACACAAATTCTATTTTTTTGTCGGTCGTAGGGCTTGAACTCAGGGCCTGGGCGCTGTCCCTGCGCTCTTCAGCTCAAGGTGAGCGCTCTACTGCTTGAGCCACAGCACCACTTCTGGTTTTCTGGTAGTTCATTGGAGATAAGAGTCTCACGGACTTTCCTGCCCCAGCTGGCTCTGAACCGCCATCCTCAGATCTCAGCCCCCTGAGTAGCTAGAGTGACAGGGTAAGCCACCGGCGCCCGGCACATGAATTCTTTTTTTTTTTTTTGTTGGTTGTGGGGCTTGAACTCTGGGCCTGGGCGCTGTCGCTCAGCTCTTCAGCTCAAGGCGAGCACTCTACCACTTGAGCTACAGCACCACTTCCGGTTTTCTGGTGGTTTATTGGAGATAGGAGTCTCACGGTCTCTCCTGCCCGGGCTGGCTTTGAACCGAGATCCTCAGATCTCAGCCTCCTGAGTAGCTAGGATTACAGGCGTGAGCCACCAGCGCCCGGCTCCGGCACATGAATTCTATTATCGTGCCCATTTTACAGATGAGGAGACTAGTGGACCCAGGCCAGCAAGCTGGACACGGTGGAGCTGACTTCAACTTGGCGTCCGGCCTTGTGCCGACCTCTGGGTAGGGCAGTGCTGGCACAGAGCTGAGTGTTTTATGGACTGGGGTGAAGGTGTAGAGTGAGACCGAGCCATCCGTGTCTGGGACAAGTTTGGAAGAATGAAGACCACACATGGCAAGTGTGTGGCAACCTTGAAGCTGCACAGGACACCACACCGGATTTGGTCAGGCCCCACACCCAACTCACAGAGGAGCAGATGAACCATCACCCCTCCGTGAGCTCATAGAGTAGGAAACTGCAGGCTCACAAAGGTCAGGGGCCAGGGGTCATTCTCAGAGGCCTAGCCTCCATTCGTCAGGCCTTGAAATGGAGTCTGCCACCCCCAACAGAAACGTAGGGCTCCCGAGGGGGCTGTAAGGAGGGACAGGCCGGAGGAAGTGGAGAGGGAAGGGCTGCGGGGGCGCCGGCGGGCAACGGGGACGTGGCACCTGACTGGAGATGAGCGTCAGGTTAGTGCCTAACTAAATGCAGGAAGGGGCATTGGGAGGTGGCAGCAAGGCCTTTGCTTGAGGCTTTTCTCTGGGTGTCACGCCGGATGAGAAGCTGCAACCTGGTACAAGGACAGGGTGAGAATGACATCTTGGCACTGTCCCTCAGTTGTGTGGCCCAGGAGAGCCTGGCTGACCTCCGCAGGGCCATCCATCAACCTGCGGCTGCTGGGGGTGTCGGATGGGGTGAGGAGAGCCCTTGAGGGCAGTCGGGTGGGAAAGAGGAGCTGGCGGGGTGCGTGTCTGATGACAAGAGAGCTTTGGTCCGCACTCTCTTAGGAAGGTGTCAGCTAACTGAAATTCTGTTGCCAGCATTCAGAGGAATGGAATGACATCTTCCTGCCCAAGTCCTTTGCTGTACAAAAGGGAAAACGGAGGACCGTCAGGCCTGGGAGGCCTGACCCCGCCTTCTCAACACCACTGTGTGGCTGGAGAAATGGAGCCCTGAGCCTCACCGAGACGCCCACCCGGCCTGCGGCCCACTCGGCACACATCACAGACCCTGCCTTGGGGCACATCTTCCGAGTCCCAGACTCCCAGCCGGCACACACACCACACACGACTCCCACAGCTCTGGTCTTTCCCAGCGCTGCTGTACTGCTGGGCAGGGGTTAAAGAGAACTGAAATGAATGCTCAGACACACAGGATGGAACCAAGAGGGTTTCTTTTATAGACAAGGCTGAAGGGAGAGTCCTCTGCCTGGGCAGCTTTGCTTTAACCAGAGCCCCTGGGCCCCCTTTGCATTCCCAGGGGAAGCTCAGCTCCAGCTCCAGAGAGCCTGACATCCAGAGTTTAACTCAGCTGATCTGTACCTGGGGCACAGGTGCCATGTGTGATAATCCTGTTCGCAAGTGGTCAGAGAGGCAGGGTTGCTAGCTACTCAGGAGGCTGAGTGCTGAGAATCACGGTTCAAAGCTAGCCTGGGCAGGAAAGTCTGTAAGACTCTTTATCTGCAAGTGGTGCTGTGGCTCAGGTGGTAAAGTGCTAGCCTTGAGTACAAAGCGGCATGAGACAGAACCCAAACACAGAGTTCAAGCCCCTGGGTCAGAAAAAAAAAGAAAAGGCAGGATTGTTTTTCTCCCAGTACTGACTCAGACTGTATGGCAGAAGATGACTCAGTTAAGGGCTGGGACATAGATGAAGTGGTAGAGCACTTGCCTAGCATGCACAAATCCTTGAGTTCAAACCCAGAAAGAAAGCAAGGGAAAAAGAAAGGAAGAAAGAGAGAGATTGGGGGGGAAGAGAAAGAAAGAATGTGAGAAAGAGAAAAAAAGGAAGGAAGAAAAGAAGGAAGGAGAGAGGGAAAGAGGAAGAGAAAGGAAGAAGAAAGGAAGAAAGGAAAGAGAAAAAAATCCCACAAGGCAAGGAGGAAGGAAAACAGATACAGAAAGAAAGAAAAGAAAAAGACAGACTACCTGTAGTCACGCAGCTCCTAGCAGCAGTGGGCCCTGGGCTGTACAGACAAGAACTCCATGGACGAGATGCTGGCTGTCCTGTGATGCAAGCCTTGTGCATCTTGGACGAGATGTACCAGCTAGTTACTTTCAGATGCTGATAAAGAGCTGTGAGCAAGCAAGCAGGGAGGTGGCATCCGGGGAAGGTTGGCTACTCCAAACTGAACACTAGGGAAGATGTAGGTGGCACTGTGGTTGAGCCTTGAACAAGGTGTCTGCTGGGCAAAGGTCAGAAAGGAGACTGGTCTGTGAAGATAAAAGGCTCAGAGGCCACAGTCAGTGGACTTCAAGGAAAAGCAGAACCGCAGGCGGCTATTTTGCTAAGGAAACCAAGAATAGATTTTTTGGGGGTTGTTTTTGTTTTTGTTTTGTTTTTTCTGGTCGTGGGCCTGAACTCTGGGTCTAGGCGCTGTCCCTCAGCTCTTCAGCTCAAGGCTAGCACTCTACCACTTGAGCCACAGCACCACTTCCGGCTTTTTTCTTTTTGCTTATGTGGTGCTGAGGAGTCGAACCCAGGGCCTCATGCATGCAAGGCAAGCACTCTACCACTGAGCCACCTTCCCAGCCCTGTTTTTGTTTTTGTAACAAAGACATTCCCTCTCCTCTTCCAATCCTACTAATCCCGGATTCATTCATATTAAGTATGACTGCCTCTTCCTCCAAGAAGTACTCAGGTTGCTCTAGTTTGTTATTTGTAAAAAATGGCTTGCTATAAAATGTTAAGAATAAAGGCAGTTAAGTAGTTGGGCTATAAAGTTGTCAACTGTTTTCTTTTCTTGCAGAACATCTGAGATATATTACTATTGAAAACTTTGGCTTAGTAGGACACCAGTGGTTCATACCTGTCACCCTAGCTACTCAGGTGCCTGAGATCTGAGGATCGAGGTTCAAAGCCAGCCCAGGCAGGAATGTCCGTGAGACTCTTATCTCCAATTAATCATCAGAAAACCGGAAGTGACACTGTGGCTGAAGTGGTTGAGTGCTCGCCTTGAGCTGAAGAGCTCAGTGACAGTGTGCAGACCCTGAATTTAAGATTCACAACAGGATGGGGCTGGGAAGGTGGCTCAGTGGTAGAGCGCTTGCTTTGCATGCATGAGGCCCTGGGTTCGATTCCTCAGCACCACATAAGCAAAAAGAAAAAAGCTGGAAGTGGTGCTGTGGCTCAAGTGGTAGAGCGCTAGCCCTGAGCTGAAGAGTTTAGGGACAGTGCCCAGGTCCAGAGTTCAGGCCCCATGACCGGACCCAAAAAAAAAAGAAAAGATTCACAACAGGAAACAAACAAACAAAAAACTTTGGCTTAGCAGGACGCTGGTAGCTCACGCCTGTCATCCTAGTGACTCCCGAGGCTGAGATCTGAGGATCATGGTTCAAAGCCAGCTGGGTAGGAACATCTGTGAGACTCTTTTCTCCAATTAACAACCAAAAACCTAGAAGTGGAGTTGTGCCTCAAAGTGGTAGAGGACTACTAACCTTGAGAGAGAAAGCTCAAGAATATTGCCTAGGCCCTGAGTTCAAGCCCCAGGGCATGCGTATGCATATACACATACGTATACACACAGCAAAACTTAAACTTGCTGACAGCACCCTTTTCATATGCCAGAAATGTTATGTGGCAAAAGTCTGGAGTCCACTGCCTTTTGTAACTCTCCCATATTTGGGGGGAGACATTTCCAAGTGTGTAGCCAGGCGGGCGCACCTGCGAATCTGATCCTGAAGTCTTATTTCCCTCTCCTCTCCTGTTCCCAGGCAACCCTGGTTTTCCCAGGCCCTTTCTACCCTTTGCATTTCCTGGAGCTTGATCTCCAGGAGCTCAGGGACCCCACCCCACCCCTGCCTGGTCCAGAGCCAGGCGTAGAACAAGTGCCCAGATGTTGACTCAATGGTTTATAATGAGATTTGTTCAGCAGAAAAGGTTGAGGGAGTGAAATGGGGAAAAGCCTAGGCTCCGCTCCTGCCTCTTCCTACCGGAGGGCTGCCCATGCCTTCCTTTTAGGGCACCACAGGCAGCCAGGCTTTGGGAAAATACTTTTATATTTTTTTCTTTGTGCCTTAAGTATCAACCCCAGGATTCTTGTGAAGAGCAAAGTCACTATATGGCAGTTATAACTGATACGGTATCCATGACAGTGCCTGGGCCTCCTCCAGTGTGCGCTGTCCAGCCAACCTCCATTGGATTAAGTCTCCCACTTCCAACCTCTGCTTCTCCAGGTCTAGGAGCTGTGCCCAGGAACTCTGCCCGCGGCTTCTGAGCAGAACACCAGTGCCTGGCACCTAGTCGCCCTCCACCAGCGAAACAATGCGCAATGCCCCCAGGAAGTCCCTTCCCCTCCGGGCCTGCCTTTTTTCCCTGGAAGGCAGATTCTGTCCCGCGGGCTCCTTCCTTCTCCGATGCCTAATTATTTGCTCTTTAGAACCAGGCTTAGGAGTCGTTTAGGGAAGGTGAGTGGGTGTGAAGAGACTTTGATTAAAAGGTTAGCGCACATTTTTGGCTCCCACTTCCGAATCTTCTAGCATGTCTTTTATTTTTTTGGCCTACTTAAATATATATATATATATATATATATATATATATGCATTTCTTTAGCTTGGCTTCTGCGCTCCTTTTCTTTTGGAATCAGTCTTTATTTTAAGCCGCCCACTCCAGCCATTCCGGGACTCGGGAGGGGGCGCGGCAGGTGGAGGAGCCAGTCACCGCCAGGCCAGGCCGCAGGGGCTCCCCGGGGACCCCACGGGGGGCTGCAGGCAGCTTTGCGGGGGGAGGCCCACACGCGCCCCCCGCAGGGGCGGCCTGCTCGGCAGCCCAGCCCTCGAACCTCGGAGCGGCCCCGGCGCCCCCACCTGGCCGCGAGCTTGGCCTGGGGGACCTCGGGTCACCGACCCGGACTCCCACTCGATGCCCGCCCCGCCTCCGCCCCGCCCCGCCTCCGCCCGCAGCCAGGCCGGAGGGCGGGGCCCAGGCGCGCTGATGTAATCCCGGCGCCGGGGCGGAAGGATACGGAGCGCGTCGCTGGTTGGCGGAGCGCTGAGGCCGTTGCCAGGTAACGGAGCGGCCGCGGCGCACCGCCTCCCGCCCTCCGCCGTGTGGCGCCGGGGCCGCCGCCGCCGCCGCCGCCGCCGCCGCTTTACGTAAGGCGCAGGCCAGGGCCGCCCGGCGCTCGGCAGCCGCCCGCAGCCCTCGGAGCGCGAGGAGAGGCGCCCGCCGGCCGCGCGCCCCGGCCGCCTCGGCAGGTACGGAGCGTGGGGCGGTGGGCGGCGGCCCGGCACGGTGGGCGCAGGGACGGGCCCGGGCGGGGAGAGGCGGCGGGCGGCGCGCGGGGCTCCCGGAGGCCTGAGGGAGGCCGGGCCGCCGGCGCCGCGGGGCCGGGCGGGGCGCGGGGCGCGGGGCGCGCGGCGGGCTCGGCCCGGGACCCCCGCCGGCGGCCGGGCCGCGGGGCGGCGGGGAGTGCGCACGCCCGGCCTCCCGCGCGCCGCTGCGGCCGCGGCCGCCTCGGGCCCCGAGGCCCGCGCGCCGGGCGCGAGGCCCGCGGGGAGCCCCGGCGCCCCGGGCCGCCCCGCAGCATTGTCCTTGCGGGGCCCGCGGAGGGCGGGCGGGGCGGGGCGGGGGCCGCGGAGGGCGGCTGAGTGGCGGGCGCGCCGGCCTATGGCGCGGGGAGCGGCCGGGCGGGGCCGGGCGCGGCGCAGGGCTCGGCGAAGGTTAGGCCGGAGGCCGGAGGCCGGAGGCACGGGCCGCCGAGTCACCGGCGCCGGCCCGCGCGCCGCCGCCCGGCCCCTCGGCGGAGCCTTCCCCGCGGCTCCCCGGCTGCGCGGACCGGCGCGGGGAGGGGGCGGCGCGCGGGCTTCGTGGCGCCTGGGAACCGAGCTGGCGGCGCGGTGCGCAGCCGACCCGGCGCGACGAGCCCCCGGAGCAGAGCCCCCAGCCCGGCGGGGCACTCTCGGGGTCGCGGCCTCCCCGGGCCGGCTGGGGAAAGCCTAGGATGGAGACCAAGCGGGGAGGGCGACGCGCCGCCCTCCGCCGTCACGAAGCTTAACGGGGCTCCTGGTGAGAATGTACCCAGCTTCCACACGGATTCATGTCTATATGGGGTTTATATCTCCCTTGCTTCAACGTGGGAGGTCGAGGGTTGGTGGGGAGGAGGGGGCAGGCGGCTTGATAACAGGTGACCGTGGAGTGGGCACCCCCACGCTTGCCAGATTTGGGCCCTGCAGTGTAACCTCGGCTCCTGAACATTCTGTCCAGTATTTCATAGATTTCAGATTTAAAGGGAGAGAAAAAATATGTCACCCTGCATCCTGAAGGTCACATTCGCCCATCAGTTATTTTGGACTGAACCATTCTTAAATAGGTCTCGGGATCCAAAATTCAGCCTTCCAACGCAGACAGAAGCTCCTTGCCACAAACACTTCCTATATCCTGGATTCAATTGCTGCACTTGCTCAATAATGAATTTTTAATAAAAGTGGTTTCGGTTGAGGACGTAGCTTGACGAGCATCTATCAGTACCTGGTTTTGATCCCCGACAACACACACACACACAAAATTAACTCAGTTTTTGGTGTATTGTCTTTTATATAGGCCTGTTTTCAGCAAGGAAATGCTAATTCAGCCACTTATTTATTTATTTACTTACTGTGCCAATACTTGAACTCAGGGCCTAGCCACTGTACCTTAGCTTTTTGTTCATGGTTAGCTCCACTTCTGGCTTTTTTCTGTTAATTACAGATAAGAGTTTTCATGGACTTTCCTTCCTAAATTGGGTTTGAACTGTGATCCTCAGATCTCAGCCTAGCTAGGATACAGGCATGGCCCACTGGCAAAGAGGCAACCAATGAAATAATGAAAGAAAACACTGTGTGCTGGTCCTGGGGCTTGAACTCAGGGCCTGGGCACTGGTCCTATCTTTTTACTCAAGGCTATATTGCTCTACCTCTTGAGCCATAGCTCTACTGGCTTTTTAGTGATTAATTGGAGCTGTGTCTCAGGGACCTTCCTGCCTATGTTGGCTTTGAACCACAATTCTCCGATCTCAGCCTCCTGAGAAGTTAGGATTACAGGCATGAACCATCAGCACCTGGTTACTTTTTTTTTTTTTTTGGTCAGTTATGGGGCTTGAACTCTGGGCCTGGGCAATGTCCCTGAACTCTTCAGCTCAAGGCTAGTGGTCTACCACTTGAGCCACAGTGCTACTTCCGGTTTTCTGGTGGTTTATTGGAGAGAAGAGCCTCATGGACTTTCCTGCCCGGGTTGACTTTGAACTGCAATCCTCAGATCTCAGCCTCCTGAGTAGTTAGGATTATAGGCATGAGTTACTGGTGCCTGGCTCCCAGTTACTATTCTTAAATATTTAGTTCCATACACAGATGATTGGTAGTACAAGGTTTTTGTGCCTTTGCTTTAAAGAAAAAATAGAGGTCTTAACATTACAACATGACATGTATAACTATTTTAAGGATAGTTTGTTACACCAGTTGCAAACATTTAAGAAAATTAAATGAACTGGTAGCACTTATCTAGTGGTTCTGTTGAGCAGTTCTATGCCTTATTTTATCATAGCACTCTTTAGAAACAATGAAGTTGATATTTATTTTGCACTGTGTGGAAAAGTACTGAGCCTGAGCTTTGTCTCTCATTTGATTGCATTTGAGTTGGAGCAGTTACTGGCCTCTGAGCCAGTTTTGTCACCTGTGAAATGGGAAGAATGTTGACACCTGTCTCACAGGATGGTCGAGCTGGTCAGTGAAGGAAGATGTGAAATAATTTCGTCAGTACTCTGTATTAATGTTGCTGTTGTTAAACTTCAGATTCCTCTGACAGCTTAGAGTTTACGGCCTTGACTTAACGCTCCTCCCGCCCTTCCTATCTGTCTACACTTTGCATGGCTTCCAGAGTTCGTTCTTACCAGCTTCTGGCTCCATAAACTTCTGTAAAATATACTGTGGTCTGGAGCTTAGAATGCAGACACCAAGATGACATTGAGGGTTCCTCTTAGTGGGCCTCCTGTCATCTCTGTGATTGGCCTTTGTTGTCTCTTGTCCTCATTGTACATCTAAATAAGACTACTCTTGGTTCTCTAAACATGCCAAGTGATTTCTCTTTGCTTATAATCTTTTTTTCTGATTGGAATGCACATTTATTCCCACCTTCTTCAGTGTCAAGATGCTTGTGGCTGTTTGAATCCTAGCTACTCAGGAGTCTGAGATCTGAGAACTGTGATTCAAACTCAGCCTGGGCACACAAATCCTTAAGACTCACATCTCCAGTTAACCAAAAAAAAAAAGCTAGAACCATAACCATGGTCCAAGTGGTAGAGCACCAGTTGTTGAGGGAAAAAGCAGAGTGAGAACAAAAAGCTTTGAGTTCAAGTTCCAGTTCTGGCATACACACAAGAAAAAGTTCTTACTAGTCACGTATTGTATCCTCTCCAGAGCCCTTTGGAAATCTTGTCAACATGAATTACTCCTTATATGATCTTAGCTTTTTGTTTTCACTTTCATTATTGTCTATATCATGGAGTATAAATGAATTACTCCTTATGTGATCTTAGCTTTTTGTTTTCACTTTCATTATTGTCTATATCATGGAGTATAAATGAATTACTCCTTATGTGATCTTAGCTTTTTGTTTTCTCTTTCATTATTGTTTATATCATGTATTGTAAATCAATTACTCTATGAGATCTTAGCTTTTTGTTTTCACTTTCATTATTGTCTATATCATGTATTATAATTTTTTTATTCAACTCTGGCTATAATGCCCACATCATATTTTACCCCCCAACACACTGCTCAGGGGTTTAAACATAAGAAGATGCCTGGATGTTTTCTAAACAAGACCAATGCCTATAATTAACTTTAAGAACATATTAACAATACAGAGAATTTTAATGACAAAACATTAGAGTACCATAGCATTAGAAATGTGGTTTTACTGTGTTGAAGATAGTGACAATTCAGTGTATTTCAAACTCAGGGTCTGTACCACTGCATGAGTTTGAAAATATTCCTTAGAAATAAAGTGTCATTTCACCTCCAGCAGATGCTACTTTTTTTTCTTTTTTGGTCAATTCTGGGGCTTGAACTCTAGGCCTGGGCACTGTCCCTGAGCTCTTCAAAGCAAGATCTCTACCACTTGAGCCACAGCCCACTTCCAGTTTTCTGGTGGTTTATTGGAGATAAGAGTCTCATGGATTTTTCTGCCTTGCCTGGCTTTGAACTGCGATCCTCAGATCTCAGACTCCTGAGTAGCTAGGATTACAGGTGTGAGCTACCAGCTCCTGGCTAGATGTTACACTTTTTGTCTAAACCGTTTCTTTTGTGGAAATTATACTCCTAAAATTAATTGGTTTTGGGAGACTATTAAAAGAGCACCAGGGCTGGTGTCTTGGCTCATCTGCTACCTACTGGGTCACTGCAGGCAAGCTTGTCAAACCTCTCTTGGCCTTGTCTTTACTCTGAAAAATGAGAACCGTCTTGTCCCACCTGTTTTGCTTTGTTAGGCACTTGAGGTGGCCAGGCTGTGTTCTGCACATCCTGTACAGGTATGAGGTAACAAGATGTCTTGCTTCATACCATACTTGTTGTCCTTCTTACCTCAGCTGAGAACCTTTGGAGACTTCCTTTCTCCATGAGCATGTTTTCACCAGGGCAGCCTCCACGCACCAACTTCATTCTTTTTCTGCCTGATTCCCTATCCTGCCCGGCCTTGCCCTGCCCTGCCCTTCCGAAGGCCATTACCATCCCTTAGGAAGAGTTACTGTAGTCCTAACTAGACTCCTCTTATCTCCTTTCTGGTCCTCCTTTGGTCTTTTGTCAAATTACTTAATATGAACATCAAATTACCATATTTTCAATCCAAGTGTGTAAGCATAAGCATCAGAAGTTATCTGTCACCCCCAAGAGATGTGACAGTTCTCTCGGTAAGGCTGTAGGCTTGCTTGTGCAAAGATTGTTACCTTAGGTGCACCAGCGACTCTTCTCTTGGTTGAGATGTGATTTGAAAAGTTAGGAAATCACTCTTAAGGGCATTTTCATCTGGGCTCACTCTTGACAATTAGCTGCAGCTCTTGTTACCTTATGTGCTAGGCTTTCATCGCCATGAAAAATACCTGGGCTGGTGTCTTGGCTCAACAACTTGAGGGGAGGGAAGATAGACTTTGGCTCATGGTGTCTGATGCTTCAGTTGGTCATGACTGAGATGTGATGGAGCAGAGTTCCTCACCTCATGGGAGCCTGAAAGGGAGAGGGAGAGGAGGGGGGAGGGATGGAGACAGGGAGAGGGAGGCACTAGGCACACTAAGGACCTACTTCCTCCAACTAAGCTTCACTTTCTGAACTTCCGAGCACGTCTGAGAGTTGCACTACCACCTGGGACTGTAGTTCACATGAACCTCATGGGCATTTCAGAGTCAGTCACCAGACTGCTGGCCATTTTCATGATTGCTTCCTTTACTGGCACTGTCCTGTGCACGGCTCACTTCACAATGTTGAAGATGTGACCGAAGCCGCTACTTGCACACATCATTCTTCTCCCACACAGTGTTTGCCTGATAATCTGTTTTATTCTAACTATAATTTATTTGTATGGTGGCTGCTTCTGGATTTTTTTTTTTTTTTGTTCGTCGTGTGGTTTGAACTCTGGGCCTGGGCACTGTCCCTCAGCTCTTCAGCTCAAGGCTGGTGCTCTACCACTTGGGCCACAGCGCCACTTCCAGATTTTTGGTGGTTAAGTGGAGATGAGTCTCATGGACTTTCCCGCCCAGGCTGGCTTTGAACTGCGATCCTCAGAGCTCAGCCTTCAGAATAGCTAGGATTATAGGCATGAGTCACTAGTGCCTAGCTGCTCCTGGATTTTTAATTCTTGCATGAAGAAAGGGGAATCTTGTTCCCTCTAGTGTGCAATGTGGTCCTTTCCATAGTATCAGCTTGTTAAATGTTTGAACTAATTCAGAATCACTGTACACTTGAGGAGGAAGGGAGTAGGGCTGAACTGGTGAATCTACGACATTCAGAGCACACACGACTGACTGAGTGCTTTAAAGTAAGCTTTTACACAGGCCCTTGTATTAAAAGGAAAAACAAAGCAATGTTTGGTAAATCATACCACCATGGAGACCCGAAAAAGTAGTATGCCCTTGCCACACTCCCACAGAAGCAGCCACACTGCCGTGCAGCCTGCCCGCATGCGCGTGTGCGCGCAGAGCCTGCCCTGCAGATGTGCGCAGCTCTGCAAGTCTGCTGCGGGGCTTCGCTGTGGCTTTGGGCTGTTTCACGACTTCTTCCCTGCTCCTTTTTGGACTGGTAATGTTTATCCATGCCTGTCCCACTCTTCTATCTTGGCACTATGCAACTTATAGTTTTGTTCCTTACAGGGGCTCATAGCTAACAGTTTGCCTGAGTCCTAGGAGATTTCGGATTTGTCTTTTGAGCATCGATGAAACAGATAGTTCAGGCACTTGGTGATTATCGGGCATGGAACAAATGCATTTTGCATTGTAAGAGGAGATGTTATAGTTTGGATGTTGTTTAAGAGTGCTCCAAGGGTCCCTGGAATAAGCATCTGGCCCTCAGGGTGGTGGTCTTGGTAGATAATGAAGCCTTTAAGAGGCAGAATCTAAGCCCCGTGCACATGTCTTATGCCTGTAATCCTAGCTACTCAAGAGGCTGAGATCTGAGGATTGTGGTTCAAAGCCAGTCCGGACAGGAAAGTCTGTGAGACTTTTATCTCCAATAAAACCACCAGAACACTGGAAGTGGCATTGTGGCTCAAGTGGTAGAGGGCTAGCCTTGAGCTGAAGAGCTCAGGGACAGCGCCCTGAGTTCAAGCCCCACGACTGACAATAAAAAAAAAAAAAGGTGGAATCTAGTAGGAGATCCATGGGATGCTGCTCTTGAGAAGGGACTAGGGTAGTTCTCCTAAGAGTTATAAATGCTGCAAGTCAGCCAGATGCCAGTGGCTCATGCCTGTAATCCTAGCTACTCAGGAGGCTGAGATCTGAGAATTGTGGTTCAAAGCCAACCTGGGCAGGAAAGCCCACGAGACTCTTATAAATCATCAGAAAGCCAGAAGTGGAGTTGTGGCTCAAGGTGGTTGGTATTATGCTAGCCTTGAGCTGAAGAGCTCAGGGACAGAGTCCAGACCCTGAGTTCAAATCCCACACCTACCAAAAAAAAAAAAAAAGGCTGCAAGGCTTGATTCCTTCCTCTCTGCCTGTGTCCTGATTCAAGATGTGGCTGCTTGCTCCGACACATGCTCAGCCATGATGTGCTGCCAGCTGCCGCCCTCATCAATGAGCTACGCCGCCTTCACTGTAAGTCCGCAGAACTGTGAGCAAGCAAACCTCGGTTCTTTATAAATAGCCAATCTCAGTATTTCATTATAGCGATATACAAATTCATAACATCCTTAAGCAGATTTAACTTAGAGTTATAAATAAGCACCTTGCAAAATAGCAGTAATAGAAACTGGAGACATGGCCCAAGTGATAGAACACCAACCCTTTGCATTTCTTAGAATGAAGATAAGCCTTAATTTCTCCTAATTGAAGTGTTAGAATTTACACAATTTAGCTATTGTATTAGTTTCTCACAATTTTCATTCATTCATTCATTTTTATTTAAATTTCATTTTCCAGAAAAAGCTTTTAGATAAGTTTCATAATAGTGAATGTTGTTTTGGGTAGCTATTGCAAGCATGAGCTTCCAGCACCAGGATTTGACTACATACTTTTGACTTGTCCTTCCTTACTACAAAGATCTTATTAATTGCTGAAGGACAAGTTAAAAGTATGTAGTCAAAGCCAAGTGCTGGTGGCTCATGTGTGTAATTCTAACTACTAAGGAGTCCTGAGATCTAAGGGAATCATGGTTCAAAACCAGCCTGGGCAAAAAAATCTAGGAAATGTATTTCCAGTTAGCCAACAACAAAGCTAGAAATGGAGCTGTGGCTCATGTGGTAGAGTGCTAGCCTTGAGCAAAAAAGTTTGAGCACCCAGAGCCTGAGTTCAAGCTCCAGGAATTGGGGTGTGCGCATGTGCGTGCACACACAACGTGTATATAGTCAAGAATTACGGCATAAGTGTGGAAGTACCTTACTTTCCAGAGGGAATACAGAGGGTTTCAATGGGAAGAAGTACAAGTAGGTTTGCAAGCATGAAATCATAGTTCACTAATATAGACCAGTTCATACTGACAGAAAAACCTTAGTGTCCTCATCTTTACATCTCCAGTACCACGCACAGTGCCTGGCAGGGAGCCAGCTGCATATGTGACGTGGGGTGGTAAAAGAATGGGTGAGAATTCCTAGGTTAGAGTGACCTCTCCCCCACTTTTTTTTTTTGGTCGGTCGTGGGGCTTGAACTCTGGGCCTGGGCTCTATCCCTGCACTCTTCAGCTCAAGGCGAGCACTCTACTGCTTGAGCCACAGTACCACTTCTGGTTTTCTAGTGGTTAATTGGAGATAAGAGTCTCTCAGACTTTCCTGCTCGGGCTGGCTTTGAACTGTGATCCTCAGATCTCAGCCTCCTCAGTAGTGAGGATTACAGGTGGGAGCCACCGGCCTGATCTCTTCACCCAAGTATTTCTAGGGTAGGGAAAAACCCACTTTGCCCTCTTCTTGTGGCCTCTAAACTTGAAAGTTGGCATTTCCATCTACATGCTTACTCTCTTTCCAGAATTTATTTTCCTTTGTTTGGATTTAGGAAGTAGTTCAACACAGTTTGGCTCACCTACTAAGGTGTAAGCATTATGTTAAATAGGGCATGAAATATGTCACAGTTTGGCCTGAGAACCATGTAGCCTCATTTGTGAAGGAGCCCACACCAACAGGCAGTTGTCTGAATGGCAGTCATGAAGCAAAGCATGCTGAGGACAGTAACAGCCCCGTGTGAAGCCACAGGGCAATGGCCTTAAGTGATTAAGGGGACAGATGGGGAATGGATGGTTGTCAGTTCAGCAGCCATGTTTCATCTGTGCTCATTGTTTCTGAAGGGTAATCTTTCATGGATATATTGTTTTAATCTTCTTTTTTTGGTGGTGGGGCCTGGACTCGGCCTGGGTGCTGTCCCTGAGCTCAAGGCTAGCGCTCTACCACTTGAGCCACAGCGCCACTTCTGGTTTTTTCTGCTTATGTGGTGCTGAGAAATTGAACCCAGGGCCTCATGCATGCAGAGCAAGCACTCTACCACTGAGCCACCTTCCCAGGCCTTGTTTTAATCTTATGTGCCTCTCTTTTTTTTTTTTTTTTCAGTTGGTCATGGGGCTTGAACTCAGGGCCTGGGTTCTGTTCCTGAGCTTTTTTGCTCAGCGGTAGAGCCCTGTTATTTTTAGCCATAGCTCCATTTCCAGTTTTCTGGTGATTAATTAGAGATAGGAGTCTCATGGACCTTCCTGCCCATGCTGGCTTTGAACTATGATCCTTAGATCTCAGCCTCCTGAGTAATTACGAGTACAGATGTGAGTCATTGGTGCTTGGCTGTCTGTGCCTCTTGATAGTTTATTTATTTATTTATTTTTTTGTCGGTCGTGGGACTTGAACTCTGGGCCTGGGCGCTGTCCCTCAGCTCTTCAGCTCAAGGCGAGCGCTCTACCACTTGAGCTACAGCGCCACTTCCGGTTTTCTGATGGTTTATTGGAGATAGGAGTCTCACGGTCTCTCTTGCCCGGGCTGGCTTTGAACCGCGATCCTCAGATCTCAGCCTCCTGAGTAGCTAGGATGACAGGCGTGAGCCACCAGCACCCTGCTTCTTGATAGTTTATGTAGGGCTGGGAATATGGCTTAGTGGTAGAGTGCTTGCCTAGCATGCATGAAGCCCTTGGTTTGATTCCTCAGTATTACATACCCAGAAAAAGCCAGAAATGGCACTATGGCTCAAGTGTTAGAGTGTTAGCCTTGAACAAAAAAAGCTCAGGGACAGTGCCCAGGTCTTGAGTTCAAGCCCCAGGACTGGCCAGAAAACTCCAAACTTTGTCTAACTCTACCAGATACTGGTTTCAACAAAGTTACAAAGAAGTTAAGTGGTTTCTATTAAGGGCCCAAATTCTTCCCCTGTGCAGTGGTGGCTATGGCTCACACACCTGCTCCTGATGCAGTGGGGCTTGAACACTCGTTCTAACTAATGAGCTGTGAGACCCTCATTTCCAGAAGAAATCATTCTAAGCATCACTGTGTACTCTGGTACAGAACTTGTTTTCTTTGGCCTTTGGCCTAGCACCAGAGTTCACATGGTGGTCTTTTTGTCCACTTGGGTACCAGAATAATCGTTTTGAACAATTACCCTGGGCATTCCTGTCAATCTAGGATGGCTGGCAGACATACAGCCTTTGTGTTTATTACTATCTGGGGGTAGTTTCTGCAGCATACTGTGCCTTGCTTTTGCCCCACCGTCAGCCCCTGGTTATTTTCATTCTTGTTTTACCTTGCCAGTAAAAAGGGTCATTTGTCTGACCTTCTGATCGAACCATCTATGATTGTATTGACCTGTAATGAAATTTGATTTTTGGCTACCCAGCATAAAGGAACACGCTTTCCAATTCCTTCAAACAGTTCTACTTGGGCATGTATTATCAGATGGCCTGGCGTTCAGCATACCAGCTCCTGGGTATAAGGAACCATACTGAGTATAGAATGCAGGCAGCATCTGAGGGGCATATGTGCTCTGAAGAGAGATTTGAAGGAGTCTTTGTGGAGCTCAACACGGTCATTTGCTGGAGTCACAACTTCTGTGTGTGATGTAGCCGCCATGTATTCACATCATTATGCATGTAGGGTTTGAGCACTTGAAGCATGGCTGGTATGACTGAGGAATGATTTCTTTTGTGCTAGTACAGATTTCTTCAGTCCCAGGGCTTGAACTCTGGCTTACCTTCACACTCTCACTAGAGCCCTTGAGTGTGCCTCCACGCTGGCATCTTGCCAGTTAATTGGAGATGGAATCTCACAGACTTTTCTGCCTGGACTAGCTTCAAATCTCAGTCTTCACATTTTAGCCTTCTGAGTAGCTAGGATTACAGAGTGAGCCACTGGTGCCTGGCTGAGGGACAGTTTTTAACTTGAATTTAAATAGCTACCTGTGACTAGTGGCTGTTGTATTGGACAGTGAGATTCTAGACCAAAGTGTAGTGATAATGCTAGATGCAAGGAACGAAGTGAAAATGGAGCTGTATGTTACTTAACATGTTGAAATAATTAAAAATTAAAAGCCATTTAGGAGCTGAAATTGTATGTGCTCTGCATCCATACTTTATTTTATTTATTTTTTGGGTCTGTTCGTGTGGCCTGAACTCTGGGCCTGGGTGCTGTCCCTCAGCTCTTCAGCTCAAGGCTAGCGCTCTACCACTTGAGCCACAGCACCACTTCCGGCTTTTTTCTTTTTGCTTATGTGGTGCTGAGGAGTCGAACCCAGGGCCTCATGCATGCAAGG
This sequence comes from Dipodomys spectabilis, assembly GCF_019054845.1. Classification (NCBI taxonomy): domain Eukaryota; kingdom Metazoa; phylum Chordata; class Mammalia; order Rodentia; family Heteromyidae; genus Dipodomys; species Dipodomys spectabilis. The sequence continues at coordinate 388,652 of NW_024871209.1, read as the reverse complement.
CAAGCGCTCTACCACTGAGCCACCTTCCCAGCCCCTGCTTCCATACTTTAAACATGTATATAAGTAAGTTTGAACAGGGAAGACTGCTTCAGCAAGTGAGTGTCTTGGCTGAACAGCAGCCGAGGTATTTCCAGGGATCACATTGTACAAATGCTGCAGCAGCATGGTTCCTAGCTGTTTCTTATGTGGCACCTGGTAGGATTGGCTATGCTACAATTCAGGCAAGTTCAGAAAGAAGTCTCCAACCAGCAGAATATCAGAAACAGCCCTGCTTTTAATGTGTTGTAATTACACCAAAATGTAAAAGAAGGGAAGCACCTTAATATTTAAATTAAGCAGACCCCATGGCTGCTGTATTTAAACATAGATTGTGAGAAATTGAACCATACATAGAGTGTACTTTCTTTTTTTTTTTTGTCAGTCGTGGGGCTTGAACTCTGGGCCTGGGCACTGTCCCTCAGCTTTTCAGCTCAAGGCGAGCGCTCTACCACTTGAGCTACAGCGCCACTTCCAGTTTTCTGGTGGTTTATTGGAGATAGGAGTCTCACGGTCTCTCCTGCCCGGGCTGGCTTTGAACCACGATCCTCAGATCTCAGCCTCCTGAGTAGCTAGGATTACAGGCGTGAGCCACCAGCGCCCGGCATAGAGTGTACTTTCATGGCGTATAGCAAACGTTGCCAGGCCACCACTAGTAAACACTTAGAAACACTAGCAGAAGCTGTAATTGGAGTTATTTTCATACTGTATCACAAGAACAGCACTGAATTTCCCAGAACACTGTCATAAAAGGGGTGAGATTTTGTCAGATTAATGAATCAACACAAAATGACCCTTTTTACTACATTACATATTTGAAACTCATGACATTATGTCTTATCTATTTGTTTAAAAAGTATTGCCTGGTAATTGTAAGTTTTGGATCTGTTGTCTCTCTTCCTCAGAGCACAGACTGCTTAGGGAAAGTTATGTTAAGAACATGTAGACTAGACAGTTGAAGAATTAAATGCCTTCATTTAAAAAAAAACTGTTTTTGGCCAGGTGCTGGTGGCTCATGCCTGTAATCCTAGCTACTCAGGAGGTTGTAATCTGAGGATCACAATTCAAAGCCAACCTAGGCAGGAAAGTCCATGAGACTTTTATCTCCAATTAACCACCAGGAAACCGAAAGTGGCTTTGTGGCTCGAGTGGTAGAGCACTTGCCTTGAGCTGAAGAGCTGAGGGACAGTGCCCAGGCCCAAAGTTCAAGCCCCACGACTGACACCCCCCCCCAAAAAAAAAAAAAAAAGTTGGAGGTCTGAAAATCACAGTTTGAAGCTAACTTGGCCAGGAAAGTACTTGAGATCTTTATCTCTAACCACCTGAAAACCAAAAGTGGAGCTGAGGCTTAAAGTGATAGAGCTCTAGTCTTGAGCACAAAAGCCCAGGGACCACACCCAGGCCTGGACCCACAGTCTACCAAAAAAAAAAATAATTGCTCTTGTCCCAAATCAGATCATGAGTCTCAGACCTCTGGAGCGTGACTCCTGGATCCTGCTAGTGTATATTTAAACTTAAATTTAGTCCAGAGGGATGCTGTGGATTGATTGAGCAACTCTTGGGGATTGTTCTCCCATTGTTCCAACACATTCACTGCCAGGCACAGAGCAATATTGTCCTAGAGCCTTCACACAGCTCCATTCATTCACCACCATTCACTGCTACTGTTTTTAACAGCTAAGTTCTTAAAATAGCTGGAAATTTGCACTACACTACAGAAAAAGCCTAGTGTGTGCCAAGCAAGCTTCATTGAGTCTATCTGTAGCTTAAATGGACACAGATTGCCCTGCAGCCATCTTCACTGTAAAACAAACAATTGGACAGAATTGAGAAGCCCCTTTATTTAGCCTGGCTTGATGACACAACTTGTAATCCCAGCATTTGGAAGGCTGAGGCAGAAGGATCATGAGTTTGAGGTTAGCCTTGCCAATACATCAACATTAAAAGCCTGACTCAAGGGGCTGTTCTTTAAAGTAAATGAACTTGTGAGATTAGATATAAATATATTTTTAACAAATTTTTGGTTGAACTCTGGGCCTGGGTGCTGTCCCTGAGCTCTTCAGCTCAAGGTGAGTGCTCGAGCACTTTAGCCACAGCGACACTTCCGGTTTCCTGGTGGTTAACTGGAGAGAAAAGTCTCATGGACTTTCCTGCCTAGGTTGGCTTTGAATTGTGATCCTCAGATCTCAGCCTCCTGAGTAGCTAGGATTACTAGTGTGAGCCATCAGCGCCTGGCAAATACAAACAATTTTTTTTTTTTTTGTTGGTCATGGGGACTGAACTCTGGGCCTGGGTGCTGTCCCTCAGCTCTTCAGCTCAAGGCTAGTGTTCCACCACTTGAGCCACAGTGCCACTTCCGGCTTTATTCTGTTTGTGTGGTGCTGAGGAATCAAACTCAGGGCCTCATGCATGCAAGGCAAGCACTGTACTACTGAGCCACCTTCCCAGCCTCATAAACAATTTTTTAAAATAGAATTTTAATGTTATTAAGGTGTTGTACAGAGGAGTTATCATTTCATAAGTGAGGTAATGAGTATACTTCTTTTTGGACCATGCTACTCCTGCCTTTACTTTCCCCCAGTTTCTCCCTCCTGTAGTTTATTTCCCACATAGAGTATATTGAATACAACGACTGCATTTGTTCAGCCTTCCTCCCCTTCTGTGTCCCCCTTTACCTCCCCTAAAAAACAAAACAAAACAACAGCAACGACAAAAGACCACTACCCACAACAACCAAAAACTCCTTATTTCCATTTCCTAGAATTTGTGTCAATAAGTGGTATTTTAAATGTTCAAAGGAGAAAATGACTTTGGATCCCTCCCCTAAGGGTATCCTCCTCTAGTTTGACACTGTGATGAACAATTTTTGATAGTTTAAAATAACACTCATGCTTGAATAGCATGTTGTGAAGACTGTCAAATGCATTGGTGGTCATTTGTTACAAGTAATGAGAGATTCAGTCTAGAGGAACAAGAAAGATGTGGTGGAGATAACAGTGTAGTTTAGCATGGGTATAAAACAAATCTGTGTTTCACTTTTATTTTTTGGTAGTGGGGTTTGAGCTCAGGACTTTATACTTGCTAGGTGATATAGCCATCTGAGCCATCCTTCAGCTTTGGTATTTATTTTGTTGTTGTTTGTTTAAAACAATTTTTGGGGGGGCTGGGAAGGTGGCTCAGTGGTAGAGAGCTTGCTTTGCATGCTTGAGGCCCTGGGTTTGATTCCTCAGCACCACATAAGCAGAAAAAAACAAAAAAGCCAGAAGTGGCGCTGTGGCTCAAGTGGTAGAGTGCTAGCCTTGAGCTGAAGAGCTGAGGGACAGTGCCCTGGCCCAGAGTTCAGGCCCCACAACCAGACCCCCCAAAAAATAAAAAATAAAACAATTTTTTTGTGCTATTACTTGGGCTTGAACTCAAGAGCCTTGAGTGAAAACGTAGAGTGATAACACAAGGCTGATGGTGCTCTACCACTTCAGCTATGCCTCTCATTCCTGCTTTTTGCTGGTTAATTGAAGCTAAGAGTCTGTTGAATTTATGAGCTCTAGCTGGCTTTGAACAGTAATCTTCAGATCTCAGCCTCCTGAGTGTCTAAGATTACAGGTGTGAGCCTGTGGCTTAAAAATTTTGATTACCTGTATAAAACTTAAGTTTAAGGAACTAATTTTTAAAGCAGTGTTCCAATGAAATGGCTCTTCAGTAGCATATTTCTATTATATTCAATATGAACTGGTAATTTGTTAGTGAATTCTTCGTTGCAGATAAACAAATTCTACTAAGTTATGTATTTGCTATCTTGTGATAGCAAAATAAATATGAGCATAAGCAGTAATCAACCTTTCAATTTTAATTTTAAATGATATTAAGCTTTTAAAGTTTACCGTGTCATGTAGTTTAAAATGTCAAAGATTTTAGGAGGGTAAGGTGAGGCACAGAAATGGAGGGACAAATGGTGAACAAATGCTACAGTGGTACTTACTGGACACTGTTGAAAATGAACTATACAACTTGTGGGTGGGGGCAGGAGGGAAAAGCTAGGAGAGAGCCAGGGAAGGGGTGATACTGTCCAAAAAGAAATGTACTCATTACCTGACATAAGTAACTGTAACCCCTCTGTACATCACCTTCATAATAACAATTAAAATTTTTTTTTTTTTGTCGGTCATGGGGCTTGAACTCTGGGCCTGGGTGCTGTGCCTCAGCTCTTCAGCTCAAGGCAAGCACTCGACCACTTGAGCCACAGTGCCACTTCGGTTTTCTAGTGGTTTATTGGAGATAAGAGTCTCATGGACTTTCCTGCCTGGGCTGGCTTTGAACCGTGATCCTCAGATCTCAGCCTCCTGAGTAGCTAGGATGACAGACATGAGCCACCAGCGCCTGGAAAAAATTAAATTTTTTAAAGTCAGAGATTCCAGAGGTTGGGGGAAACTTTCTAATATACCTATAGTGCCTTCATGAAGAGGAAGGTTTAAAAATTTAAATTGAATTTATAACTATATAATATATATTTTTCTCTCTTCTCTCATTTTTGTAGGTTCTGCCGGAGATTTACATTTGGCCTCAATGTGAAACAAAAGTAGAAAATTTCAGCTACATGTCTGTTGCTGGCAGGATACTTATTAATTAGTCATGCCTGAAAAGGGAAAGTCTCATTTAGAGAGCTGACTACAGCACAAATGCACATGTTTGTCCTAGATGTCAAGCACCTCTCCTTTCTGCTGGAGTGAAAATCCCCTCCAGAGATCAACTGAGTACCAACTGCAGAAAATGCTTTGCGTTTTAAGGATGTCAGCAACCTAAATTCATGCACCCTGTGTGTGCACTTGTGGTGGACGGTTTGCCATCTGAAAGCTCCTCAGGTTCTTACCCAGGCCCAGTGTCTGTTTCTGACATGTCTCTGCTTCATGCTTTGGGCCCAGTGCAGACCTGGCTGGGACAAGAGCTGGAGAAATGTGGCATTGATGCCATGATTTATACTCGATACGTCCTCAGTCTTCTGCTGCATGACAGTTATGACTACGACCTGCAGGAACAGGTATTTACATGTCTCAATGTATTTCATGAAAAAACCTGTGCTTGTGTCTGTATGTGCATTTTGATATTCCAGATTGTGCTTATCAGTGTGAGTCTGCAAACTTTTAACCTTTGAGTTACAGGACACTAAGATTGCGTTGGAAGGTAAATTAGCTATGTCACTGAGCGCATTAGGCCTTTTCTCAACGGACTTTAGATCTTAGTGCTACTTTCTTTTATTATGGACTGCTAAATAACCTATTAACATCCACAGTGGTTTATGACCAGTCACTTTTGAGTAGTAATGACCTAGAGAATAGGTTTCTACTATGGAAGATACTCTTTCAATTCAAGTACATACTTAAATTAACCATGGGTCTTTTTGGTTTTGGTTTTGTTTTCTTGTGGTACTAGGGATTGAAGCCAGGGTCTTGTATAGCCTAGGCAATTACGCTTCGACTACTCCAAAGGTGAATACTATATTTTATCGGCAAGAATATTAAACTTACTGTTAATTACAGTGTATATGACGCAGCAGCTTTACTGGAAATCATGGTGTATCACATTGTAAGTCTCCTTTTACATGGTGTTTGATAGGTGCTGAGTTTAAATTGACAAGTCAAATCTTAGTTTTTGAGAAAACCCTCAACCTTAGTTTTGTTCTCTTTAAGAAGAGCTACTGGAGCCAGGCCCCAGTGGCTCACGCCTGTCATCCTAGTTACTCAGGAGGCTGAGATCTGAGGATCTAGATTAAAAGCCATTCTGTTCTTGTTCTGGTCACTGTAATGAGGTCTGGAGGGTTAGGGATACAAGAATATGAGCCCTAGGGACTAGGACTTGAGGAGAATGATAGGCCCCCCCCCCCAAAAAAAAAAAAAAAAAAAGAAATCTGGAATGATCAGTGTGCTGAACATCACGAAAGAGTCCTCTTGGGCTGAGAATGTGGCTTAGTGGTAGAGTGCTTGCCTAACATGCATGAAGCCTGGGGTTTGATTCCTTAGTACCACATAAACAGAAAAAATTGGAAGTAGTGCTGTGGCTGAAAGTAGTAGAGCGCTAGTCTTGAGCAAAAGCAGCCCAGGGACAGTGCCCTGGCCCCGAGTTCAAGCCTCAGGGCTGGTTAAAAAAAAGAGGAAGAAGAAGGAGGAGGAGGAGGAGGAAGAGGAGGAGGAGGAAATCCCCTGGTGCTGGTGGCTCATGCCTGTAATCCTAGCTACTCAGGAGGCTGAGATCTGAGGATCAGGGTTCAAAGCCAGCCGGGGCAGGAAAGGCCATGACACTCTTTATCTCCAATAAACTACTAGAAAACCGGAAGTGGTGCTGTGGCTCAAGCGGTAGAGCGCTTGCCTTGAGCTGAAGAGCTGAGGCACAGCACCCAGGCCCAGAGTTCAAGCCCCACGACCGACAAAAAAAAAGAAAAAAGAAAAATATAGGACTCGGTAATACCATTTTCACAGAGGTCATGTCCATGTAAACACACCCATATACAGAAGCCAAGTGTTCCTGGCAGTCTGGAAGCCCCTCTTGTGCTGCACTCCACCTTAGAATTCCTCTTGTCTGAGGGGATCTCTGGGGGATCAGCCTGTTTCCTAGCCTTTCTCCTGGTGCCCCTGGGTCTCTAGCTTTTTCTCTTCTGTCCTGAGAGTCTGCTCCAGCCCTGCTGCTTCCTTTTCCTCTTGACAGGACCACCTTTTGACATGGGCCTAGATGCCAGTTTTTTTTGCAGGGGGGAGGTAATATGCAAGTCAGTGTGCATGCTAGGCCTCCTGGGTTTATAAGAATATAACCTTACTGTAAGTTGAGGAACATCTGCTTTATTTCAGTATACCTTTAGGTCAACAGAAACTAGTGCTTTCTGTTAGATGAGCATTGATATGTACATTTAAATTGTACTTTTTTCTTCATTCCTTTATTTGGCTAGTATACCTAATTAACTTAATCTTTTTTGCCTTCCTCCAGTACTGGCGATTGAGTATAGGGCCTCACTTGCTAGACAGATGCTCTACTACTTGAGCTTTGCCCCTAACCCAGTTCAGTATTTTATAGTCAGCATTTCAGAGCTGGGAAGAAGCTAGGAATGCCCTTCTAGAGCCTTTTCTAGTCCTCAAATCTTCCCCAGATTGGCTTTTGCTCCTAATGGGAGAGTATGTTCATGCTAGGATTCACATTGACTAGCGAAGATAGAAGCACTCTGGAATAGATGTGCTGTAGCATGTGCATCATGGAGGCGTAGGAGGGACAAGGGGTGAAAAATAGTATGCATTGTATTGTCCCTAACTGAAGGGTGTGTGTGTGTGTGTGTGTGTGTGTGTGTGTGTGTGTGTAATAGTATCTGGGGTTTGGGGGGTGTGTGTGTGTGTGTAATAGTATCTGGGGTTTGGGGTGTGTGTGTGTGTGTAATAGTATCTGGGGTTTGGGGGGTATGTGTGTGTGTGTGTGTGTGTGTGTGTGTGTGTGTAATAGTATCTGGGGTTTGGGGTGTGTGTGTGTGTGTGTGTGTAATAGTATCTGGGGTTTGGTGTGTGTGTGTGTGTGTAATAGTATCTGGGGTTTGGGGTGTGTGTGTGTGTGTGTGTGTGTGTGTAATAGTATCTGGGGTTTGTCCCAAGTACTGTCAGATATATAGCTTCCAGTTCTTGCTTTGAGCCTGCCTTCTCCTTTATTGTCACTATCATGTAGTTAATTATAGGCTACAAAATCTGAAGATCTGGGTTCTTTTTTTTTTTTTTTTTTTGGGTCCGGTCGTGGGGCCTGAACTCTGGGCCTGGGCGCTGTCCCTCAGCTCTTCAGCTCAAGGCTAGCTAGCGCTCTACCACTTGAGCCACAGCACCACTTCTGGCTTATTTGCTTTTTGCTTATATGGTGCTGAGGAATCGAACCCAGGGCCTCATGCATGCAAGGCAAGCGCTCTACCACTGAGCCACCTTCCTAGCCCCCTGGGTTCTTACTCTATCTATTTTTTTTTTTGGCAGTAGTGGGGTTTGAACTATGGGATTTGTACTTGCTAGGCAGGTACTTTACCACTTGGACTATACCTCTAGTCTTTTTCTGCTGGGGTGTGTGTGTGTGTGTGTGTCTGTGTCTGTGTGTGTGTGTCTGTGTGTGTGTGTCTGTGTATCTGTATCTGTATCTGTATCTGTATATGTGTGTATGCATGCACGTATGCTGGCCCTGGGGCTTGAACTCAGGGCTTGGGAGCTGTCTCTGAGTTTTTGTACTCAGTGGTAATGCCATCATGATCTTCCTATTTCCTTTTTTCTTCTATAGCTGGGAAAACAGGCACATGCCACCTTGCCCAACCTTTTTTTCTTGTTGAGGTGAGGTCTTTGGACTTTTTGCTTGGGCTAGCCTTAAATTGTGATCCTCCCAATCTGCCCTCTCTGTTAGCTAGATCATAAAGGTGAGCCCATCAGCACCTAGCGTGTTTCACCTTCTAGCTTGGGTGAATCAGAACCTCTGCCTTTCTCTTCATTTCTAAGCTTCATGTCTTCTGCAAGTCTGATGACATTATTGAGGATTAAAGGAGATTTATTCTTTGACTTGTATTTGTTAAGCTGTCATAGATGTGAGAAATCATTCTAGGCACTAATAATATAGAAAGGGCAGTGCCTGGCACAGAGTGAATGCTAAGTAAACAGCATCCATAGAAACCTTGCCATGTAGCCGGGCGCCAGTGGCACGCGCCTGTACTTCTAGCTACTCAGGAGGCTGAGATCTGAGTATCACGATTCAAAGCCAACTCAGGAGAGGCTGTGAGACTCTTATCTCCAATAAACCACTCAGAAAACCTGAAGTGGCTGAAGAGCTTGGGCTGAAGAGCTGAGAGACAGCACCCAGGCCCAGAGTTCAAGCCCCATGACTGACAAAAAAAAAAAAGAAAAAGAAAAAGAAACCTTGCCATATATCCTTTATAGAGTTTCCTCTATTAACTATCCTTTAAAAGTAATTGGATGCAATTATAAGCTGCTAATAGAGTATCCCCCAAAATTTTCCAGAACAATCTCAATCTGAAATATTTAGCCTTGCCACATATTTTGTTCAGCAAGTGTGTTCACTAGGACATTTCTGTATATAATTACTACTTTTGATAACAGTGTATCTCTTGAAAAGATGTTGTATTACACTGGACTAACATTCTGGTAGCACTTTCTATTTGTGACAGGATGGCCTGGTTTAAAATAATAAATTTTAGGAGGCTAAATTAAAATCTCTGATAATATGTGTAGATAAAATGAATCTAGATTTGTTCACCAAAATGTATAATAGGGGCCAGCTGAGACAAGAAAGTTGGTGAGGCTGTCTCAGAAGAATACCAGCTGGATTTGATGGCTCACACCCGTGAGCCTGGGTGCACCTATGTGTGGGATTGTAGTCTCAGGTTCTCCTCAGGCAAAGTCAGAAGAACCTGTCTGCTGAAGCTGCTGGGCACAGTGACTCCAGCCTGTACTCAAACTATTTGGAAGGCAGAGATCTGGAGATAGCTTGGAGACTAAGCCCAAACATAGAAGTTTGTGAAACCCTACCTCAACCAGTGGTTGTGTGAGGTGACACATGTCTTATAGTAAAGTGAAGCACATTGGCTGGGTGCAATTCAAGGTACCTGTCATCCCTAGTGAACAGGAAGAGTAAGAAGGTCATAGCCCAGATCAGCCCAGGCATAAAGTGAGAGACCCTACCTTGAAATAACAAATGGGAAAAGTGGCTAGAGATGTGGCTCAAGTGGTAGAGCTCCTTCCCAACAAATGTGCCTTCTTGGCTCAAGGTCCTAGGCCAGTCCCTGGTACCACCAAAAAATGAACAAAGCAAAAGGCTCAAGTAGTAAAGCATTTGGCTAATAATTTATTTTTTTTGTCTTTTCTTTTTTGGTATTGGGGATCCAACCCAGGATGTTGCACTTGCTAGGCAGGCGCTTTGCCACAGAACTGCATCCCAGCCCCAATTGATTTTTTAACCTCTCCCTAATTTTTTTTTTTTTAAATCGGTCGTGGGGCCGGAACTCTGGGCCTGGGCGCTGTCCCTCAGCTCTTCGGGCTAGTGCTCTACCACTTGAGCCACAGCATCACTCCTGGTTTTTTTGCTTATGTGGTGCTGAGGAATTGAACCCAGGGCCTCATGCATACAAGGCAAGCACTCTACCACTGAGCCACTTTCCCAGTCCCTCTTCCTGATTTTATGTGAGGTCACTCACTGGTAACCACCTGGGAGGTGCACTGGCTTGGAGCCCCAAGGTAGCTTCACTAGCATGTTTGATACCTTGGTAGGAAAACTAGAGAGCTAGGTTCAGTGGGGTCATGAAGCAGATCTCTTCATTTGGACTAGAGCTGGACTGCCGCTATTGATGGCTTCCCTCTGAGCAGGCAAGCCAAGAGAGGCTCTGTTAGACAGTCTCAAGCTGGGCGCTGGTGGCTCACACCTGTGATCCTAGCTCCTCAGGAGGCTGAGATCTAAGAATTATGAGGCAAAGGCAGCTCAGGCAGAAAATTCTGTGAGGCTCTTATCTCCAATAAACCACCAGAAAACCAGAAGTCGCACTGTGGCAAGTGCCAGCCTTGAGCTGAAGAGTTCAGGGACTTTGCCCAGGCCTAGAGTTCAAGCCCCAAGACCTCCCCCCAGCTCTCTCTCTCTCTCTCTCTCTCTCTCTCTCTCTCTCTCTCACTCTCTCTCTCTCTCTGAGACACACACACACACACACACACACACACACACACACACACACACACACACACACACGCCTCAAAAGTCACCCCTCATTCTCCTTTTTTTTTTGGGTCCGGTCGTGGGGCCTGAACTCTGGGCCTAGGTGCTGTCCCTCAGCTCTTCAGCTCAAGGCTAGCGCTCTACCACTTGAGCCACAGCGCCACTTCTGGCTTTTTTTCTTTTTGCTTATGTGGTGCTCAGGAATTGAACCCAGGACCTCATGCATGCAAGGCAAGCGCTCTACCACTGAGCTGCCTTACCAGCCCCCTGATCTCTCATTCTCTTGAAGATAGAATCCCCATTCTGCCAAGTCACATGCTTTTGAAGTTTACACCATTAAGGGCAAACAGGAGGCTGGTTTTCCAGTACAACAATAAAAGCAGATCTTACTCAGATTTTTAAATTATGATGTTGCTTTTATAAAAGTATTGTAGAACGTAATTGCCTTCCAGATTTGAGGACCATTATCTCTGATCTAAAACATTGTACTCAGTCTATTAAGTATAAGGGTAACAAAAATAACTTTTGACAGGTATAATGGTCTAGGGCTGAGTTTAACCTAACAAATATTATTTTTCATGAAGCTGTACATTTATACTGGTTATACTGTTGTGTTGGGCTATCGTCTACACTTGAAAAAAGGTCTAAATATATGCTACTTATTAATAATAGTTACCTCTGCTTATTGGCATTTGGGAAGAACTCACTTATTTTCTCATTATTTTCTTTTCTGGCATAAACTAGCTCCTTGTAGGGCCAGGGTAGTGACAGCAGATATAGTTTTGGCGTCATATTCTTATATACTCTCTAAAAGAAGTGTTTTCTACACGCCCAGCAGCACTGTGCAGGGTGCCTTTCTGGTTGGCCTCATGCCTCTCTCTGAGTGGATCCTTGTGGCCAAAGAGATGAGACAACTAGTTTGTGTTTAGCCACACAGAGCTTCAAGATGAGATGGCACTGGTCCCATTCTGACATGTCAGTTTATGTTCTTAGGAGGCTGCTCCCAGGAAGTTGTGGGAGGCAGGGGGGTGCTGAGCAGCTCACTGCATACATCAGTGACGCCAGCTGTATTTTAGAATGCTGTGTTCTTGCCTTCCTCCAGTTCCCAGTCTCCCTTTTTGATAGAAGACAGCATGAGGGAGTCACTCAAAACTCTAGCCTTGCGTTACCTCACAGTGAAGTCTAGAAAAGTAATTGGTAATACATACTACTTGGTAATAAATGCCACCATAATAGAAAAGTACTTGGCAATAAATAATACATTGGGAAGTTCTTCATAATTGTGATTCATCTTTAAGGTTAGAGTTTTAATTTTTTTTGTCTTTGTTTTCGTTAGTACTGAGGTCTGAACTTAGGGCCTTTCATTAGTGAGGAGCTTCATCAGTAGGCAGGAGCTCCTAAGCCAGGTCTCCAGTCCAGGGAGAGCTCAGAAAAAACATTTCATTTGACTCAGTGTTTTTGAGTAAGTGTTTGGTATGTGTCTGCTATTTTATCGTGATCGTCAATTGACATTCAGTACAGATGGAAGAAATAAAAAGACAGCAGGTGTGCATTAGCTTTCTGTCGCTGAAATATAACAAATATATATAAATATATATTTGTAAATACATATATTTACAACATAACAAAGGAGAAGGACGTTATTTTGGCACAGTTTCATAGGTTCAGTCAGTTTATGGCAAGCTGCCTCCATTGCCTGTAGGCTTTGGTGGGGGAGGAAAACTTCATGGCAGAAGAGTATAGCAAAGGAAAGCTACATACTTCATGGCAAGAAGGGAGAGACAGAAATGAGGCCAGAGTCAAGTGCTCTCCTGTGGCTCATGCTGTCATCCCAGCTACTTTGGAAGCTGAGACCTGAAGGGTCTTAATCCAGGCCAGCCCAGGCAGAAAAGTCCTGGAGTATTGCTTAAGTAGTAGAGTGCGAGCTGTGAACAAGTCGAGGGAGAACCTTCAGTTCAGGTCCAGGTACTATCTCCCACTCAAAAGAAAAAACTATTAAATGAAGCAAAGAGTTTTAAGTAACTATTTGTCTGAAGGTGATATGCAAATTGCAGTTAGGATTTATCCTTAGGGAATCTAAAACCACAGCGAGATACCACTTCATACCTGCAGGGATACCTAAAATAAAAAACACACTTACATAGGTTGGCAAGGGTATGGAAAGTTGGGGCTCCTCCACACCCCAGTAAATTGCTGGTGGGATTAGTAAAGCAGCTGCCCTGGAGATAGGCAGTTCTTCAAGATTGATTGACCCAGCAATTCTATGTAGAATTGAAAGTAAATGTGCATTACCATAGCTATCTCTCAGGCCAGATGCCGTGTGCTCACAGTTTGTAATCCTAGTAAGTCCTGGACACTGAGGTTCAAAGCCAGCCCAGGTAGGAGAGACTCTTTATCTCTGATTAACCACCAAAAAGCTGGAATTGAGGCCGTGGCTCAAGTGGAAGAGTGTTAGCCTTTAGCATATTAAAAGCTCAAGGACAGCACCCAGGCCCTGCATTCAAGCCCCACAACGGCATACACACACACACACACACACACACACACCACACACACACACACACACACACACACACACACACACACACACACACACACACACACACACACACACACACACATACTTCTCTTGAATATTCATAGCGGTATTATTGATAGCCAAAATGTACATCCAACTCAAGTGTCTGTCAGGGGATGAATGGAGCAACAAAATGTAGTGATCCGTACAACTGAATAGTATTTGGTAACCAAAGGGAATGAAGTGCTGACGCATGCTACAACATGAACACCATTGTAAGTGAAAGAAACCAGACCCAAAGGACGTGTGTTCTTTTAAAGCCCATTTATTTAGAATGTCCAGAGCAGGCAGCCCCCATGCACAGAAGGCAGGTTAGTGGTTAGCAGTAGTTTGGAAAAGAGGGTGGAAACTAACTGCTCTCATGCTCTCACATGTGGTATGTTGTATTTGTATTTTACTACAAAAATATTTTTTAAAAGTTAACCTTAATAGGTGAGTATTTGTAGTTGATTTGGTTTTATTTTGCTTTCTTGGGTCTTGTTAGGTTGGTCTGAAGCTCTTGGGCTTTAGTGATTAATCCCCCTGCCCACAACCTCCTGAGTAGCTGGGACAGTAGGTATGTGTGCCACTGTCTCTGGCCTCTAGTTGGTGGTAATGGGTAGGGAACACTTAACTTTAAATTCCAGTGAATCATGTTATTTCCTCCCCAGAACAGCTGTTCATCAGAAGGGCTATAGTACACACATTTTTACTGAATTACATTTTATCAATAAAAATTTTAGAAATTTTCTTTCTTGTTTTTTCTTTGTGTGTGTGTATATATATATATATATATATAAGAATCTATATTTTATTTTTGAACTTTCTCTTGGCTTAATATAGTTACTGTCTAGTCCTTTACAGAAAAACTTGGCTGTTCCCTGCATTAGCACATTTTCTGCCTGGTATTCATTTCCTGCTCATGCCAGCGTAGTCTTTAAGACTGCGAGCATCCTGACCCTTCCTCTGGTAGGAAGCCTTTGCTTCCCTCTCAGGCCAAGAAAAGAACATCCTCTTCTGTACTTTACTTAGTATTTCTAAGATGTGTGTGACAGCATCAGTCATGCTAGAATGGTTGCTTTGCCTTTCTTTCTTTTCCACTAGACTTCATCACTAGCAGGCAGGGACTATATCATATTTGCTACAACCTTGCTACCACAAGAAAGACACTTCAGTGGTTTCTTGGGAAAGAATGATACTGGTTCCATGAATAAAAAAGATTGCCAAGCAGAAGTGTAAAGCTGTTGATAGATGTAAAGCTGTTGATAGATGTTTCATAGATAAGTGAAGACCTCTTCTAACTTCTATGTGAAACCGTAAATGTGACTTCCTTAAGGGACTATGGCCCAGATATAATTTAGAAAATAAAAATGTAATAATAATCTGGGGGCTGGGAAGGTGGCTCAGTGGCAGAGCGCTTGCCTTGCATGCATGAGGCCCTGGGTTCGATTCCCCAGCACCACATAAGCAAAAAAAAGGGAAAAAAAACTGGAAGTGGCGCTGTGGCTCAAGTGGTAGAGCGCTAGCTGTGAGCTGAAGAGCTGAGGGACAGCACCCAGGCCCCACGACTGGACCCCCCCCCCCCCCCACAAAAAAAAATGTAATAACCTGTCCCTACTCACTAAGACACAAACTCCCTGGGAACCTTTTAATAGCATTCTCAGATCTTTTCATGTACACTGTGTTTAACCAAAAGTGAGATAATACTATTGTAAAACTGATCCTCTTAAAATATCAGTTACTTTTCAGGTCAGTAAGTAGTACTTATTAAGAATGACTTCCGGGGGCTGGGAAGGTGGCTCAGTGGTAGAGCGCTTGCCTTGCATGCCTAAGGCCCTGAGTTCGATTCCTCAGCACCACATAAGCAAAAAGAAAAAAGCCGGAAGTGGCGCTGTGGCTCAAGTGGTAGAGCACTAGCCTTGAGCTAAAGAGCTGAGGGACAGTGCCCAGGCCCAGAGTTCAGGCCCCACGACCGGACCCAAAAAAAAAAAAAATGACTTCCTTAGCCATGTCTCTCTGTTTGACATTGAAGTTGTCTGCATCACGGACAGTATTACTGTTGACATCAGGTCTCAGAAGTAAAATTAATGGATCAAAAGTACACCTATATATTTGAGATGTTGGATAGGTATTGTCAAGCTGTGTTTCAGAAGGCCTATAGATCCCCCTGAATTGGGAAAATTTCTGCTGTCTTTATTTATTTATTTATTTATTTTGGCGGTTGTGGGGCTTGAACTCTGGGCCTGGGTGCTGTCCCTCAGCTCTTCAGCTCAAGGCGAGCGCTCTACCACTTGAGCTACAGCGCCACTTGCGGTTTTCTGGTGGTTTATTGGAGATAGGAGTCTCACGGTCTCTCCTGCCCGGGCTGGCTTTGAACCGAGATCCTCAGATCTCAGCCTCCTGAGTAGCTAGGATGACAGGCGTGAGCCACCAGCGCCTGGCTTCTGCTGTCTTTATAAGAGAAGTTGACTGGGACTGTTCATTATATGTTAACTTCTGCTGAGCTATAATGTACTTTAGTAGCAAAATGTTTGTAAGGAATAATACTTAAACAAGGAGAAACAGCCAGTCTCCAGCCAAGACAAAAATACGTTTTGTTTTCAGTAACTTGCATTTGTTCTTTGATATACTGTGAATAGCAGGACCCCCTCCCCTTCCCCTCTCAGGCCTGGGGCTTGAACTCTGGGCCTAGGTGCTGTCCCTGTGCTCCTTTTGCTCAAGGCTGGCAGTCTACCACTTAAGCCACAGTGCTGCTTCCAGCTTTTTCAATTAATTGGAAATAAGATTCTTAACAAGCACCAATGACTAGTGCATGTAATCCTAGCTAACTCAAGAGGCTGATGGGGCTGGGAAGGTGGTTGGTTCAGTGGTAGAGCGCTTGCCTTACATGCCTAAGGCCCTGGGTTCGATTCCTCAGCACCACATAAGCAAAAAGAAAAAAGCCGGAAGTGGCGCTGTGGCTCAAGTGGTAGAATGCTAGTCTTGAGCTGAAGAGCTGAGGGACAATGCCCAGGCCCAGAATTCAGGCCCCACGACCAAACCGCCCCCCCCCCCCCCCAAAAAAAAAGAGGCTGAGATCTGAGGATAGTGATTCAGAGCCAACCTGTACAGAAGTCTCTATGAGACTTTTATCTCCAATTAACCACTCAAAAACCCAAAGTGGAGCTGTGGCTCAAAGGGTAGAGTGCTAGCCTTGAGCAAAAGAGCTCAGGGACAGTGCCAGGCCCTGAGTTCAAGCCCTATAACTGACCAAAAAAAAAAAGGGGGGGGGGGGAGCTCCTGCTCCGGCTAGCTTCAAACCAGAATCCTCAGATCTCAGTTTCCTGAATAGCTAGGATTACAGGTGTGAGTCACCAGCGCCAGGTTTATAGTAAGACTTTTAAAGATTTTTTTTTTCCCTCTGCCTTTAAAAAGCTTTGAATGCAAACTGTAATGATTCTGTCCTGTTTTTGTTACAAGACAAACTCTACCCCCAGAGATACTGGCAAGAATCATCAGATCTCCTAAGTGGCCTAGCTAAGTACATTGAATAAATGTAAACACTGATATTTCTCATTGCCCTACTGCATATTTTTCCCTTGGAAAGCGGAAATAATACCATCAGGAAAAAATGACTTTCAGGCTTATGAGATCTGAAAACATGCCCAGGAATGATCTTTTTGGCACTTTTTTTTTTTTTTGGTTGTGGGCCTTGAACTCTGGGCCTTAGCGCTGTCCCTCAGCGCACCTTACCACTTGAGCTACAGCACCACTTCCGGTTTTCTGGTAGTTTATTGGAGATAAAGAGTTTCATGGAGTTTCCTGCCCGGGCTGGCTTTGAACCGTGATCCTCAGATCTCAGCCTCCTGAGTAGCTAGGATTACAGGCGTGAGCCACTGGTGCCCGGCTCCGCTTTTATCTGTGGTACAAAACTAAATTTTATGCTTTGGACCTTAGAATAAGTTGGGTTGCTGACCTATTATTTGCTCTTAAAAGTTCTTCTGGTCTTATTGGTATGCATTTTCCTCTTCAGCTCACTCATTCATTGATTTATTCATGCAGGTGAGCCAGGCGCTGTTGTCTGCCCTTTCTACTCTTTTTGTCACATGTTGTCTGTCCAAAAGTTTTAATTATAATTTATTAAAATAAAGGAAAGGTAATGAAAAATATTCAAGTTTCTAGTCTAGGAAAATAGCTAAGTGTACCCACACCTTAGAATATTATATAGCCAAAAGAATTGGTGACATGGGTTAATGTTTATAATTCAGTCAAGTACAGAGTTATACAATTAGTTATATATCACAGATCTGCACATATGCTCTCACACATATCAATACTGGGGCTTGAACTCAGGGCCTGGATGTTGTCCCTCAATTTTTTTGCTCAAGGCTGGAGCTCTACCACTTGAGCTGCAGCTCTGCTCCTGGCTTTTTGGTGGTTGATTAGAGGTAAGAGTCTCATGGACTTCACTGCTTAGACTGTTTTGTTTTTTTTTTTTGGTCGGTCGTGGGGATTGAACTCTGGGCTTGGGCGCTGTCCCTGCGCTCTTTAGCTCAAGGTGAGTGCTCTGCTCTACCGCTTGAGCCACAGTGCCACTTCCAGTTTTCTAGTGGTTTATTGGAGATAAGAGTCTCATGGACTTTCTTGCCCTGGCTGGCTTTCAACCTCGATCCTCAGATCTCAGCCTCCTGAGTAGCTAGGATAACAGATGTGAGCCACCGGCGCCTGGCTCAGACTGGTTTTGAACCATGACCTTCAGATCTCAGTCTCCTGAGTGGGATGACAAGTGAGAGACACCACTGTTGAGCTTTCTTTAGATTTTTATAATGGATATATGTCAGGGAGGAGAAATAAACTTAAAATGCTTTATCTTTTGTTTTTAGACTAAAATGTGGAAATTTTAACTGTTGAATTTTAAAATCTGATAGTAACCAAATACTCATTATTAAAGAGTAGGAATTACAGAAGGCCTGTAATTAAGAATTCATTGTGAAGTTTCAGTTATTTTTGTATTATGTACAAACATCTGAGTTGAATTGTACTGAGTGTTCAGGGGGAGTATGTCAGTGTGGGCCGTTTTGTGAATGTATATGTAGTTGGAAACAGCCCTTGAAACTTATTCTTTAGTTGTAGGTATTGAGCCTGTTGCAATCTTCTTGCAGGAGAATGACATCTTCCTGGGCTGGGAGAAAGGAGCTTATAAGAAATGGGGAAAGAGTAAGAAAAAGTGTTCAGATCTAACACTAGAAGAAATGAAGAAACAGGCTGCTGTCCAGTGTCTTCGATCAGCTTCTGATGAAGTAAGTTCACTTGTCATTTTTAACTCCTAGAAGAAGCAAGAGAAAAGTGCCTTAACATAAATATAACAGCCTGTTAAAAAACTTTAGAAATAAACTGTGCATTACCACTGTAATATGTGAACATTACCATTTGTTCCTTTTGAAGAACTTCACATTTTAACTTTTAATTTCTTTCTTTCTTTTTTTTTTTGGTCGGTTGTGGGGCTTGAACTCAGCTTGGGCGCTGTCCCTGCATACTTCAGCTCAAGGCGTGTGCTCTACTGCTTGAGCCACAGCACCACTTCCAGTTTTCTAGTGGTTTATTGGAGATAAGAGTCTCACGGACTTTCCTGCCCAGGCTTGGCTTTGAACCTCGATCCTCAAATCTCAGCCTCCTGAGTTGCTAGGATTACAGGCGTGAGCCACTGGCACCCGGCTACTTTTTAATTTCTTCTTTTTTTTATAAAAAAATTTTTCTTTATTTATATAAAAAAAATATGGAACGCTTCACGAATTTGCGTGTCATCCTTGCGCAGAGGCCATGCTAATCTTCTCTGTATCGTTCCAATTTTAGTATATGTGTTGCCGAAGCGAACACTACTTTTTAATTTCTTTTTGCCAGTCCTGGGGCTTGAATTCAGGGCCTGGGCACTGTTCCTGAACTTCTTTTGCTCAAGGCTAGCATTTTACTACTTCAGCGATAGCACCACTTCTGACTTTTTTCTGTATGTGGTACTGAGGAATTGAACCCAGGGCTTCATGAATCCTAGACAAACACTTTATATCACTAAGCCACATTCCCAGTCCCATGTTTTACTTTTAAAAATCTTCATTGAAAAGGTGATGAGGGGCTGGGAAGGTGGCTCAGTGGTAGAGCACTTGCCTTGCATGCTCGAGGCCCTGGGTTCGATTCCTCAGCCCCACATAAGCAAAAAAGAAAAAAGCTGGAAGTGGCTCTGTGGCTCAAGTGGTAGAGTGCTAGCCTTGAGCTGAAGAGCTGAGGGACAGTGCCCAGGCCCAGAGTTCAGGCCTCAGGACCTGACCAAAAAAAAAAAAATGATGAGCAAGGGGGTAACAGTTACACAGGTAAGGTAATGAGTACATTTATTTGTGGTTTTTTTTTTTTTTTGTCATGAGGCTTGAACTCTGGGCCTGGGCACTGTCCCTCAGCTCTTCAGCTCAAGGTGAGCATTCTACCACTTGAGCCACAGGGCCACTTCCGATTTTCTGGTGGTTAATTGGAGATAAGAGTCTCATGGGCTTTCCTGCCTGGAATGGCTTTTAATCACGATCCTCAGATCTTTGCCTCCTGTGTAGCTAGGATTACTGGCGCAAGATGCTGGCGCCTGGTTTAGAGTACATTTGTTTTTAAACACTGTTACCCTATCCCTCATTTTCTCCAGCTTACCTTTCCCTACTCCCCTGCCCGCAAGTTGTGAAGTTCATTTCTAACATAGTATCAAAGTGAGTATCAATGTTGCATTAATTAGTTCATCCTTTGTACTGCTGTTTCTGTGATTCCCTTAGCCTTCCACAGATGGAATAAACTTATATACAAGACACAAGGTACAGAAAACTAAGAGACAAAGAAAGAGCAATAGCTACATTCAGGACAGAATAAGAACCTCTTATTTCCGATTCTTGGAGTTCATGTTGATATGTGTTTTGTTTTCATAAAATGTATTTGTACTTACACACAGTTTTATTTGTGAGTGTGTGTGGTGTCCGAGATCAGACGCAAGACCTTGCACATGCTAAGTAGGGGCTCTGTTTATATCTTATCTTGCTCATTGAAGGCAAGGACTGGGCATTACCCTTGTGCTTTGTTTTGCTCTCTTAGGGCCTGGTAGAGTGAATGCCTGTCACATAGAAAAAGTTACTGAATTTCTCTTGAACTGAGTTGAAGTTTCACTTGTGTGTATGTGTGCTGGTCTTAGGACTTGAACTCAGGGCCTGGGCACTGTCCCTGAACCTTTGTGCTCAAATCTGGCACTATACCACTAGAGTTACAGCTCCACTTCTAACTTTTTGCTGGCTAAATGAAGATGAGAGTTTTGTGGACTTTGCTGCTTGGGCTAGCTTCATACCATGATTCTCAGCTTACCTTTTTCTGTGTGTGTGCTGGAGCCTAAACTAGGGTCTGAATGCTGTCTCTTTTCATTCAAGGTTGGCACGCTATCACTTGAGCCAAAGCTCCCACTTCCAGCTTTTTGGTAGTTAATTGGAGATAAGAGGCTCATGGATTTATTTGTCTAGGATTATAGGCATGAGCCACCTGGTGAAATTTCACTTTTTAAAAATTGACTCTTCTTTCAGGAGTGCTCTTCCATCTTCCAAATGTTTTCCTCTCCTTTCTCCCTTTGACCTTCCCCCCCCCCCCCCCTTTTCAATTTCTGAATTAGCTGAAGCTATTGATGAATATTCTTGTTGTATAGAAATTTGGAAATGACTGGTTATATGGATGTCTTTTTTTTTTTTGGGTCCGGTAGTGGGGCCTGAACTCTGGGCCTGGGCGCTGTCCCTCAGCTCTTCAGCTCAAGGCTAGCACTCTACCACTTGAGCCACAGCGCCACTTCCGGCTTTTTTCTTTTTGCTTATGTGGTGCTGAGGAATCGAACCCAGGGCCTCGAGCATGCAAGGCAAGCGCTCTACCACTGAGCCACCTTCCCAGCCCCTATATGGATGTCTTAATCAGGTATCATTTCATTACCACAGGAAAGATTTTAATTAAGCTAAAATTAAGAAAAATAGGATACGTGTGTGTGTACATACATGCATGCATACATGAATACAAGGATATCGCACTGAAATCAAGATGGAATGTAGTGTTCTCAGGAGAAACCCAAGCTGGACACAGTATGATAAAATCATTTTCTCTAAATACCTACAGTCTCTCATGTGTTTTTCTTCTACTTTTGGGTCATTTCCTTGCTTTCAGAGTTCTGTTTCTCCACCTTAGCACACACATGGTATAGGCTGGCCATTCCAGCTCTGGCTGGACATGACTGCTAAGCCCTGGTGTCCACTACTGTTCACCACAGAGAGAAGTGGGGCTAGGTGTCCATCCTTCCCTGGATGGACTGTGGGCTGGAGGGGCGCTGGGTCCCCCTTCAGCAGAGACATGAGTGAGTAGTCCACAGAGAAAAGGTGGTCAGTTACCTCAAAGTGTTCTGATCATGGTACTGAAGAAGAATAGATTGACAAAGTAAATTGGAGCCTCTAAAACAATTCAGAATGCAGGGCTGGGAATGTGGCTCAGTGGTAGAGTGCTTGCCTAGCATGCATGAAGCCCTGGGTTCGATTCCTCAGTACCACATACAGAGAAAAAGCTGCAAGTGTGCTAGCCTTAAGCCAAAGAAGCCAGGGACAGTGCCTAGACCTTGAGTTCAAATTCTAGGACTGGCAAAAAAAAAAAAAAAAAAAAATTCAGAATGCAGCTGGTCTTTATAAGTGAGAGGTTATTTCAGGTAAATTTTCTGAGCAAAATCCAAGGAAGTTGCTGAGTCATGTTGGAAGGAAAATATGAGCAGGGCAGCCTCAGTCTGGGAGTGCATCTTACTTCTTCTGACCAGAGTTGCTGAGAAACTGGCCTTTGGTTTATGGTTAAGCTGTATGAAAACAGGGTAGGCAAAAATTGTGGAAGAGGTTGAGAGTCTTATCGTGAGACCTTTGCACATGCAGTTTGTGTAATTCTATCAGCTGAGCATGTTGTGTGCTGAAGAGTGGAGGCGTCAGCCGCGCAAGGGAGGGGAATGCCTGCCACAGGTCCTTCCGTGACTGTCGTGGAGCAATAGTTGTACTTGCCCTGTTGTAATAGGAAGGATTGTTATTTCAACACTAGTAAACAGAGTTGTCCTCTTTCTTCCCTTAAAAAAAAAATTTCATTACTTTTTCTTGATAGTTATTTTGAAAATTGTCATGAAATTTCAGTTTCCTGAGGTGATGAATATGCAGACATATGCCAGGTACTCAGTGAACCTTTGTGGAAGAAGTTGTAAGTCCCCACCTTGAAGCCAGGTGCTGTTGGTGCTTCAGTGCACACCCTGTGAACCAGCTGTCTGGGCTCATGGAAGTTGGAGTGAGTAGAAAGAACCTGAGTGTCAGTGTACGGGTTGTAGGCTGTGTCCTCTCACAGATCTTCTCTGTAGAATCTCTTGGTCAGATTTCTAAAGAAAAGATCCAGGGGAATCTAGGTAGGACATTATAATGAAACAGTGTGTATCATGGTATTTTGCCACCACAGTGAATGGTTTTGGTAGGTTTATTGCTTGTTTCCTCACTACTGCGGATGGTCATGTCCTTCATATTGGGCTGGGCTCTCTGATTCAGTCAGGTGTTCCCCCTTAGAGTCTTCCAAGGACACTCTGTCATCAGTGTCACTCACCACAGTCAAAACCACTAACAGGGGCTGGGAAGGTGGCTCAGCGGTAGAGCGCTTGCCTTGTATGCCTGAGGCCCTCGGTTTGATTCCTCAGCACCACATAAGCAAAAAGAAAAAAGCCGGAAGTGGCGCCATGGCTCAAGTGGTAGAGCACTAGCCTTGAGCTGAATTGCTGAGGGACAGCGCCCAGGCCCAGAGTTCAGGCCCCACGACCGAACCCAAAACAAACAAACAAACAAACAAACAAAACCACCAACAGCTCATATTTGTGAGTTGATAAAAATGCCAATGACCTAATTATAGGGCAGTAATAGAGATGACATTATATTGCATATAGGGTATAGTAGATTAGTAGTAGTGACGTGCATTTTATTTATTTATTTAGTCAGTCGTGGGGCTGTCCCTGCGCTCTTCGGCTCAAGGCGAGCGCTCTACTACTTGAACTATAGCGCCACTTCCGGTTTTCTAGTGGTTTATTGGAGATAGGAGTCTCACAGTCTTTCCTGCCTGGTCTGGCTTTGAACTGTGATCCTCAGATCTCAGCCTCCTGAGTAGCTAGGATTATAGGCATGAGCCACCGGCACCTGGCTGATGTGCATTTAGATAAGACAAATTCTTGTCACTGTGTTAATGTGTAGTATGACTATTAGTTACAGTGTGGACTGTTGTCTAACCACACCATTGCCAGACTCTTCTTGTATTGGTTTTTAAAGAGTGAGGCATTATAGCACATCTCTTGGCATGCATAACTCCATATTTTATGTCTGAGAAACTACCAGAAAAGACTTCAACTGAGGTGAAATGTGTCACATTTTAATTTTAATTTTATTATTTATTATTTATTTTGGTTGGTCGTGGAGCTTGATCTCTGGGCTTGGGCACTGTCCCTGTGCTCTTTAGCTCAAGGCTAGCACTCTACCACTTGAGCCATAGCATCACTTCAGATTTTCTAGTGGTTTACTGGAGATAAGAGTCTCATGGACTTTCCTGCCTGGGCTGGCTTTGAACTGTGATCTTCAGATCTCAGCCTCTTGAGTAGCTAGGATGACAGGCATGCGCCACTGGTACCTGGCTTAATTTTTATTTTTGTCAGTCATAGGGCTTGAACTCAAGGCCTGGATGCTGTCCCAGAGCTTTTTTGTTTAAGGCTAGCATGCTACCACTTTGAGTCACAGCTCCAATTCTGGTATTCTGGTAGTTAATTGGCGATTAGAGTCTCATGGACTTTCTTGCCCAGGCTGGCTTTGAACCTTGATCCTCAGATCTCAGCCATCTGAGTAGCTAGGATTACAGACATGAGCCACCACCACTGCCACCTGGCTACATTTTAATTTCTTTTTTTTGGGGGTGGGGGTCGGGCGTGGGGCTTGAACTCAGGGCTTAGGCGCTGTCCCTCAGCTCTTCAGCTCAAGGTGAGCGCTTTACTGCTTGAGCCACAGCACCACTTCCAGTTTTCTAGTGGTTTATTGGAGATAAGAGGCTCACAGACTTTGCTGCCTGGGCTTGGCTTTGAACCCCGATCCTCAGATCTCAGCCTCCTGAGTAGCTAGGATTACAGGTGTGAGCCACCAGCACCCGGCTTACATTTTAATTTCTTAAATCGATGAAAATTTGGCAATGATGTGAAGATTTCTGAGCATATGGTGAATTATCTCTCCAGAAGATCAAGACCCTTGATAGACTTTGTTGGTTGTTAGGTCCCGGCTCAAGCTGCCTTTGGTAATTCACTTTTCATTTATACATGCAAATAGCACGCGGGTCTCTGAGTATTCATTTTCTGATGTGTTTCGCATTTGCTGTTGTTGCAGTTAGTAATGGGGTCTGCTTAGGAAGAATGGCACTATGACTTAGCAGTAGGCAGCTCAGCCCCCTGGGAGCAGGTAGCTTGTTACATGGTGTATTTCTCAGCTCTTCCCCATGGATCTGATATTGTTAATATATTCAGCCTTCTCTCCTTTCCCTTTAGAAAAGTAGGAAATAGTTGTAAACTGTGCTGTAGCTATTGTTGGTTTAAATCCTCAGGTTTGGGCTGGGAAGGTGGCTCAGTGGTAGAGCGCTTGCCTTGCATGCCGGAGGCCCAGGGTTCAATTCCTCAGCACCACATAAGCAAAAAGAAAAAAGCCGGAAGTGGAGCTGTGGCTCAAGTGGTAGAGCGCTATCTTTGAGCTGAAGAGCTGAGGGACAGCGCCCAGGCCCAGAGTTCAGGCCCCATGACCAGACCCCCCAAAAAAATCCTCAGGTTTACTTGTTTATATATCTCCATCCTCAAAGCTCAAGCCTTTTAATGTTTGCTTGCATTTGTTTTATTTTAAATAACTTATATTTTATTTTCATTGAGTTTGTGTGTTTGTATGTATGTACGTATGTTTGTGAGTTTGTATGTATGTATGTATTTATTTGGTGCTGGGGCTTGAACTCAGGACCTTATGCTTGCTAGGAAGGTGCCTGCCGCTGAGACTTGAATTTAGCCATTTTTTTGTTTGTTTGTTTGGGCTGGTCCTGAGGCCTTAACTTAGGCTGCTATCCCTGAGCTTTAGTGCTAAAGGCTGGCACTCTACCACTTGAGCCACAGCTCCACTCACAGCTGCTGGCTTCAAACTGTGATCTTGAGAGCTCAGCCTCCTGAGTAGCTAGGATTACAGGCACCTGGTTTCATTGAGCCTCTTAAAACTAATAAAAACTTTTCTAGCATTTCCCATTTTGAGAGTGGGAGGATTAAAAAGGTTGTGATCTCCTGCTTGGAGAGTGAATCTATTACAGTGCTGTGTGTCAGTTTTGACTGTAACAGTGATACTGCTGAAGCTGAGTAACTAATCAGACCTGGTTATTCAAAGAAGCTTTATAGAAGATTCATGCCCAGGTGCGGTACTGGGGTCTTCTTAGCTTCCCCCCCCCCCCCCATTAGTAAATGCTCTTTTTGCCAGGAGAGTACCTTCATATTTTTCATATGTATTGTTTATATGCTGTATATTTACAAAGTAAATTATCTGCTGAGAAACACTAATCACCTCACTTGGGTCCATGAATTAGCTAAAAGCAGAATAAAGGCTAGGAATTACATTACATTTTCTATCTATGTCCGTTGCCCTGAACCATTCTCCCCGGCAGTAGGATTTTTGGAGATGTCTTGGAACCCCAGATAGGAGACATACCTGCCTGTCAGCTGTCAGTGGCTCTCACTATAACACTGACTATTCTTGGGACAGCGAACCGTCAGACCACCTCTGACTCTACTTTGGGCACCTCTGACCCCTCTGAACACAAACATAGCTAGACTGGACTGTTTGAACGATGCACACCGTCAGCCCCTGTTCCAGTGCTCCCTCTCTAGCATAAGGCAGTGTCTGTGTTGGGAAGATGGGTGAAGTACTGGAAATGCCCTCTTCCCTTTCTTTCAAAAGTGGAAAGTGAGGGTGTGAGAAAGGAAACAAGTAGGAGGGGCTGCTATAAAAGTCTGCCCAGTTGGTGAGCAAAGGGCATAAAAATAGGGCTGCAGGCAGTTACAGGCTGGCATGGGGCTAGTGTGGCCTGACAGTACAGTGTGGTGTGTAGGACACACTGACTGACCAAGGCCGGGAAGGCCGAGGTGTGGCAGGGAAGGTTCTGAGCCCTCCTTGGGCCAGGGGCCACCACCTGCCCGACCTGGTGCTTATCTTGTCCCATGCTTATTTATTAGTCCATTGTAGAGCTTATTGTTTGAAGGCACATGCAAATATGGGGCTTTTTTATGTTCCTTAGCTTTATATAAATGGTACTATGATGTATGTCTTTTTTTTTGCTGGTACTGGGGCTTGAACTCTGGGCCTGGGCGCTGTCCCTGAGCGAAGCTCAAGGCTAGAGCTCTACCACTTGAGCCACAGTGCCACTTCCGGCCTTTTCTGTTTATGTGGTAATAAGGAACCCAGGGCTTCATGCATGCTAAGTAAGAATTCTACCAATTTTTTTTTTTTTTGCGGGCCATGGGTCTTGAACTGTGGGACTGGGCACTGTCCCTGCACTCTTCTGCTCAAGGCAAGTGCCCTGCCACTTCAGCCACAGCACCACTTCTTGAGTATTCTTGAATACCCCTATGGATGTGATATGCTTAAAAAATATGATTCTTCAGATTACATTGTAGTTTATATTTTAATTGCAAATTTAAATTTCTCAGTTTTAAATTGGTGACGTGACAAGGTGTGCTGGCAGTTTCTGTGTGCCTTCAGACTTTCTGGTCTGCTTAGGATAACCCAGTAGCCTAAATGATTGTTGTAAGATTACAAAGGCGGATACTGCGTATAGTAGCAAAGAGAACAAAACCCCACTGATAAAGCTTGCTTTATACACAGTATGCAAGAGGCTCTTTATTTCTTTTGCTCTGTATATGTGAAAATATATATACATAATATATACTGTGTGTATATGATATTTGCTCCCATATGTAAATCTGAAAGCATGGTTAATTTCTAAGACAAAGAAAAATTTCCCGTTACTGGGTTGTAATGGTCATTCAGTGTTCCAAATGACTCCTAGTATTAGAGTATTGAAAGGTGTTTAATAAGCTGTCTCTGGAGGTTCAGTTTTGCACTGCAGACAGCCCTTGGTTTACGAGCACAGTGACATAGGCTTGTTCTACAGAACAGTATGCAGCATGTCAGCTGACACTGGTGTTAGGTTCCGGGTCAGGGGGAAATGGAATATAATTGCCAGCCTTATCACACCTTGAACATTATGGTAAGCAAGACTTTCTCTGATGGAATTGTGGAGTGGACCAGTGTTTACAGCTAATTTCTGCCATGTCTTTAGAGTTGTTTTTGTTGTTTTCTAAAGAAGGAAGGTAGCTCTCTTCTGGTCCATTTTCCTGCCTCCTTGTTACAAGTGTTGGTGCCTAGAGTGTAACTATTGATGTTTGCCATTAACCATTTTCGTTGTACTCTGTTTCTTGCTGCTTAAACTGCAAAACTGTATAACAGGGAGGTTTCTTGCTTAAGATATCCTTAATGCTTGTGCTGAGTCATTTTGAGTTAAGTGAATTGGGTAGATTTCTATTTTTAGTCCTGCAGGCTGAGAGGCGCTGTGTTCTGTCTCATTTCAACGGTTCCATGTTGCCCACATAAGAGACATGGTTCCATTTCATTAGAACTGGGGCCAGTGAATAAACTTGAAGTTGTAAAGGATTTTCTTATTTTTTTTCCTTGAAATCAAGAATTTGAAAAGTTTAAATGTCTTCATAGTGAGGTATTATGTGTTTGTGCCTCCTTCCAATATTCATTTTTCATTAAAGCGTGACTCTTATTTTTATCCTCCGAATTCCATACTCTCGTTGTTCTCTCCTTAAATGTTACCCCACTTCAGTTTAGAGGTGTATTCTTTGTTCCTGACTCAGAAAGAAACAGAGCTTCCCTGATTACTCACAGCACTGATACGTTGTTTTGTACTGCTTTTGTTGTTGCAGTCATGAAAGTTCACTTACAGAAGAACAAATGCTGCTAGAGGACTTAGAGTATACTTTAAAAAAGAAAAGGCTTATTTTATTACAGTGTCTGATCTGTATAATCACCAAGGAGGAGCTTCATTTCTGGGTCTCTTCCTCCTCGGCTAGAGACTTGATGATTTCCCAGAAGGGAAGGGAAGGGAAGGGAAGGAAGGAAGGAAGGAGGGAGGGAGGGAGGGAGGGAAGGAAGGAGTGTGTGTGTGTGTGTGTGTGTGTGTGTGTGTGTGTGTGTGTGTGTGTGTGTGTGTGTGTGTGTGTGTGATTTTCTTTGTCTTGTATTTCTATAAGACTGGAAACAGGATTTGTTGTTTGTGTGGTTCTAAACATTGAACTTCAGGTCTCACATTTGCTAGGCAAGGGCTCTATTACTTGAGCCTGTCAGAAAGATTTTTTGGGGGGGCTTGAACTCTGGGTCTGGAAGCTGTTCCTGAGCTCTTCAGTTCAAGGCTAGCGCTCTACCACTTGAGCCACAGCACTAGTTTCGATTTGTTTGAGATAAGAGTCTCGTGGACTTTCCTGCCCAGGCTGGCTTTGAACCTCAGTCTTCAGATCTCAGCGTCCTCAATAGGCAGGATTATAGGTGTGAGCCTTCATGCTGGTTTTTTGATGGCTGACTTTTGGCCAGATAATGGGACTTGAGTCCTTAGTCTGTTGTACTTCCAGAGCCATAAAGGTCCTCTGGGAAGACATGCCATTCTAGAACAGTCATTAATACTTCTATGTTTTAACAGTAAGTTCCACTTATGTTGTTAAGTAGTAAAATAAATTAATTTGGGTCTACAAATAAGCAGCTTTTAAATGCTAGTGTTCACTTAACTGTGGCAATGTATTTCTTTTCTTAGGTGGAAGTCTTTTTTTTTTGGTCAGTTGTGGGGCCTGAACTCTAGGCCTGGGCGCTATCCCTCAGCTCTTCACCTCAAGGCTAGTGCTCTTACCACTTGAGCCACAGTGCCGCTTCTGGCTTTTTTTCTTTTTGCTTATGTGGTGCTGAGAAATCAAACCCAGGGCCTCATGTGTGCAAGGCAAGCGCTCTACCACTGAGCCACCTTTTCAGCCCAGGTGGAAGTCTTGTAGGCCTCTGTATTAAGTGTCTGTCTTTCATGTACCTAGTGGCAAACTAATAATAGTCTTTTTGTTGTCACGCAGAGCTCTGGAATTGAGACCTTAGTGGAGGAGCTCTGCTGCAGACTGAAAGACCTGCAGAGTGAGCAAGGTGAGTGTCAGTATCCGCTCATGGGGAGCAGTGGCCCCATCCTGCCATCACACCTCTGGGGATCTGGATTGAGGAAAATTGTAGATTGATTCCATGCTGTCTTCAGCTCTGTGAATGGCTTCTGTGTTGGCCCTTTGCAGCCACTTGTAGAAATCCCTGCTTCAAAAGGAGGGACTTCACCCATAAGAAACCTTTATTGACAGGAAAAATTCAAGCTCAAATTTAAGATATGGTTGCTGTAGCTGATTGCTTTGTAAGACTTCAGAGGAGACCTAGATTTTAGGCAAAGAACCATTGTTTCCTGCCTTACCTGTGCACATACCTTGAGGCCTCCTGTGAAGGGCACAGCTTGTAGGTGATATAATCCAGTGTCTGGGCCAAGTGGGGAGAGACACTTGTGGTTTCTGCTTGAGTTGAAGGGATACCTAGCTTGCCTACAAGTCATGTAACAGCTGATGGTGATAGAGGATTTTCTGTACAGGTTAGTATTAGCCAAAATGAATCAGTATAAAGTCCATGAGTCCGAATTTTGTGAGAAAATATTTTTGGAATCTTAACAGATGTTTGTTCCCTTCTGGTCTAATTAGAAAGTTAAGGGGACTTCGGTCTCTTAATTTAAGTGCCTCCAGAGCCATGGTATCAGTGACAGGATAAACCATTCTCACCTTAAGGCCTGATGCTAGTGTGATTTAGCCAAGGAATGCCTTTTAGCCCACTGAAGAAATAGATTTATATTAAAAAGGCAACCAGTAAGAACTCTCTTGAGGCCACACAAGCCTCTGTTATTTCTGATTAACATTACTTGAGAAACTAAAGAACATGGCATGTATTAACTAGATAGAAGACAAATCTTTCTGAATTTTTGTTTCTTAACAGAAGAGAAGAATCACAAAAAGTTAGAGGGGTCGCCCTCTCCAGAGGCGGAGCCGTCCCCCACAAAGGATCAGGTGGAAATGTATGTAAGAGTGTACTCAGTACCAGATGTCTGTGTGCTAAGATTAGACTAACGGTGCGACATGCTTTCTATTTTTGTTTTGTTGTATATTTAATTTGTTATTTCATAATTTAGAAAACATCCATTGAAGCTTTATCACATGACTGATACTGAGATTGCAAAAGAGTTCATTGGTTCTGTGCTCACACTGCAGATGCAATGAACATTTATAAAATGAATGAAACAAGGAAGGCTGTTGTTTACAAAGTCCATTATGTTATTAGCCTTTGAGATGGCTATAAGAAATTGTTACTGTCTCTATATTTAGGCAAGAAAACTGAGTCTTCACTGCTTATCAAAAAGAGAACACACAGCCAAGTGCTGGTGGCTCACGCCTGTAATCCTATCTACTCAGGAGGCTGAGATCTGAGGATCACGGTTCAAAGCCAGCCTGGGCAGGAAAGTTCATGAGACTCTTAACTCCAGTAAACCATTAAAAAACCAGAAGTTGCGCTGTGGCTTAAGTGGTAGAGTGCTTGCCTTGAGCTGAAGAGTGCTGGGACAGCACCCAAGCCAAGAGTTCAAGCCTCAGGACCGACCAAAACAAACAAAAAAAAAAGAACACAATCAGATCTCTGACCTAACCAAACTGTTTTCTATACATTTAGTTCTTTTCTTTGTAAGTAGTATTCAAATAATCTTCATTGTAAGCAGTCAACTTTGTCACGTCTTTTATAAACTTCTGAAGCCTGGAAGTGGCGCTGTGGCTCAAGTGGTAAAGCACTAGCCTTGAGCTGAAGAGCTGAGGGACAGTGTCCAGGCCCGGAGTTCAAGCCCCATGACCAACAACAACAACAAGCTTCTGAAGCCTAAGGAAAAATGAACATGTATAGACTTGTGCTATCTAATCCAATTATTGCAAGACATGCAAGGGTACTGAGCTGTTGAAATATGGCTAGTTTGCATTGAGACACACCATAAGTGGTGAATTCTCATTAGATTGCATAGACAGTATAAAAAAGTACAAAATCTGCATTTATCATTGAAACGATAATATGGACTTACTTGGTAAGAGTATATTACTGGAATTGATTTCACCATCTTATACTTTTAGTGTGATTGCTAGAACTATCTATATGTATATATATTTAGAAAAATATATTTCTGTTGAATAGCTGTAATATAGACTGAAAAGGAGAGTCATGTTCAGACCCTTGAAAACATGGCCTTTGCCATTTTGAGCATGACCTGGAGTGTTGTCTGTGGGGCATGAGTGCTCTCAGTGGCCAACATGGCTTTAAATTATCCTTTGGCAAGTCATTCTGCTCTTGGATCTTTAGTAGCACTAGTGTCCTAGAAAGTCAGAAGTAAGTTCCTCATTTTAAACTCACTGTAGCCAGCCTCCCTGATCTTCCCGTTGTCCATTTTCAGTGGTCAGTGATGCATGTAGGCTTCCACTTCAGAGAATGACGAGTGTTTTGTCATGTCCTCACACATCACAGTTCTCTAAACTGATGCACTGGGGGTCTGCAAGACCCAGTTTTGGTCTACTTTTCTCATTGTTTTTGGCTTCTCCGATGTCTGCTTTTCTAAGCACCAGGATGTCATATTCCCTATCATTCCTGAAGGCCTTCTTAAATGCCAGACCCTGTGCTAGCATCCCAAGATAGAGCACCGGGGACAAGGACAGACCCAGTGCTAGCATCCTGAGATAGAGCACCGGGGACAAGGCAGACCCAGTGCTAGCATCCCGAGATAGAACACCAGAGACAAGGCAGACCCAGTGCTAGCATCCCGAGATAGAGCACCAGAGACAAGGCAGACCCAGTGCTAGCATCCCGAGATAGAACACCAGAGACAAGGCAGACCCAGTGCTAGCATCCCGAGATAGAGCACCAGAGACAAGGCAGACCCAGTGCTAGCATCCCGAGATAGAGCACCAGAGACAAGGCAGACCCAGTGCTAGCATCCCAAGATAGAGCACCGGGGACAAGGACAGACCCAGTGCTAGCATCCTGAGATAGAGCACCAGAGACAAGGCAGACCCTGTGCTAGCATCCCGAGATAGAACACCAGAGACAAGGCAGACCCAGTGCTAGCATCCCAAGATAGAGCACCAGAGACAAGGCAGACCCTGTGCTAGCATCCCGAGATAGAGCACCAGAGACAAGGCAGACCCTGTGCTAGCATCCCGAGATAGAACACCAGAGACAAGGCAGACCCAGTGCTAGCATCCTGAGATAGAACACCAGAGACAAGGCAGACCCAGTGCTAGCATCCCGAGATAGAGCACCAGAGACAAGGCAGACCCTGTGCTAGCATCCCGAGATAGAACACCAGAGACAAGGCAGACCCAGTGCTAGCATCCCGAGATAGAGCACCAGAGACAAGGCAGACCCTGTGCTAGCATCCCGAGATAGAACACCAGAGACAAGGCAGACCCTGTGCTAGCATCCTGAGATAGAGCACCGGAGACAAGGCAGACCCTGTGCTAGCATCTGGAGATAGAACACCAGAGACAAGGCAGACCCTGTGCTAGCATCCCGAGATAGAACACCAGAGACAAGGCAGACCCAGTGCTAGCATCCCGAGATAGAGCACCAGAGACAAGGCAGACCCTGTGCTAGCATCCTGAGATAGAGCACCAGAGACAAGGCAGACCCCGTGCTAGCATCCCAAGATAGAACACCAGAGACAAGGTAGACCCTGTGCTAGCATCCTGAGATAGAGCACCAGAGACAAGGCAGACCCCGTGCTAGCATCCCAAGATAGAGCACCAGAGACAAGGCAGACCCAGTGCTAGCATCCCGAGATAGAGCACCAGAGACAAGGCAGACCCTGTGCTAGCATCCCGAGATAGAACACCAGAGACAAGGCAGACCCCGTGCTAGCATCCCGAGATAGAGCACCGGGGACAAGGCAGACCCAGTGCTAGCATCCGGAGATAGAACACCAGAGACAAGGCAGACCCAGTGCTAGCATCCGGAGATAGAGCACCGGGGACAAGGCAGACCCTGTGCTAGCATCCCGAGATAGAGCACCAGAGACAAGGCAGACCCTGTGCTAGCATCCCGAGATAGAACACCAGAGACAAGGCAGACCCTGTGCTAGCATCCCGAGATAGAGCACCGGAGACAAGGCAGACCCAGTGCTAGCATCCCGAGATAGAGCACCAGAGACAAGGCAGACCCAGTGCTAGCATCCCGAGATAGAACACCAGAGACAAGGCAGACCCAGTGCTAGCATCCCGAGATAGAACACCAGAGACAAGGCAGACCCAGTGCTAGCATCCCAAGATAGAGCACCAGAGACAAGGCAGACCCAGTGCTAGCATCCCGAGATAGAGCACCAGAGACAAGGCAGACCCAGTGCTAGCATCCCGAGATAGAGCACCGGAGACAAGGCAGACCCTGTGCTAGCATCCCGAGATAGAACACCAGAGACAAGGCAGACCCTGTGCTAGCATCCCGAGATACAGCACCGGAGACAAGGCAGACCCAGTGCTAGCATCCGGAGATAGAGCACCGGGGACAAGGCAGACCCTGTGCTAGCATCCCGAGATAGAGCACCAGAGACAAGGCAGACCCTGTGCTAGCATCCCGAGATAGAACACCAGAGACAAGGCAGACCCTGTGCTAGCATCCCGAGATAGAGCACCGGGGACAAGGCAGACCCAGTGCTAGCATCCCAAGATAGAGCACCAGAGACAAGGCAGACCCCGTGCTAGCATCCCGAGATAGAACACCGGAGACAAGGCAGACCCAGTGCTAGCATCCCGAGATAGAGCACCAGAGACAAGGCAGACCCAGTGCTAGCATCCCGAGATAGAGCACCGGAGACAAGGCAGACCCAGTGCTAGCATCCCGAGATAGAGCACCGGGGACAAGGCAGACCCTGTGCTAGCATCCCGAGATAGAGCACCAGAGACAAGGCAGACCCAGTGCTAGCATCTGGAGATAGAACACCAGAGACAAGGCAGACCCTGTGCTAGCATCCCGAGATAGAACACCAGAGACAAGGCAGACCCTGTGCTAGCATCCCGAGATAGAGCACCAGAGACAAGGCAGACCCAGTGCTAGCATCCTGAGATAGAGCACCAGAGACAAGGCAGACCCAGTGCTAGCATCCTGAGATAGAACACCAGAGACAAGGCAGACCCTGTGCTAGCATCCCGAGATAGAGCACCAGAGACAAGGCAGACCCAGTGCTAGCATCCTGAGATAGAGCACCGGAGACAAGGCAGACCCAGTGCTAGCATCCCGAGATAGAGCACCAGAGACAAGGCAGACCCAGTGCTAGCATCCCGAGATAGAACACCAGAGACAAGGCAGACCCTGTGCTAGCATCCTGAGATAGAGCACCGGAGACAAGGCAGACCCTGTGCTAGCATCCCGAGATAGAACACCAGAGACAAGGCAGACCCTGTGCTAGCATCCCGAGATAGAGCACCAGAGACAAGGCAGACCCTGTGCTAGCATCCCGAGATAGAGCACCAGAGACAAGGCAGACCCAGTGCTAGCATCCCGAGATAGAACACCAGAGACAAGGCAGACCCTGTGCTAGCATCCTGAGATAGAGCACCGGAGACAAGGCAGACCCTGTGCTAGCATCCCGAGATAGAACACCAGAGACAAGGCAGACCCAGTGCTAGCATCCCGAGATAGAACACCGGAGACAAGGCAGACCCAGTGCTAGCATCCCGAGATAGAGCACCAGAGACAAGGCAGACCCAGTGCTAGCATCCTGAGATAGAGCACCAGAGACAAGGCAGACCCCGTGCTAGCATCCCGAGATAGAACACCGGAGACAAGGCAGACCCAGTGCTAGCATCCCGAGATAGAACACCAGAGACAAGGCAGACCCAGTGCTAGCATCCCGAGATAGAACACCGGAGACAAGGCAGACCCAGTGCTAGCATCCCAAGATAGAACACCAGAGACAAAGCAGACCCTGTGCTAGCATCCCGAGATAGAACACCAGAGACAAGGCAGACCCTGTGCTAGCATCCCGAGATAGAGCACCGGAGACAAGGCAGACCCTGTGCTAGCATCCCGAGATAGAGCACCAGAGACAAGGCAGACCCAGTGCTAGCATCCCGAGATAGAGCACCAGAGACAAGGCAGACCCTGTGCTAGCATCCCGAGATAGAGCACCAGAGACAAGGCAGACCCTGTGCTAGCATCCCAAGATAGAGCACCAGAGACAAGGCAGACCCCGTGCTAGCATCCCGAGATAGAACACCGGAGACAAGGCAGACCCTGTGCTAGCATCCCGAGATAGAACACCAGAGACAAAGCAGACCCAGTGCTAGCATCCCGAGATAGAACACCAGAGACAAAGCAGACCCTGTGCTAGCATCCTGAGATAGAGCACCAGAGACAAGGCAGACCCAGTGCTAGCATCCCGAGATAGAACACCAGAGACAAGGCAGACCCAGTGCTAGCATCCCGAGATAGAACACCGGGGACAAGGCAGACCCAGTGCTAGCATCCCGAGATAGAGCACCGGGGACAAGGCAGACCCAGTGCTAGCATCCCGAGATAGAGCACCGGGGACAAGGCAGACCCTGTGCTAGCATCCCGAGATAGAACACCGGAGACAAGGCAGACCCAGTGCTAGCATCCGGAGATAGAACACCGGAGACAAGGCAGACCCTGTGCTAGCATCCCGAGATAGAACACCAGAGACAAGGCAGACCCTGTGCTAGCATCCCGAGATAGAACACCAGAGACAAGGCAGACCCAGTGCTAGCATCCCGAGATAGAGCACCAGAGACAAGGCAGACCCAGTGCTAGCATCCCGAGATAGAACACCGGAGACAAGGCAGACCCAGTGCTAGCATCCTGAGATAGAACACCAGAGACAAGGCAGACCCTGTGCTAGCATCCCGAGATAGAACACCGGAGACAAGGCAGACCCAGTGCTAGCATCCCGAGATAGAACACCAGAGACAAAGCAGACCCTGTGCTAGCATCCCAAGATAGAGCACCAGAGACAAGGCAGACCCCGTGCTAGCATCCCGAGATAGAGCACCAGAGACAAGGCAGACCCAGTGCTAGCATCCCGAGATAGAACACCAGAGACAAGGCAGACCCTGTGCTAGCATCCTGAGATAGAACACCGGAGACAAGGCAGACCCAGTGCTAGCATCCCGAGATAGAGCACCAGAGACAAGGCAGACCCCGTGCTAGCATCCCGAGATAGAACACCGGAGACAAGGCAGACCCAGTGCTAGCATCTGGAGATAGAGCACCAGAGACAAGGCAGACCCAGTGCTAGCATCCCGAGATAGAACACCAGAGACAAGGCAGACCCAGTGCTAGCATCCCGAGATAGAGCACCAGAGACAAGGCAGACCCAGTGCTAGCATCCCGAGATAGAACACCAGAGACAAGGTAGACCCTGTGCTAGCATCCCGAGATAGAGCACCAGAGACAAGGCAGACCCAGTGCTAGCATCCCGAGATAGAACACCAGAGACAAGGCAGACCCAGTGCTAGCATCCCGAGATAGAGCACCAGAGACAAGGCAGACCCAGTGCTAGCATCCCGAGATAGAGCACCAGAGACAAGGCAGACCCAGTGCTAGCATCCTGAGATAGAACACCAGAGACAAGGCAGACCCAGTGCTAGCATCCCGAGATAGAACACCAGAGACAAGGCAGACCCAGTGCTAGCATCCCGAGATAGAGCACCGGAGACAAGGCAGACCCTGTGCTAGCATCCTGAGATAGAACACCAGAGACAAGGCAGACCCAGTGCTAGCATCCTGAGATAGAGCACCAGAGACAAGGCAGACCCAGTGCTAGCATCCCGAGATAGAACACCAGAGACAAAGCAGACCCTGTGCTAGCATCCCGAGATAGAACACCAGAGACAAGGCAGACCCAGTGCTAGCATCCCGAGATAGAACACCAGAGACAAGGCAGACCCTGTGCTAGCATCCTGAGATAGAGCACCAGAGACAAGGCAGACCCTGTGCTAGCATCCTGAGATAGAGCACCAGAGACAAGGCAGACCCTGTGCTAGCATCCTGAGATAGAACACCAGAGACAAGGCAGACCCAGTGCTAGCATCCCGAGATAGAACACCAGAGACAAGGCAGACCCTGTGCTAGCATCCCGAGATAGAACACCAGAGACAAGGCAGACCCAGTGCTAGCATCCCGAGATAGAACACCAGAGACAAGGCAGACCCTGTAGCAGATTCTTTTCTTACTCATTTCTTGTGTGAATTCTTTTACTCCAGGAGCCTCTCTATGAGGTGAAAACCATTTATACTCCCAAGTAGGAATAACACATACATTACTGTACTATAAATTATTTTAGGTTAATGATTCCTGTATGACTCAAGATGAGTTACTTGGCTGGGAATATGGCTCAAGTGATAGAGTGCTATCCTTGAGCAAAAGAAGCTCAGGGATGATGCCCAGGCCCTGAGTTCAAGCCCCAGGACTGTCAAAAAAAAAAAAAAAAGATGAGATGCTGTACTGTCTGGTTGGGACTAGTATGTGGCTATACGTTAACACCTGCAAGTGCTTTCTTTTGAACTCTTTACTCTGTTTCTCAGGTACTACGAAGCATTTCCACCACTTTCTGAGAAACCAGTTTGCCTGCAAGAAATCATGACAGTGTGGAACAAGTCCAAAGCCTGTTCTTACTCTAGTTCCTCCTCCTCCACAGCCCCTCCAGCAAGCACAGATACACCCTCTCCAAAAGACTGTCATAGTGAAGGCGAAGTCACCAAGGAAAGAGGTGCCCAAGTGCCCACCCTTATTCATGAGAAAACGCAGAGCAGAAGCAGACATAATAAGGAGAACAATGTGAGTCCCAGCACTTCTGAAGATAAGCCTGCCTTGTATAGAAAGCAAATCAGACATAAACCTGAAGGGAAGATTCGTCCTCGCTCATGGTCTTCTGGCTCCAGTGAAGCAGGCTCAAGTTCAAGTGGTAATCAAGGTGAATTAAAAGCATCTATGAAGTATATGAAAGTGAGACACAAGGCGCGAGAAATCCGAAACAAAAAAGGGCGGAATGGCCAAAGCAGGCTGTCACTGAAGCATGGTGAGAAGGCAGAAAGAAGCGTCCGTGCTGGTGCTGGTGCTGCTGGTGCTGCTGGTGCTGGTAGTGGCAGCAGTGGTGGCAGCAGCAGCAGCAGCAGCAGCAGCAGCGGGTCCATCAGGCAGCTGTGCAAGCGAGGTAAACGACCAGTGAAAGAGACAGGGAGGAAAGATCCTGGGAGCATGGGAGGAAAAGACCTGTGTGCAGAGAGCAGAGATGACAAAGAGTACAAGGAGGAGCCCCTGTGGTACACCGAACCCATTGCTGAATACTTTGTTCCAGTGAGCAGAAAAAGCAAGCTAGAGACCACATACCGAAACAGACAAGATGCAAGTGCTCCGACATCAGAGGCAGTGGAGAACTTGTCTGAATCAGTGCATGGTCTTTGTATCAGCAACAATAATATTCATAAAACATACCTCTCAGCAGGTACTTTCATTGATGGTCATTTTGTAGAGATGCCTGCCGTTATAAATGAGGATATTGACTTCACTGGGACCTCATTATGTTCTCTGCCAGAGGACAATAAGTATTTGGATGATATTCATCTATCAGAATTAACACACTTCTATGAAGTGGATATTGATCAATCCATGTTGGATCCTGGTGCCTCAGAAACAATGCAAGGAGAAAGTCGGATTTTGAATATGATTCGACAGAAAAGCAAAGAGAGTACAGATTTTGAGGCCGAATGTTGCATAGTGTTAGATGGTATGGAGTTGCGAGGGGAACGTGCAATATGGACAGATTCTGCTAGCTCCGTGGGTGCCGAGGGCTTGTTTCTGCAAGACCTTGGCAATCTGGCTCAGTTTTGGGAGTGCTGTTCATCCAGCTCTGGTGATGCTGATGGGGAGAGTTTTGGAGGAGACTCTCCGGTCTTGGACAGCACAATGCTCAATTCACACTTGCTTGCTGGCAATCAAGAGCTCTTTTCAGATATGAATGAAGGATCTGGTATAAACTCTTGTTTTTCAGTGTTTGAAGTGCAATGCAGTAATTCTGTTTTACCATTTTCTTTTGAAACACTCAATTTGGGAAATGAAAATACAGATTCTAGTGCTAATCTGCTTGGGAAAACACAGTCTAGATTGCTAATATGGACCAAAAATAGTGCCTTTGAAGAAAATGAACACTGTTCTAATCTTTCAACAAGAACCTGTAGTCCGTGGTCCCATTCAGAAGAAACACGTTCAGATAATGAGACATTAAACATTCAGTTTGAAGAATCCACACAGTTTAGTGGAGAAGATATTAACTATGTAGTTCCTAGAATCTCATCAAATTATGTGGATGAAGAACTTCTAGATTTTTTGCAAGATGAAACTTGCCAGCAAAACAGTAGAACTTTAGGGGAAGTTCCTACATTAGTTTTCAAGAAAAGATCTAAACTAGAATCTGTCTGTGGTATTCAGCTAGAACAAAAACCAGAAAACAAAAGCTTTGGAACTACACAAGCAGGTAGTGAAAGCAGTCCACACGGAGATGGCTACAGCTCAGGGGTCATTAAAGACATTTGGACAAAAATGGCAGATGGAAATTCTGCAGCTACGGTAGAAATGGAAAGAGTTGAGGATGAATTGTTCTCGACTGATGTAAATAACTACTGCTGCTGTTTGGATGCCGAAGCTAAACTGGAGACCCTTCAGGAGCCTAGCAGGGCTGTGCAGAGATCAGAATATCATCTCTGGGAGGGGCAGAAGGAGAACCCGGAGAAAAGAGCATTTGTTTCTAGGGAGCTGTCAAATGTGGATGGTGGTGACTATACCACACCTTCTAAACCGTGGGATGTGGCCCAAGATAAAGAGAATGCATTCATTCTCGGAGGAGTTTATGGAGAACTCAAGACCTTCAACAGCGATGGGGAGTGGGCCGTTGTACCACCTAGTCACACAAAAGGAAGCTTGCTGCAGTGTGCAGCTTCTGACGTTGTGACAATAGCTGGCACAGATGTCTTCATGACCCCTGGAAACAGCTTTGCTCCTGGTCACAGGCAATTATGGAAGCCCTTCGTTTCATTTGAACAGAACGATCAGCCGAAGAGTGGGGAAAATGGATTGAATAAGGGATTTTCTTTTATCTTCCATGAAGACTTGCTTGGGGCATGTGGTAACTTTCAAGTGGAAGATCCTGGGCTTGAATATTCATTCTCCTCCTTTGACTTAAGCAATCCATTTTCACAAGTTCTTCATGTAGAATGTTCATTTGAACCTGAAGGGATTGCATCTTTCAGCCCTAGTTTTAAGCCGAAATCAATCCTCTGCTCTGATTCAGACAGTGAAGTTTTTCACCCCAGAATATGTGGTGTTGACAGAACACAATACAGGGCTATTCGGATTTCTCCGAGGACTCACTTTCGTCCAATTTCTGCATCTGAACTGTCCCCCGGAGGAGGAAGTGAGTCGGAATTTGAATCTGAGAAAGAGGAAGCCAGTATTCCCATTCCTTCTCAGGTTGATGTGTTTGAAGATCCACAGGCTGATCTCAAACCTCTGGAAGAAGATGCAGAGAAAGAAGGTCATTACTATGGAAAATCAGAGCTGGAGTCTGGGAAATTCCTCCCCAGGTTAAAGAAATCTGGAATGGAGAAGAGTGCTCAGACATCGCTGGATTCCCAGGAGGAGGCTGCTGGGACTCTGCCGGCTGGAAAGCAGAACCAGTGTTTGGAATGTAGCATGGATGAATCTCTGGAGATAGATTCAGAAAGCTCAGAAGCAAATTGTAAGATAATGGCACAGTGTGAGGAAGAAATTAATGATTTTTGCAGTTGCAAAGCAGGCTGTCAGTTCCCTGCTTGTGAAGAGAATCCACTTTCTTCCGGACAGCTGGAAGAGGTATGTATAAAACCTAGCTTGCCTGTATTTGACCAAGTATCAACCAGACAGTAATCCTG
This sequence comes from Dipodomys spectabilis, assembly GCF_019054845.1. Taxonomy (NCBI): domain Eukaryota; kingdom Metazoa; phylum Chordata; class Mammalia; order Rodentia; family Heteromyidae; genus Dipodomys; species Dipodomys spectabilis. Next base: position 347,148 of record NW_024871209.1, on the reverse strand, counting down.
GAATAGCCATATCAGACATGAAAGATAAGGTTAAATTTCTGGGAAACTAGCTGAAATGTCTTAGGGCTTACCTTTCTTACAAATTTACATTTTTTTATGGACTTAAAATGGATTTGACATTTATAAATTTGAAGTAGACAGACTTTCCTACAGAGAAAAGACATTTTCTCTTCAAAGAAATTTCAGCATACAAGTTTCTTATATAATATACATGTACTATGCTTTAAGCAAAAACTTAATGTATATAAGCATTTCAGATTTCAAAGTTCATGAACCAAGACATAGTTGCTAGCAGAAAGATTTTTTTTTTTAGGTAGCAAGCCTGTTCGATGTTGGTCAGGTGTATTAAAACTTTATTACGTGTAAAATACATTACATCTGGACAGTGTTCCCTAAGATATAGTGTGGTACATGTAAAAAGGAATCCACAAACCAAATGCCGCAAAACATATTCTACTGAGCATTAGTATAGGTATACCTGGCTTTATATGAAGTATGGGTTCTTGAAATTGAGAATTCTCTGATTGTCTATGAAGTAAGAGTTATTGTACCCTTTAAGTATATCCCTAAAAAGTGGTTTGAAGTTCAGTTGATTACACCAGAAATAATATTTAAGGCAATAACTTGTCTCACAAACAAGCTTAGCTACCTGTCTTGCTCACTTTTCAACTAGCATTTGGCATAGTCGTGGCTGGCCGTTTTCCAAAAGCAGCTTATTAAGCAGAGTTGAAGGCATTCAGAAGCCAGGCTTTCTGAGGTGGATAGCTGCTGTGTCCCTCCTCCCTTCCCCCTCCTTTCCTTCCTCTTCTCCCTTCCCCCTCGCTCTCCCCTCCCTCAGCATGCTGGCTCCACCCACACCTTGAGGCCCTCTGCACCAGGCACCTCCTTCACTGACAGTCCTACTTCTCTACTTCACCCTCACGCTGAATTCATTTCTCCCTCGAATTTTCCTGCACTTCTTGCCTCTTGTTTTATCACATTTTCCATGTTTTTTATGTACTTTCTGTCTTGTACTTGATTAGCAACTCCATATGGCTGTGGACCACACCTTACTCATTTGTTGAGGCTCTGTGCTTCAGTGTGCAGCTGTGAGAATAGGGGTCCCAGGAACTTGGAATCCCTTCTAGTCGGCCCATAGAGATGTGTAGAGTGATGAGTTCACTTCCACTGAAAAACCAAAATGTGAATGCTAAAGAGAACTCAGTAATGCTAGCCTTTATTTGTTGTTCATTGCCCCATTTTTCCTCCTTAAATATTCCTTTATGTACTTTGTATTTCACCTGGTTCCAGATTGGGAAGAAAGAAAAAGAGGAAAGAAGCAAGATTCTACATCATACCACTACCATATTCCTTCGCTTTCTAGTATGTTGATGTATTCATCTTATCAGCATTCTGGGCCTTGAGGTCTTAGCTTCCAGAGGATGTGTGGGGTTTCCTGAGAGTTGAGCTGCCGGTACTGTCAGCACCAATCTCTCCTAACATCACTATACGTTCAGGTTGACCTCATAGATCCACGTGAGGTATGAAGTTGAAGGAGTGACCTGAAGGGACAGTTTGAGACTAGGCTGGGGCTCAGACCTGGTGCCCTTGCCCCTGTCACAATTGGCTGGTCAACTTTGGGGCTCATAAAAGGAGATTCTTACCTTCCCTGGAGAACCTTTCCAGAAGGCAGTCTGTGAACTCACTTAAAAGTGACTAGTAGTCTCTGCACTAGAGCAAGAGGACAAAAATGTAGCCTTTCTAGTAGAATTGGTATTTGGGAAAATGAGAAGAATAGGATTTGTTTTTGGGTGCCAGTAGCTCATGCCTATCTATCATCCTAGCTACTCTGGAGGCTGAGATCTGAGGATTGCGGTTCAAAGCCAGACTGGACAGAAAAGTCTGCGTGAGACTCTTATCCACTGAAAAACTGGAAGTGGTGCTGTGGCTCAAGTGGTAGAGCACTAGCCTTGAGCAAATAGAGGTTCAGGGACAGCTGAATAGTACCAGCTTGCTTAGCATAGACCTGACCCTAGGTTTGAGCCCCCACTTCCCACAAAACAAAACAAATCAAATGATGGCTTTCTTTCACTCATAATTGATGCTTATACTACAAGTTATGATCTCCTTATGTTTAGAATTGAGAGCTAAACTAAAAACCACAAGATATAATGAACATGAGTCAGAATAGCAGTCAGTATTATGAGAATATTTGAATTTACATAAAGATGAGATAAATAGGTTAATCCATGGAAAAAGTCAAGGGAGAAAGATACGTAAACCCTGAGTTCAGGTCCCACAACTGACAAAAAAAAATTCACTTACGCAGCCTTTTCAGATGCCTGTGGCCTGCTTGTTTCACTGAGGTGGGAGCCCTGAGTGAGGGAGCATCGTTCTTGTCCATGAAGAGTTCATTCTGGTCTTCAAGAAAACCAGTCCAGCCAGGTGCTGGCAACCCAAGTCTGTAGTCCTAGCTACTCAGGAGACTAAGATCTGAGGAGTGCAGCTCAAAGCTTATCTCCGTTAGCCAGCAAAAAGCCAGAAGTGGGGGTCTGTTTCAAGAGTAGAGTGCCAGCCTTGAACAAAAAAGCTGCGAATGCAAGTCCGAGTTCAGGCTCTGGTACTGGCACACACAAAGTAAACAGGTTATAAAATGAGTTTGTAAATAGTTTACTTTCATTGAAATAGGCCATTGGTACATTTTGTATTAAGTTACAGGAGAGTATCATATTTCCCAGTAGCAACTGCTAGCACAAGTAAATCTGCCATCTGTGTTTCCTGTGTGGAAACACATACTTCCTCCTGTTTTCTCCTTTTTAACTAAAATGGCATGTTATTATAATGGCCTTTGATTTCCTACACGTTTCACTGTATGGATGTATGTAATCCCACTACCCAGTTCCTTAACCTTCAGTGCATCAGAGCCAACGCCATTTTAGGGACTGAGGTAGACTGGGAGATGGAGGTGAACCTGGACCGCTATTGGAACCTTGAAGAGCCTGCCCAGACCATAAGAGGTGTGGAAGGCCATTTGAACACACTTGGGTTGTACAGGACGTAAGGAGGGCGTAGGCTGCAGGGGGATGCCAGGTGGAGAGGCCTGGGTGGAAGTGTGTGTGGTAGGGACCATGGCTCTTTCATTGTGGGTGGAAGTAAGGACCAACACACTTGCAGTGTGCCGCAGGTCCTCAGCGTGTATGCCTTCTTGTCACTTACTCCATTGCTCCCTTAGCTCCAAAAGGAAGCAGGAGGCTCAGTTACTGCCTTCAAGAATCTCCTGGTCCAGTCAAAGAGAAGTCACTTAGACCCTACAGACGTTGGGCTGTGCTGCTAGAATGGCTGTGGAGGGCGGTGGGTCTGCAGTCGGAAAGGGGCTGTCCTGGTGATGTTACAACAATCCCTCGCATGCTGTTTTTCTTTTTTTTGGGGGGGGGGTCCGGTCGTGGGGTCTGAACTCTGGGCCTGGGCGCTGTCCCTCAGCTCTTCAGCTCAAGGCTAGCGCTCTATCACTTGAGTGACAGCACCGCTTCCAGCTTTTTTCTTGCTTATGTGGTGCTGAGGAATCGAACCCAGGGCCTCAGACATGCAAGGCAAGCGCTCTACCACTGAGCCACCTTCCCAGCCCCCCTATGCTGTTTTTCTGCAGGAGGTACAGGCTCCACAGGGTGAGGGGAGGGAGATGGCCAAAGCTTTCCCACGGCTCTCAGTCTCCACAAATGAGGGAAAGCACAAAGCAGGTGCTTTCCAGGCTGTGTTGTGCTCAGGATCTTCTCATATCTGTTGCTTTTTTTTTTTTTCACTTGCTTTTTTCTTTAAAGAGGTTAAGGTGGGCTCTAACAACACAGGCAGCCTTGGCAGAGGATGCTGGAACCCCATAAAGGTACTGCAGCATCTTTCTGCTCCCCTGAATAGGTAGGCTATTGAGTAAGAAAGAATGTAAGGCTCAGAGTCTTGGCTTCCTATACCTTCATCTTCTGAAGAACTCTGAGTGTAACAGGTGTTGCTAAAAATGTTTGTAGTTAGGCAATTTGGATGAAGCTTCTCTCTCTCTCTCTCCTCTTCTTTTTCCTCTTCCTCTTCCTCCCTTCCTCATCCCTCCACCCCCCAACCCCACACACATGCACTGTTTTCATTGAGTATTATCAAGTGCCTGCTGTGCCAGGTGCTAGAATGAATAGCAGAGAGGCTGTGTTTGTGTCGTTACCTGCTGCCTTTACAGTGAACACACTGACTTAGGTGCTTTATGAGAGTGTAAGGCTGTCCAGAATGGGGGCGTGGACACCAGGCACATGGTTAATTGGGGGTGCAGGGAGGAGTCAGACCAGGCAGGAAGCACTTGGAGGTGGGTGAGGGAGAAGATACCGGAGGCAGGTAGATCACCTCCTCTTGGTGATCTAACTCTCTTCCCTGACTCCAGTTTCCTCCTTAGTACTTACAACCAAACCAAGCTTAGTTCATTGTTAAACAGTAGGTAAGCAAAATATGGTTACATCTTTGCTTTGCAACCTAAAAATTGGGAATAACCGGCAGGAAAGAGTTCTTGAACTGACACCTATTTGTTGAACATAGTCAGCCAAGCATGAAACAAGACTGTAAATAACCTGCCATCGGAGCTGACATCCAAATGGAGGATTCTGCTGCAAAGACTCCTGAAACAAAGACAGAAATGGGTCAGCTCTTAGTAATGGGGTCAGCAGAAGAAAGAGAAGAAATGATGTGCTGAGTAATCACCCTAGATTAGAGGGGATTCTTCAGGTTTGTAGGCACAGTTATCTACTGTGTATCTGGTTAAAATACATAGTCTTGTCCTTAAGCTCCCAGTGAGTCTTCGTTGGCATCTGACCTCGTCTCCGTGTGTGACCCCAGTTCCTCAGTGGTGCCTTGACCTCTCCAGGCTCCTTCTTTACCGTGACCAGTCCTCCACCATTAACTCCCCTTCTCTCGCCCAAGTCCTCATCCTGTCTCATGAGAGGATTCACAGATAAATAAGCAGCATCATTAGGTCCTCAGAGCTGATGGGAACTCCAACAGGGGCCTGTTCCCTAAAATCCACATCTTTCCAGTATGCCGTGGTGAGAATTCTGCTACCCTTCCCTTAGTACTGCCCAGTGCCTCTCGCAGAATAGGTAAGGTCTTCCTGAAGAGGCTTAGGGTGCTGTGAACCGGGTGTCAGGTGTTGTTACCCACCTTTAACTACAGACTGTGCTGCTGGCCTCATTTACGTTCAGCCTCACCTGCTCAGTCCTCTTGACCCCAGCCCCTCGTGTCTAACAGTGCGATTAGGTCTCCTGTAGAATAAGCTGCAGGAGAAAACAACGAAGATTAGTTAACTGACCACTTTGGATAGACAGTACCATCCTCCTTTGGTTCCCAATTTAGGGGTATTTCTGAAAATTATTTTGAATAAAAATGAAAGCATGAAGTGTGTTTCTCAGTCACAAAATAGAGATAGGTTTCTGAGTCAAACAGTTTTAGACCCATAAAATAATTTAGAGTTAAAAGCTTAAACCTTTTAGAGAATTGATGATCATCAGCTATTGAAGTAGTTCAGGTTTTAAACTTGAACACACCTTTAAAATGATAAAGATTAAGTGGTAGAGGGCTAGCCTTAAGCTGAAGAGCTGAGGGACAGCGCCCAGGCCCAGAGTTCAAGACCCACAACCGACAAAAAAAAAAAAAAGGCATTAAAATGGTAAATATTTATCTGGAGTTTACAGGCCTCTCCGCTGAGCAGGCTGCTTCTACGAGCCCAGGCCCTAGCTCTGGGAGTGTTAACAGGCCTGCCACAGGCAGAGTAAAAAGAGCACAGGAGGGGTGAAGACTGGCACACCAGAATGTGTGTGCCAACCAGGCTGGCCACAGCCATGTGGGGTCTTGCCCTCGCTTCCCAGAAAGGTGGTGAGAGAGTCCAGTTAACCTTTGAGAGTTGTAGTTGTGAACGTTGGAGCCTGGATTCAGCCTTGGGTTGCTCTTGTGGGTCTGGACACCTCCCCCTGCTTTGGCCATGGGTAAGAGTCGTCACCCTTTGTCCTATTCTCTATCGTACCTCATTAACTCCAGAGCCCTGATTACCTGTGTGCACTTTGAAACCTAGAAATCTTCTCTAAATTGGCAGCATTTCTTGTCCGATTTTAAGCCTTGTTTAGTAGTTTGGGGTTTGTTTTGTTAAGATTTTTGTCCACTTTCAGAGTAATAGCTTTTTATGAAAACTTAATTTGCTACAAACATGTTGGCTTTTATCCTTGCCTTATCCAAAACAGTACCAAAAAACCTCACCAGTGTAAAAATCCTGGGCTTTGCTGTCCATAATTAATAATAGTTGGATAGTCTCTATCCTGCCAGTTTATAAACACTTTCTGTATTTGGTTTAATCTAAACAGTTTCCTGTATTGAACACTGATGTACAAGAAATGAATACAAATCAAGGAAAGCAGATGTGGTGGGAAAAAGCTTTGTATTCTCCTCTTTTTCCAGCATCAGAATGTGAAGGTAAGGAGATTTGTGTTCATTTACTCATTCAGATTTCAAATTCATTAGAGCAACAAATTCCTTTGCTAGGACTGTCAGTCCACGAACACTTAACTAGCGGTTTCTGTGGCAAGCATCTTTGTCACACACACACAGCACATAGTGATGAGGAGTGAGAACTGGATCCTGCTATTAACCTCAACAACAGGGCAACAGGGGACAGGTTGGAAATTCCTAATGGCCATGATGAGATGTGTGCTGCCACCAGTGGACACAGAGGAGGAAATAATCAGGAAAGAAAGCACAAGGGACTGGCAGGAGAAAAGAACAGGAGTCCAGAAGAGGAGCATGCAGCCAAGAGGCCTGCAAGATTAAAAAGAGTGAGGGTAGGGGTGGGGAGGAGAGGGATGCATTGAGGATGTTGAAGGGAGTGACATTGATCAAGATAGATTGTAGACTTCCTTGTTGAATGGCAACTCCTTTGTACAGCTGCTTGAAGATATTAAACAAAGCCAGCTGCTGTGGCTCCTTCCTGTGATCCTAGCAACTCAGGAGAGTGAGATCTGAAGATTGAGGTTCAAGGCCAGCCCAGGCAGGAGACTCTTATCTCCAATTAACTACCAGAAAACTGGAAATGAGCTCTGGCCTTGAGTTGAAGAGCTCAGGACAGCGCCCAGGCCGAGTTCAAGTCCCACCACTGACAATAAAAATAAACAAGGTCCCATGGGCTCAGCAGGTTGTCGCTGGGCCCAGCAGCAGATCATTTGGGAACCTAAGTGTGTTTGTCAGAGTTTCCATGGAGAAAGGATGGCTGAGGAAAGAGTGTCTGTGATTTGGAGGGTGTTACCATCAGGCGTATGCTTCAAACATTTGTAGCAACAGTGAAGAATCCAGAGCTGTGCTGCAGAAGCCCACTCTGGAAGCGCCTTTAGTAAGGAGCTGCCACCTTTAGCATAAGACTGCTTCCTTGTAGTGATTTTAACATATACCCCACTGATGGGTCCCTCAGCTCTGGGATGGCTGTCATCCTTAGTAGGAAGGAACCCAGCACCAACTTCTGGCTTTAGGTTCTCAGTTATCAAGGTTATACTCTCTTGGCAGGTGCCCATAAGTGATGCTATGGACTACTTCTGTCTGTGGCATAGAGTGGCTTGTGGAATAATTCAGTGGATAAGTGATAGTAGCCAGTCCGTGTGTGTGTCTGTGTTTGTTCACTTATGTGTCAGGGCCTGAATACATGGCCTCAGTGTGTTATCTTACAGCTAGCACTCAACCACTTGAGCCACACCTCCAGTCTGGCATTTTGCTGGTTAAGTGGACATAGAATTTGACAGATTTTTCTGCCCGGGCTAGCTTTGAACTGAGATCCTTGGATCTCTGCTCCTGCGTGGCTAGGATGACAGGCGGGAGCCACCTGTGCCTGGAGGCAGCCACTCCTTTGGATGATTAGATCCCCTGACCTGCCCAGTCATGACAGTATGAAATGTACTTTCTGTGGAGAGTCTGGGTAGTTCTAGCCTCAGGAGGAGGCTCCAGGTAGAAGACAGGTAGGCAGTAATGACTGAGCACATTCTGATGCTTCTAGTATTGGACATGATTGACACTGCTCAGAGTAGTGCCTGACTTGTTCTCTGGAAAGGCAGATTGTCCTCCAGTACACAGTCAGAGGGGCCCAGGCTGGGAAGTGAGACAGCCTGTTTGGGCTCCCATCTGGCTTGAGGGTGCATGCCCCTGGCACTCTCCCCCGTCCTCTTCTTGCTGAGTGGGTACTTCACTCAGCAGGTCATTCCTGCCTTGTACTGGGTACTGCTCTTGGCTCTGGGAATGTAGAGACAATCCCTGCCCTCCTCTGGTTAGGTGGGACTGCCTAGACTAGCTGCAGGGAGAAGTGCCAGACAGAAGCAGTGGCTGGACAAAGGCTGATGACACGGGCGTGTAAGCAGCCAGTTAGTGGAGAGCAGGCTCCAGAGGCTTTGACTGGTATGGCAGCACTCTCCAGCTGGCTTTCAGGATTTGGAAGGGTGTGCTGGCACTGGCATGTGTCATCCTAGCCATGTGGAGAGGGCCCTGAGTCAGGAGCAGGGACCATGGTTAGAGCCCAGACTTGAGACACAATGCTCAGTTGGAACTCCATGTTGCTGTGCCTAGTTTCTAGGTCTCCACAGTGATGGGGCCTTTGTGTGCTCCACTGGCTCCATTTGTAAGTAGAGTCCAGTCTGGGCAGCTGTGCAGAAAGGTACAGGGCACCAGACAGTGCCGGGCTTATCCCTTGAATTTACTCATGGTTGTTGCTGTGAGCACTGTGAGCTGCAGGGGCCTAGTTCTCTGTCCTAATGTCCTTCCTGGGAGAGAGGAGCATTCCTGGCCCAGCCAGGGCACAGCCACCTTTCCCACCACAGTCCTTCACCTGGACCAGCTTGGGCAAGAGCAGCTGGGTGGGAGTGTAGTCAGAAGGAGGAAGCAAGGCTGGGCCATCACAGGCCCCTGCCCTGTCCAGCCTAGCGTGGTGGTTGTGCGCATGTCAACTTCATGCACAGTGAGCGCCTCCTTGAAGGTGATGTGCTCAGAGTCTTCCGAGGGCAGGTAAGAGGTCTGGGACAGAGTTACACTGCAGGTGAGGAGCAGAAACTGGCATCAAGCCTGGGTTTTCCTAGTAGTTTTCAGTTGGCCACTGCCAGGTTGTGGAGAGTGATGCATACAGCCAACACAAGGTGAAAGGCTGCGAAGGTAGGCCTTGGCATGCACGGTCTCCCTCGACACCCAGTGGGGCTGCTGCCATGCCTCTGTGCACAGAGCATTGCATTGGTGCTGCTTCAAGTACCAAGGGACTTCCTGCCTGAGTATATGTCAGAGCTAGGCCCAAGTCCAGTCTAGCTAGTTTTCCTATGTGCCATGTCTTTCATAGCCACCGCCTGCATGAAGCCAGGGGACAAAGGCCAGTCTAGATTGAGACTAGTACCTGCTGGGGTTGTACACTGGAGTTACCTGGTTGCTTCTCAGAAGGCTGGACCGTCGCCTGCCTCTTCAAGCAGTTCTCGCAGTCTGTCTCTCAGAGTGCTACTGGTGACTCAGATGCTCAGCCTAGGCTGCAAACAATTGGACTTCTTGGAGCTGTTTGAGTCCTTCCTGCTTTGGGGGCCACTGCCTGGTACAAGGAGACTGGTTAGCCTCCTTCCTTGCACGTGGCACAGGTATAGGGAACACTAGGTTAGTGGGGGTTGCCAGGAAGAAGAGGCCAGGCCAGGCCTGTCTGGCTTTCTCCTTGCACGTCCCACACAATGTGTGCTGTTTCATGAGCACATCCGTAGCGTGTCACCGTCTGTCTCCCTTCACTCCATGCACTCTTGAGAGCACAGCCGCGTGAGCTTCCTTCTCCTGTGCTCCCCAGGGCACCCCGTCAGAGGCGCGAGAGCAGATTGGAGCAGGTCTCATATTGGACTGTGCTTAGAATGCCTGTGGTTTAGATCAGATTCATTAATAGTCTGGTCCAAGAGAGCATTTTTCTTGTGCATACCTTGCTGCCTGCCTTCTTTTAGTGCCTGCTTTAAACCTCCAAAGGGTTGGGAGATCTAACTTTTCAGTGAAAATGGAACAAAAATGTATGTTTCATAACTGTCTTAATGGAATTTCCCCCCTTTCCCTTTTTTCCCTTTTCCATTCAAAATGATTAAGAATGTTATACAAATGCCAAGGGAGACAATGGTATAGAAGAATATCCAGATGTTAAAGAAATACCCAGTAATGAAGAGCGTCTGTTAGATTTTAATAGGGTAAGTGGACTGTCCTCCTCCTTGCTGTTAACTTAGAAATGGCCACGGCTGCCCTCCTCACTGTAGTCAGACACCTGGGAGTCATGCGACGTACTCCCACCCCCTCCCCACCCCCATCCTCTCTGGCTTTTCCTTCGGGTTTCCCTCACCTTCTCCTTTGACCCTTTATGTCCAGCCTTCTCACAAAGTCCTCCATCTTGCTCTGGCCGCCTTGACACTGCTGCCGCGGGACATCTACATGGGAAGCTGGCCGGCCCCGACCTTCTTGAGCGGCACCTTTGCATCTGTCAAAGCACTTGCCAAGGAGCCTTTCTAGTGGCTTTTTCCTGTCTGTCGTGGCCTCTGAGGGACAGATCCTGCCCCCCCCCCCCCCCACCTCTGTCCCTCACCACACTGTCTGGGTAGCACTCTTGTTGGAGCCATGGCATTTGGTGCACTGGATAATCTATACATCGGTATTGTCAGAAAGGCTGGGTGCCTTGAAGGCAGGGTCATGGCCCGTGTCTGCCTTAGTCTCAGGCCTTCCTAGTTAGGCAAGAACGCAGGTGAATAAATCTAAGGAGACTCGTTTTCCTTCCCAGAGCTGATTGTCGGTGTTGGTTCAAGCCCTGTAAGAACTTCCTTCAAAGCACCACGTGACGTCTGTGCCTACAGACCTGTCAGTTGGTGGACTGAGGCTGCCCTGTAAGGAGGCTCGCAGACTCCTCCTTCCCACCAACCTCAAGCCCAGAGCTGGAACCACTCTTGCCTGTCTCTTCCTCCCTCCCTGCACATGCAGTCTGCCTACTGGCCTGTGCTTCACTCACCTCCACTTCATACCGCCCCTCTACTCCATCCTCTCATGCCTCCTCAGGGTCCTTCCTGCTTCTGCTTCTGCTCTCTAGCCACCTCTAGCCAGCAAGACAGTGGCCTCAAAATACCCTCACGTGGTAGGCACTGATGGCACGCCCATTTTTCCTGGAAAAAAAAAACAAAAACCCCAAAACATGAGCCAACTAAAGATTAAGAGCCATGTGGCTAAGATCATAGAACTGAACTACCAAGTAAGTGCAGTCCTGAGCCGGGAGCCCCTGTGCCCTGACTCTAGGACTCCACCCCCAACCCCTTCCCCGCACTCCTACCTGCTGCATAAAGCCCTAACTCCCTCTGGCCTGGAAGGCCCTGTGTGCCTTTGCCCCTGGCTCAGCAGTCTTGATCTCCCCTCCCTGGCCTTTCGGTGCTAGTGCTTTGGGCTCTCCAGCAGGGACAGTGAGAGTAGGGCTGGTAAGTGTGCTGTGGGGGTGGGGAGCGTTGCTGTGACTCACAAAGAGTTTCTACTTGCCTCGTGTCTGAGGGGCAAGACATGCTAACTCTCTCATGGAGGAATAGTCCCACACTAGAGAATCAACCCTATGCAGGGTGAGGTAATGCTGGGACCCATTGCAGAAACCTGGTGGAGGCCGCCCGCCCCCCCCCCAAAGTCCCACCTCTCAGCCACTCCCATCCTCCCCACCCGCAGTGCAGCATGAGCCCCAGGAGCGGCCACCTCCTGGTAAAGGTCTGTACCGGTCTGCACCCAGCACCAGAGCACTTAAACACTTGTAGAAAATTAAGGAATCCCTTTTAGCTACCCTTACACTGCCACACTGTCCACGTGACCCCGTGCAGAATTCATATTTGGGATCTTGATGGATTAGGGAGCAGAGGAGATTTTTCTCTAAAAAAAAAAGTGAAACTCCACAGAACACTAGTGATTTGTTCTTTCTTCTCTGTTTATCAGTGGGGTGTCTTAGCCCTTTGGAGGAGAAGTTTTGATTTTTGAACTGTTGAAAATTTGTTCTTGAATCTTAGGTGTCTTCTGTTTATGAGGCACGATGCACAGAAGAGAGAGGTTCTGGAGCAAAACCGAATGGCCTCTGCAGGAAGACGTACTCCAGCGCCAGCTCCGACTCCCGGGACTCTGGCTCCGAAGGCGGCCAGTGGGCGGGCCCCAGTGGAGAGGAGCTCTTCTCCCGAACTCACCTCTGACCCTGCAGAGTGGCTCCGCTCGTGTCAAACGATGTGTGACGGGAAATCGCCTTCTGTGAGGCCTGTTAGTCTAAAGCAGCAACTTAGGTTTCTTCTTCAATTAACTGATTCACATCAGTGATTCTCTTTCTCTTCTTGCTTATTTTAGAGTTGAGGACAGCTGTCCTGTTGAAGATTTGTTTCCCAGCTGTTCAGTTCTTGCTCTCTGAAGTAGACTAGACTGTGCTGTCCAGTGAAGAATGGGTGTGCATGTGCTTGTCTTAGAGGTGTCCCCGCGCCTGCATCGCAGCTGCAGGCCTTCCTTCCCCTCGCTGCCGCTGCTCCACCATGACCCACCCCCATAGCAGCGCCAGCAGCCGTGGCGCTGGCCAGAGACTAGCCATGTTCTCTGAGAGCCAGGAGATGGGCCCTTCCCTGCACTGGGCCAGGGCCTTTCTGAAGGCAGGAGGGAGGCATGGCGACTCATCCGCGGTCCTTCAGTGAAGCCTCATGGACTCTTGACTAGGACCCGCAAGGGTATGCGCTTAGAGACTTAGTAAACTACTACTGTGTTTTCTCTCTTAGAGTTTCCCTCTAAAGTATCACGGAAGAAACTATGACTTGTTACTCTTGCTAACTGAAGAAGCCAAGGATTTGGGGGGTGGGATAGGAGATGAGGCGGGGAGGGGTAAGGATGCCCCTCACCCACCCCTCAGCCCAGGGAGAGGCCCTTGGTTGCTGTTCATTGGTGACTACTTTGAGTTGTAGTCCTCAAAACTTGGAAGTTACAAACATTTGACATGCAAGAAGGAAGGCCTTATCACCCCAAAGAAATCTTGGCTGCTGCAGCTAGCTGCTTTGTAGCTGTGATGTAGTATAGCTTGCTTCTTACTTTGTGTTTGAGAGAATGTTCTGGGAAGTTCTGTGTGCTGTGGGCTGGGATGGGTAGAGTAATTTTTTCTGCGTATCGGTGTGACTGCTGTTCTGATCATCGCCTCATGTGACTTGCTTTCCAGTTGCCTTGGGTTCCCCCAAGGAGTCGGTGCATCTCGCAGGAGGCGTGTGCACGCACGCACGCACCGCCCACGTCCTCGAGCGCTCACCACACTGTGCAGCAGGGTGATGCGAGGTTAGGAGCAAAAAGTGCAAAATCGAAACATTCTAAATCATTTTCCTTTTTTAACCAGCTCGCTGTTTTAAAACAAAAACATCTAGCCTGTAAAATCAGGTTAGCATGTCTGTGACAGCAGGGATGTTGGAGAAAAGTCTGACAGCGTCACCACTGACTTGGGCAGGCAGTGGACACAGGAATAACGAGCTTATTGGCTGGAACTGAACTGCCCCACGAAGTACTTGGTCTGAAGCAGTTAAGTGTGTTGTGTTTTCTTAATTGACAACGTAGAAAGCAGCATCAATGCTGTGTGGAGCGCTGGAGTTGTGTGTGTCCTCACCATGGGAAGCCTGGATCGCTCTCTGGGGTCCTCACTGCCTGCTAGGGTTTATTTTTATACAGCATACCATCATCCTTTGACACTTTACAGTGGATGTGTGTGTGTGTGTGTGTGTGTGTGTGTATGTGTATGTGTGTATGTATGTGTCTGTGTGTGTGGGTGTGGGTGCGTGTGTGCATGTGTAAGGTTTTTTGTTGCACTTATTTATTTATAGACATCAGATAAGTTTTTATGTATTTTCTTTCTTCTAGAGCTTCCTAAAATTTGATTAGCATCTGCACTGAAATATCACTTAGTAACATCAAAGGCAAAAAAAAGGATTGGAAATTGAAAATTCCTAAAATCACTGCAGTGACCATTATCCTAGGAATCGTTGCTTATGTAGCAGAGACCAAATAAATAGATTCCGACACAACCTTGAGCTCAGCTGATTTTGGACAGCTGCTGCTCGTCATGAAAGGGCTCCAAAGTGACAAAGGGGCTGACACCCTCCAGCGTGGGGGAGGGGCTATCGAACGCCTTCCGTGGGGGACGGGAAGGCTGATGAGCAAAGGATCGACAGAGTCTATTTGTTTTCATAGTGAAGTGGCTAAAGCTCAGAGGCTTTTAGCGCAGAGTTGAAAGTGTGGTTTTTAAGTTTTGTGAATGATCACAAAAAGCATTAAAAACAGTTGGCAAATGCTGAGCGCGCTATGGTGTGGCGCATACATTATGCCATGGTGTGACACGCTCACTGGTGTGACATGCTCACTGTGATGTGCCGTGCACACTACCCTGTGGCACACTGCTCTGTAGTGTGGCAGCACTGGTGTGACGCAGGCTGCATATCCATAGTACTGAGGTTTCAGTTTTCCATTCCTGCGCTCAGATTTTTTTTTCCGTGGTTGTATTGTTCTGATTTCACGTACACCAGAGTAACTGATTTTTTTTGTTTGTTTTCTTGTGGAGTTAACACCAAATAAAAAAAATTTAAAAACAGTTTGCTGATATTATTTATGATACAAAAGATTTCAAGAAACTCGGCCTCTTAACTGAAGAACCTAAGAGTGTAAATTACCTTATTATATGGAAAGCAGGTAACTTCCTTACAGAGGCCCAAAAGCTGGAAAGGGGAGTGGGTGGGGTCTATTGAGCAATAAGCTGACTTTTTATCCCAGCACACGCGCGCGGTAGTCCTGATCCTCACAGAGGTAATAAAACTGCTTCTTTGTTTTTCTCTGGAGAAAAAAAACAGATGTTTACACATCTAACATGATTGGTGTCTGTTATGAAAAGAAGTCTGTGTATGCTTAAGAGCGCATATGGGGAAATGCAGACGCCTCCATTCTTCACCCCCTGTGCTGCAGAGCTGCCACCGCCCATGGTTGAGACAGGAACTCGCTCTGTCCCTGACGTGGAGGCTCAGCAGTCACACAGCTGTGTGGTTACAGTTGGATTCTCGGCCATCGTGAGGTTTAGCATTGATCATGGTTCAGAGCATTTTTCTGTGTATTCACTACTGAATGCTATTCCTGTGGGCAGCCTTGAGCGTGTCTGTCCTTGCTGGTGGGCACAGCTCCCGTGGGGAGATCCTGGGCTGCCATGGCCCGATGGCTGGTGTCCTCTGGAGCAGGCTCTGGCCACCATCTGAGGTGGTACACGCCTTTTTCTCCACGCTGTAGCATGTACTTCATTTGAGCCATTTGAGGAAAGTTCTTGTTCTCAGTTTAGCAGTCACCTTTCATGGAGGGGGTGGAGGTGGGGGTGAGGGGGCTCCCTAGAGGACTAAATTTTGACTTACTGCTTGTGCCTGTCCTGTTTTAATACTTGAAAATGCTTTCTCTACCTTATGACACCTATTTTCCCATGGTTTTTGTTTGTTTGTTTTGTTTTTTGCCAGTGCTGGTGCTGTCTCTTAAGCTTTTTGCTCCAGGCCAGCATTCTACCACTTGAGTCACAGCACCATTTCCAGCTTTTTCTGTAATTAATTGGAGATAAGAGTCTCAGTGGCGGGCTGGGAAGGTGGCTCAGTGGTAGCGCGCATGCCTTGCATGCCTGAGGTCCTGAGTTCGACTCCTCAGCACCACATAAGCAAAAAGAAAAAAGCTGGAAGTGGCGCTGTGGCTCAAGTGGTAGAGTGCTAGCCTTGAGCTGAAGAGCTGAGGGACAGCGCCCAGGCCCAGAGTTCAGGCCCCACAACTGGACCCAAAAAAAAAAAAAAGAGTCTCAGTGGCTTTCCTGCCCAGCTCACTTCGAATCGTGATCCTCGGACCTCAGCCTCCTGAGTAGCTAGGACGACAGGCGTGACCACCGGCGCCCGCAGAACCCGTATTCTTTATGCAGTTTACCACTGAAAAAATGAAGCTTAAGGATGGGACCTCATTTTCCCCAGGCCACTTCCAGCCACCTTGATAATTTGTGAGCCCTCCATGTTCCCCAGATCTGCCTCTCAAATAGCTGGGATTACAGATGTGTGTCACTGTACCTGGCTTGGTGTTAAGCTGCTTTTGGCTTTGTGATCTTGGGTAGGAAGGGTACCTTGTACTTAGAGAAGTCTCTGAGTGCTGGATCATAATTGGCCAAGACTGGCTTGAACTCTTACCCTCCTTAGAGTGGACCGGTGGGACCCTCTTCCTGGAGACACAAGGATGCGTGTGTGGCTGGCAGTGATACAGTCACCCAGCTGCTGTGGGCACCCAGGAACATGGGACGCGCTGTGCTCAGCCTTCAGCTCAGTGCGCCCTGGGTGTTGAGGGGAAACCGGCTCCACAGGACGTGAGGTGTGTTTAAAGTCACGCAGGTCCCTGGCAGGGCCAGGGCTCCAGCTGAGCGTTGTGACTGCAGGGTGCATTCGGCGCGCCCACACCGCCACCTCCAGATGTCACTCTGCACGTTGGGAGTAGGTTCTGACCAGGATGCCCTCTCCAGGAACTGCGGGCAGGTGGGGCTCACAGGCCCGTCACTGGGGTACACCACGAGATCCCAAGGGCCAATATGATGTGTCCCAGGACTGAGTGTACCCCGTGCTCCCTCAGTGTGTGTGTGTGGCAGGGGGAGCCTGGCCAGAGCAGAAGTGCAAAGGGAAAGTTACCCATGACCAGCTACACAGATCAGTCACATACCTGTGGGTGTCTCCAGGGAAGAGCACCCCAACAGGAAGCCTGTGGCTCCCCACCAACCCCTTGCCTGTCTGCGCCTGCTCCCCCGGCACACGAGTTGCTCTGCCAGGCACTGTGGTCCACTCGAGTGGCACAGGGCGGCCGTGGGGACGGGCCTCTGCCTCAGGCTTGCGGCTCCGGCCCTGCTGCTGCTGTGCCCTGCTGCCGGGTGGCCCTGAACATGAGCAGGAATGGGAAGGTAGCACACAGCGGCCGCAGGCTGTGCTCTGAGCACGGATGTCACCTGGGCGCCGCCCGCCAGCCACCACCGCTGGTGTGGTAAGTGGGCACCATTGCCAGGGTTGTCCCAAGGGAGGGGGCTGGTCTGTGGGTCAGGGTCCTTGGTGTCTGGAAACTGCTGCAGTTGGCCGGCTCTACAGAGGTAACCCCTGGCCAGCTAGGTGCTGGCCACAGCCATGTACCATCATGTGACTTGCCCAGGCACACCCTCGAGCGAAGTCACACCCACACCCTTGAAGACAGGAAAGCTGCTTCTCTGGCCATCCCAGGGACTCCATCTGACTCCCAGTGTGCTGGCTTGGCCAGAAGATGGGGCCAAGGGCAGCATCAGATCCACGAGTGCGCGTTGGCGCAGGGCCGAGGAGCTCCGCCCAGACCACCCAGCCTGTGGAGGAAGAAGGCGGGCAGCCGGGCACCTCACCTAAGGCCCACTTGGAGTCTCGGGCAGGAGAGCCTCTCCCACAGATCTTGGCACAGATGTGCGGGTGAGAGAAGAGGGCACGGGGCAGGCTCGGCACGGAACTCGTTTGGTTTTGCAAGCCCAGGGTGGGTGGCAGGTCCTGAAGGACGAGGGACCCGTTTCACTTCCAGGAAACACAGGAGGCTCTGTCTCCGCCCCAGGCTCCCGCACACCCCAGCGGATGGCCCTGTTGCCTGCTGGGCAGCACCCCACGGAAGGCCCATCAGCAGGGCACAGTGCCACACACAGAAAGGCAGCTTGGAGGGAGGCGCCGGGTGACAGGAACAGGATCTCCCCTCCTTCCCCCAGAGCCGGGCCTGCCTCTGGCCCAGGGGAGCAGGGAAGCAGCTCGGGGGTGGGCCACACTGCCAGTGCGGGCTCATCTCCAGTCCTAGGGAGATGGTCTCCCACAGATAAGTGCCGGGCATGAGTGGATGCGCGGTGGGGCTGTTGCCCCCTCTGAAGCCAGTGGCAGGAGCCATTTCATGCCCTCCACTTGGGTATTGGGCTGGGGCTGGGGAGCTGGCAGGACAAGTTCGCGCAGGGCCTTGTATGCCTCCGGCTGCCAGTGTGGAGGTCCTGTGACGGGGACTGTGTATGCCATGGGTGAGCAAGTGCTCTCCAAAGCTGGGTAAAGACTGCTAGAGACGGTGCCAGTTGCTCACACCTGCCATCCTAGCTACCCAGGAGGCTGAGATCTGAGGATCACAGTTCAAAGCCAGCTGGGCCAGGAAAGTCTGGGAGACTCCTTATCTCCAATGAACCACCAGAAAACCAGAAGTGCTGTGGCTCAAGTGGTAGAGTGCTGGCCTTGAGCTGAAGCACTCAGGGACAGCACCCAGGCCCAGAGTTCAAGCCCCACAACCGACCAAAATTAAAAATAAGAATGTGCTAGAACTTGTGCAGTATTTCGAAGAAGGCTGTCACAGAGATCTAGATGGAGCGTGGATAAGTGGTAAGACAGGTCACTCATGATCACTGTGCCCAGGAGCCTTTCTCAGGCCAGTCTCCTGTAGAGAACATGGAGATGACCCACCCACCTCCCAGACAGTGCTGATTGGGCTTTCTCAGTTGTGAAGCCCTTGGTCAACCATGTGAGAGGAATTGAAGCATGCTGCTATCACATTGAAAACTGGTTAATTGAAAATTAATACAGTGCTCTACGCTGCAACCCCAATGTAAACTAGCCTCAGCGGGTGGCCCGTGGAACCACAGCTGAACAAAATAAAAAAATCCAAGAGCAGCTGAGAGCCTTTAACTGAGAGTGCAGTCATACATACCTGTAGTCCCAGCACTCAAGAGGCAGAAGCATGAGGAGCACCTTAGACCCTGACTCAAAAATAAAAGCTGGCTGGATATAGTGACTCAAGCCTGCAATCCTCACTAGATAGGAGGTAGAGATCGGGTTGTAGTCGGAGGTCAGAAGTTCACGAGACTCCATCCCAACCAACTGTTGGGCTAGATGTTGCATGCCTGTAACCCCCAGTGACAGAAGTAGGAGGATTCCAGCCCAGGCTTGCCCAGTCATAAAGTAAAACTCTACCTAAAAAATAACCAAGGTGGGCTGGGAAGGTGGCTCAGTGGTAGAGCGCTTGCCTTGCACGCATGAGGCCCTGGGTTTGATTCCTCAGCACCACATAAGCAGAAAAAAGCCAGAAGTGGCGCTGTGGCTCAAGTGGTAGAGCACTAGCCTTGAGCTGAAGAGCTGAGGGACAGCGCCCAGGCCCAGAGTTCAGGCCCCACAACCGACAAAATAAATAAAATTACCAAGGCAAAAAAGGGGGCTAGAGGTATGGCTCAAGTGGTAGAGCAGCTGCCTAGCAAGCACGAAGCCCTGAATTCAGTCTCCAGTACCACCAAAACCAAAATACGTAGTTCATAGGTGCGTACCTATGACCCCAGCTACTTGGGAAGCAGAAATTGGGTGGATTGCAGTTCTAGGCTAGCCAGGGAAGGGAGCTATCTAACACATAAATCAGGTTTGGTGACTTGTGGTGTCAGCTACTTGGAAGGCCGCCATTGGCAGAGACTGTGGTGGGAGGCCAACCCAGAGCAAAACTGTGCTATCTTATTAGGAACATAACCAAAGCAGAATGGGTTGGTAGAGTGGCTTAATGGTAGAGCAGCTGCCTGGCAAGTGTAAGGCCCTGAAATCAAACTGCCAAATAAAAATAAATTTGTAAAGAGGGCTATGTTTGTGGCTCAGTGGTCCTGGGTTTTATTCCCAGTGAAGTAATACACACATACAAAATAGGGTAATAGAAGATATTTGAGAAATTGCTTATTTTATTAGATATGCCAACGATATTATCATTATGCTTTTAAAAAGCTGAACTACTGCAGAAACTGAAGTGTTTTTGTATGAACTAGAATCTACATTGGGAGAATCTAGGAAAATGGGAGAATACAGGGGAGACTGGCAGTGATGAGTCTCTCAGGATCCCCATACCGTCTTGTTTCACATGGTTTTGGTATCTTCTATCACACATATTACCCACAAGCGGTTACAAACGGAAGTCAGGGTCAGTGGGGGAGCTCACTCTGAAAGGCAGAGAAGCCACCACTGTCGCCACCAGTGCCGGACTCAGCCTGGGGAAGGGCCCGGACACAGGACTGACCTCCCGAGTTTTCTGTAGGCCTGCTACCTCTTGGAGGCAGAGCCACTGCAAGCCTGCCCACCAACACTTCCTTTCCTTTTGTGTATGCTTGGGCCTGCACTGGGGCTTGAACTCTGAGCCTTGTGCTCTTGTTCAGCTTTCTTGCTCATGGCTGATGCTCTACCATATGAGCCGCGTCTCTAATCCAGCTTTTTTTTTTTGCTGGTTTTCCTGCCTATTATGCAAACATCCTTGGCCACAGGATCAATAAGTAGGGAGGTCCCAGGTTGGACAGATGCGGGCAGGCTCCTTGCAGACGTGGCTGAGGCTGTGGTCACCCTTGTGACCCTGCTACCGGGCACCCCGTGAGCCATCCCTTCCCAGTTTTCATCAGTTCACAGAGACTCCATTTTCATTCTGCCAGCTTTCAGCCTGTGCTCTCCCCCACACACTTCCTATGTTAAAACCAGCCCCACGGTAATTTGCCTGGAAATGATTAGGTGATGAAGTCATCTATCTGATAGATTAGATCAGATTGGTGCCCTTATCAAAGGACCCTCAGCCCTTCAGCCCCTAAGAACACATTGTAAACCTGGAGGCAAGTCAGCCTGCGGAACTGTGGGAAGTAAATTTCTGTTATTTATAAGCTGCCAGTCTGTGGTACTTGGTTAGGCCGATCTGAAAGGGCTAATCCACAGGACCTTTGCACAGGTTATTTCCTGAGGCCTCTTCTCTTTTCCTAAGCCTTCATGTTGCAGCTGACACTGGGTGTGTCTGTTGCGGTGCTGTTTGTCACGGATGTAGCTCCTGTAGTTTATGGGAACATTCAGTGACCTCCACAGCACCTGCAGTCTGTGTGCCCAGGGTAGGGGCTCCGGACACACAGTGAGCCGTGCACACGGCCTGTCGTGACGCCCTCCAAGCCCAGCCTCCCTGCCACCATGTTCCACTGATGATGAGATATGTGAAGACTGCTGCAGGGACTCGGACAGTAACGCCAGGGCCTTACAGCAGTGCTGAGTGCCTGCACTGAAGGGAAATTTTCTGGGGACATTCCTCATGGTTGACTCCGTTCCCCAGGTCTGCTCTATGCAGCCACCTGTTCTATGCATGTTCAGGCTCCCGCAGTGCCTCGTGCCAGGAAGAGTTCTCAAGCCTCCCTAGGAAGGCCGGTGGCTCAGCGCGCCCTCCCTGGACATCCCAGATGCTTCCTTGCTTTCCATCACCTGTGCATGAACAAATGCTCAGCAGCCTGCCTCCGACACTGAAGAGCTTCCCGCTCTCACGTACGGGGGGGGGGGGGTGTGTGGAGGGGGAGAGGCACAGGCTCCTGGGGAGAGGCTGCTGAGGCCCCAGGCTGGGTGGAAGAGCAGAGGGGGTTCTGCCCGGGCTCTGGCCTCCTCTTGCCCTGGGCCTCACTTCTCCAGGCCGATCAGCCTACCTTGCCTTCCTCCTGCCTACTAAGGCGGGCCGTGGCCTGGTGGCTGCTCTCCACCCGAGACTCGCCTCCTCGAGCTCCGTGTCCACCTGGGACAGCCCAGAGAGGATGGGTGTGCCGGGCAGCGCGCGAAGCCGCCCATGCTGTCTGCCTCCTTCTGGGCACTCAGTGGTAGGGAGGGAGAGTGGAGGACAGTGGCGTGGAGGCAGGGATCCCATGGGTAGAGACAGCGTGGAGCTGTTGCCTTCTCTGCCCTCTCGCCACGTGTACCACCAGAGGCTGAGGCAGGAGGACCAAAAATTCGAGGCCATCCTGCACCACCACATAGCAAAACTCTTCTCAAAACCACCCTAGAAAGCCTCCCCGTTCCCCACCCACTGCCCCGTGGGCAGAGTGGCCAGGACTGGTGGGATGAGATCCAAGGGAGAGGCTGGTACCAGAGCCAAACTCGAGGTCTTGGCTGCTCATGGCTGGTGCTCCACCACAGAACAATGCCTCCAGCCTGCCTTTCTGCTGGCTCACTGGCAATGGAGCAGCTTGGATTACCAGTGTGAGCCACCAGTGCCCTGCTTCCCTGGAGGTTCTGAGAGATTTAGGGTAGAGATTTAGTGACTCCTTGTGCTCACCTGGCATCCTGGTGCCCAGCACAGTGCCTGACCTAACACGTGGGAAGTGCTGAGGGACCCTTAGGGTAGAGACCAGGGATGGACCCTGAAATGGGGCAGCAGAGGGGAAGTGGCGCTGCCACTCTCCCCCTTCACCCCTACACAGGCTCCCTGTGGACCTGACTCATGCCGTGTCTAAGTCAGGCTTTGCTCTTGGGTGGCAGCAACAGCAGACTGCTGGAGGATGCCGTTACTGATGGGCACTGGTGCTCACGCCTGTAATTTTAGCTACTCAGGAGGCTGAGATCTGAGGATCGCAATTCAAAGCCAGCCTGGGCAGGAAAGTCCGTGAGACTCTTTATCTCCAATGAGCCACCAGAAAACCAGAAGTGGCACTGTAGCTCAAGTGGTAGAGACTAGCCGTGAGCTACAGAGCTGAGGGACAGCGCCCAGGCCCAGAGTTCAAGACCCATGACCGACAAAAAACAAAGCAATGCTGCTCTGGAGATTCCTTTGGTGAGCTGTGACACAAAGCCCTCTGTGCGTGTCCTCAGAGCCTGAGCCTGGCCTCTTCTTTCTCTGACGCATCAGTGTGACCAGAGGGAATCTGTGCCCATGCCTCCTCCTGCCCTCTACCCCAGGCTCTGGAGATGGGCATTCCTGGGTTGGGAGCCAGTCCCTCCTGAGTTAAGCCTCCCAGAATCTGGGTGCTGAGTTCCCAGAGCAGCCGGAGAGTGGGGCACAACCCGGTGGTCCTCAGCCCAATCGAGCGTGGTTGTCTGTGGTGATGCCAGCCTCTCAAGGGGGTGCAGGTCTTGTGTTGCTTCGGTCAGGTTTTGGGGGGAAGGGTGAAGATCACCCTCCCATGGCCTTGGGCACTGTGCTTATGTTTGTGGGCCCATCCTCCTTGTTTGTGGGGACATTTAAAGTTACAAAACGTACAGGTGAAGATGCTGGGGTGCACTGGGTACTTCCTCTTTTACCCCTATACTTTTTTCCCCTCCTTCTCTTCCTTCTTCTCCTTCTGTACTGGGGATTGAACTCAGGACCTCGAGCTTGTTAGGCAGGTGCTTAACCACTTGAGCACACTCCAGGCCTTTTAGCTTTGTTTTCTGGCTTGGGCCTGGCTTCTCACAGTGTTCCCCTTATCACTGCTGGGAGTGGGTGGTGCTGTGGCCAAGAGCTTTCCAGGCATGCTAGACACTGGCAAAGCTAGGTGGACAGTTTTGGGTTTTTTTTTGCATTTCCCTGTTGGATCCTGGTGACAGGGTAGGAGGAAAGGCTGTCTGTCTTATGGAGATAGAGGTGCAGGGGGAGGCGGGTAGAGAGGCTTTCTGGATGCCTGAGGCATTGGCCAGTGACGTAAGGGTCTGATGGACTTCCTGTCTGTATCAAGCAAGGGCTTTACAGTCATCCCAGGAACCATTGGGGTTGGCGTCCTGGGAACCGGTAGAGCCTGCAGGAGCCGGCCAGGCTGGGGCCCCAGGCCCAGCTGACACCTTGACAGTGTTCTCTCAATTCCAGGGACCAAGGAGTGCTAGGTTCTGAGAGGTGAAGTGAGGTGACACAGATAGCCACACATCTCAATCCTGTTTGTTGCTTTTAATTTTGCTAGGCTCAGATTGCTGTGTGCCTTTACCTAGAATAGTTCTGGGTGCTGAGGAGAATAAGGTAAGACATAGGTCAAACCCATGGGCAGGGGAGGGGATGCTGGGCTCTTGGGGGGGGGGGGGGTCTTTCTCCAGCAAAACGCTGGCGAGTGAGTGGAAAGGCCGATAGGGGGCGCCAAACGCAAAGCTTTGCACCACAAGCCTTTTGGTTCTGGACATTGGACCATGGCTCCTGATTGTTGTAAACCCTCCAGACTCTCAATCAGGCTGGGAAGTAGTTAGGGAGTCCCAAGAAATGCTGTGAAAGCCATCCTACTAATCTCATGTGCCCAGTTCTACCTGAGCCAGCACTGGGCAAGGATCTGCCCTCCTGTTAGTGTGGAGGAGCAGGGACAAGACCTGGTATTGTTTTTGCTTAAAATCACCAGGTTTAGGCTTTTATAAAGCTTCTATTAGACACCAATACTCTGCTTTCTTGTATTCCACCAAGAGGTGGTTATTATTATTTTTTAGAATCCTTCCTACTATCACTAATAGGTGCTAAGCAATTTTACAGCAGTGAGCTGGGGAAGAGACAAGTTAGGGGTTTTGTGAGCCACCCCCAATGACCCTACCCCACACAAAACGAATTCACTGCGTGTCTCCAGGTGTTGGGCTGACATGATGCTCTTCCTGACTCTGACTGGTCCACTCGAGTCCTGGGGTCGGCTCAGCTATAGTGGGCTCTTGGGTTTCCCCTTTGGTGATTCCTGGTCTAAACCCAGGTCTTCTTGGTGGGGCCACAGCAATCTGACACATATGCAACTGGCCCAGGAGGAATACATGTGATGAGCTTGCTGGGTCTGGTTCACAGAGCTCACCTTCTAGAGGATCAATTACTTCTCCTACGGGGGGGCCAAGCAGCATCGCCAAGAAGCAGGCATCTGGCGGGGAATTCTATCTGAATTCATGCTCTGCTCTGTGAAACGGATTCGATCACAGCCTTCCCGCCCCCCCCCCCCCCCCCCGTTAGATAGAAATAACACACACAGATGGCAGGCCGTTCTGCACCTTACCCAGCTTCCAGAACACTCGTGAAGCCCGACCTCACCTCCACGGGCGCGGAGCGCTGATGAGAAGCCTTCAGGGAGTGGAGATGGCGCCAGGCCCCAGGTGAGCGCACCACGGAGGAAGCCGAGAAGCCCCCTCTGCGGACCAAGAGGTCAAAGCCGCGCCCGGGGCCGCGGAGGCCGCCCACCCCGGCGCGCGCTCGCGCGGCCTCCTCCCTTTGTCCGGCACGGCGCGCGTCCCTCCCGCACCTGCGGGCAGGGGCGCCCCATCGATGCGCTCCGCCGCTCGGCTCCCCACGCCTGGTCCAGCCCGCTCGTGCCCCTTCCCCCGCCCAGCCGCTTCCCACTTCCAAGATGGCCGCGGGTGGAGCCGACCAGGTGAGGGAGCCCCTGTCGCGCTCCTGCGCCGGCTCTGCGGGTACCCGAACCCTCTCAAGGCTTTTCCGCGCAGCTCCGCTCGGACCCGGGACAGCAAAGGGCCTGAGACGCTGCACTGAAGCCGGGCGGGCATCTAGCGGCCGGAAGAGGGGCGAGCGGGCGAGCGACGCCGAGCTCCGAGCGCAGCGGCGGCGCGGCGGGGGGTGACGGGCCGGGCGGAAGAGCGGGCTCAGCCGAGGGGGCGTGCCCAGGAGCGGGGGCGTGGCCATGCGAGGGCGTGGCCGGGAGGGGCGTGGCCGCGCGGCGGCTGGCGCGCACCTGCCACGGACGCGCTGCGGCGGCGCGGGCCCAGCCGGCTGCGGGTCCCGCTCGGCTGGGGCGCGGGCCCGGGATGGCGTGTGAGCCGCGCTGACGGGGTACTGGGGGCTTCGGGAAGGCCGGGCCGCGAGGGGCGCGCCTCAGGCGGGGGAGGGGGCGCGGGGCCGGCCCGGCCGCGCTCCCCCGTCCCTCGCGCCATGGCCGGAACTCGGCAAAAAGTTTCTCCCTCGGACGCGGGTCTCGGAGCGCCCGCCAAGGGAGAGCGTGCGCGCCCGGGCGGAGCCGGCGGGGCGCCCCGTCCGTGGATCTCCGTGTCCGGCCGCGGAGGTGCCGGTGGGCCCGAGGCGGGGGCCCCCGCCGACCCCGGACGGGACGCACGGGAGCCCGGCCGGGAAGCCCTGTGCGTCGTCAGGGCGAACCCGAAGCTTTGCCGTGGGGGGTCAGTGCGCCCCCAAACCTGGGCCGCCTCGGCCCCGCTCGGGCGTCGCGCGGGCGCGGTGGGACCCGGGGGGACCCGGTCCGGCCCTCCGCTCCCCGCCCGCCCAGCACGGCTGTGGGAAGCCGGGGTCGCCGCCGGGGAGGTGCCGGCCTGGGGGTCGAGGCCCCGGGGGAAGAGGCCCGTGGTCCGCCGGTGGCGCTGCGGGCTCGGCCCAGCCCACCTCACCCCCCACCTCCGCCGACCCCCAGCCACGCACACTCCGCTCTTTAAAAGTGACGGTTGTGGCTCGCGTGGCTCACGGCTCAGAGCTACTGACCTTCGTGTTCCAACCTTGACACAGGCACACGTAGACATTATTAATACGCGGTCTACAGGAGAGAATTTCAAAGGCAACTGTGTAATTCAGGGCTGGGTTAGAAAGTTCTTGGGCCCGGCTTATGCTTGACTGTGGGACTGGAAAGCCTTCAGGGCTGGATTAGCTTGGCTGAGGTCGGGAGAGCTGTTAGTGGCAGGAGGAAGCTATACCTCCAGCCTGCGTACACACACAGTGGCTGTTTCTGGGCCTGCTTATGCAAACGTGTTGCTAAAATTGTGGGGCTGAAGTGGCTAGTCCTCTCTTGCCCAGAAGAATAACACCAGCCAGCATCTCCAAGGCTTAGCTCGTGCTGAGGATCTGTGTGCATTTCTTTCCTTAATTCTTGTCAGTAAGGTGTCCCCATCTTACTTCAAGGAAACAGAGGCACAGGGAAGTTAAGAAAGGAACTCAAGATTACACAACCGGTTCCTGGATTAGCCTGGATTTGAATCCAGAAAGTCTACTTCTAGAGCCTGAGCTATTTTTCCTATTTTATTTTTAAAATTTACTTTTTTCAGTACTGGAGTTTGAATTCCGGGCCTCTAGTGCCTGCAGGCATTCACTCACTTGAACCACAGTCCTTAGGTCTTTTTGCTTTGCTTAGGTTTTGAGAGTCTCATGTTTCTGCCTGGGGGCTGGCTGTGACAATTCTTACCCTAAAGACCAATCCATTTAAAAAAATGACTTGCCTGGCACTAGTGGCTCACGTTTATAATCTTCGCTATTCAGGAGGTTGAGATCTGAGGAGTGAGGTTCAAAGCCAGCCCTGGCAGGAAAGTCCGTGAGACTGTTATGTCCAGTGAAGCACCAAAAAGCTGGAAGTTGAGCTGTGACTTCAGTGGTAGTGCTATTCTTGAGCAAAAATGTTCAAGGACAGCACCTAGGCCCTGAGTTCAAGCACTAGGACCAGTGTGCATGCGCGCGCGCCCCCCCCCCCCCCCAAAGTACTTTTACAGTTGATCTTTCCTCCCTGTATAATGCAAACTAGCCCATTCTAGGCAATGTGTGGTAGTGCAAAGGGTATGACCCGTCATGCTAGGCAGGATGGCTGCACTTGCTTGCTTGTACTGGCCCTCAGGGTGGCATGTGCCCTGGGATGGTGACTCCAAGCAATTCGGGTGGTGGGGTGTTAACCAGATTATGGATGGAAACACCAAATTCAGTGCCTGGCAGGCCGGAGTAGCTGATTGCCTTTCCTGCCTCCACCAGGACTGGAGTTAAGGAAAAAGGCCCATTGGTGCCTGTAGAGCCTCTGAAGAGGAAGCGGGGCTCCATGGGGTGGGGACGGGGTGGGGGTGGGGTGCTCGTCCCTGGCCTTCCTTGGTTCCATGGTGTGATGGGTTCCCCTGACCTACCTTGTGCTGCAAGTGCAGCCTTGTGGAAACATGGGGGACCTTGAGGCCTCGCTGGAGACAGAAGATTCAGGTGGGGCCCGTCCAGGAGACCTGGGCAGGAAGAATATTCTTCATGAAGTGTAAGATGGAGAGTACAGGGGCTGGGAAGGTGGCTCAGTGGTAGAGCGCTTGCCTTGCATACATGAGGCCCTGGGTTCGATTCCTCAGCACCACATAAGCAGAAAAAGCCAGAAGTGGTGCTGTGGCTCAAGTGGTAGAGCACTAGCCTTGAGCTGAAGAGCTGAGGGACAGTGCCCAGGCCCAGAATTCAGGCCCCACAACCACCACCACCACCAACAAAAGGTGGAGAATACAGCCTGATGTTCTGTATGAGAATTGTAGGAGGGTCCTGGTGTGACTGGCCTTTGTCATCAGCAAAGCACGGCCTTTGAGTCACAGGATTGGGGTCCAGCCCAGCTCTCCTTCTGCAGGCTGCACACCTCTGTTTCCTCCTGTGTGCACTGGGACAGTACCTAGAGCATATCATTGTTGAGAACCTTTAAACAGAATGGCACATGGTGCCTGGTCCACATGAAGTTAGTTTGATGATGATGTTCAGGTATGGCGGGCATCCCAGGTCTGGCCTGTGAGATGTGCCCTCATGCCTTGACCTTCAATAAGGAGCTGGAAAGGGCACTGCCGGGCTGAGGGGAGGAGTACAGCCAGGGCAGTGTGCTGTCCATCGGGGGTTGGAGGAAGCGGTGACTTCCCCTTGCTGATAGGGTGCCAAGAGGCGCTCCTCGGGAGCCAGAGAGAAGGGAGCAGGAAGGGCCTCTTGTACTATTTCAGTCTACAGGAAGAGGGTGCTGGAAGGTGCCTGACTTCCCCCTGAAGCCACCAGTGCTTGGGTTTCATAAACTGTCTCATTTACTGATGGAGACTTCTGTTGGCCAGGTGCTATTGAAGGAGTTGGAAATGAAGCGGTGGCTTCTGGATGGAGTGGCTTCCCTCAGTCTACCAGAGTCACTAGCAGAGCCGCTGTCCCCTCTGACTTGTCTGACACTGACGGCAGCTCTGGGGAACGACAGTTGGCTGTCTCAGTCCTTGGCAGCTTTCCTCTCCGCTTCCTGCACAGCTCCGGCCCGGGCAGGGAAATCACTCAGACGGTCTTCCTCTTATCCTCGCTTCACATCTTGTGTGGTTCTCTTTTGTCCGGAAAGTGATGACTGGCCATCATTTGCGCTGTGTTTTGTGTCTCCCCTGGCAGCAGGCCGTGGGGTTGCTCCTTCCTCCTGGGCTGACCTGAGGCAGCCTGGGCTGTGGGCACTGCTATGGGGAACTTGAGGTCCGTGACGTGGGCGTTGTAAGCAAAGAAAGAGAAATTTCCTATCACTTTCTGACCTGGTGTGGACAGTGGTCTTCACCACCAGGTCTGGGACTTCTCATGGGGTACCTGGTGTCTTCTGTCTGCACAGACATGTCTCCAGGAACTCAGTGGTAAAGGTTTCTTCCTTGCCAGAGCTTCTGGTGCTCAGCTTCTTCTTGGCCCCTGACCCAGCTCAGCAGCTTGGGTTGGCTGGGCCTGTGCTTGACTTCTGCCCATTTTAAGAACTTAGTTGTAGGCAGTAATTATTCAGCACGTAGTTTTAAACACTCTTATTCTTTTGGCCAGGCAGTGGTATCCAGAAATGGTAGAGTGCCTGCCTAAGGCCTGCAGTCCAGTGGGGAGGGAGACAGGAGAAAGTTGTAAAATCCAGATGTTTTAGGTGGGCTGGGCCCACAGGAGCCCAGGAAGTTGGAGCCTGCTTCTCCCTGAGCGAGCTGGGAGGGCTTTTCAGAGAGGAGGAGCTGAGAGAGTTCTTGCAGCGTGGCTTCTGTGCCCATACTCCTGCAGCCCAGGCCCCCCAGGGGCGCCCTTGGGAAGAGCACCACGCAGTGGTCCAGTAGAGCTGAATGTGGAGGGGCAAGCAAGGGTGGTGGTGCCAGGTGGGGAGAGACTGAGTCAGAGGGGCCTGGATACCTGCTTCGCTTGGGATTCAGGCATAGTCTGTGTTTGGAAAGCATGTGACTTGGAGGCAGGCCACCTGCTTTGGGTCAGCTTCCAAATCCCAGAAACACAAGTCTTGTTTGTGTAAATCCCCCCCTCCCCCGCCCCCCCCCCCCCCGCGCCGCCCCCCCCCCCCCCCCGCGCCGCCCTTCCCCCCCCCCATGGTGCTGGCAGGATGCTGGGACAATAGCTTCTGGTTTATTTGCCCCAGTGGCATCTGGTAGACAGGCAGGTGAATGGCACAAGGACAGGTGAACTCTGCCTTCGCAGTTTGTTTCTAGCGTGAGCTGCAAGGGGAAGTACAGGTTTCCTTTTAGGCTTTATTTCTCTGAAGACTGACACACTGTTCGGATCTTGAGGTTCAAGGAACTTAAACTGGACTTGGGACCAGAAAGGACTCAAAGATTGCCCCTGGTCTCCTGACCATGGCCTTGTGGCAGAGGAGAGTAGGGGGAGGCCACGCCCAAGCTTGGGCTCTGGGCCTGCTTCCTTCTTCCTTGTACTTTGTCTTGAGCAGGTTTGAAAGTTGGGTTTTTTGTGGTTCTTGTTGTATTTTGGTTGATCACAGGGCTTGAACTCAGGGTGTGGGCGCTGTTCCTGAGCTGGTTTTGCTCAAGGCTAGCGCTCTACCACTTTGAGCCACAGCTTTACTTCCAGTTTTGGGGTGGTTAGTTGGAGACACGTATCTCATGGACTTTCCTGTCTGAGCTGGCTTTGAACTGTGATCCTCAGCCTCCTGAGTAGCTAGGATTATAGATATGAGCCACAGGTGCGCAGCTTGGGTTTTTTTGTTTTGTTTTTTAGTTTTAATTTTATTATCTCCAACTAGTTGTAAAAAGGGGTTACAGTTCATCATGTCAGTTGAGTATCATCATGATCGATATCATGGGAAGAAGCTTTTGAATGACATGGATGAAATGTGTCACTTAAGTGGTTTCTAGTCCTGTGGGCTTCGCAGACTTCTCCTCTTTGCCCAGGTGCTGACTTTTCTATGGCAGGTACACTTAGTGTTCCTGTCTGCTCTAGGAACAGTTAACCTACCCCCTTCCCTTCCCTCCCTTTCCTCCCCTTCCCTTCTCCTCCCCTCCCCTTTCACTGAGGATCAAATCTAGGCCTTGTGCATGACAAGTGCTTTGCTGCATGAACCAGGCTCCCAGCCCTTTTGTTTCCATTTTTGTTTTTGAGATACACTCTTGCTATCTTGCTAGCTTGGTCCAGACTGGCCTTGGATTCTACCTCCTTTCTTCTACTTCCTGAGTAGCTGGGACCCTAAGTGCTTACCAACCATGCCTGTTAGGGTCAGAATTTTTTTTTTTTTTTGGTCTAGTTGTGGGGCCTGAACTCTGGGCCTGGGCGCTGTCCCTCAGCTCTTCAGCTCAAGGCTAGCGCTCTACCACTTGAGCCACTGTGCCACTTCCGGCTTTTTTCTTTTTTGCTTATGTGGTGCTGAGGAATCGAACCCAGGGCCTCATGCATGCAAGGCAAGCACTCTACCACTGAGCCACCTTCCCAGCAGCAGGGTCAGAATTTCTTGTAGGGGAGCCCTCGTGTCTTTTTTTTTTTTTTTGTGGGGCTTGAACTCTGGGCTTAGGCGCTGTCCCTGCGCTCTTTAGGTCAAGGCAAGTGCTCTACCACGTGAGCCACAGTGCCACTTCTGGTTTTCTAGTTTATTGGAGATAAGAGTCTCACGGACTTTCCTGCCTGGGCTGGCTTTGAACTGTGATCCTTAGATCTTAGTCTCCTGAATAGCTAGGATGACAGGTGTGAGCCACTGGCGCCCGGCTCCTCGTGTCTTTTCTTCCGCTCAGCTCCATCTTTTGCAGATGCTGGGGCTCTCCATGTGGCTAGAAAGCAGAGGAAAGTGTGCAGTGAGCAGCCACCTGCTTGGTGTCAGGTTCTGGCTCTTGGGCACATTCACCAAACCTCATTTGTTTTGACATAAAAGTCAAATTTCACATGAAAGTAAAAATGTGTAAGTACTAGGTAACTGTGATTGTGAGTAATATGGTGTTGTCCATTTAGTAAGATGGAGAGGAGGAACGTTGAGTCTGGGAGGTTAAGCACCTCTCCTGAGGTTGTCTCCGATGGTAAGAAAGAATTTTAGTTGGGCCTGCCAGAGAGCTCATTCAGCTGTTTAGCTAGGGATTTCCTCTTCTGTTGAAGGCTTTCTACCAGCTTGATTTGTTAATAATTCTATTACCTTTGATAAAAGGGCTTCTTACTGTGTATTTCTTGTCATTAAGTGTACAACTTTCCAATCTGTGCATATCTTCCATTTGTGATTCTTGTAACATGACACCTGGAGGGGTTTTCCCAGAGCTGGGAGCACAGAGAGGGCATGCTGCCTGGGAGCGGTGCATGCGGGGACTCTGGCAGTGTAAAAGGCCTCCATGTCTGTGAAACCATCTTCAAGTCCTTTGGGGCATCCACTAAGGTTTTGCATTATAGCTTTAAGAAACATTGTCCTTTTGCTGTACCTATATATTTTTACTTTTATGTCAGATTCTAATTTTGTCCATACTTTTGTTTAGTAGACTATGGTCCATACTTCTAAGAAGAATTGATAATCAGTATAGCATTCGAATTGAGTAATCCATTCTTACTCACTGGGTCATATTTTAAGCTTCTATATAGTTCAGTCTATTTCTGAATTCTGCTTTTTGATTCATTCTTTCACATTTCTATTTTTGTTCCCTGCTGTACTGTCTGTCTGCCGCCTTCAGTTTCTTGGAGGGAGGGTGATTGCTCCCCCCCGCCTTCTTTTGCTTTTAGTGAATTTGCTTTGCTATGGGACCCTGAGAAACAGTGGGATTTCTGAGGCGTCCAGGAGCTGTCTAGCAGAAACTGAGCAGACCCCTTGTATCAGCTGCCAGCAAAATGCCTATGGGGCCAGGAGCCAATTCAACGCATTCCCTGTGCTGGCTTATCCCAAGGCTGTGTATTGTGGACTTGAGTCCAAAGTCCAGTTCCTTACCTTGCTTTTCTCCCTGGCTGGCTTTCAGTACAGAAACCGATTTCTGTAGTTTTGACATTTTAACGGAAAATAAGAAGAGGTAACTTGACACAGAGGGTGTACTGGTGGCTGTGTTCTCCAGGCTCACCCCCCCTCCTTGCTAGGCCAGAG
This sequence comes from Dipodomys spectabilis, assembly GCF_019054845.1. Lineage (NCBI taxonomy): Eukaryota > Metazoa > Chordata > Mammalia > Rodentia > Heteromyidae > Dipodomys > Dipodomys spectabilis. Next base: position 314,363 of record NW_024871209.1, on the reverse strand, counting down.
CATTTTGCACATGGCCCTAGATATCTGTGAGGCAGCAAGGATTTTCACTCTTCCCCCTCAAGACTTGACCTCTATTGTTGCTTTGCTGATTATTTATCATCACTGAACGAGCCTCCTGATTGGGTTTTATGATACTACACGCTAAGCCATTCTAAACCAGGCAGGACCCATTTTGGGGCCTCCAGATTCCAGCTCTGCTTACTCACAGTCTTCCCTGCCTTGATCACGAGTAAGTGTGGCGGTGCGTGTGGGAGCCTTGGGCAGCTTGGGTGTGGCCGGTCTCGCTGCAGAAGATATGTGTAATTCATTTTGCTGTTTTTCTGTCTTCATGAGGGTAACTTGATTTTTTTGGTTTTTGTTTTCTTTTTAGTTATGTACAGGGAGTAAACATAAGTCAGGTAAAGAGTACATTTATTTTTTGGACAATGTCACCCCTTCCCTCACTTGATAGCTTGATTTTTATGCAGTCTCAGAATGAGACAGAATGGATTCCCCCCCCCCTCCCGCCTCCCCCCCCCCCCCCCCCCCCCGCCCCTGCCTTGTGAATCCTGGGCAAGCCAGCCCTCTACCCCTGAGATCTGTCCCCAGCTCTGAATTCACATTCTTTTTGGGTATTGACATCCTGTTTATCTTTTTTTGTTGTTGTTGTCATGGGTCTTGAACTCTGGGCCTGGGTGCTGTCCCTCAGCTCTTCAGCTCAAGGCGAGCACTCTACTTCTTGAGCCACAACACCACTTCCAGTTTTCTGAGTGGTTTATCAGAGATAAGAGTCTCACGGACTTTCCTGCCCAGGCTAGCTTTGAACCGCGATCCTCAGATATTCTCCTGAGCCACCGGGTGCCGGAGCCGGCTCTGTTTATCATTTACCCTGGTGTCAGCTTTGTGGTGTTGTGACTAAAATAGCTGGCTCATGGTTTCAGAGGCCTCAGGACATGTTTATTTGGGCCTGGCACAGAACAACACATCATGGCGGGAGCAGGTGGAGATGAGTCCTGTTTACCTCATGACTCATGGAGAGTTATGGAAGCAGGTCTGGTCTTAAAGTCCTGTTAAGGCTCCTCCTTCCCCCAGGACCTCACTTCCTCCCTGTAGACTCTATACCATTGTTTTTCTTTTCTTTTCCTTCCTTCCTTCCCTCCCTCCCTTCCTTCCTTCTTTCTTTCTTTTTTCTGTGCCAGCCCTGGGGCATGAAGTCAGGACCTGGGCACTGTCCCTAAGCTTTTTTTTTTGGGTCCGGTTGTGGGGCCTGAACTCTGGGCCTGGGCGCTGTCCCTCAGCTCTTCAGCTCAAGGCTAGCGCTCTACCGCTTGAGCCACAGCGCCACTTCCGGCTTTTTTCTTTTTGCTTATGTGGTGCTGAGGAATCGAACCCAGGGCCTCAAGCATGCAAGGCAAGAGCTCTACCACTGAGCCACCTTCCCAGCCCCTGTCCCTAAGCTTTTTATGCTCAATGAAAACACTCATCTCTTGAGCTACAGCTCCACTTCAGCTTTTTGGTGGTTAATGGGAGATAGCTTTTCCTGCCTGTGCTGGCTTCAAACCCCAGTCCTCAGATCTCCACTTCCTGAACAGCCAGGATTACAGGTGTGAGCTACCTCCGCCTTTTAAAAGGTTTTATCACTTCTCAGTTGCACAGGGTCTGGTGTGTGCGCGTGGGAGAGGGGTGGACAGGACAACTTTGTCCATGCCATTCAAGATCCAAACCATAGCAGCTCCCCACCAAGGAAGGAAGCCTACCCCCGTGTCTGTGAGCCCATTGCGATCCTGAGAGACAGCCTGGTGGTGGTGGTGATGGTTCATGGTGGTGATGGTGGTGGTTGTGGTGGTGATGATGGTGATGGTGGTGGTGGTGATAGTGGTGGTGATGGTGGTGATGGTGTTGGTGATGGTGGTGGTGATGATGGTGGTGTGGTGGTGATGGTGGTAGTGGTGGTGATGATGGTGATGATGGTGATGGTGGTTATGGTGATGATGGTGGTGGTGGTGGTGATGATGGTGGTGGTGGTGGTTGTGGTGATGGTGGTGGTGGTGGTGGTGGTGACAGTGATGGTGGTGGTGGTGGTGATGATGATGGTGGAGGTGGTGATTGTGGTGATAGTGATGATGGTGGTGGTGGTGATGATGATGGTGGTGGTGGTGATGGTGGTGGTGGTGATGGTGGTGGTGGTGGTGATGGTGGTGGTGGCGGTGATGGTGGTGGTGGAGGTGGTGATTGTGGTGATGGTGATGATGATGGTGGTGGTGGTGATGATGATGGTGGAGGTGGTGATGGTGGTGATGGTGATGATGGTGGTGGTGGTGATGATGATGGTGGTGGTGGTGGTGATGGTGGTGATAATGATTGTGGTGGAGGTGGTGATGGTGATGATGATGGTGGTGGTGATGATGATGGTGGAGGTGGTGATGGTGATGATGATGGTGGTGGTGGTGGTGGTGATGGTGGTGGTGGTGGTTGTGGTGATGGTGGTGGTGGTGGTGGTGACAGTGATGGTGGTGGTGGTGGTGGTGATGATGATGGTGGAGGTGGTGATTGTGGTGATAGTGATGATGGTGGTGGTGGTGATGATGATGGTGGTGGTGGTGATGGTGGTGGTGGTGATGGTGGTGGTGGTGATGGTGGTGGTGGTGGAGGTGGTGATTGTGGTGATGGTGATGATGATGATGGTGGTGGTGGTGATGGTGGTGGTGGTGGTGATGATGATGGTGGTGGTGGTGGTGATGATGATGGTGGTGGTGGTGATGATGGTGGTGGTGGTGGTGGTGATGATGATGGTGATGGTGATGATGATGATGGTGGTGGTGATGATGATGATGGTGGTAGTGGTGATGATGGTGGTGGTGGTGGTGGTGATGATGGTGGTGGTGGAGGTGGTGATGGTGGTGATGGTGATGATGATGGTGGTGGAGGTGATGATGATGGTGGAGGTGGTGATGGTGGTGATGGTGATGGTGGTGATGATGGTGGTGGTGGTGGTGATGGTGATGATGATGATGGTGGTGGTGATGATGGTGGAGGTGGTGATGGTGATGATGATGATGATGATGGTGGTGGTGGCGGTGATGGTGGTGGTGGTGGTGGCGGTGATGATGATGGTGATGGTGATGATGATGATGGTGGTGGTGATGATGATGGTGATGATGATGATGGTGGTGGTGGTGATGATGGTGGTGGTGGTGGTGGTGATGATGGTGGTGGTGGAGGTGGTGATGGTGATGATGATGATGATGATGGTGGTGGTGGCGGTGATGATGATGGTGGTGGCGGTGGTGATGGCAGCGGCGAAGATGGTGGCTTCTGTGCAGAGGCGTCTTTGCGGGGCCTCCTCCGTGGGAGCCCCGCCCCGGCCGCGTGCGGGTCCGCCTTACCCCAGCTTCTCACCTCCGTGTCTGTGTTCCTCTAGTTTCTCCTCGGACCAAGATGACTGATGGGCGCCTGTCCGCCTCCACAAATGGCGTAGCCTCGGGGGGCGCGCGGGACGGCGGGCCCGGCCTGCGGCGGCCGCCCGCCAAGGGGCCCGGGTACCGGCCGGCGCCCCCCTCCGGCACCCCGGAGGACCAGCGCAGCCTTCGGTCGGTGGACTCGGGCATCCCGACGCTGGAGATCGGCCACCCCGAGCCCGTCCCCTGCGGCCTGGTCCACGGCAAGCGGAAGCCGTCGGAGCCCGAGGCGGCCCCCGCACGGGCCTTCCAGAGCGCCTGCGCGCTGCCGGCCTGCGCGCCCCCCGCGCCGGGCGGCGCCGAGCGGGACCCGGCCATCCGCAAGTCCTCCACCTTCCCCCGGACCGGCTTCGACGCGGGGAGGCTCTGCGGGCCCGCCGCCGCCGCCCTGAGCCGCAGCGACGATGTCTCCGTCTGCAGCGTGTCCAGTCTGGGGACAGAGCTGTCCGCCACGCTGTCGGTCAGCAACGAGGACCTGGGCGACCTCGTGGTCACCAGCAGCTCCAGCGCCATTGTGACGCTGGAGAACGACGAGGACCCGCCATTCACCGACGTCACCCTGAGCTCCGTCAAGGAGAGCGGGGACTTCCGCCCGCAGGACCGGGAGGCCGAGGCCCAGGCGGGGAGCAGGCTGAGGATCCTAGGGCCCTTCAGCAGCTTCTTCACGAGGTAATGGCCCCGCGTCCCGCCAGGGACCCACTGACCTGGTAGTCGTCTGAAGCAGGCGGTGGGTGTGTGCTGCTTCGCTCGATCGACCGGCAGGGCCCCGTCAGGACCCTGGCCAGGCCCCGCGGTGCCATGGGGGGCCGGCCCCTCCTGCCAGCTGCTTCTCCCGGTCCTCCGGCCTCCGTGGCCGCTGACAACCCGTGTGGCCGTGAGCCTTGAGCTTGTCAGCCTGAGGCTCCGTGGGGCTCTAGGACTGAGGATTCAGTGCCCGGGGCCTTGCACAGGGTGCCAGTGAGGCTGGCGTCAGCATAGCTAATCCCATATTGAACACTTCCCAGGGCAAAGACCAGGCCCAGCACCTCCAGGAGTGCCCATCTCTTCCCGGGGCCCTAACATGGCCCTGCTGTTGGCCTGGGCGCTTCCACTGCACTTCAGCCACCTACACTACCACCGGGGTGGCCCTGGATGAGCCCCCCTGCCCCCCAGACAGGCACGTTGAGGGTCCTACAGGTTTCCTGAAGACCCATGGGAACAGCAGCTCTGGCATCTGCCTGTAGTCTGTGACCTCAAGCTTTTTCTTTTTTTTAATACTTTTTTTTTATTGTAAAAATAGTGTACAGAGGGGTTACAGTTACATGAGTAAGGTAATGAGTACATCTCCCGTGGAGCATTGTTACTGCCTCCTTTGTTTTCCCCTACCATCCCTTCCCTCCCCAGCTTCTCCCCCCCACCCCCAAAGTTGTAAAGTTCGTTTTCAACATAGTGTCTCGTAGATCTCATTGTTACAGTGGGTCAACCTGTAGACCTCAAGCTTTTGTTCACAAGTGTCTGTGTCCAAGGCCCCAGTGTAGGTGGGTCCCATGAGGAGTGAGAGAGAGAGAGAGAGAGAGAGAGAGAGAGAGAGAGACAGGCAGATGGAGGGCTTGCAGCACGGGCTGGGGAGAGTGGATGCATTTGTCAGTCAGAGGTAAACTCCCAAATTGGCAAGTGCTCTGCAGACGGCAGGGGCTGGAGAGAGCGTGTGCCGGAGGGCGATCTGCTTCACGCTGCCACACACCTCCATAGCTCACCTACATTCCTCCTGGACCTTGATGTAATCTCGCTCCCCTGTGTCCCCTTAACTGAGGGTCCAGGGGTCCCCACAACTGTTGTGTTGTTGGTCGTGTTCCCCTCTCCGCGCCCTGTCTTCACAGTGCTGGCTGTCTCTGCTGCCTCACCTGGGCCGTGGGTGAGAAGCCTCGGTGGTGCGATTCTGTGGGTTGCCATGCATTTCCTGACACACAGAAGGCTTTACAAATCATTTGGGGGTGACCATGATATCCCCACTGTATTACCACTCTTGTCTGACTGGGATGCAGACAAGTTGAGCTATCTGTTGGAACCCCTTTGCTTTTAGAGGAAACAGCATCAATTTTACAAGTTCTGGATCTTTCTTTCTTTCTTTCTTTCTTTCTTTCTTTCTTTCTTTCTTTCTTTCTTTCTGTCTTCCTTTCTTTCTGTCTTCCTTTCTTTCTGTCTTTCCTTTCTTTCCTTTCTGTCTGTCTTTATGTCTGTCTGTCTTTCTTTTTATCGGTCATGGGGCTTAAGCTCTGGGCCTGGGCACTATCCATGAGCTCTTCAGCTCAAGGCGAGCACTCTACCACTTGAGCCACAGCACCACTTCCAGTTTTTTGGCGATTCTTTGGAGAAAAGAGTATCACAGACTTTCCTGCCTGGGCTGGCTTTGAACCATGATCCTCAGATCTCAGCGTCCTGAGTAGCTAGGATGACAGGTGTGAGCCACCCGCACCTGGCAATTTCTGGATCTTTCTGAAGCCTTGTTTTACGATATTCTTCCAGTGCCGTGGACCACAGAAAGGAACACCTCTATTCTATTCCTTGGTTGCTCTTGCCTCCCTTGTTCTGTTGTTGGAGCCATACTACAGTGCCTTCCAGAGAGTGGGGGAATCTCCCAGGTGAGTCAGAGTCACAGCACTGCACTGAGTCTTCTGGGCTTCTGGTCCCTGAATCTCAGTGCGTTAGAGAAGCTTCTACTTAGCTGCTCAGAGGAACCATGTCATGTCTATTGTCATGGATGAGTAAGAGGAGTTGCAGAGAATGTTCAGCCTGGTCAGCAGCAGGTGTTCAGAGAAGTGCAAACTACAGCAGTGTTTGTAGGGTTGTGTCCAGGCCACAGCTGGGCTTTTGGGGATCCCAGCAAGAGACCTTCCTGTTCCTCCCCTGGTCTCCAGGCTTCTTCTCTCCTGACCTCAGTGAGCTTGTTCCTGAGCTGGGGAAAGGCTCATGGCAAGTACTGTTTTGAGGCTGGTCTAGGAGAATCAGCTCGGGGGTAGGCATGGAGTGGGCACACTTGTGTCCCTGACTGCTTGGTGTGGACAGGAGCAGGGATGGCCCCTGGGTCTGGCCGCTAGGCCTCACTGCTGCTCTGAGGGAGCCCCAGGCTCAGCTGCAGTTGCTCCTCTGCTTCTATTGTACCAACATCTGAGTCCCAGACTCCATCCAGATCTGTACGCCAGTCCCCGTCCCCATGGAGCCTGTAGTCTGGTGGGTGGGGTAGGGTAGACATGTGCTCAGGTGGTCAGGAGCTCTAGTTTAAGGCTCAGGCCCTCTGCATTCACTGGGAACTCTTCTCCTTAATGGCTGTGGCACCTTGGGGGAGGCACCTGGCACCTCTCTGAGCCCCCGAGGGGGAAGAGCTACACCAGGAAGAGATACAATAGGTGATCGTCTCCAGACCATCTTCCTGGACTTCTAGACCAACTTCTTGGTTCTCCCTAGCTAGTAGCTTTCTCTTGTGACTCTGCTTCAGGCACCCCACTGCTGCATGAGGTAGAGGCTGTGCCTGTACCCCGCTCTGTTGGCGCTGTGGGATGGGCGCTCTCTTGGGCTGTGCTATGTACTGGAGGGTGTGTTGCAGAGCCCTGATCTCTGCCCACTAGATGCCAGCAACATGTGTTGTGATGACCAAACATTGCCAGATATCCTAGGGAAGGAGATAGAGAACAGTCTGGATCACCCAGCTTTGTGTACATTAATTGTTAATGTGCTGCAACTTGAACCTCTTATGTAGAAGAGAGGTACCATGTTAAGGGATCCTGTGAATGCAGTGTAGTCTTTGTGTAAGACTCCCCCCCCCCCCCCGGGCCCCCCAGCAAGTGGGAGAGGATGCGGTAGCCACTGTACTGCACTTGCGCTGCTTTTCCTCGGGCTTGCTTTCCCAGAGCCTGGGGTTTCATCTGCTAATCTGCAGTGGTCTGGAGGGTCATAATTGGCTTTGCCTACTTACAACTTCCTTTGTCTTGTCCTTTATTAAACTCTCAGGAGGCGATTGTAGGATCCTTTGCTGAAGAGAGATGTTGATGTGCATGTTAGGGCCAAGAAAAGCTTGCCAATGAAGGCCTGGGCAGAGGGCCAGCCTGTGATGGCCTGTGATGGCTGGGCGCTGTGTACCTGGCTGTGCTTAAAAGTCTGGAATGATGGATTTTCTAGTCTGCTTCCTGACCTTACTGGGAGACCCCCTAGGGGCGTGGTCTGGGTCTGGCTTACCCTGTTTCCAAGTTGTAATTTAACCACTGGTCTGTGGGCATGGCTGAAGTGTTAGAGTACTTGCTAGACAAGCACAAGGCCCTGAGTTCAAACCCAGCAGTGCCCAAATAGTGGCCAGTACTGCACTCTCTCATACTGCTTATCACATGCATGAATGCGTGAATGCTATCAAGTGCTGACGGGCCAAGAGACGAGCAGAGAAGGTAAAACAGGCCAGGTGTGGTGGTACTGGTGAGGCCAAGGCCACCCTGCAGTGAGTGACCAAGGGTGTCATCCTTCATGTTCTGATGGGTGGCCTGAGAAATCTCCCTTGTGGTGTTGATGCCTTGATTCAGAGCAGGCTGCCTGGCTCTTCTGTGGTCTGTATGGCGCCATTTCTTCCTTGCCTTCTTTTTTTTTTCTTTTTGCTTATGTGGTGCTGAGGAATCGAACCCAGGGCCTCATGCATGCAAGGCAAGTGCTCTACCACTGAGCCAACTTCCCAGTCCATCTTCCTTGCCTTCTTGGATGACGAGACTCGCCATCCTAGCCACTCTTTGTTGGTGCTAATGTCACAATTCCAGGTTGGGAAGATGGCGTGCACTTCTGCTGTTGAGTGTCAGAGTCAAGTCCGAAGGTAGGGCACCAGCAAAAGCAAAGCGGGACTGCTTCAGCCTGCCCCTCTGCTCATGTAGCCGGCCTGCAAGCCAGTTGCGTTTGGGCTTCTCTGCCTGTTGTGTAGCAAAGTGGCTTGGAGAGGAGGGGAAAGAGGATGTATGTATCCTTGCAGGACATATGTCCCTTCCTGTACTTCTGGAACATTCCAAAAATGGTGGTGCTCTCAGGCAGACGCCATTCCCTCATGGAAGCCCTGTATCCATGTGCTGCGTGGTCCACCTTCTATCTGTCATGGTGAGGCTGTGGCCAACCTGGTAGGCAGGGGCTTACTAGTAGGTACAGGGAACTTTGTGGACCATGAAAGATGTGGGTTTTGAGAAGCCATGCGCAGGCCTCTTCCCGCAAAGCAGCTCCGTACTACCCAGAAACTGACTTCCCTTTGCCCAAGATGGGTAGAGACTGCTCTGCTTTACAGAGGTGGTGGGTAGTGGAATAACCCCACAATTAAGATGGCCATGACTCATTTTCTACCTGGAATAGTGTGTGCACAGCTACCCTGGTTTTCAAGCGAGGCCCCTTTGGTGGACCTGGCATGGAGTCCCTTCACGTCCCCTCAGTTTTTGTGTGTTTTATGGGATTGCCACATCACAGCGGTTCCTGTTTATGTGGATGGAGTGAGTTGGTCACCCAGTGGTTTCAGTTCCAGTTATGCTGATTGCTGTGAACGGTTGTGGTTTGTCTCAGGATTCCTGCGAGGCTCTATGCATGGAGAACGGTGAGCCAGCTAGATTTGACAAAGCCATTTGGGGCCCCCAGCAGGCTCCTTCCTTTTTGCTTCCAGAGAGAGGCCTTAAAAGTCCAGTCTGTGTGCAGTGTCCCAGTGAGTTGTGGGCACGTGTTTGAAGTACGCGAGTTCTAACCTTCCAGGTTTCCTACTAAGGAAGTGGGGAAATGGGGAGAGTAGTCACATAGGTAGTTCTGCACTAGGCCGCGCCCCTGCACAGGTGAAGGAGCGGGCTGAGGAAGGCAGGCAGGCAGGCAAGGGCTGGGGAGTGAGGACATTTGAAATGTGGAACAGACGCTTCTATTTATTTCCTTCTTTTATCTCCTCCCTACTCCTTTTCTCCTTCCCTTCCTCCCCCTTTACTCCTTTCCTTCTGCCTCCTCCCTTCCCTCCCCTTCTCCCTCCTTCCACTTCCCTCCCCTTGCCTTTTCTCCTTTGTGCTCAGGGTTTCAGGCTAGTGCCTGGCCCTAGATTCCATTTCTTTAGAGGTTAGTGTGTGTGTGTGTGTGTGTGTGTGTGTGTGTGTGCATCCTGGGTTTTGAACTCAGGGTCTGGGTACTGTCCCTAAGCTTTTTTTTTTTTTGCTTTGTTTCATTTTTTTTTTTTTTTAAATTTAATTTTATTTGTGAACATACTGTACAGAGGAGTTACAGTTACATGGGCAGGATAATGCGTACATTTCTTACCAAGCATTGCAGGCTCCTCCTTTGTTTATCCTTCACATCCCTTCCCAGCCTCCCCCCTCTCCCCCTAATCCCAATCCTTCTCCTTCCTCCCCCCCCCCCCCCCCCCCCCCCCCCCCCGCACCAACGTTGTAAAGCTCGTTTTGGACATGACAACTTTGTCCCTAAGCTTTTTTGCCCAACGCTCGCACTCTACCACTTGGGCCACAGCTCCATTACAGCTTTTTGGTGGTTCATTGAAGTAAGATTCTCATGGACTTTCCTGCCTGGGCTGGCTTAGAACCTTGATCCTCAGATCTTGGCCTCCTGCGGCCTCCTGGGTAGCTAGGATATCAGGTGTGAGCCACCAAAGCTCAGCTTTGAGGTTATTTTAAAGCAGAAAAATTGAGCACCGGCCACAATGGATGTATCCAGTTAGGTGAACATTAGCTTCTGTAGCAACCTGAGATGGGTGGAAAGGATATTTATTTCCAGCATGGACTCTACCAGGCGCTCTGCAGCTGAGACCCTGTGCAGGCCTGCTGGAGCTTTCCCTAGGCCAGGCACTCAAGAAGAGAGGAGGTTTTTATGACCAGTGAGGCCCTTTGATCCCAGTGTATTTTCCTGCCTCCCTTTTTCAGAGGATAGTGGCTAGCTTGTATTGTCCTGCCCGGAGCTGCACTGAAGGCAGAATAGAGTCCAGTTTCCCTGGTGTGTCATCCGGACATTCTGCATCCATTTGGCCCTTATCTCTGGCCTCCGCCTGGTTTCGGCACTTTTGCCCAGTCTCTTGCCTCTGGGCAAATTCCTGTTTGTCCTTTATGAAGTGAAGCCTTCTCTGAACACCCCGGATGCCTAGCCCCTCCCTGAGCCCTCCTGCGGGTACTCACGCTCTTCTAGGACCCGAGCCTCTGGACCAGGGCAGGCGTCAGTAAATGATCTTGAATGATGAGTATGAAAACAGTGACTCTGTTTTCACAAGCTGAACATTTTCCTTTGAAGTCCATTGTTGTGTGGATCTTGAGAGCTTTAGACCCAGCAGTGCGAGCTGCTCCCCAACTCCTCTCCTCCCCCCACCCCCACCCTTCATGGTTTCCCACTGTATACCATGCTGAGCCTGGAAAGTTGCCCTGTTCTGCTGTGGGGCTTTTGGTTTTGATGATAGGCTTTTTGACTTGAATATTTGCCTTATTTATTTATTTAATTATTTATTTAATTATTATTTTTTTTTTTGGGGTCCGGTTGTGGGTCTTGAACTCTGGGCCTGGGCACTGTCCCTCAGCTCTTCAGCTCAAGGCTAGTGCTCTACCACTTGAGCCACAGCACCACTTCCGGCTTTTTTCTTTTTGTTTATGTGGTGCTGAGGAATCGAACCCAGGGCCTCATGCATGCAAGGCAAGCGCTCTACCACTGAGCCACCTTCCCAGCCCCTGTATATAAACTTTCTTAAAGTTTCTCTTTGCTTTAAAGATAAAGCAGTTTGGATATAATTCTTTTTTTTCCCAGTTTTATTTCTACTGTAATTTTTCTTTATTTCCAAACTTTCCATGAATTCCAAACATATGAAAATATAGCTTGTGGCTGGGACCCGTGCTCTGCGCACGAGGCCCTGAGTGCCACCCCCAGAGCTGTAGAAACAAGATAAGCCAACACAGCCTGCTTCAGTGATTTGGTGTCCTGCTTTTTTACTTAGAGAAAAGCAGTACTCCACACAATTAAAAATTGGTTGCACATGTATTAATGTCTTTTGATATTTGTCTGTGAATCATTTACTGGCCAAATCATAAGGAAATGACTTTGGTTTCTGCCTTGATTGCCTAGGTGCACTTCGGCCGGCTTTACCTGCATTTCTGATAATGGCCTTGTGGTCTTTGCGACAGAGTCCCACTGAATGCTTCCTGTGTCATGGCCACTGTTCCTGACTGCTGGCCAGCTCAGACTGCTCCTCTCCGGAGGCCACAGTAGTGCTCTGCCACAAGCCCCATCCCCTCCCTGCTGTGAGCTCCAGCCTGTTCTTTGAATGAGGATGATTCCTAGCTCAGAAGTGGCCAGTGGGCTGATGGGTTCACCCCGCGGCTCTGGCCTTGTTTATATGAATTGGGTATGGAGAGGACTCCTCCTCTCTGTGCTCTACATCTGGCCGTCTTTGCTCCTTTCTAGTCTGGCTCTGGCTGCTCGGCACCTGCTGGACCCAGTGCCCTGACTGGCCTCTGCCTGTGGTTCACTCATTCCTCTGCCCTGTCTCCTTGCCACTTACAGTGATCTTAAGGACCAGGACAGCTTGACACCCTTTTCTGACCCCTTCCCAAGGCAGAGGTGGCCCCTACCAGGCCACTGTGCTCTGTGTTCTGTCTTCTGTCAGCTGGCTGTAGTCTAGAAGCATTACATGGGTCTTGCTCCTCTGTGAGCTCCTCCATGATGACCCAGGCCTGGGGCATAGTCATCCTGGACCCCTGGCTGATGCTCTGATTGGTTCTGGAACATCTGCAGATGTTAGTGGCTTGGTTCTGTCTGTTGGGGCATTTGGGACTCATGTTTCCGGAGCTGATGTAAGTGATTTCCTTAAGCCACTTTGTGGCTGGACATTTGCCATATGAGAGAAGCTGAGAGATACGCTAGTTTTGGAGGAAGTGGCCCAGATTGCCGGGGTAGAAGGGATTGGCACACTTGTGTGTTGCCTTTGGAAGCCACTTGGGTTACATGAACAAAGCCTGGGGGCAGGGAAGACAGAGGCGATTTGAGGAGATACTTGACAAGTTTGTGTGCTCAGGTGGGAGTTGCAGGTTAGCCTCACCTTAGTGGGTAGCAGTGTTGGCGTAGCTTAAAACAAATCTAAAAGATAGCTTGCTGCTCATGGAAACTGCCGGAAAGGAGTTATCCTAAATTCATACAGATTAAAGCATCAGTTAAAGAAATGAGGTGTTGGGGCTGGGAAGGTGGCTCAGTGGTAGAGCGCTTGCCTTGCATGCATGAGGCCCTGGGTTCGACCTCAGCACCACATAAGCAGAGAAAATAAAAGCCGGAAGTGGCGCTGTGGCTCAAGTGGTAGAGTGCTAGCCTTGAGCTGAAGAGCTGAGGGACAGCGCCCAGGCCCAGAGTTCAGACCCCATGACCGGACCCAAACAAAAAAAAAAAGAAATGAGGTGTTTAAGAAGGAATCCATCTGTTGGTTAAGGAGCAAAGATCTGCACAGTAGAGTTTCTGGGGTGCTTTAAGCAGTTCATGTTAGGGGAGAAGCTCAGTGATAGGACTCTTGCCCAGCATGTGTGAGGCCTGGCTCAGTCCTCAGCATTGAAAAAAATGCAACAAGCTGGGCATGGTGGCTCATGCCTGTAATCTGAGGCGCTGTGAGTCTGAGATTGGGGGGACTGTGACCAGCTTGGGCAAAAAGTTCTCACGACCTCCATCTCTGTAGTAAAAGAGGGGCGTGGTGCTGTGTTGGCTATCCTAGGTACATAGGAAATATAATTAGGATGAATGTGGTCCAGGCTGGCCTCGGCAAAAAGTGAGACCCTATCTCATAAATAACCAGAGCCTAAAGGGCTGGGGGCATGACTTAAGTGGTAGCGCACCTGTCTAGCAAGCCCTGAGTTTGTACTCTTGTATCACCAAAAAGAAAAAAAAACACAAATAAAGTTACTTATCAACCACCTGTTGATAAGTGCTGCCCTCAGAAGTTGATGGTAATTGGTTTGGGCTGAGACGTGGGCTCAGGATTTCCAACGCTCCTGAGAGCAGACCCACTTGCTCCAGCTTCTCTTTCGGAGTAAAGTCCAGCTCCAGCTTTCTCTTTGTGGCATGATGTCAGACAAGGTCAAATCTTGGAATTTCCCCATCTTTGAGAACATCATGAAGGATGGAGGCTTACCTACGTTACTTAAGAAGGGGCCCTACCTTTCAATGGTGGTGCTCCCGAGGTGTGGCAGTGCCCAGGGTGCAGTTGATTCTCAGGGAGTATTTACTGAGTAAACAGCATATCTGAATGTGGATAACATTGAGATGAGACCCTTGGTGTTTTGAGGTTAATAAATTGCCCTTCCTTCGTGTTACTTATTAATACGGAACCCTGGCGGACCCAAGCCCTGGCAGTGGGAGGTAGAGCTGGCACCTGAGCCGTGCTCTGCTGGAGTCCACATTCCAGGTACACTTTTTTTTTTTTTTCCTTGTCCTGGGGCTTGAACTCTGGGCCTGGGCACCGTTCCTGAACTTCTTTTTTTTTTTGCTTATGTGGTGCTAAGGAATCAAACCCAGGGCCTTATGCATGCAAGGCAAGCGCTCTACCACTGAGCCACCTTCCCAGCACCCTGTTCCTGAACTTCTGTGCTTAAGGCTAGTGCTCTACCATTTGAGCTCCACTTCTGGCTTTTTGTAGTTCAGTGGAAATAAGAGTCTCACAGACTTTCCTGGCCTGGCTGGTTTTGGACCATAATCCTCAGATCTCAGCCTCCTGAGTAGCTAGGATTACATGTGTGAACCACAGCGCCTGGATTCTAGTTGTGCTCTCAACGCTGGGGTCCGGATCTTTACTCCTCAGGGTTTCTGGGATGAAGGGACACAGTATGTTCCTTCCCTGGAAGGTGTTCGCTGTCCTATGGGCCTCCAGCCTCTTAATGGCTCTGTCTCCTTCTCCTCTTTTTTTTTTTTCAGTATTTATTTGGAAATTAAGAATATTTTCGTATTTTGCCTCAGTAATGTTTCATATTAAGTTACCTAGATATTTTTGGTCTACCTTTTCTCTCTTCTTGTAGAACACCCAGCAGATGGTAGGTCCCAAGCCCCACACGTCTCCTGCCTGTGTTTACATGAGAGGAGTGTTTGGGGAGACGCTAGGAGGTGGGGGAGGGAGAAAGAACAGGGGGCCTTGATAAGGACGGGTGAAAGACTGGTAGAGGAGTTGATTCAGGGTTAGTTAATGAATGACCTGTGGTTGCAGTGCTGCCAGTAGGTTTTGTGCTGGGCCTGGGGGGTGGGGGTCACAGAGACTTAAGTGGGCATAGCTCTCGGCAGCAGGTTGTGGGAGGTGGGCGGTAAAACACAATGTGCCAGTGCCGTGCCGGAGAGGAAGGCGGAAGTGCTTTGGGAGCCTGGGACGCGGGGAGGGCAGCCAAGCCTGGCTGCAGAGGAGATCGCTAGAGTTGATAATGCTTGCCTTCCCCATCTGTGTGCCGAGGGCTCCAGGGCTCCGCCGGCCTGCCCACCTGACTGCGGAGACCCAGCTCTCTTCAGTTTTGGACCTGAGATTAGTGGAACCATATAGTATACTCTCGGGCCCACCACTGTGTCCTGGGGGTGGGCATTTTCATGGGGAAGGACCATGCCGATGGATCATAGTCCTCCGCACATACATGCTTGGGTGCACTTTCAGAGTCTGCTCTTGTAGATGCTGCTCAACTGTTTGTCAGGGCTGGACTGCTTCCCACTTGTACTCGCAGTACAAGTCCTCTCCAGGTGTGTGTATATTGAGTATACCCACAGAATGTATGTATGTTTCTATCATCTGTCAATCAATCAATCTATCTATCTATCTATCTATCATCTGTCAGTCTGTCTATCATCTGTCTCTTTTTTTTTTTTTTAATTATTCTGGGGTTGGAACTCAGAGTCTTACATTTACTAGCAAGTGCTCAAAAGCTAACCCTTCAGCCTTTTTTGCTTTAGGTTGTTATTTTTCATATAGTATCTTGCTTTTTGCCCTCTTTTTCCTGAATTGGCTTTGGACTACAGGCCTCTTACCCACACTTCCTGCATAGCTGACATTGCAGGCATAATTCACTACACCTACCTTGTTTGTTGAGATGGAATCTTGTTAACCTTTTGGCTAGGCTGGCTTTGAATTCCAATACTCTTTGTCTTTGTCTTCAAATTAGACATCATGACAGGTTTGAGCCATTGACTAGCCTTGTTTTGTTTTCTTAGTGATCAAAATTTCTTTCGGGCTTTTTTCTTTTTGGCTTGAGCTCAGGGCCACTTGAGCTCTGCCTTGTTCATTGTTTTTTCTTACTTTGCTCTTCAGATAGGGTCTCATACTTTGGCTTGGGCCAGTCTTAGGTTGCTATCTTGCTACCACTGCCTCCCAAATAGTTAGGATTACAGGTGGGCTTTCCCCCCACCATAGCCCCCAATCTTTCTTTTCTTTCCTTTTTCATTAGTCGTGGGGCCTGAACTCTGGGCCTGGGCGCTGTCCCTCAGCTCTTCAGCCCAAGGCTAGCACTCTACCACTTGAGCCACAGCGCCACTTCCGGCTTTTTTTCTTTTTGCTTATGTGGTGCTGAGGAATAGAACCCAGGGCCTCAGGTATGCAAGGCAAGCACTCTACCACTGAGCACCTTCCCAGCCCCTTGTTGGGGACTTTTATGTCTACATTCATGAGCATAGGCTGGAACTTTCCTTTTGGTTCTAGCCAAAGGAAGACCTGTGTTGGTCTCTTACCATGGGCTGGGAAGCCACGAAGTGCTTCCCTGTCTTAAGTTCCCACAGAGTTCTACTCAAATTTTCTCTGCCGATTAATCGAACTTACTTGTATGGATGGACAGCACTGCTCCTGAGCCAGCCTTGTCTCTACTGATTATCATTAAAAAAAAAAAAATTATAAGCCGGGTGCCGGTGGCTCATACCTGTCATCCTACTACTCAGGAGGCTGAGGTCTGAGGATCATGGTTTGAAGCCAGCCCAGGCAGGAAAGTCTGTGAGATTCTTATCTCTAATTAACCACCAGAAAACCAGAAGTAGTGCTGTGGCTCAAGTCATAGAGCGCTTGCCTTGAGCCTAAGAGCTCAGGGAACACCCAGCCCCACCACTGACTAAAAAAAAAAACTATGAGTAATATATACACATATGTATATAAATTCAGAAATGTGTAAAGTAGCAGTAACAGTCCTCTGTGTGTATGTGTGTATATGTGCGCACACACGCACACACACACTGGGACTTGAACTCAGGGCCTCAAACTCTTGGTTAGCTTTTTTACTCAAGGCTGACCTACTACCACTTGAGCCTCACCTCTGCTTCATGTTTTTTGGGTAATTGGAGTAAGAGTCTCTTAGATTTGTTTGCCCAGGCTAAGTTTGAACCTTGATCCTCAGCTCTCAGCTGCTTGAGTAGGATTACCCGTGAGAGCTGCCCACGCCTGGCAGCCATCCCCTTCTCTTCCCACACCCAGCCATCCTAGCTGGCCATCCTAGCACACAAGCACAGGGACACAGGGTTTCTCTGTTAAGGAGCCCTGGAGCTGACTTGGGAACACAAAGGCCCTGGCTAGGGTCATTTTTGGTCTGTAGACTGCAGGTGTTCTTAAAATGATCATTTTGCTGGGCTTGAACTTACTAGTGAGGTCTTCTTTTTGTTTTTGTTTTTGGTGATACTGAACTTTGAACACAGAGTCTTGGGCTGGCCAGGAAAGCTGTTTACACTGGAGCCCTATCTCTAGCTGTTTTTGCTTGAACTATTTTTCAGGTATGGTTTGCACTTTGGGTTCTGGCCAGCCTCAGTCTGCGATCCTCCTGCCTGTACTTTCTGTGTAGCTGGGATCACAAGTGGGTACTGCCTCACCTTTCATGTTCTTTCACCTAGGGGCTGGGTAACTTTTCCTGGCTGGCCTTGAACCGTAATTCTCCCATCACTGCCTCCCAGGTATCTGGGATTACAGATGTGGGCCTGTGCTCCCAATCTGTTTTGCTTTTGCTTTTTAAAGCAGTGGTGAGCGAGGGAGCACCTGGGAGTGGGGCTTCTGTGGGCATTTGGACCATGTGTGTGACCCACCCCCTACTCCCCTGTGCAATGGCTTGCGTGGCGCGGTATGTACTTAACAGGCGTGGTGGGGCTGGCGCTTGGTGCCATGCTGCCTTGCTTCCCAGTGGGAGGTGCCAGTGGGCGTCGTGACCAGTGTGCCCATCCTATCACAGCTTGTGCTAGAGACTGTGGGAGCTGTACTCTGGCCCAGGAACCGGGGCACCCGGCTCCTCTGCCCCTCCTCTTTGGCCCCGCCCCTGCCCTTCCAGCCGATCTTCATTCTGTGTGCCTTCACCTTCAGGCCCTGTGGGCGGGAGGAAGGCTCCCAGCTTGTCCCTGGCACTGTGACTTGCCAGGAATGTGGCACCAGTAGAGTGGCACCCCAGCACCCCGGCCCCCCAGAGCTGCGCGGTCCCAGCAGACACCATGGCTGTCTCTCCCGCACTCCTGCTGTTCATGGACAGGTGGGTTCTAGTGCTATGGCTGCTGCCTTACTTCTTGGTTTGATTTCACCTGTTGCCCTTGGTCAGGCAGTTTTTCCCTCTGGTGTGACAAGATCCCTGCTGGGGCCAGGGGTCTCTGGGCTGGTGCTTGTGTATGTGCGTGTCTGGTGTTTACTTCACAGTAAAAGATCTCAGTGTCATTCTCACTTCCTAGTTCCTGGGGAGCTGGTAGGATCTGATCACACAGGACTTGTACTGTGAAGAGCTCAGCTTTGTTTGGCCTCTCTGTGATGGGTGAGGTGGAACCTTTGTTCCAGGGAAAAGACAGAGGCTGACACGTGTCCAGCTCCAGGGGTAGAAACAGATATCACAAACGGGCCTGCCAGGAACTGCTTTTGCTTTTTTTTTTTTTTTTTTTTCCGGTCGGTTATGGGGCTTGAACTCTGGTCCTGGGTGCTGTCCCTCAGCTCTTCAGCTCAAGCAAGGCGCTTGAGCCACAGCACCACTTCCAGTTTTCTGGTGTTTCATTGGAGATAAGAGTCTCACAGAGTGTCCTGCCTGGGCTGGCTCTGAACTGCCATCCTCAGATCTCAGCCTCCTGAGCAGCTAGAGTGACAGGCGTGAGCCACTGGTGCCTGGCCTGCTCTTGGTTTTGCCATCTCTGTCCCAGATAGATGCTAGGCTCGGTGACTTCTTCCTGGGCTATGCGTGCCTTTCTCCTAGGGTTGTTGGGAGGAGGCTGTCGACTGATGAGTAGTGCTTGGTGCAGTCAGGCCTGGCAGGTGACCTGTAGCTAGGATTTAGAAGATGGTCCAGAAGTTACCTCATGGTCTGTTCAGGTTGTGTCTGATCAAGTTGCAAACATTGCTGTACACGAGACTAAAGAGGAAAAGAGCAAGAAACTCCAAGTAATTATGATTCGGGGCTCAGGTGTGTGGTGTCCTGAGGCCGAGGGCTCTGAGGTTCATTCTTAGACTCACAGGATTGCTGAGAAACCCCTGAGGAGTGTGTGGCTGGCGGAACCTGCCACAGCACGTTCCCTGTGGCTTACCCACCAGCTCTGCCAGCAGCTCTGCATCTCACGGGGCACAGCTGTTCTCCAGTTGCAGGGGATTCCTTGGAAAAGCTTTGGTTGCACACATTTGAGTGCTGGATGTGTGCCAAGGCCTGCTGTAGGCACTGCGTCCTCTGCAGTAAGTGGCGGGAGCAGGGCGTGACCTCCGGAGCCTGGCACCCTGGCAAAGGCGGCCTCTGAGGCACAGGAGACATTGTACCCTGCCTTCGGTGAGCGCCTGTAGAGCAGGTGCTGTGTCGCCCTGGTAGCCCAGACCCAGGTGCGGCACTGCTGTGTTTTGTTGTCAGAGAGCATCTCAGTTGTTGGAATCAAGAGGGAAAGGCATTCCTCTCCGGCGGTGACACTGTCCTTGTGTGGCAGGGACTTGGCCTGTGAGCCCTGCTGGCGTCTCGTCCTCTGGACACACAGCCTCTGCTGCCAATGCCCTCACGTGTCCC
Source organism: Dipodomys spectabilis (assembly GCF_019054845.1). NCBI lineage: Eukaryota > Metazoa > Chordata > Mammalia > Rodentia > Heteromyidae > Dipodomys > Dipodomys spectabilis. Next base: position 294,988 of record NW_024871209.1, on the reverse strand, counting down.
CGATTTTGTGTTCATAAGCTTTTTTTGTTTCCCCTTAGATTCCCTAAATTCTTTTTTTTTTTTTTTTGGGTCCAGTCATGGGGTCTGAACTCTGGGCCTGGGCGCTGTCCCTCAGCTCTTCATCTCAAGGCTAGTGCTCTACCACTTGAGCCACTTCCGGCTTTTTTCTTTTTGCTTATGTGGTGCTGAGGAATTGAACCCAGGGCCTCAGGCATGCAAGGCAAGCACTCTACCACTGAGCCACCTTCCCAGCCCAGATTCCCTAAATTCTTAAAGTGGCCTCCCTGGCACCCAGATCGGGAGATGTTGGCATCACAGATGCAGCAAAGCATGGAGTGAAGGGCTGTACGGGACAGAGCACCCACTGCACTGCAGCTCGGTGCTGGCTTACTGTCCTGCAGGTTTGGCCCATTGTGATACTTCGATAGGCCAGAAACCCAGGTTTGCATGATTGCTAGATTGAAAAAATGTTTGACAAATAGTTCACACTGTGGCGCTAGAACATGTGGGCTGCTGGCCTGTGGTCTCTGAGCAGCCCCCGCCCAGGGCTGCGCAGCACAGCTGCAGGAGACGTGCGTTAGCCGTAGGGAGAAGTGAGTTCCATGTATAGATACAAGCTTTGTGGGGAAAGTCGCTGGCCCTGGGCTGCTGCTCTGCAGAGGGCACAGCTGGCACAGCCGTAGCCCGTGGTCTGCGAGTGACTCCTCCTCACCCCCGAGCAGCGCCAGTGTGGCTGGTGGTCTTCAGCCAAATGTGTCAGGAGGAGGTGACCCTGTGGCTTTCTTGATGCAGATAGGAGTCTGAGTTGCTGGCATGGGTGTACAGGGAGTGTGGTGGGCTCAGGAGTTCCCCCTAGGAAGGCCCATTCTGCCTCACCCCTCGATTTGCTGGAAGCAGAGGATGCAGGAATGTGGGTAGCAAGCTCTCCCAGCAGGGGTCTTTGCTGCCTTTTTGCCCCTCCCCCCCATGTCCCCTCTGCTGCCGGCCCGGCTGTTCCTCAGGAGTTGGAGACAGCAGGAGCGGGCCGCAGCTATCCATGCTGCTGCATGTGCCCCCTTGAGGGTGAAGGCCAGCCGTTCTGCATTCATACCAGGAAGAAATGGAGGCGCCCATGGGCCGCGTCCACTGCAGCACACTCCTTTGCGTGCTGGCCTTGCCTGGAATGCGTCTCAGGGGGCAGCCTAGGGAATGTGCCACCTTACCAGGCTGTCACCTGGGAGCTGAGGGTACTGTCTGGAGCAGGAACTCTGTCCTGGAGCAGTGCCCGTGGGGTCAACATGCACTAGGTCAGGTAATTGCTATCTAGGTCAGTATGTGTTTGAACAAGTGAAGGTGGAACTTGCCAGCCTACTATGGCACCTGTTTGCTGCATGAAGGTCCGGGGTGGCGGCCCCTGAAGCTGGGTCCTCTTGCTGGCACCTGCTCTAGGCTGGCGGTAGAAGTAGAGCAGCTCTCGGCGTCGCTGTGCTCCTCGGAGGAGGGCGTGTTGCTGAGGTTGGGTCATGCAAAGTCAGGGGGTGCTGGCTGCTTTGCAGGTCTGGTTTGATTGCCTCTTGCTGGGCTGGGCCAGTGCTCCTGTGGTTAGTAAGCCACGCTGCCCCCTGCAAGGGTGAGCTGGCCCCGTGGCTGGGCCGGCTTCTGCTGCTGGGCTCTGAGCTCCCCAGGGCAGGTCATGCTGACTGACCTCTGTGCATCCCGCAGCAGGGCTGTGCCGCCCTGTGTGTGGACTCTCAGTGAGCACTGGGCCTGTGCGCCCTGCCAGCCGCTTCTCCAGCTTTGTGCGGGTGGCTGTCTCCTCACTCTCTGTCCCTGGAGAACCCTGTTCCAGTGGCTCTAGGAGGCAGTTGAAGGCAAGGGCACTAACAACCGGCCCCGCCTCCTCATGGACACACACCGATGTGGGGCATTTTCTTCACATTTGTGGGGAGCTGCTCCTAACCCTCAGGCTCCCTTCCTCTCAAGGCTGGAGAGAATCTTCTGGTCTTTAAGGCATCACCCCCCCCCATCCCTCCCACCCCCCCCCCCCCCCCCCCCCCCCCCCCCGCTCAGCAGGCAGATAGCTGCTAGGCTTCCTGGGGCTCACCCGTGTGTTTCATGATCTGGGTCCTAGACACCGTGGATGTGTCCGCAGTGTGGACGGCACTGGGTTGGTGTGCGGGTAGCAGGCCTGCGCACTGCGTTCCTCTCATCGTCAAACCGAATCGGGATGGAAGCAGCACTGAGGCCGTGGCTCTGAGGGTGGGGCAGGGTGAGGGTCTTGGCACTCCTGGGCCTGCTTGCTCTTTGGTCCTGTGTGCTGTAAAGGCTGGGGTTCTGCTGCTCTGTGCGTTCAGCTTGGGGCAAGGCTCAGCCTCTAGGAAGCACGCGGTGATGGGTAGTGCACCCCTGAGGCCGTACCCCACGTTCTGAGTGACCCTCCGGGGCCAGCTCTCCACTGTCCCTTCTCTGTAACCTGCTTAGGCTCCAGCGAGGCGGCAGCTTTGGTCTCTGGTGTTCCCTGAGCGCCATTTGTACCTGAGCTGTGGCTCAGGTGGTGCAGTTGGTGCCTGGCAGAGTCCCAGAGCTTGACAGAGTCCCAGCACGAGGCAGATGTGAAACTGTACATTGAGGGGACAGCCGGAGAAAGGGTGGAGCTGCACCCAGGCCAGCAGGCGTGCGTCACAGACGGGAGAGGTTGGGCGCCAGCCTGGGGAGAGGCCAGAGGTTTTTACAAACCATGACTGCCCCCCCCCCCCCCCCGCCACTCTTCTTTTTGTCATTGGATGTGGCTGAGCCCCTCAGGAAGTGTGGCAGCTGGGAGGCCAGGTGTCGCGGCACCCCTACATGGTCCCAGCCTGCACAGGAGCTTCTGGCCAAGGCTGATGCCCTTTTGGAGAGAGGCAGATGCCTAGAGGACAGAGTAAACATGGCCCTTCAGCCTTCCTGCCCCTGGCTGCCCACCGCCTCCGTGGAGCAGGAGATAAATGGCATCTGGGGAGAAGAAGGTAGTGAAGACGAGCCTGTGGCAGCAGCCTGTGAGCTCTCCGTGTGCGTGTGGTGGGCTTTGTGGCCCTGAGTCCACGGTGGCCCCCACAACCCTCTGTGGACAGTTTGGCCTAAGCCTGTGTGGGCTCTGCTTGGTGGGCTGCCCAGGCAGACTGGCCTGAGGCTCTGAGTCCTTGGCACTGTCTTAAGTCAGTCACTGTCTCTGCCAAGAGCAAGTGCTCCTCCTCCTATGATGGAGGAAGAGGTGCAAAGCAAAGGGGTCTCACACGCGGGCCCCTTCTTTCCCAGGGCTCTTGCCCCGTCCAGAGGCCGCTGCAATTGAGCTCTGAGTGCTGGCAAGCCTCGGTGTCTCCTTAGTCTTCACCCTGGGTGTCCGACCGGGTGTGTGTGTTAGTCATGTTCTTGCCACTGTGACAAGATGGTGTCCCCTAAGTTTCTCCAGGGTAAAGTAAGCTGACTTTGCAAGTCACCATTTTTAGGAGTTATTTTTAAGCTGTGTTAAAAATAAAAGGCCTCTTCCATCCAGCTTCTAACTGTGCTGGCATGACAGTAGTATGTTACCAGTGCCTGCCTCTCAAAGCTTTTCCTCCTCCACTAGTTATGTTTGCTTATTTATCTCTCCTGTGCCCAAAGATTTCTGTTTTATTTGATGAGTTTTTTACTGCACCATTCTCTTTTTTTATTTTTTATTTTGTCATTTGGGGCTTGAACTTGGCCTGATTGCTGTCCCTGAGCTCAAGGCTAACACTCTCCCCCTTTGAGCCACAGTGCCACTCCTAGTTTTCTGGTGGTTATTTGGAGATAAGAGTCTGTTAGTCCAATAAGCTCCTTTCCTATAGTTTAGCTTATTAGACTAACAGAGTCCCACCAACTTTCTTGCCTTGGCTGGCTTTGAGCTGCAATTCTTGGATCTCAGCCTCCTGAGTAGCCACGATTACAGGCTTGAGCCACCCGTGCCAGTTTTCATTATTTTGATGATTAAATTGCTCCAGATTTGGCAGTGGGACCTCCGCAGCGGACAAGCCTTTGTCTTCCTGGAGCACTTTCTTTTGTCCAGGGAGGTGCTTCATGTTCATTGGGAGCTTCTGGAGACTCCTAGAGACTATTTGTTTAAAAAGATTGCACCTACAGGCTGGGAAGATGGCTCAGTGGTAGAAAGCTGAGGGACAGTGCCCAGGCCCAGAGTTCAGGCCCCATCACACAGACACAGACACAGACACAGACACACACAGACACAGACACACACAGACACACACAGACACACACACACACACACACACACACACACACACACACACACACACACACACACACTGATTGCGCCTGTAGTTGAAATTGCATCTCCATATTGCTTATTCCTACTGCCAGTTGGACTTTTTGTTTCCATGTTGTCAGAAAAGAAGACGCAGTAACCACCACCTCACCATCTCATTTGCCTTGTAGAGGGTCTGATGGTGAACACTGTGAACCTGAGACCTCAATTTGTATCACAACTTTGTGGGTCACGGAAACACAGGAAACTGTCACAGCATCATACAACTTGTTAAATGGTTGAGCCAGAGTGCAGTTTGATTTGGCTATAGCTTTTTCTCATACACTAACACATTTCCTTATTCTAAATTATGGAATTTTTACATGTAACCATTGAATAACAAGAAGTTTATTTCTAGTTCTCTTGCTGCTTAATTCTCTCTCTGTGAAAGTCAGGTCTGAAGAATTCAAGTAGGTGACTCACCGTGTCCTACCTCAGAAAGGAAGGTTGCTTGTTTTTTTTTTAATCAGTGACTTAGCTGTCCTGCTGTTTCTCTAAGCACCCAGAAGCTCCCTAACCCTTTTATTTTCTTCCTATAGGAATTTGCTTGCTAGAAAACACAATGCAAGATTTGACAGACAAAGAGACTTGGGATGGAAGTTATTTGGAAAAGTTCCACTCCGAGAGAATGCTCAGAAAGATTCAAAGAGAATACAAAAGGTATACTGGGCTGGGAACCAGCGTCCCGCTGGTGTGTGGGGTCAGCATTTGTGGTGGACCGTGTGGAGGTGACCTTTGCCGAGGCTTGGAGTGGGGAACCTCTTTGTATTCCTTGTGTGTCTCATTCCTAAAACTCAGGTCTGGACAGAATGTGAGTGAATTTAGCCCTTTTCATTCTGACAGCTTGATATATATATATATATATATATATATATATATATATATATATATATATATATGTATGTATGTATGTATGTATGTATGTATGTATGTATGTATATGAAAGATGGGTTGTCAAAGCTGAGCTTTAAGTATTTGTAACTTCATTAACTAATCAGTGTTTCCAATGACACTTGGAAATGTGTTCATCGCCAAATTTTTATTATGTTTGATATTAAAGTATTCCTACGGATGTCTTAGCTTTCCCTTCGTGTTGCTCTGGGACAGGCAGGCCAGGCCAGGCTGGCTTTCTCCAGCCTCCGCAGACCCTTTCCCTTGCGCACTCTTAGGTTGTGTCTGCTTGGGGGCTGGGGCTTAGGACGAAGCCAGGCCACAGCAGCATCACCACTACCAGCCTGGCTCCCTGTGTGGGGATGACAGCGGAGAGGAGGGTGCTGCCAGATGCTGTGTTCTCTGTGCGTGGGCAGTCCTGTGCCGCCTCCTAGGACCCGAACCTACTACCCTAGCATCTTGGGAGCCCGTTGTTGGCTCCCAACTGCTTCCTTTGTAGCCTCAGGGTTCTCTTCCCTGGCAGTCATTCAGTAAACAGCCTTTGGTACCAACCAAATGCTAGGCCTCAGCACCGCCCCGGCTGAGAGGAAGAGCAGAGCCTGTGCTCAGGAGCAGTACTCCAGACCCATCTGTGCACAGGCCCTCAGGGCACAGGCCCTCAGGGAGGCAGTGGGAAGGAGGCGTGGCCTTCTCTTTGAGGCCACACTGGCACTTGATGTCCATGCGGGGATCTGGTACCATGTGATTTCTGGGCACTGGCTTTACGAGATAGAGTGTTTGTATTTCTAGTCTATTTAAAACTCCAGCAACCCCAGGAAGAAGAGAGGATTGTTGTTATCTTCACACACTGCCCCTGACTCCAGCAGCTAGGGAGTGGCAGAGGAAGACCCAGACTCTTGGGCTCTGGGGCCTCACTGTGGGCTGGGAAGGTATTGGGCACTGTGAGTGAGGGTGAGGAGCAGCAGGAAGAAGCTGTCGACAGGGCCTATGGGTGTACTGCCGTCAGCGCTGACGTGCAGCTGGCTGTCCTTCGCTGAGGATAGTGAGTTTTCTCTGAGTCCCCCAGAGAGGAAGTGGGGTCTGGCCCTGCGGAGCTTACTGTGGGTGCAGAGTGAGCCCTCGCGAGAAGCCCCGAGGGGCCGAGGACCTGCTGGATGTGCATGCTGGGGGGGGGGGGGAGAGGGGGAGGAGGAGGGCAGACAGGCTCCCCACAGCGCCATTTCCATCCCTAAGCAAATTTAATTTGTCTACAATTCCCTGGAATTGTTGACTCACTACGCAAATCAGTGTGGGAATACATTTTAGTAGATTGTTGCTTTTGGATTTAAATCATTGTACAGACTTATTAACCAAGCAAACTGTCGTAGACTTTTTAAAGGAGCTGTATTTTAAGAAGCAACAACTACACTAAGCAATGATAAAGACCGCAACAGTACCTGTACTGGTCACACGATCCGGCCTGCAGCCCATGTGCCTCTGTTTGTGCCTCTGGCCCTCTCCTCTCTCCGGTCCTGCTCCGCGTTGACAAAGCCTGAGAGGGATTTAGGGTCAGGCCTGCGCTGAGGGGGACGCTTTGGGTACCAGGCCTGCGGCGGCTGTGCCCCTGCCCTCCGCTCCCACAGCTCCTGCTTTGCGTCTACACTTGTGGTCGGAGAAGGTGATGGAGCTCCAGTAGGAGCTAAAGCATAAAGCCTTCAGGAAATGCTTCATTCCTTTTCCTTCTTGCCATAATAATAATAATAATAATAATAATAAGGCTGGGAAGGTGGCTCAGTGGTAGAGCGCTTGCCTTGCATGCGTAAGGCCCTGGATTCGATTCCTCAGCAACACATAAGCAAAAAGAAAAAAGCCAGAAGTGGCGCTGTGGCTCAAGTGGTAGAGCGCTAGCCTGGAGCTGAAGAGCTGAGGGACAGCGCCCAGGCCCAGAGTTCAGGCCCCACGACTGGACCAAAAAAAAAAAAGTTATTATTATTATTATAACACGTGGTGCTTTTGAGAATATAGACTTATGGTTGGTTGCCAGTAGTTCCTGTCTATAATCCTAGCTACTCAGGAGGGTGAGATCTGAGAATTGTGGTTTGAAGACAGCCTGAACAAATAAATCTAAGAGACTTTTATCTTCAGTAATTAGCAAAAAGCTAAGTGGTATGGCTCAAGTAGTAGAGCACCACCTTGAGTGGAAAAGCCAAACAAGAGCAAGAAATCTTGAGTTCAAGCCCCAGAACCAGAAAAAAAACAAAAACAAAAAAGAAAACAGACTTTGGAGTCTGGCTGTGTGATTTTAGGTGTTACTTAACCTCTCTGAGCCTCATTCTCTATTGTTCAGAGCAGTGGCATGGATTTCCAGGATGGAACACTCAAGTGAGTCAGTACGTGGTGTGTGTGCGCGGAATCTAGTGAGGTAGCCAGGGCTGTAGGAGTGTTGTGCTCTCTTGTCCCCTCCCGTGACGAGCCAGCTCTCAGCTACGGGAAACAGACACCAGGTGGGAGGACAGGGCTGAGGCCGTCTGCAGACCCCGTCAGCCTGTTCGCAGACCCTGTGCCGCGCTGGGCCAGGGCTCTGGCTGGCACCATGTCACAGAAGCAGCCAGGCCGTGTGTCCCCAGAGCCTGTGGTGAGCTAGGGGATGGGTGAGCACATAGCCGACAGCTCTGGGCTTTTCAGCCTCGCTCATTTCTCCAGATAGCCTGGGGCCAGTTGTTTCTTCTCTGTTTCCTTCTGATAAATGGATAATACCCACTCTCTGGACTGCCCCACCCCCACTCCCCCCCCCAGCCCCTGGCCCGGAAGGGAGAGACTATATGGTATGTGTTTACGTAGGGTCTGGTACAACTTGTGGTTCAGAGATCGTGAAGGAGTGGCCGTGGTGAGTCTAGTTAAGAAGTAGGTTCAGTGGTGACTCCATGGCCCTGGGTGTCTGCCTTGCGCCACCTGGACCACGCTCTTATCTTGGGCCTCTACAGTTCAGTTTTGGGGAAAATGTTGCAATGTTACTTTGTTATCTTTTCACATTTCTTAAAATGTTTTTAAATTAAGTCATGTTTTCTGTCGGCTTATTTTATAATTCATGGAGAGTTTCTTTGCAGGGGAATAGCAGTGGCCAAAGGTAAAAGCATCACACAAATGCTCTGTGTGTGTGTGTGTGTGTGTGTGTGCGCGCACGCGTGTGCTGGTACTGGGGCTTGTAATCAGGGCCTGAACACTATCCCCTAGCTTCTTTCTTTCTTTCTTGTCAGTCCTGGGGCCTGAACTCTGGGCCTGGGCGCTGTCCCTCAGCTCTTCAGCTCAAGGTGAGCATTCTACCACTTAAGCCACAGCACCACTTCTGGTTTTCTGAGTGGTTTACTGGAGATAGGAGTCTCATGGAGTTTCTTGCCCCGGCTGGCTTTGAACTATGATTCTCAGATCTCAGTCTCCTGAGTAGCTAGGATTACAGGCATGAGCTACCAATGCCCGACTTGTCCCCTAGCTTTTACATAAGACTGTTGCTCTGTCACTTGAGCCACAACTCCACCTTTGGCTGTTTGGTGGTTAATCGGAGATAAGACTCACCGATTTTCCAACCTAGACTGGCTTTGGACCACGATCCTCAGATCTCAGCCTCCTGAGTAGTTAGGATGACAGGCGTGGTCACCAGCGCCTGGCCTAAAGCTGTGGTTCTTGAAGCAGGTTGCCAGATGGACATATCTTTTATCACTTAGCATTTGTGAGAAATGCAAGTCCTTGGCTCTGACACCAACACACTGAAACAAACCCAGACGCTGGGATCCAAAGCCATAGTGTAATGGCTCTGCAGTCATTCCTAGTACATGCTCAGCTTTAGGAGCCATTAATGTGCAAGGGGGGAGAGTGGGACATTACAGGAGAAAATAGTCCTCTCGGCTCCCACAGGCTGTGAAGGGTCCATAGCACGCCGGCATGCAAGCTTCAGTCCCTGATGGTGGCCTGGAGACGATCTGGAGGATGGGGGGGCTATATGGGAAGAGTGTGGCCTCAGGCCTCCGCACATGCGTTTTCATGGGCCAAGGCTCAGCTGGGCCGTGCTGCCCTCTTGGAGTCAGTCCTTTGCCCTGTGTGCAGAGAGGACCTTCTTCCTTGGGCCTCTTGGCCCTTTCATTTGCTCTACAGCTGTTCAGTATCTCCATTCTGGAATTACAATGAAAGGCCATGGATCAAGGATTAACACGTGTGTCGTTGCGGTGATAAATGCTGTGGAGGAGAGGGGGAGTTTTGACACCACTGAGCACTGTTCTCCGAAGTCAGGTTTTTCATGTGGCTGCCAGTCGCCCGCGCAGAGGGTCAGCTTGTCCCGGCCCTGGTCTTTGGGCGCCTTTCTGCAGCACGGTGTCAGCTGCTCACTCCTGCCTCTCCTGGCCTCCTCCTCTCTGCTTCCCACTCCTTTTGCCCTGTCCTTCACCTCCACCCTGTAAGTTTCTAGAGGCTGTGCTCAGGCATGCCTGTACCATGCCACGCCCTTGGCTATCCCAGCCAGACCCGCGTCTTCAGAGACCGGTCCTCCACTAGTCACCCCCCCCCCCTTGTCTCAGGTTGGGACCCGTGTGAACTCATCGGCCTGAGAGGCCTTTAGACCGTGAAGCTGTTGAGCAGATGTCAAAGGCTCAGGGTTGAAAACAGAGAAGTGTTTTCATGCATTTGTGAGTCTTTTAGACGTAGTTCTGTATCCACAGGCTTGACGGTCAGGAAGCGAGGTAAAGAGAACATTTAGGCCCTGGCCGGACTCTGGGGCAGCTGCTGATGGCGGCAATGATAGCTGCAGGGAGGGACAGGCTTGTCATCCAGTGTCTTGGATAAAAGGGTCACGTGAGCCACGTTGAGTCCGTGGCCTGCTCTGGGTGGATCTGTGTCACTGGGAATGTCTTTGATGGCCTTCTGGAATTTCAAGACAATCTTAGATCTTGAAGAGCCCCGGAAATTCAGGGGCTCTCAAAGGGACATTCACGGCCCTCACTCTGCATTCTGAGAAGTCTGGGCTACTCAGAAAGTCACAACACATCACGCATGGCAGAAAGGTAGATCAGGTGCTCAGTGGTATAACTCGTCGTAGGCCTTAGGCATAGTATACTCCTTGAACAAGAGAGAAAGTACCTTTGTTTTCATGGACCCCCTATGTCTTTGAAATGTGGATTTAGACAAACTTACAGAAATAAACGAGCAGTTCCAGTTCCTCAGTACATCCCAACCTGCCTCCAGTGAACGCGGCCTCAGGGCCTGAGTGGAGTGCCCAGAGCCGCTTCTTGAGGGGCTGGTGGCGGGGGCTGGGGAGGACAAGGATTGACATGCTGCTGAATTATGCTGAGCTTACTGACAACCCAGCCTGAGTGTAGGCAGCCCAAGGCTGGCGACAGGGATGGCCAGGAACGGCTCTGTAGGCCGGTCTGAGCAGTGGGTCCCGCAGCAGAGGCAGAAGCTTAGCTCTGCAGGCTGGGCGGTAGGCAGCATGGCGGCAGCAGCAGGCGGGCAGGAACTAACGCTGAGGGACAGCACGCTAGTGAGAAGAGCTGCCTAGGTGGGCGCACCTCTGCGTGTTGTCTCGTTCTCACCTGGCTCTGATGTGACTAAGCGGGAAGGGGAAGACTCGGGGAACCAGAACGCACAGAGAAGACTGTAAAGAGAAGTTCAGGAAAATGCCCCTTTAAGGTTGTTACTGAGCTCCCGTATTTCCTGTAATGCCGTCAGCAAGTGGATTCTACCTTAAGTAGCAACATGGATGCCAGAGCTGAGCTTTGGGGTAGACCGTGCAGATCCTAACGGGCCACTGGGTGGCGTGCCTGCGCACATGGTGTGCATGCTCAGCCTACCAGAGACTGCAGAGTACTTGATTTTTTCAGCTCACAGAAGACTGGTTGGAACTTGTCAGGAATCCAAGTGGATTACTTGCTTCAAAGACAACTATGTCAGTGCTCAGACCTAGATCAGAGTCTCATAACACAGTGTCCAAAATTTCTAGAAATTTTCTATGAACTAGGATTGTCTTGGCAACCATCAAATACCAATCTAAAGATTACTTAGATGTTGGCAGTATCTAATACTTTAAAAGCAGCTGTTATTTTTAAAAAATGTTCCCACAAATAAGGGAAAACTCGCTTGAGTTGGGAAGATAAAGCTGGCTCATGCAGAAAAGTCTGAGAGTCTCCATTTCCAATTAACCAGCAAAGTTCTGGACTGTTGGTATGACTCAAGTGGTGGAGTACCAGCCATGAGCAAGTAAGTTGAGCAGGAGTACGTGAGGCCCTGAATTCAAGCCATGGGAATTCAAGCAGAGGGGATTGGAAAGATAGAAAATACTAACCAACAGAAAATACAAGAACTACATGGCTTTGTTTGTTTGTTTGGGTGCAGGAGATCAAGCTTAAGCCCTCACATATGCTTAGAAAATGCTCCAGCACTAAGCAATATTCCAAGCCCCATACATGGAAAGTTTTACATTGAAATCTGAGATAACTGAAATAGCTAACTGGACTGGCCCAGTGGTGGAGTGGGCCTGCTAGAAAAGGAGTGATTGAATTTCAAGAAACATCAGAAACTACCCAATCTGAATGATCACAGAGGAAAAAGAGGAGGACGAAGAGGAGGAGGAAAAGGAGGGCAGGGGCGATACTGAAAAGTCTAGATTTGTATTATTGGAGTCTCAGGGGAAAACGAGAAAGAACGTGATGCCAAAAAATAGTGGACTGACTGATGGCTGAATGAAGGACATCAGCCTACAAATTTAGGAAGTTAAGTAACCTCCAGAGAGACGCGCCAGAAAGTCACAGCCTGACAAATCATAACGAATTTGCTGAAGATAAAGACAAAAACGTCTTATAGGAACCAGAGGAAAATAATGCATTATTCATTGAGGAATAATAATGTGAATGAATTAATTTCTCATCAGAAGCCCACAGAGGCCAATAGGAAGGGAAACGGCATTTTTAGAGTGCTGAAAGAAAAGAGCTTTACACCCAGAATTGTGTATTGGGAATGAAGGTGAACTACAGGTATTCTCGGATGAAGGAAAACTAAGAGCATTTGTTGTCAGCTAACCTGCCACAAAAGATTTGCTAAAGCAAAGCTAGAGAGTCAGCTCTTCTCAGACAAAGGTCCGATGAGCACCAGGAAGGAAGAACGGGAATGTAAGCTTATCTGGACAGACACAGTGGACTATTCTTAGGGAGTTCTTTAATGCTTTTTGGTTGGAAGCCAAAATTAGAATGTTATCTAGGGTTTTAAGCATAAGTAGATAGAAGAAAGGAGACACTAAAATATAAAGGGGAATTGATATGGCCATCAAATTTCTGCATTTGTAAAATATTGATTCCTATAAGGTCATGAACAAGTAAATGCATATGTTACAACTGAATTCCAAATGATGCAAAAAGGTAACTAGCCAGAAACATCATGAGGAAGCTTAACTGAGATTCTAAAGTTCAAAAAAACAAAATGAAATGAGACAAAATGAAACCTCTGGAATTAAAGCAGGAAAGAGGGAATAGAGGAAGAACAGAGAGGTAGCAGTTAAGACGGTAGACCTGAATTAAACATACAATAAATGTAAATCCTCTGGGCATAACAATCATGCATCTTAGTGCCCGACTTTGATGGATTATAACCATATATTGTCTGTAACAAACTCACTTTGAATATAAACTATTAGATACAATGAAAGAGAAGAAGATGCAGTGGGGATATAGTTCCTAAGTAAAGCTTAGAATTTATGAGCTTGTGGCTACAGCTCCCCCAACAGAAAAAAAAGATGGGTCTATTAGCATGAAAAGTTTAAAAAAAAGATTCGAGAGTAAAGAACATCATTATACTCAAGGTATAACCATCCCAAGTGAATGTCTACTAATAATAGAACTGCAGATACACAAAGCAAAGAAACTGTGCTCAGAAGAAGTGGACAAGCCCACATTTACCACGAGAACAGCAGTGCTTCCTTCTAGGTTCAACTAAAAATAGTGGCTGGACAGGATCAGCCAGGACATGGGAGAACTGAGCGCCACTGTCCACCAACCATGTCTTACTGGCCACTACAGAGCCATTCACCTCCAGCACAGACCCTCTCCAGGCTTAGAACAGAAACTAGAATATTTGGAATTAGATTGGAATTAGGTGGAATTAGACTAGAAAGCAATGACAGAAAGATATTAGAAATCTCTCAAGAATCATGGAAAATGAACACATAACAATCTTCTAAATATAGGTCAATAAGGAAGTCACAAGGAAAATTAAAAATATTTTGACATGAACGAAAATGCAACTTATCAAAATGTGTAGGGTGTAGTGTTTGGAAGGCAAATCCATAGTATTTAAATACTCCTATTAGAAAGAAAAAACAGGCACTGATGGTTATTGCCTATAATCCTAACTACTTAGGAGGCAAGATTTGAGACTTGATCTTTAAAACCAATCCCAGCAGACAAACCAAGAGACTCTTATATCCAATTGACTAGCAAAAAGCTGGAAGCAGAAGTATAACTTAAGTGTAGAGTGCCAGCCTCGAGCAGAAAAGCAGAGCAAGAGTGCTGAGTCCTATATTCAAGCTTCAGTACTGGCAAGAAAGAAAGAAGAAAGGCAGGCAGGTAGGCAGGCAAGAAGGAAGGAAGGAAAGAAGGAAAAGAGAATGATCCCACATCAGTTATATAAGTTTTAAGGAACTATAAATGGAGCAAGCAAAAGGAAACAAATGATGAACATAAGAATAGAATTAAATTGGAACCAAAAATGATAGTAGAACCAAAAGCTGATTCTTTAAAAGTTGTGTGTCCTCATCAAACTGTAGCTAAATTGACAAAGTAAAGTGAAGCAAAAGGATTAAATAGTAAGTAGAAAGAAATAAAAAGTACAAGGACAATACTATATTCTGCATAACTGTGTACGTAGATAACTTAGATGAGATTGTCCATTTCTTTGAAAATTAGAAATCACCAGAAGTCATCAAAAAGGTATAAGATAACGTGAGTCATCCTGTAGTTATTAAAAAAGGAAATGATAAGCTGAGCGCTGGTGGCTCCTGCCTAGAATCCTAGTTATTCAGGAGTCTGGGATCTTAGGATCGCAGTTCAGAGCCATCCAGGACAGGGAAGTCTGAGACTTTTTTTTTTTTTTTTTGGTGGGGGTGGGTGGGGGGTGTCCGGTCGTGGGGCTTGAACTCTGGGCCTGGGCGCTGTCCCTCAGCTCTTCAGCTCAAGGCTAGCGCTCTACCACTTGAGCCACAGTGCCACTTCCGGCTTTTTTTTTCTGCTTATGTGGTACTGAGGAATTGAACCCAGGGCCTTACGCATACAAGGCAAGCGCTGTACCACTGAGCCACCTTCCCAGCCCCAAGTCTGAGACTCTTATCCCCAGTTAACCACTAAAAAACCAAAAGTGAAGCTGTGGCTCACGTGGTAGAGCAGCACCAGCCTGAGCAGAAAAAGCTAAGGGACAGTACTCAGGACAGGCACACATGCATGCACACACCCTCTCTCACATTGTGTGCGTGCGTGTGCGTGCGTGTGTGTGTGTGCGTGTGCGTGCGTGTGTGTGTGCGTGTGTGTGTGTGTGTGTGTGTGTGTGTGTATCCAGCCCTACCTGCTTTTACTGATGAATTCTGAAGAGGAGTTTAGAAGAGGAGAGAATGCTCCATGACTCATTTTATGAGGCCAGTGTTACCCTGTCGGCAAAGGACGACAAACTCAGTGCCAGAAAGACAAATGTGAAGACACTTATTCACAACCTCAACATAGTAGATGGGATCCAAGATTTTGTTTAAAAAGAACAAAAGCAGCTGGGTGCCAGTGGCCTGTAGTCCCCAGCTACTCACGAGGCTGAGATCTGAAGATCATGGTTCAAAGCCAGCCTATCCCAATTGACCAACTTATCTCCAATAAACCACCAGAAAACTGGAAGTGGTGCTGTGGCTCAAAGTGGTAGAGCACTAGCCTTGAGCGAAAGAGCTCAGGGACATACCCAGGTCCTGAGTTCAAACCCCATGACCAAAAAAAAAGGAAAGAAAAGAAAAAGAACAAAAGCAATACATGGGCTCAATGCTGTGTGTCCTGGGAAAGCAAGGCCAGCTCCCCATTTGAAAGTCATTACTGATCTAAAGAGTAGCACATCTGTCAGTTGAGGCAGAAAATGCAGATGGTAAAATTCAGTGTTTATTTCTGTTTGTTTGGTTTTTTTTTTAACTCAGCCAAGTAGTAAAAAAAAAAAAGAGGACGTTCTTCACCTGAGAGAGAACAGGTATAGACAGAGAACAGCCACAGCTGACATGGTGCTTAGTGGAGAAAGATAAAGTATACCAGGTAATGGGGCAGACAAGGAAGCACCTTCTTCTGGACTTCCCACCAAGGCTGGCTTTAAACCCGCACCCTCAGTTCTCAGCCTCCTGAGTAGCTAGGATTCCAAGCATGAGCCACAGTGCTTGGTGAAAATTCTTTTTGTGGAGTAAGATAGATGTGCAGTCCAAGGAAGAGAGAATCTCTTTTGATGACTTCTTTATGTTTCAAAATTAGGGAAAATCAACCTGTCATCACATGGTGTAATGTGTAGTTAAGATTTTGTAACCAGTGCTCAATTCTAAAATACAAGTTAGCAACTGTTGTTCAAGTAGCAGCTGCAGGTTACAGCCTGCCAGAAGAGGCGGAAGAGGCATATATATGTCTTGGGAAACATGGCTTACTGCTATTTATCACATAGTGAGGGCTCATCTCTCCTATGTTTAACTGTAGTGAATCTGTGAACTCCTTATGCTGGCTCACATTGGATGGCTTGGAATGCATGGAGCACTAGGTGTTGGGATGGGGATCCCGATGGTGGATCCAGATGATGCGATGTGCTCCTGTCTCTGAAGGCTGGGCTTTATTTCCAGACAGGCATCATTCACCTTCCAGGCTAGCCAGGTGCCCACTGGGCCCCCCTCCCTAACCTCAGCTGTCCCTGTAAGCCACCGAGCCTCTATACAGCAGCAACACTGTCTCTTTGCTGCTCTGTGAGTGATTCAGGGCAGGGATTGTCTTCCTCTTGGTTCCTCAGGCCGAGCACTCTGCTGGCTTGCTGGGTAGAAGGCAGGCAGGCAGAACAGATTCATAGGACACGCTGATTCCACGGGTGCTTGAGCGCCTCCCCCGCTGTGCCTCACCAGGCCTTCAGCCCGCTCTGAGGTTTTATAGTCAGCGACCACAGTGAGTGCAGCCAGGAACCTGGGTCTAGTGCTGGGAGAGAGGGCGCAGGGCCTGGCTGTGGCTGAGAGGCAGGCAGGAGTGTTTGTAAGGATGCAGTGGAGGTGAAAACTGAAAACTGCCACTCAGCCTCCTCACATTGCTTCCAAGCCCTGGCAAGAGCTCAAAGGACAATGGATTGAATACACACATGGATTTGCACCCCTTGGGTGGACAGTGGTGACATGTCACTGCTCTCATTGCACTTGTCCGTTGGAAGGTGCACTGTACATCGAATGCCTCAGAACAGCTCTTCAGCGTAAAGTACAAACTAGCATTGCTACCTAGTCATGTGCCTTTCCTCAGGTGTATTAATGCATGATTGTTTTGTGGTGATGGTGGTGGTGATGGTATTGGGGATTGAACCCAGGGCCTCATGCATGCTAGGCAAGCATTCTTGTCACCGAGCTACGCAGCCCTGGATACTTTTCCTAACAAGACCTTCCTTATTCCTGCTGGCCAGGCTCAATCTCTGGTTTAATCCTATTGCTTTTTAAAGATGTCTATTGAATTCTAATTAAGATACCATAAAACCTACTCATTGGTTCTTAATATATGTATACAGGTGTTCACATTACAATCAGTACTTTCATTTTTTGGTCGTGGGGCTTGAACTTTGGGCTTGGGCATTGTCCCTCAGCTCTTCAGCTCAAAGCTAGTGCTCTACCGCTTGAGCCACAGCACCACTTCCGGTTTTTTTCTAGTGGTTTATTGGAGATAAGAGTTTCACGGAGTTTCCTGCCAAGGGTGGCTTTGAACTGCGATCCTCAGATCTCAGCCTCCTGAGTAGCTAGGATTACAGGTGTGAGCCACCGGCGCCCAGCTACCCCAAACTTCTATCATAGACTTCATGCCTGTTTGCGAGCATCTGTACCTTTTTTTTTTTTTGGTATTGGCTGTAAGCTTGAACTCAGGATCTCGATGATATCCTTGAGATTTTTTTTTGCTTAAGGCTCTACCATTTGAGCCACAGCTCCACTTCTGGCTTTTTGTGGTGGTTAACTGGAGATAAGCGTCTCATAGACTTTCCTACCAGGGCTGGCTTCAAACCGTGATCCTCAGATCTCAAGCCTGAGTAGGTAGGCTTACAGGTATGAGCACTGGGTCATCCAGCTGAAAATTGACCATTGGAAGAAATTTCATAGATGGGGCCCTGTGACTGTCCTTGGTGCACTTACTGTAGTGTTCTTGACGTGCGCCCTGTGTAGCAGAGGTATCAGTCGTTGGGTTTCTTCCCTTTGCTGTTGTAATGCGGTTTATACAATCCTCAGTTGTGGACATTTTACGTTGTTTTTAGGGTTTGGGTTTTGCCTGCAAGTCTTTTTGTGGAAATGGTTCTCCTGGGTAGCTTTTAGCAGCGAGGCAGAAACTGGCACACATCCCCCAAATGGCCACAGCATTTTGCATTCACAGCTGCGCAGTCATCCGTCGTTGTCCTTGATTTTTATCTTCTGATGGAGTGAGGGAACTTCCGTGGTGGATTTGGTAGCTGGAAATCCAGCTCGGTTGAGGCCCAGAGGACAGGGAGCCTGGCGCAACTTGGTGCCACATGGGTTCACGCTGGGCACCCCGGAGAGAATTTTGGCCCTTCTACACACTTTCGAAAAGACCAAAAGAAATGCAAGTATGCTTTGTAGACCGTTGTGATAAATGCATCTCAAGAGAGCATCCCCACCCCACGTTTGTTCTGGCCCTTCCCAGTCAGCCCTAGGCAAGCACTGCGGTGAGCTCTGTGTGGGGCGTGCGCGTGTGCGCGCGTGTGTGTGTCCCCACGTCCCCACGTGGTCCCAAGCTAACCGTACCGTGGAAGGGGGACCCGGGCTGGCGTCTAGAAGCGGATTTAAGCTAACCTTGATAATCCGGCTGGGGCCTGGGGGGCGGAGCCGCGGTGGCCGCCGCCTCTCTGGGCGGCAGAGGGGTGGAGAGGGCCGGGCTCCCGGAGCCCGGCCTGCGAGGGGCGGGGCGGAGGCGGGGCCTAGGGGCGGTGGGCGGGGCTGCTTGGCACAGGGCCCCGCCCCGCGAGGTCCCGCCTCCAGGCCGCCGTGAGGCCGGGAGCGCCGAGCTACCGCTAGGGCGGATCGGCGCGTCGGCGGCGATTGAGCGGCCTGCCGCCCCGCCCGCGGGTGCGAGCTCGGGTGCGAGCCGGAGCGCGGCGTCCTGGGTCCGAGGCCGGAGGGAGCCCGGCCTCCGCTGCTGGGCATGGAGCCGCCGGCCGCGCGCCTCTGAGGCCCGGCGTTCATGGTGAGTCCCCGGGTCGGGGTCCCGGGCCGGGCCCGGGCTCCGCGGCCCTGCGCGCGCGCGGGGCGCAGGTGTGCGCACGTCCCGGCCCGCCCGGCCCGGCGCCTGCCGCCCGCGGGGTTTTCCTCCAGGGTCGGTGCTCAGCGGGCACATCCTTCGTCCTTTCTGCCCCCGGCGCCACGGCCCCCGGGTCCCCGGCCTCCCGGTCTACCGTCCCCCTGGTCGCCGGCCTCCCGGTCCACGGTCCCACCGGTCCACGGCCCCCCCGGTCCCCGGCCTCCCGGTCCCCGGTTCCCGGTCCACCGCCCGGTTCACGGCCCTCGGTCCATGGAGCCCCGGTGCCCGGCTCCCGGCCCCTTGGGCGGGGGGCGGGGGCCCCGGCCAGAGGCAGCGCTGCGGCTGCGCCCGGGAGACCGCAGCCGAGACCCAGCGCGTTCAGCGCCTTTCACCCGCTCGTGCGTTGGGCTCTGTAGCGATTTGACCTTTGAGCGCTCCCGAGGGTGACGCCGCGGGTGCCTGGGAGAGCCCCTTCCCAGAGCGCTGGGGCTTAGGTAGAGGCCGGAGCGGAGGCAGCGCGCCCAGGAGCGGGGCTCCGAGCGCAGAGGCCAGGCCAGGCGCCCGAATGACAGAACAGCTCCCAGACGCTTGCTTGTCACAAAGGGTTGTCTGTGTGTGAAGCCAACTATGCTATGCCCGCACCCGTGTCTCAAATATTGTGAAAATCAGTTTTTATAGAGACAACCACGTTTCTGCCATTGTCCAGGGTACCTGCTGGGGCCACAGGCCTTCCTCCTCTAATCTTCACCTTCAACAGGTCAGGGAGGCAGGCTGGGAGGGGGTGGCTCTTCCTGCACGCTCTGCTCCCCTGCAGGCCATCTGGGTCCTGGGGCTGACCGCTGACAGTTGTCTCACACTCCACGGTACTACAGGGGATGGCTGCCTGTCCCAGACAGGCCCCGCCTGCCAGGTCACCTGTGTGTTTGACTGTGTGTAACACTCCAGTTCTCTTGAGTGGTACTGGCAATTTCTCTTGTCTTTCTGTCTAGAAGGTTTTCTTTCCTAGTTTAAGAAACCAATTTTCCCCCCTTAACACAAGTGTCTATTGAGTCAAGTCCCTGTATTTTTTCATTTTTGGTCTTTTCTGACATATTTTAATCCAAGGGTCATAGTTTCCCTGCATCTAGCCTGGCTGTGTCCCTCTCCCGGGGCTGTCCCAGCTGCTCTCCCCACAGCTGGGTGAGACCATCCTGTGTAGGAGAACTGGCTCAGCGCCCTCCTTGCTCATCCACAGGCGAGCTCCTTAGAGGGAGCCTAGGTCTCCCTCTTACCTCCGCCCACCCCCAGGCCACCGCCCATGCTGTCAGAGGCCTGTATCCAGACTCCCACCTATAGCTTCATTTGCTCAGATGGAAACCTTCCTGGGATGCTTCCCTGGTCCCCTGCAGTCTCCTACTGCCTGTTGCTTGTCCTTCCTTCATTTCTCGGGTCTTTCCTGGATGCTCTACGAGGCTGGGGACTGAGGGTCTCACAAAAGAGCTGGGCCTTATGTGGCTTATTGACATGTGAGCTTCCTCCTTTCTGCGTGGTCCCCTTCCTCTTCCTCCTGCCGCATCTGCTTTGCTTATGGCCCCAGTCTGGAGCTGAGGCCCTGCTCAAGTACCTTGCTTCCTGCTGCTCTTCCCCGGAACCTGCTCATTCACCACACACCATAACTTCTCCATCGCTGCTGCATTGGCCAGGTGTGGTCTTGCGTTAGCAGTGGTGCCATCAATTCACGCTACTTCTGAATCTAAGTTAGACAGTTTGAGAAGGTTACAAAGCTCAGCAATTGAGGTTAGTGTGCAGATCTTGCCTGGTACACAGCTGAAACATACGGCTCTTGCAGTGTGCACTCCACTTATTAGCTCATTTGTAGAAGTCCTTTCATGTCCATGAAGCTGAGTCACACCAGGACTCTGAAGAATCCTGAAATCTCCTCTGTGAGGGTGCCCAGGGTGGATGGCTTGATTTATGTTACTGATGGGCCTGTGGGCTGCAGTTAGTCTAGCAGTGAAGACCAGCGTTACTCAGGTCAGGCCCCTTGACCTGACTGGATGCAGAGGAAACTTGCAGTGCTAAGCTAGACTGAGATGGAGAGTCCACCAATTCTCCCCTGGTTTCCAGAGAGGCCTGAGGTCTTCAGGAGGTATCCAGCTGTCTAGTGTGTGTTTTTCTAGTTAGCCACCGCTGTGGTGGTCACAGTCACTGCCAGTTATAGCAAGAAGGTGGAGGCATGGTTGCTGAAGGTGAAAGCCTTAGCACCCTGCTGTGTCGTGGCAGCGCCTACGCTGAAAGTTCACAGGTGACTGCTGCTTCCCTAGGGCATTTATCTTCCCAGGACCCTTAGAGCAACTTCCTTTTCTTTCTTTTTTTTTTGGGGGGGGGGGGTTCTGGTCCTGGGGCCTGAACTCTGGGCCTGGGCACTGTCCCTCAGCTCTTCAGCTCAAGGCTAGCGCTCTACCACTTGAGCCACAGTACCACTTCTGGCTTTTTTCTTTTTGCTTATGTGGTGCTGAGGAATCGAACCCAGAGCCTCATGCATGCAAGGCAAGCGCTCTACCACTGAGCCACCTTCCCAGCCACAACTTCCTTTTCTTGAGCCTAGATTTGGTGTGTCTGGTTGGACAATGAGCTGACTGGAAACCTAGAAGGCCATGGGAGGAGAAGTAGGTTTGGGCCAGGACTGTGACTATTCTCAAAGGCATCCCATTTGTATTTGGGAACACCACCTGGGATTTGAAATGCCACCTGGGACTTCAGGTTGGGACCAGCCGCGCCTCTCTGGCCTTGTAATCCTGAGTCACTGTGAGCCAAACACGCTATTTGGCCCCCACATACTCGGTGCACTTACCTCAGCATTACAAGCTTCAGTGAGAGTTGAAAGCTTTCCTGAAGCTGTGCATGATGAGATTATTTCCTGTCCATGTTGGTGGCGTGTGGCCAGAGAACCCAGAGATTGGCATCTGACCCAGCTTCTCTGCCCACCTGCAGAGTGAGTCACTGACCTCTCTGGATCTACGTAATCCATTCTGGGTGGTGGGGTGGTGCTGACCGGTCCCTCAGATTCCCCCCAGTGCTGTGTGTGAGGCCTTGCCATTGCTGATGATGAACAAGAAGCCCTGACTGTTGAGGTGTGGTGTTCTGGCCGTGGTCAAGGCACCCACTTCCTTTGTCCCTACCTTTCTTATCTGCTGCTCGCAGACTTTGCAGGGCTCCTTGATTAGTATTTGGCACCAGTGGTCTTTTTCTGTCTTATGCAGTCATTTCAGGTCTGGGAGAAAGGCCAGGCCCGCATGGAGTAGAAGCAAAGGGAAAGAGCTTCCAAATACTAGGACGTCTGACTTTTAACACAAGGTCTTTGGCCTTGGCACACCATTCAGTAGGCCAGGCCCATCAGATAAATAGCACTTAATGAGATATTTGTCTCAGGCCTTGTCTGACTCTTTCTCCTCACACGTATTTGATAGGTTTCCTGTAATGTTGAAAATTTTGACTTTTGGGTACTTGTGGCTGGCACAAGGTAGATCCTCTCAGACGTTTGGGTCCATGAGCTAATGCATATTCTCCACGTCTCCGGTAAGTGGAGGTGGTTTTAGTGCCTCCGAGGAAGCGCTGTGAACCGGGCGTCGAGGGTGTTACCTCTAGCCTCGTGCGTCCAGGTAACAGAAACTGTCCCACCCACGTGCTTCTCACAGCCTGGCGTTTACAGGAAATCTATTTTTTTTTTCCTTTCTACTTTTTAGAAGCTTCAGTAGGCCCGTCTAGCTGAGAGAAAAATTACTTGTGAAATAATTTTACCAGGAGCATCACTCATGACAACAAATGTCAACAAAATCCAGCTCACAATCATTTCTGCTTGACAATCGTTTCTGCTGTCTCCTGGAGGGGAGTTGAGAGCTACGGTTTACTCCGAGTTTGTTTGCCCTGTTTTCCCAACTAGATTATGTTCCCCTGAAGGGGTGGTTCTGAGAGCCTTGTGCGCAAGCACACATGGTGTTTGATATTTCAGGGAGCAAAGGGTGTGCAAGCACGGGCACACACACCTTCACCCTTCTGTCTGGGTGTTTGGAATGTGGGTCACCAGATGTGACTAAGCTTTTGTGGTTGTAGTCCACGGATCAAATTAGTGACTCAGTAGGAATGGAGGCCTTTAGATTTCCAGAGCATGGCAAAATGATTTACACAGTGGCAAGTAGAGCTCATATACATATGAAAACATATACAGGGCTATATGCATACACATAAACACCTTGACTAAAACTACGGTACATACGGGGCAAGATTGTGGTGCTGTAAGTCCTTCAAACAACTAATAGTTTAACAGAATGAATGCCAGGAAACGACATCATGATTTGGGGGGCCGGGGGAGGAAAGAAGAGGGGAGCAGGTGAATGGAGAGAGGAAGTGTGGGTGAATATGGCTACAATTGAATCAGGTAGCTTGAGCGGCTGGGGTTGGGAGGGATGGGGGAGAAGGATGGAAGTGGTGGCGTTGATCAAGATGCACTGTACTCAGAAACTGACACATTGACGAGCAGCAGTAGCATGGTGATTTGGAGTGAGGGAGTTCCGGTGGCCTTTATAACCATCACTAAAAAGTTAGTGTCCTGAAGACAGAAAGCAGCACCTCTCACACAGAGGCCTTGAGATCCCACATCAGAGTTGGTGGGTCCTTGTACAGGGCTGTGTGATGGAGAGACCTTGTAGCTTCCCCAACTTGGGAACATGTAAGACTCAGAGGGCAAAGTCCTGGGTCCCACCGAGAGCCGTTAGGTCCCTGTGGGCAGCAGTTTCTCCCTCTGACTAGCAGGAAAGATTTCCAGTGTGTTATCCTCAGAGTTAACTTACAAAGCATCATTCTTGCTTTTAGAAGAACCTCATGTAAAAAAGAACTGGCTGGGCCCAGAGTCACGGTGGTTTCTTTGTCCTAGGAACATGAAGACAAGGCTGGAAGCCCAAGCAGGCCACCCTCCCCGAAGCAAAATGTGAGGAAGAACTTGGACTTTGAGCCGCTTTCCACCACCGCACTCATCCTCGAGGACAGACCCGCGTGAGTCTCAGGAAATCTGTGTGCCGTCTGCCTCAGGAGACAAGGCAGCTCGCCAGTCCTTTTCACTGGAGAAGAGCGGGGTCCGGAGAGGGAAGGAGAGTGGCCATATTGCTGTCCCCCTGCCCTCCCCCACCCCCGCCGCCACTGCCCACATCAGTGTGTGTTCTCTAATGATACTGTGTGGCCCATCGGCATAACTGCCCCCAGCACTCAAGTTTGTCCAGGCATTTCCACTCAGGAAGTTTCTCTTTTAGTTTGTCATTTAGAAATACTTAAGTAGCTACTATACATGCGAGACTGGTTGTGATCTCTGGAGTCCCTGGGCAGCAGATGCTGAAGAAGTGGGGTTTTTTTTTTGGTTGGTTGTGGGGCTTGAACTCGGCCTGGGTGTTGCCCCTCAGCTCTTCAGCTCAAGGCAAGCACTCTTAACACTTGAGCCACAGCGCTACTTCCAGTTTTCTTGTGGAAATAAGAATCTTACGGTCTTTTCCTGCCCTGGCTGGCTTTGAACTGTGATCCTCAGACCTCAGCCTCCTGAGATTACAGGCACCCAGCTTGAAGAGGTGTTTTGGGAATGCCTTGGTATTGTAGGGCACTTCCTGCACTGGCCTGTGGGGTTCTTGTGGTCACAGTGAGCAGGCTGTGGCTAATGACAGGCTGGGCCCTGTGGACCCATGTGTCCACTGTGTGATATGGACATCATTTGCTCCACTTCACCAGGTCATAGACAATCTCTTTCTATTTACTCAGTTTCCTTAGAACATTGTGTTGGAATAGGAGGTTCTTTGATCAAGAAGGAGAGAGCAAGAAGGCTGGAAAAACATCAAGCTAGTTAATCTCTAAGGCCCCTGTCCACCTCTAACATTTAAAACAGGTGAAGTCTAAAGAGTAAGTGTGTCTCCTACTGTTAGTTCTTGGGTCATGGAAATGGATGTGGGGAGATCCTGGTGCAGAGGACTGCAAGTCAGGATGGTATTGTGTCATGGAAACAGGGCCATCAGTGTGAGATGGCGGCTGGCTGGCGTCTCCTCAGCCTTTCAGTGCTGGTGGCGGGCCTGCTTCTCAGGCACCAGGGCTCATAGTCTCCCAGGGAACGTGGGTCCTGGCTGTGGTATGTGGATGTGGGCAGATGCAGGCCAGGCACCACTGCCCTTCCCTAAAGTCCACAGCCACTTAAGAGGGGGTGTGCCTTTTGTAGCTATTAATGGGATGCCCAGAATGATTAAAACAATGTATATAAATAGTAAAGCAAATGAACTACAGAGCTAAACTCCTGTATGTATTTATTTTTTGTTGGTTTTGGGGCCTGGATTCATGGCCTGGGCACTGTCCCTGAGCTCTTTTACTCAAGGCTAGCACTCTATCACTTTGAACCACAGCTTCACTCTTGGTTTTCTGTGGATTAATTAGAGATAAGAGTCTCTTGGACTTTTCCTGCCCAGGCTTGCTTTGAACCGTCATCCTCAGATCTGAGCCTCCTGAGTAGCTAGGATAACAGGCCTGAACTGTTCGCACCCAGCTTTAAGCTCAGTCTTTTAAAAAAAAACTAGCCAGAGGAGCTGGGAAGGTGGCTCAGTGGTAGAGTGCTTGCCTCGCATGCATAAGGTCCTGGGTTCCATTCCTCAGCACCACATAAACTGAAAAAGCTGGAAGTGGTGCTGTGGTTCTAGTGGTAGAGTGCTTGCCTTGAGCTGAAGAGCTGAGGGACAGTGCCCAGGCCCAGAGTTTAGATCCCACGACCGACAAAAACAAAACAAAACAACTGGCCAGATTAATACAGCTCTGGTTGTGGCTCTGGTGATAAGGTACCTACTGAGCAAGCTCTGGGCCCTGGGTTCAAACCCTACTAGGACCAAAACAAAGAAACCCAACTCCAAACCAAAGCTGAGCCCAACCAGAGAGCCCAGTCATGCTCTGAGGTGCAGACACAAATTTTTTTTTTTTAAGACAATAGAGTGAGAAATACCAAATAATTGCTTATTATATTATAGGTAATTGTTTTTTTGTTTTTTTCTTTTTTTGTCAGTCATGGGGCCTGAACTCTGGGCCTGGGCGCTATCCCTCAGCTCTTCAGCTCAAGGCTAGTGCTCTACCACTTGAGCCACAGCGCCACTTCTGGTTTTCTGAATGGTTTATTGGAGATAAGAGTCTCACAGACTTTCTTGCCCAGGCTGGCTTTGAACCATGATCCTCAAATCTCAGCCTCCTGAGTAGCTAGGATTACAGATGTGAGCCACGGGTACTGGCTTTGTTATTTTTTTCTTAATCTTTATAGTTTAGTTGTATGTATTTTGTGTGCTAATCCTGAGGCTTGACCTCAAGGCCTGGACTCTGTCCTCTAGCTTTTTTTTTTTTCTCAAGGCTAGTGCTCTACCACTTGAGCCAGAGCTCAACTTCTGGCATTTTGGGTAGTTTAGTGGAAATAGGAGTCTCATAGACTTTCATGCCCACATTGGCTTCAGACTGTGATTCTCATATCTCAGCCTCTTGAATAACTGGTATTATGGACATGAGCCACCACCAGTGCCTGTTAATTTAGTTGTTCTTATAGTGAGCATTTTTCTTTTGTAAAACGGTACTTCTCAGTTTATAAAAGAACTGTATATTTAAAATATAATTTGAGGTTGTGATCTTTAGCTTTTGCACCCTTTTATAAATAATGCTTCAGATAGTTTTTTCTCAGGCTCTTTTATATATATATATGCATATATCTATGTCTATATCTGTATCTATATCTATATATTTCTAATGTGGAAAACCCTTTCTTTCCTGTTAAGCAATCTCCCAGCAAAACCAGCTGAAGAAGCGCAGAAGCACAGGCAGCAGTATGAAGAAATGGTGGTGCAGGCCAAAAAACGAGGTACTGCAGGCATCCCTCTCTGCCTCGAGCTGTTGTCTTTTGCTTTTGGAGCTACAGAGCTTCGACTTTGCCCAGTGTTTGGTTTAATGCTTTAAAATGTATGGTTTTCCCATTCAAAAAAAAAAGAATGTTCTCCTACCTGTTTCTGGTAGCAAGGTAGAAACACTAAAAGCTCACACAAGAATAGGGGCTCTATAAGGAAAGAATTCGGCCCTCATAATACCTAAAATCCTCTATAGATATTTAAAATATAATAGGTTAAGGAAAGAAATTTGACACCTACTACTTACCCAGGAGTGAGCCTTTGAGCAGATCATCATAAGTGAAATAAGCCAGTTATAAAAGGACAAATACTGTCTTATCCGACTGATAATGAGCCCCTGGAGCTGTCACATTCACAGAGATTTTTTAAAAATAGATCATGAGTTGCCAGGCACTGGGGGAGGGGCAGGGTTTCAGTTATGTGGAAGATGAGAAGGTTCTGGAGCTGGATGGTAGTGATGGTGGCTTGGCAATGTTACTGTGCTTAATGAACTCTGCCTAGCTGAAGTAGTTTAATTCTATGTAGTGTATATTTTGCCTCAAAAAGAAAATGTAGCAGGACATTGGTGGTTCATATCTAATCTTAGCCACTCAAGAGGTTGAGATCAGAGAATCACGGTTCAAAGCCAGCCTAAACAGGAAAGTCTATGAGACACATCTCCAGTTAACTAGCAAAAAGCTGGAAGCGCAAGCTGTGGCTCAACTGGTAGACTGTCCCCCTTGACCAAAAAAGCCAAGCGAGAACATGAGGTCCTGAGTTCCAGCCTTAGTACCACCACCAAAAAGACAACAAGAGAAATACAGTTGTCCCTCTTGTGTCTATGGGCTGAAATTCATTGCCCCTGTGGGTCCTGGACTCTGGTGCCCAAGTCTCCTGTGTAAGATACATTTGTGTCGGAGCCACACATCCTCCATGGACTTGGAGTTGTCTCTGATCACCGAATGCCTCTCATAGGCTCAGTGCTCGGTGTGGTTGTTCTGTGTATTATTTAGGAACTAATGACAAGAAAATGTGATGTGTGGGCTGGGAAGGTGGCTCAGTGGTAGAGCGCTTGCCTTGCATGCCTGAGGCCCTGGGTTCGATTTCTCAGCACCACATTTGCAAAAAGAAAAAGCCGGAAGTGGCGCTGTGGCTCAAGTGGTAGAGTGCTAGGCTTGAGCTGAAGAGCTGAGGGACAGCACCCAGGCCCAAAGTTCAGGCCCCATGACCGGACCCAAAAAAAGAAAAAGAAAATGTGATTTGTGTCTGTGTCTCCCCTCCCCCCCCAGCCCCACTGCCCCATATTTCCTATGTGCGGTTGGTTGAATTGGGATGTGGAATGCAGCGTTTGCTCTAGTGTGTGTAAATTGAGTACTCCTGCTATATAGGAGAGATGCACAAGCCATTAGGAACTGTTAGGAATGAGCTTAGCCTAGAGGTCACCTTGGGAAGAGTAGAGCCAGATGACACCTCTAGAAGGGTTTCTGGAGATCTGCCTTGCTTAGGTTGGGACAGCTTCATGGGCTTCACTATTTTGTATAAACTGGATCATGTTAGTATTTATATACTTCTCTGTGCCTATGTTATGATTAAAACACTAGCTGGGTACTGGTGGCTTATGGCTGCAATCTTAGCTGTTCAGGAAACTAAGATCTGAGGAGGATTGTGGTTCAAAGCCAGTCCAGAAGGAAAGTCCATGAACTTTTCGTTTCCAGTTAATTACCAAAAAGCCAGAAGTAGAGCTATGGCTCAAGTAAGCGGTAGAGCATTAGCTTTGAGCACAAAAGCTCAGGAATCATGCCCAGATCCTTAGTTCAAGTCCCAGGGTCAGCACTCAAAAAATGAAATCAAAATAAACTATATAATTAAAACACTAACAGATGGATGGAGCTGGTATTCAAAAATCCCTGAGGGACCAGGCGTGGTGATGCATGCCTATCAGTCCAGCTCTCAGGAGCCTGAGGCTACAGAGCTCAAGTGTGAGCCCTGGACTGTATAGTGAGATCCTGTCTCAAACTAAGTAAGTAAATAAGTGAATAAAGAAGGTATTTCCATGGCTGTGCAGTGAGCCTGGGAGCTAACATTTGCTCTGCTTCTGCATGGTTTCCTGGTGTTTGCAGCCTGACTCTTTTGAGAGAAATCTTTTTTTTTTTTTTTTGGGGGGGGGGTCTGGTTGTGGGGCCTGAACTCTGGGCCTGGGTGCTGTCCCTCAGCTCTTCAGCTCAAGACTAGCGCTCTACCACTTGAGCCACAGCGCCACTTCCGGCTTTTTTCTTTTTGCAAATGTGGTGCTGAGGAATCGAACCCAGGGCCTCAGGTATGCAAGGCAAGCGCTCTACCACTGAGCCACCGTCCCAGCCCTTGAGAGAAATCTTTTGGCTTGAATGTGGTGGGTACTGGTTAATGGATGTTTTCTCTTTTTTTTTTTTTTTTTTTTTGCTGTGGTTTCTAGAGCTTAAAGAAGCCCAGCGGAGGAAAAAGCAGCTGGAGGAACGATGCCGAGTGGAAGAGAGCATCGGGAACGCTGTGCTTACGTGGAATAATGAGATCCTGCCCAACTGGGACACCATGTAAGCTGCGGCTGCGCAGCGCCGCTGAGCTGTGGGCCACTGGCCTCAGTTGCTTTGGCCCAGCCACATGGTTCCTGCCTCTGTGACGGCTCCTTCCATTCATCTGCTCAGTAGCCTGTACTGACTTTGTAACCCACACCTGTGTACCCCCTACTTCCCATTTCAGTGGCTTGGTGTGGTTCTCGGTATAAAAACTCTAGCTTAGCTTAGTGAGATGGCAGTCCCGCCTCCTTCCTTTTCTACTCCATTGATTGCAGCCCCAGGGGGACCCCCAGCCAGAGTTGCTGCTTTTCAGTTTCAGGACATTTGCATGTCCTGCTTCCTGTGCCTACAATTGATCTGGTCCTGGACCACTTCACCCTGCCCACTCCTCTTTGTTCTGGAGGGCTCAGTCTCCCCAGGAAGGGCTTTCCTGTCCCCACCCTGGTCTAAGCTGTGGAAGACCACCCTGGGGTGTGGAGGCTGTGTGCTCCAGCTGCTTCTCTCTGAGGGTGGACTCTGGGCTGTCTTTGATGTGCCCCCCCCCCCCCCCCCCCGGCAGTGCGGGGCACACACGGTGGGGTCTGCTACAGCTGTGGCATCCTCACTTCTGAGGGCCAGCTGGACCTTACATTTTCCTCCTGTTGGTCAGCATGGAGAGGCCAGTGTGGAGGTAGCAGTGCCAGGTCCATGGAGAGGCCATGGGGAGCAGGGGTCCCTCACTCTTGTCCCTCTTGGCCCAGTGCTGGGGATTCCTTACACTCACGGGGTGTCACAAAGGGACCAGACAGCCCTATTGAGGTCTCTGCTGGGGAAACACACTGTGCTTAGAGCTTGCTTTTCTAGATAGTGTCCCTCAGAGGCTGGATACTGCCAGCAAACCTTGAATGCTTTTTCTGAAACAAGGCCATGTAATCAAAGCAGAGGTTCTCAGGCCTTGCAGGATGTGTGTGGCCCCTTCTTTCCTACCCTGCCCAGGAGGGTGAGGTCTGGAGGCACATGCAATAGCTGCCATCCAGTGCCAGGCACAATGCAGGGTGCTTTGTGCTCTACCCATGTACTACGTGTTGCAGCCTTGAGGGAGGGGCGGCTTAGCTTCTGGAGTTGAGAGGGAGAGGAGAAGCAAGCGGCTGCACACCCACAGGTCTGGTGGCGTCAGGATGCACTCTGACAGCCTCCGGGCTGCTGCTCACAGCCGAGCTGGGCTCAGGAGGACTTGTGGGGCTGGCGCCTGTGCCCTCAGCCAGTCTTTTGGCAGGGTGTGTTCATTGTGATCAGTGTGAAGGACGATGGCGCCATTAGAATGTACCCAGTTAGTAAGCTTGCCCTACCTTCAGGGTGAGATGAACTATCTAGTGTGTGGCTGTCCCTTCCTGTCCCTGAAGGCTGCCCTGAAAAACCCCTGGGGGCCTCCCTTCCACTTCTAGCAGAGCCATCTGACCCTCCTTGCCCACCTCCAGCTGTTTGCAGTCCTACAGGTTGATGCGCGTGCGCGCGCATACAGCACATACGCATGCCCACTGGTCCTGGGACTTGAACTAAGGGCCTGGGTGCTATCCCTGAACTTCTTTGCTCAAAGCTAGTATTCTACCACTTGAGCCATAGCTCTACTTCTGAATTTTTGGAGGGTCTCATGAACTTTCCTGCTTGGGCTAGCTTCTAATCATGATCCTCAGATCCCTAGGGTTACAGGTGTGACCCTGTCCTTCATGTGTGTGAGCTCTGCTACTCTGTACTTGGTTCTGTAAGGTGGCTAGCCTGCTGGTTTGCAGGACAACCCAGATGGCGAGCTCCCTGAGGGCCAGGCTGGTGTGTTTTCAGCCCTAATGGCATGAGGCATGACAAGCCTTTCTTCACAGAGAACAAACTCAGAAACCATGTTCCTATTCTCTCCAGGTGGTGCTCTAGGAAAGTTCGAGATCTGTGGTGGCAGGGAATCCCGCCAAGTGTGAGAGGCAAAGTCTGGAGCTTGGCCATTGGCAATGAGTTGAACATCACCCACGGTGAGTGGCCTGCGAGGTTTGAGGCCCAGGGGAAACCTCTGTGTCCTTGTTGGTCCCTTAAAGACAGCATTGCCAGGAAGCTGCATCTTTAAGAAGGGCAGTTGGGAGGTGGGTGCACTGTGATGTCTCACTTGGCTGAGAGGCCAGGGCAGATGTTCTGAACAAAGCAGGATGGGGGGGCTGGGGGCTCCAACGTGAACCCTCATCAGAGTCCTGTAGAAGGTGAGCCTTGGCGGGGCATGTGGCTGGACTGCTGTTCATACTGGGGCGGGGTGGACGGCATATCACTCT
Organism: Dipodomys spectabilis; assembly: GCF_019054845.1. NCBI lineage: Eukaryota > Metazoa > Chordata > Mammalia > Rodentia > Heteromyidae > Dipodomys > Dipodomys spectabilis. The sequence continues at coordinate 263,545 of NW_024871209.1, read as the reverse complement.
AGGGCTGATGTCCTTGTGGTACTGGACTGGAGTGTCACGCTTGGGGTTCTCATGCTGTCAGTCACTGTGTGCTCTGTGCCCAGTGTGCATGCCCCGATTCACTTCTGAAGCTCAGATGTGTGAATCTCAGGTGGGCCCGACTGCTGGGCAGGGATCTGGGTGTCCCAAGGCCATGGGAGCTCACAGACTGAGCTTGGAGCTCAGGCACGGGAGCAGCTGCTTTCTCCTGTTCCTTCCAGCTGAAGCTGAGCCGAGGGCCGGCTGGCCCACCTTCTTGCTCTCCCTCCTGTGCCAGTGAAAGCCTTCCAGTTTGGGGCAGAACAGCTTGTACCTTCTGGCTTTGGTCAGGTTGCTGTTTGCATCTCAATGGTTTGGTTATCCCTGACTTGTTGAGTAGCATAGCTGAGGGGTAGGTGGTGATTGGCCATCTGATAAGGGAGGTCTGGGCAGTCTGCAGCCTCAAAGTGCCTTTTCTGGCCAAATCCGTACCTGCCAGAACTTATCTTTAGGGCCTTTACACATGACAAAGTATGACACGGATGGTGTGAAAGTATGATTTAAAAATCACCCTCAGGTGACCACTGCAGAAGTGGCTAAGTACTCATTTTGGTCTGTGTTCTTAAAGAATTTCTAGGCTCTGATCAAGAACCCTGCCTGTGCAAATTGGCTGTTAGGTGCAGAACTGCTGCATCTGTGCTTAATTTTTGGTTCTCACTGATGTCTGGGTTGATTTTATTTAAATGAAAGCCTTTGCTGCACTGTTATCTAGTGGGTCTGGCTGGGCAGCTGATTCGTCTGAACCTTCCTCTAAGCTATATCTGAGTGATTAGCCGTCTCCACTGTCTGACGATTGGCTCTGACACCAGTGCCCACCCCAGTTCCCTGCACATGGCAGACACTGGGCACCTTGTGGGGCCTCCCTGACCCCAGCCTCACCGCCTCTCTGCACTAGCTTCAGACAGTGATCTGGGGGTCTGATTGCTGAGTGCTGCGTCTCATCTCCCATTTCTTCCTTTTATCTCTTACGTGGCACGGAGTGTGACCCTTCTGGGCAGGTCTTGATGACCTAGTTTTCCTGTTGAGACACTTTACCATCCTGGAAGAGTTAGGTACTATATCCCAGTATGGGAGGAGCCAGGGTTCCCATTCCAGACCTGGAGGATTCTGAAGTATGAATTCTGATTTGAGAGCATCGCAGTTTGCCTTGTTTGTGGTTGTGTAATTGGAAACTTGGTGAAACTGAAACTAGTAGGACTTTTAAAACTTTACTCCCATTTGGGCGCCGGTGGCTCACGCCTGTAATCCTAGCTACTCAGGAGGCTGAGATCTGAGGATTGCGGTTCAAAGCCAGCCCAGGCAGGAAAAGCTGTGAAACTCCAATAAGCCACCAGAAAACTGGAAGTGGCACTGTGGCTCAGGTGGTGGACGCTAGCCTTGAGCTGAGGGACAGCGCCCAGGACCAGAGTTCAAGCCCCATAATCCACAAAACAACAACAGCAACAAAAAAATTCTGCGCAAGTCAGGCTGGTACTTTGAATTGGAGTTAGGGGTGTGGGAAGAAGGTATAATAACCCTTGGTGTGGTGCGTGCCAGTGGCCTTGCCAGTGAAGCAGGCACCTCCTATGTGAGGGGTTAGCCCTGACACTTGGGCTGGCTTTGCCCTGAGACCACCAGCCTCTGTGCCTCCCAGGGTCAAGTTCTTCACTTGGAACAAAGATCCCTGGTGGTCACAGGCCACATAGCCCTTTATATCCACCTACCAAATAGCAGCACAGGTTACCTCCTGGAAGTTGGGGCACACGGAGGTCCTCCCTGCTGCCCCCACCAGCTCAGGATGCCACAATTGTTCCATGAACCCTTGGCTTCTGTGTTATGATGACAGGAAGTTACATTCCGTAACCATGCCCTCCTGCCACCGCAGGCTGGCTCAGATTTTGCAAGGTAGATGGGGCCATTCATCAAGATTTTTACCTAGTGGCTTTTAATAGTGTACTGGAATTATCATTACACTGTAATAAAATAGCGGGGTTGGCCCTGAAGGCAGATGTACTCTGCTTCATTTTTCGAAAGTTAAAGGAAAAAAATAAAGTGAGCATTTTTGGGTAGCTTCACTTCATATCTCAGTGATTAGCTCATGGTCTCTAGTAGCCAGGACATCTAGGAGCTGGGCAGCATCAAGATCAGGGGCACTGGAAGCCCCCAGTGGCCTGGGAGATGGGTCTAGTAAAAAGCAGCACAGGAGCCCGTGCTGGTGGCTCATGCCTGTAAACCTACGTACTCAGGAGACTGAGATCTGAGAATCATGGTTCAAAGCCAGCTGGGGTAAGAAAGTCTGTGAGACTCTTATCTCTAATAAACCACTCAGAAAACTGGAAGTTGCACTATGGCTCAAGTGATAGAGTGCTCGTCTTGAGCAGGCCCAGAGTTCAAGCCCCATGACTGACCGGAAAAAAAAAAAAGCAGCACAGGACGTGGATATACGGGAGGCCATGAGACTTGTAAGCATGGGTCACTGAACTGTTCACAAGCCACCGTTTAGAAGAGCAGCTGGAAAGCGGATTCTACAGATGGCAGAGATTCCCAGACTGACCCGATGCTTCTCTCTGCCAGCTCTATGTCTTGGGCATTCCTTACCCTGCCTCACTTCAGTAGCAAGAGTAGGAAGTCTGCCAAGAAGGTAGCATGGCATGTCCTTTTAGTGCCAGTACTGGGGCTTGAACTCAGGGCCTAGGTGCTGTTCTTTAGCTTTTTTGCTTACGGCTAGCAGTCTGTTACTAGAGCCACAGCTCCACTTTTGGCTTTTTGGTGGTAAATTGGAGCTGAATGTCTCATGGATATTCCTGCTTAGGCTGGCTTTGAAGCTGCATCCTCAGATCTCACCCTCCTGAGAAGCTAGGATTGTAGACATGTCCCACCAGCTCTGGGCCCACCTTGATTTTTAATCTTTGTCAAAAGGCTCAGGCAGTCTGCCTCTGTGTTTGAATTACAGAGCTCAGTGTGTTATGCATTTCACTTCTCAGTGGGTTTCTGTATGAACATTGTTCATCTGCTTCTATGTGTCATACTCATGTGGCTGCCCTTAGGACTCCTGAGTATGCTTACAAAAACATTTCTGCCTACTTCATTATATAGTGGCCTTAAAGTATTTTGTTGTTTTTATGCTTTTCTAAACTAAATTCTCTTAAAAATATACATGTCTTCAAAGAAGTTTTTAAATGTTTTTCTTAGAGAATTACATGTTTTAGGATTTTAGAGGCTGTTGTCTTTGGGGATTGCAGCATTCAGGATTGAATTAGAATTAGGACTTGGAAACCAGACGCTGCTGCTGCTTCCTCTGCCTGCCCCGCCTGTCAGCCAGATACACCTCATTTGCTCTGACTCTGTCTGGGGTATTGGCTGTAGACACAGGTGAGAAAGAGCCCTCATATCCTGGGAGAGGCATTACCCAGCCCAGTGAATCCGAGCACCGTACTGTGGATGGGCTATGTCAAGAAGACCGTGCCAGGCTGCATGTGTATTCTTTCTCTGTGTGTGCCTGTGCCTCTCAGTAATAAAAAGGACTTGCAGGCTGAGTCAGGAGGAGTTGTTCAAGTCTCCTACGTTTGAAGGAAATAGTTATGTATTCTTTGGGGTTCTGGGGACAGATGCTAATATGAGATTCACTCTCTGGTTTTTCTTCCAGAACTCTTTGACATCTGTCTGGCCCGGGCCAAGGAGCGGTGGCGGTCCCTCAGCACAGGAGGTTCAGAAGTGGAGAGTGAAGGTACAGACCACAGGGAGACTCGGTGCTGCAGACGTAGGCAGTTAACCCCTCCCACTTAGCCCCCCCAAGCAAAGCTTGCATAACTGTAGGGTGGACTCCTATGGTGTCTCATGGGAAGGTTTGTTTTGAAAGGGAATTGAACAACAGAACCCACCCCTGTCCGAGGTTTGTGCTCTAACACACAGGAGGTCAGCTCATAGCCACTACCATTTCTGGGCAGGCCATTCTCAATAGGGTAGCCTGGTGCCTGGATCATTGAGTCTGCTCCTGAGAGGCAGAGAGGCCCCACACCAGGCACAAGAATGACCATGTCTTCTGGTCAAGAAATCGGCTTTCTGAGGGTTTTTAAAATACTGCCCTATGTGCTGTTGAAAGTCAAAGAAATGTAAAACAACGGCTAGTCATGAATGTTAGAAATACTACACCAGCCGGGCGCTGGTGGCTCACGCCTGTAATCCTAGCTACTCAGGAGGCTGAGATCTGAGGATCGCGGTTCAAAGCCAGCCCGGGCAGGAGAGACCGTGAGACTCCTATCTCCAATAAACCACCAGAAAACCGGAAGTGGCGCTGTAGCTCGAGCGCTCGCCTTGAGCTGAAGAGCTGAGGGACAGCGCCCAGGCCCAGAGTTCAAGCCCCACGACTGACCCAAAAAAAAAAAAGAAATATTACACCAGGCTAACACTTTGCCACTTTGAGCCACAGCTCCACTTCTGTTTTCTGGTGGTTAATTGGAGGTAAGAGTCTCATGGACTTTCCTGTCCAGGCTGGCTTCAAACCACAATCCTCAGATCTTCAGCCTCCTAAGTAGTTAGGATTACAGCACTCAGCTCTCTGCTTTCATTTTTATTCCGTTTTATTTGTTGGTGACAATATAAGTGTCTCTTGCATTCATCATGTTTGGAAGCATATTTACATGTGGGATGAGGAAATCTAGCTAGTTAACATATATATTACCTTGCATGGTTAAAATTTTATGTTGAGAGTGCATCCATTTGCCTAGCATTTTGGGGAATATAATATGCATAATTAACCACCGTGTTGCGCGGTAGTGCTCTTGTACTTTTCCTCCTAACCGAAGCAAAACTTTTGGACCGCTATAGGCCTAGTCCCATGTGTGCTCCAAGCAGTGTCGCTACTCTCCATCTTTTCACAGATGCCGGGTTTTCTGCAGCAGACAGAGAGGCCAGTCTGGAGCTTATTAAACTGGACATTTCTAGAACATTCCCTAATCTCTGCATCTTCCAGCAAGTAAGTGGCAGTGGTATGTTGCAAGTGTATTTGTCTACAATTCCTCATTGGAGCTGCATGGATTTGTAATCAGGTTTGCAGGGTAGTTTGGGGAGAGTAGGGTGGATAGTACTGCTGTTCTTTTGGACGTGAAGTCAGTGTAGCGGGGTCCTTTGTGAGCGGTGTGGTGGCAGTACCTCTGCTTGAATGGCTGGTTCTGTCCTGTGCCGTGGTGCAGAAGGGTCCGTGTGCTCAGAAAGCCATCAGATGTGGTCTCACAGGGGCCAGGGCAGCAAACCAGGGGAAAGGAGGTCTTACAGCTCACACTCCATGGGGAGCGGCAGAGCCAAGATAATGGGGCTTCTAAGCTGCTGGACTAGAGCGTGGACGCCATTGGGGTAGAAGCCAGCTATAGGCCTCAGGGCGGAGATGACATCTCTTTGGATGGCTCCCGTGGGCCATTGAGCACAGCCCAGGCTGCCAGCAGGAGGTTTTAGAGTCCTAGCAGAGCGGACCTTCAGTTTGAGCCGGTGGACATCCACCCAAGAGTCTGCCTTGATCCCTCTCCAGTCAGAACTAGTGCGTTGCTAGCTGTGTTCCAGAGCCTCTACTCTGTCCCTTCTATGCGCTCTCTACCTTCTCTCACATGAGAATCTTGTCATTGTGGGGTACTATAGCAGCCTTCCTCCTGCCTCCTGCTTCCTGCCTGCCTCCACTCACTTCCTTGCCCTAGAGCAGTCTTGGAATGTCCAGTCTGACTAGGGTGCCCTGCCCCCCGACAGCTTACTGCTAAGAAATGGACTAAAGAGGGCTAGTAGATTCAGTGATTGCTGAATGAACACACAGGTCTGACCCAAGTCTAGACTTGTTTTGCAGGGATCTGGTTGTTGACAGCGCCAGGGAAGCACCATCCTCCACTGGGAGGTGCTTGGGCTAGGTTTACTGTTGGTCTCACAGGGAATGCAAAACATGCAGGGAGAAGCAGAACAGGTCAGGAGCATGGGACAACACTGGTCAGGGAATTCCCTGCGAAGAATGAGCAGAGAGGGCTCAGGTCAGTCAGCATAGCCCCCACGGAGAGCCTGCTCTGCTGGGAGTGGGAGTCAGCTGTGGGTGCAGGAACGGCACTGAGAGCACTTGAGGCAGAGCTCTGGGGGCTGACATGGGGCTGGCATCATGGCCTGAGCCACAGGAAGGAAGGACAGGAGGTGCTTTACTTAGAGTGCTGTGGATGTTGCTGTCAGATGCTGCCTTTAGAAGGTGATGTAACAGCCTGTGTGCCGAGCAGGTGCCACATCCTGGTAATATGGTGTCTTGGTTCTGCATTACTCCCTCTTCCCATTTGCTCCTGCCCATGGAAGCTATGTATTCCTTCCTTCCAGGTCCTGTCCCTTGGTTTTTGTGCTCAAGGCTGGTGTTCTACCACTTGAGCCACAACTCCACTTCTAGCTTTTTTGTTATTGTTGGTCATGTGGCTTGATCTCAAGGCCTGGAGCTCTTTTGCTCAAGGCTAGTGCTCTACCACTTAGAGCTATAGCCCCACTTTTGGTTTTCTGGTGGTTAAGAGTCTCATGGATTTCCCTACCTAGGTTAGCTTTGAACCTTGATCCTCAAATCTTAGCCTCTTGAGTAGAGCTAGGATTATAGGCGTGAGCCACTGGTCCCCAGCTGGGGTATTCTGCTTTCACTGTGTCCAGGTCTAGCGCTCTGTAAGGTGAGGACCCAGGGTACCTCCTGGGTGCTCTTACGCTCTTCCTTCTGTGTTCCAACCCAGCTGCAAACATTTGGTTTTTGGTTTTTCAGGAATCATTGCAGAAGAGAAGACTACAAAGCTACCTGGAGGTCTGGCCCTAGCTTTAAGAAGTGGTTGCCTCTGCTGGGGAGCCAGCTTCCCAGACTTCCTTACAGAGAGACTTCTGACATCTTTCCCCACACAGGCCGTTCATTTCCTCAGGCCTCAGACCAAGCCATGCTTCGGAGTCCCCTAGTTTCAGAGTTGCTCCCAGCTACTCTCAGGGAGGAAAGGCTTGCTCTTCCTGAGCTTCCCCCACCCCACATGGAGAGATTTTTGTCCCTCCTCATTAGTCCTGGAGGGGCCTCAACATGTGGCTTGATAAATGGGTTTTCCTTTTGATCTCAGACAGATCTGGGTTTGAATCCCAGCTTGCCTTCCTCCCTGCTAGCTTTACAGCCTTCGTTTGCTTATCTGTGACTAGGATTGAGGGTGGCAGCCTCAGGAGAGGCTGGCAGCAGGTGACACAGCACTGCTCCGCTGGTGCTGCTTAAATGTTACATACCTGGTGAACACGAAACCAGAAGACAGCTGAATCTAGCCAGAGATGAAGGGCCTGTAAGGCGCTCAGATATGGGGGGGACAGCAAGAGGGACTCAGATGACAGCTGGGCGGCTCTACCCAAATACTCCTGCTGTGTGATAGGCATGGTTCTGGGGTCCTTGTGACCGCCCCCTGCCCTCAGAGCCTGCAAAGGCCCTGCAGAAGCCGAGCTCCCGACCTCCATTCTGGAGGTTGCTGCTGGAACGTGTCCTGTGACTGAGCTCTCAGCTGCTGGTTGGAGGGCTCCCAGGCAGCCCCTCTAGAAGCAGAGGGTAGGCTCCGATGCAGGGCAGGCACTCTGGGGTCCTTTTGGGGGTTGGTGGAGGTGTCGGGATTGCCTCTTTCAAACCCCTTTGCATGAGGCTTTTTCCGTCTCATATTGACTCCTCATATTGAGTGAGTCATACTCAATCTTAGGGCTCCAAAGGAATGGGGTGTCTGTAGTAAGTTGGGGGCATCTAGAGTGAGGAGCTGGGTCTGCTTACACCAGTTAGAGTGGTGGAAAATCCCTTCCATCAAGACATTGAGCGTCAAGAAATGATCAGTGCCCTCCTTCCCCTTAGTCATGGGCAGATTCGCCTGGGGGTAGCCGCTTCAGGCTCCAGGTTGGCCCCGGGCTCTCCCGCCCCGCTCCAGGCACTAGGTTGGTGGCTCTAACACCCGCCCCTCCAGGCTGTGGGTTGGTGGTCTGCTCTACCACTGCCTTACTCCTGACTCTAGGTTAGTGCTGTTTTTTCCTCTCTCGTCCGCCTGTGATTTGAAAGTATCTTTTCTCTCACTTGGCTTTTCTGTACCTCAGATACACTAGTCTGGTCCCTGTGTTCCTTTATAAGCACCAGGTCACCTGTGGGATGACTTCCAGTGCCCCTCCCAGAATGCCTGTATCCATGCTCAACAAGCATGAGGTCGATGTGGACAGTAGGTGTTTGATTTGGCCCAGCTAGTCCCTAGGTAGCATCTTCTAGCATGCTGGCAGCGTGGTGTGGCTCTGGGTTTTCTTCTGTGCTTGATTAGGTGGGAAAATCACATCTGTTCTTTTGGAAGCATTATAGGAATAAATGGAAATGTTGGAGGGCTGGAGACCTGGGAGGATGTCTAAAACAAAACAGAAGCTGTAGCTGGGCACTGGTGGCTCAAACCTGTCATCCTCGCTACTCAGGAGGCTGAGATCTGAGGATCGGGGTTCAAAGCCAGCCCGAGCAGAAAAGTCCATAAGACTCTTATCTCCAATGAACCACCAGAAAACTGGAAGTGGTACTGTGGCTCAAGTGGTAGAGCGCTAGCCTTGAGCTGAAGAGCTGAGGGACAGTGCCAGGCCCAGAGTTCCAAGCCCCACAACTGACAAAAGAACAGAAACAGAATCTGTGTGCCCCCTGGAAACAGAGGTGGGGGAAGGGAGACGGAAAGGCCCACGGGGAGCATGGGGAATGTGGGGTCTGAGCAGGCAGGAGCACTGACCTAGGCTCACACCTAGCTGACCGGCCAGCTTTCTCCCAAGGAGCCTCCTCACTGGAGTTAATTTATTACACTGCCTAATACATACAGAGCTGCTGGCATGGTGCTTGGCAGGTTCCTCCCAGTAGTGGTAGCCGGTGGCGGCCGCGGTGGCTGCAGCCATAGCAGTGATGCCTTTGGAGACTAACTGTCCTCACGCATGTGTTGTTTGCTGTCGCTCCTTCTAGGGTGGTCCATATCATGACATGTTGCACAGTATTTTGGGCGCTTATACTTGTTACCGACCAGATGTGGGCTATGTAAGTGACATTTTTTCAATATTGCATAATGGTATCATCTACAAAGAAGGTCAAAATGTTGCCCAGCTCCTGTTCGCCTCCGACGTCACCCAATGTTAAGGAGCACGGAGCGTCTCCGGGGAGACTCCGTTTCCTCACAGACACAGGCTGGCTTGGCTGACCTGCGTCATCGTGCTGTCACGGGAAGTGACATCACATTGTGCATGCATTTTCCCCAACATTAAATCAGCAAAGCCTTTAGCAGTAACCACCCTTCTGTGGCCGAGCAGATGTATGTGCATGCATTAAACACCAAGATGCAGCGTTTGCAGCACGTGTCTCAAGTGCAGAGGGCCTAGCCGGTTTGGGCTGTGGTTTTCCACAGGGGTGTGGCCGGGGAGAGCAGAGCAGAGGTGGAGCAGTGCTCGCGGTTGGAATTGACGGCTGGCAGCTGAGCCTTGGGGGGGGGTGAGGGATGGCTGCAGGCCTGGCAGTGCGGGTGTTGGATGAATGAAAGCACCGCCCTGATCTTGTGTCTGCTTTGGTTAACATGCCTTTCTCTCCTCCCTCAGGTTCAGGGTATGTCCTTTATAGCCGCAGTGTTGATCTTGAACCTAGATACTGCAGATGCCTTTATTGCTTTTTCTAATCTTTTGAATAAACCCTGTCAAATGGCGTTTTTCCGAGTGGACCATAGCCTTGTGAGTATGTTCTGTGTGCACGCCCTGGGGTCATTCTGTCTTTTCAGGGGAGACTGCGTGGTTTTCTTCCACAAAGACGTATTTGGAGCCCTCTGTAAGGTAGAGGGTTATTTGGATGCTGTATTGAACTTCAGTATGTAAGCACATGGTCAGTAGCCATGTGGATGAACGTGTCGGTGCATTCTGGAGAAAGACAGTGCTCCTGTAGACTGCTCTTTTTACTAGGGAGGAGGAGAGCAGCTCTGCAGCCACAGGTGCTGCACGTCAGGAACGCTAGCACTGGAGTTGACTCAGGCTCTGTCAATTAAAGCAGCAGCACACATGGTGTCAGAACTCAGCTCAAGCGCAGGCTAAAGGATGAGGACTAGCCGGGCGCTGGTGGCTCACGCCTGTAATCCTAGCTACTGGAGGCTGAGATCTGAGGATCGCGGTTCAAAGCCAGCCCGGGCAGGAGAGACCGTGAGACCCTTATCTCCACTAAACCACCAGAAAACCGGAAGTGGCGCTGTAGCTCAAGTGGTAGAGCGCTCGCCTTGAGCTGAAGAGCCTGAGGGACAGTGCCCAGGTCCAGAGTTCAAGCCCCACGGCTGACACAAAAAAAAGGATGAGGACTGTGCTCCTTTGCCTTTGTTTGAAGGCCGCAGCTTGCTTAGTGAGCTGCTGTCCATGGTCTCTGCCCTGGGAAGGCCCTACACGCTCTGTAGCTGAGTTCTAGAGTGGTCCAGATGACAAGGAGACTCAGAGGGGGTGGTGACTGCTCTCAGAGGCCTCAGGAGTGGGGAGGAGCCGAGGTCAGGTCTGCTGTAGTTCCTCAGCCTTTGCTCTTTCTGGAGCCTCCAATTCAATGGCTCTATCAGCTTTTAAACCACATGGCCCTGGTTTTCCGATAGTTACCAATCTTAGGACCCAAGCGATCTAATAGCTTCCTTCAGCTGGGGGTGCTTCCTCCCCTCCATGACCTCAGGACTGCGAGTGCCCCTTCTCAGGAACTGCAGCCTAACTGTGGCCGTAAGCAGAGTGTGAGGTAGCAGGGCTGCGTGGGACGGGGATGTGACGTTATGTTTGAGAAGCTGTAGGCAGCACTGGCACACAGCTCTGCCTGTAGGAATCTATCTGAGAGTTCCAGTTACAGACAAGGCGTTATGCAGAGCTGGCCACTGCCCTGTCAGCTGTCCCTGTGAGGAGGAAAGCAGGCTAAAGTGGAGCCGAGGGGACGGGGACGCGGACGGGAATTAAAGTCCTGCCTGGCAGGAGGGTCTCACAGGAGACGCTCCGTCCTGCCTGGCACAGGACTCTTATCTCCAATAAACCAGCAAAAGTCACACAAGCCTTGGGTGAAAACGCTAAGGGATAGAGCCTAGGCTCTGAGGTCAAGCCCTAGCATCAGCAAACCAAACAAAAAAACTGTCCTTAGTCACTTTAGTTGATTTTTTTTTAAGGAGAAGGCAGAATTGGGAGCTCGAGTGAGTCTGGTTGGGGCAGGTTCCTTCCAGTGGCACAGTGACCGAGGCCAGATGGTCCTGCGTACAGTGCTCACAAGCCAGCCTCCTCCAACCGCTGCAGCAGTCACGTTGGTGCCTGCTCCTGGGCGGGGGGAGGGGGGACAGACCACTCGTCCATAGTGCAGCCCTTCATGAAGATGAGTGATCTGCCTGTGTGCACCACGGGTGGGGGTGAGCCGTGCCACGGCCCTGGCCCCCCTGGGTGCAGGTGCTCCCCTTCAGCGGGGAGCCCCCCCCAGCCCCCCACCATGGTCCGCACATTGACCTGGAGTACTTGGCTTCCCTCAGACTCCAGCCTGCCTTCCTGCTGGGAGCGCTAGGGGCTGGCAGCTGGCTTTAGGTGAGCGTGAGCCTGCCACCCTGCCCTGGGACAGGCCCCAGTTCAGGTCCCAGCCCTGCCCTGCACCAGTGCTTAGCCAGTTTCAGCTTCCCTTTCTAGAAACTGAAGGAATAACCAGATGTCGGGGTGGGCATGCCCCCAGTGGATCGGCATTCCAATGCGCAGCCTCTCCACCAGAAGCAGCGGTTGAGTCTAAAGGTGTAAAGGAAGCATCCTGACTTCGGTTGATGGGAAACTTGGGCTGATTAATTACCTCATTCGTGTATTTCACATTATCTTCCTAGATGTTGACTTATTTTGCTGCATTTGAGGTTTTCTTTGAAGAAAATTTGCCAAAACTATTTGCGCATTTCAAGAAGAACAACTTGACTCCAGACATCTACCTAATTGATTGGTAAGCGTGAGTTTCCATAGTGTTTAGAGCGTTTTCTCGTCCTCCGGCTCTGTTGGTCCTCCCTGCCCCTCCCTCTGAGCCTCCTGCAAGGCTCTCTCTGTTCTCCTGCTCCTGCCCTGCCCACCTGGGGCTCAGAGGGGGTGATGAGCAGGACACAGAACCTGCCTGCCAGCCGAGGCTGTGTGTGGACGAGGTGTGTGCCGCAGACACTGTGCTGTCCAGTAGGCCCGGGTGCTGTCTGGGAATGGACACAAGTCCAGAGGGAGGGAAGGGGACCAGAGTCCATGAGGGGACGTGGGACTTGAGCAGGTGGATGGGTAAGAAGCAGCACGAGGCCTCGAGGGTTGGCAGGGGTGATGGTGGCTGGGCTGGGGTGGAGGTGGGCCGAGGTTGTCAGAGGGGAGTCTGGGAGGGCAGGCCACACGGGTGTCAGGAGCCTTGCTGAGGGCTCTGGCAGGGCTTAGGCTGTGGGGGATGGTTGATGGCTTGTGTGGGGCCCAGGTGAGTTTCAAGCGGCCTAGTAGGCACAGAGACCAAGGAGGGAAAGCAGAAGCAGGTGGTGAGTGGGCAGTGGTGGCATGGGCAGGTCCAGGGACGCCGTGTGGACTTGCCTGAGGATCTTGGTTCACTCAAACGTTGGCCAGCGAGGGATTGCTGGGGCCGCAGCTGGGACCAGAAGCACAGGCAACAGATTGGGCTTTGGGACTTTGGTTTAGAGGTGCTTTGGGGGACCTGTAGAGGCCCCCTGACCCATGAATAAGAGGCTGTGGAGATTCTGTGCTGTGGACCAGGCACGTCTTTGTGCGGAGCGGTTGTTGCTGCTGAGAAAGTGGGTGCTGCCACTCCCCGGTGTGTCTGGAGATGTGTGCGTGCCGTGGGCACACGGTGGACGTGTCTCAGGGTCCCCGTGGCCCCGACCACGCCCGGCGTCTCCCACGCTGCCTCGTGATCTTGGTGAGGGTGGGAAGTCCTCCCTGCTGCTTTCTCATGTGATGACCCTGACGACTGGCTTTTCAGAGCGGCCGCATCCTGAGAGAGTTTTCTGGATTTCAGCACTAAGAGCAAACAGAGCCACGGTGGGGAGGCCAGAGTCGCTGGCTGGCTTGGGTTTTCACCTCACTCTCCTCAGGAGGCAAGAAGCCTCTTGACGATAAAGTCCAAGCATCGTCCAAGAATGGTCCAATCCCCTGATAGTGCAGCGCTGCAGAGCGTTCAGAACATTCCAGGTGCTCCCGTCTTCACCTGAGATCCTTCCGGCTCCACTGCCAGGCTGCGGCCAAGCGCTAGGTAGAGGTGGAGCCCAACTCCAGGCTGTGGGAGAGGAGGCAGCTGGGCAGCAGGCCCGGCTGAAGGTGGGGTGCTCGGCCAGACTCCGGGCTGTTCTAGGGCAGTGTACCCGGATGAGGGCTTATCGCAAGGCATCCCCTTGCAACCATTTTACATTGCTTGCCCTGTCAGTACTAGGGTTTGAATTCAAGGACAGTTCCCTTCAGTTTATTTTTCAGATAGAGTCTCACACTATTGTCCTGATCGACTTTGGACTGCAGTCCGCCTACCTCTGCCTCTCACCCAACTGGGATTATAGGCAGGAGCCACCACGCCCAGCCTGCCTCGATACTACTTACTTGGCCGTGAACCCTGACCCCTTGGATCCCTGAGGCTTAGAACCCAGCTCTGGAGGAAGGTGCGGGGGACGTCAGGGATGGCAGCCAGCCCAGGGCTCTGGCCGCTACGCCACCTACTGAGCACTGCCCTGCTGGAGCCGTAGGGTTCTGTTGAAGGCCAATAGTATCTTGAGCCTTTTTCACCTGACTTGCAGGTGTATGGCCCTGTGGGAACGGGACGTGTGTGACGGGAGCAGAGCCGCCCTCTGCGGAGGTTAGCCTCATGCTTGCAGGCAGGCGCTGTACCGCTTGACCTGCATCTCCAGCCCCTTTTTGTGGTGGTTATTTTATTTTATTTTTTTATGCCGGTCGTGGACCTGAACTCTGGGCCTGGGCGCTGTCCCTCAGCTCTTCAGCTCAAGGCGAGCGCTCTACCATTTGAGCCACAGCGCCACTTCCGGCTTTTTCTGTTTATGTGGTGCTGAGGAATCGAACCCAGGGCCTCAGGCATGCAAGGCAAGCACTCTACCACGGAGCCACCTTCCCAGCCCTGTGGTGGTTATTTTCAAGGTAGGGTCTCACTATAGATACACAGGCTGGCCTAGACTGTGAGCTCCTATTTGTGCTTCCCCGATGACAGGCTCACGTCACAGTAGCTAGCCATTGGTTGAGATAGAGTCATATACTTTGTGGCCAGCTAGCCTTGAACTATGATCCCCTGATCAACCCCCCCCCCCCCCCACCTCCCAATGACTAGGATTACAGGCTTGAGACACCACACTTGCAGTAGTCCAGGCTCTAATGGGTGCTGAGAGGCCTTTGGAGGAGGGAAAAGGTTTGCTCGGGCCTCGCCTAGAGGTAGATGCCTGGGAAACAGTGTCTGGAAGCAGGTGTCCCATGTCTGCAAGAGAGGCGGCCCCTGCAGCTCCCCACCCAGTGTCTACGTGGGCTGGGGTCCTGCCTTGAGTGTTGTGTGCGTGAGCTGTACTCCCATGGCATGTGAGAGGTCCCGGGCCAGAACAGCTACTGCTGAATGGAGCCTCTCTCCCCAGCAGGGCCTGGCGGGCTGTGCCTAGCCCAGTTGCAGCACACAGATGAAGGGTCGGAAGACCCCTTCTCTGCCTCAGAGCCCTCCCCTCTCCGGCACCAGCCCTATTCCGTGGTGTCCACTTCATGCTCCTGATGCGGTCAGAGAGTTGCGAAGCACTTCTGTTGCTTAGGGTTGGCCTGTGGGTGGCCAGTGCCCAGGCTGGGGCACATCTGATCCTGGGGGGTCCCTTTCTAGGCTTGAGAGCCCAGTCTGATGTCAGCACAAGATCTCTCTGAACTTACTTTCTTCTTCTTCTTCTTCTTTTTTTTTTTTTTATCTGTCATGAGTCTTCAACTCTGGCCCTGGGCACTGTCCCTGAGCTCTTCAGCTCAAGGCTAGCACTCTACCACTTGAGTCACAGCACCACTTCTGGTTTTCTGAGTGGTTAATTGCAGATAAGAGTCTCACGGACTTTCTTGCCCAGGCTGGCTTTGAACCAAGATCCTCAGATCTCAGCATCCTGAGTAGCTAGGATTAGAGGCGTGAGCCACTGGCACCCGGCTCTGAACTTTCTTGAACCATATATTTTAGGCCAAATGATGACAGTTTCTGGTTTTGAACTATGAAGAAACCCAGACTGAGGACTTGTCAGGGGCTTGTCCTGGGCCTGTGGCTGTGGTCTGCCTTGCGAGTATGTGGTGTAACAGCATCACAGGTGGCTTTAAATCATGTTCACCTATTAGAGGCCACTCGGGGTCTTGGGATGTATCATCTGTCTGCAGGCTCTGAACCTCAGTAAAATGAGACAGGGGAGCTCATTGGCCAGGTCCTAGGCTGGGCTCATGGTTGCTTCTGCAGTGCCTTGCACAGCCTGAGGCACCCGGTGGTCTGGGTTTGTGTCCCCGCACGGTTCCATTGGCCGGGTGACCCGTGCAGTACGCCTTCCTGGAAGGTTTGCACTGAGGACAGTGTGGAGTGCTCCTGCCTGGCTTTGTACTTGTGTGCGGGCTTGAGCCCAGTGCAGAGGCCTGCAGGGAAGATCCTGCTGGTCACAGCAGGCCTCACGGAGCAGGCCAGGAGGCACGCAGGGAGGGGTTAGGGGCAGTAACTCCTGGCCGGGTCAGCCCTTAGCTGAGCCCTGCACCTGAAGTCAGGTGCATCAGAGCTCAGTGCCAACTCTGGAAGAGCCAGGGAGGAAGGCTGAGGGCTGTAGGGAAGCCACTGCCAGAAGGATTGGCCGGGGCGGGAAGCTACTGGGAGCTGCCACTCACAGTGAGGCGGTGCTGGTGGTGAGGCGGCACCAGTGACTCCTACAGCAGAGCGCGAACTTATTCACTAAGACTGCTGGACTCAGACAAGGCCCTGAGGGGCAGGGGTGGCGAGTGATGGGCAAACCCAGCCGATGCACTGTGATGAGCACCGGCGTGGCAGGAGCTCGGGGAGGACTGTGCGTCCAGCTGTTCTTTGGAGGGGACCCTGGACAGGGCAACTGTGAGGCCTCCTATGTCTCCCTTGGGCCCAAGAAGGTTAGAAAGGGTTGCTGGATAGCCTGCTGGTAATGTCATAATCCTTAAGGGAATACCCATCTCTACTAGGTAGGCTGGGCATGGTGGAATGTGCGTTTAATCCCAGTACTCAGACCACTGAGGCAGCATGGCAGCCTGGATCTTGTCTCAAACCAAACCAAAACTGGCACATTTTTACTTTGCTTCCTTGCTGACTCCTATCCAGAGGAAGTTACTAGGCTAGGACTCAGGGGCCACCCTGGCTCCTGGGCAGATGCCGGGCCGCGCGAGGCAGGTGCAGCTCCAGGCCCTACCCAGCAGGAGCCTGGCAGGTGTCTGTCAGAGGTGAGCGCATGCAGTGGTGTCCAGTGCTGGGGCACAGCCTGCAGTCTGCACAGGGCTGCGCTCACACATCCTCCCGGGTCGCCTGAGAACAGCGCTTCCTCAGGACCTCAAACCTGCCCGCCCGCCTCCCCGCAGGATCTTCACCCTGTACAGCAAGTCCCTGCCCCTGGACCTGGCCTGCCGCGTGTGGGATGTGTTCTGCCGGGACGGGGAGGAGTTCCTCTTCCGCACAGCCCTGGGCATCCTGAAGCTGTTCGAGGACATCCTGGCCAGGATGGACTTCATCCACAGCGCTCAGTTCCTGACAAGGCTGCCCGAGGACCTGCCGGCAGAGGAGGTGTTCGCAGCGATCGCCGCCATCCAGATGCAGAGTCGCAACAAGAAGTGGGCGCAGGTGCGTGGGTCTCCTGCTCCTTCCCACCCAGGGGTGTGCGGGGCCATGTGTCTTGTGCCGGCTGCTAGCTGGAGTGGTGGGTACAGGTGGGAAAGCCGTCTGCCCGCAGCAGCATCGGGAGCCTCAGAGCTGAGCTGTCATCTTCTCTGCATACGAGAAGCCATATGGTGAATCACAATCCTGCAGGGGCAGACAGCAGGGCTGGCCGGCTGCCCTGCCTGGACTGTGCCTGAGGCAGGCTCTGTACTTGGGGAAGTGGGTGGGATTGGCCCGTTTCAGGAAGCCCAGAGAGGCAATGGTCCCTAGGCGAAGCCCAGCGCCCGCCCCTTGTCTTCCCTTGTGACGCGCTGCAGTTCTTCCTGGCAGCCGCAGTGACTGGGCGGCTCCAGCCTGGACCTGCGTCTCCATTCTTCCCCATGCTTCTCAGAGGTCTCCCAGTGTTGGCTGGCTCCACATTTTAGCACACTGAAAAGTTCAACAACAACCATGGTTCTTGATGTCTGGTTGTGCTCAAAGTTGTCCTCAGTCAGTAGCTGAGCAGGCTGATGATTTTCTATGTATGCCAGTCTGCGCCTATTTTTTTTTTTTTTTGGTCCAGTTGTGGGACCTGAACTCTGGGCCTGGGTGCTGTCCCTCAGCTCTTCAGCTCAAGGCTAGCGCTCTACCACTTGAGCCACAGCGCCACTTCCAGCTTTTTTTTTTATGTGGTGCTGAGGAATCGAACCCAGGGCATGCAAGGCAAGAGCTCTACCACTGAGCCACCTTCCCAGCCCTTCTGCGCCTATTCTTGACAGTTCCCCTCCCTCCCTCCCTTCTCTCTTCCTTCTGTCTTTCCTTTCTTCTTTCCTTCCTTCCTCCCCTTCCTTCATTTTATTATGTTTTTTTCTAGTACTAGGGTTTGAACTACAAACCTTAGATTGCTATGCAGGCACTCTACTACTTAAACCATGCCCCTAGCCCTTTCTGCTATAGTAATTTTTCAGATAATGTCTCAAACTTATGCCTACGCCACTCTAGACAGTGATCTTCCTATTTATGCTTCTCATGTGGCTGGGATGACAGGAGTGACCACCATAATTGATGTGGGGTCTCAAAAACGGCTGGCCTAAAGCCAGAATTCTTCCAGTCTTCACCTCCTCTGTAGGTAGGATTGCAAACATGAGCCAACAAAGCCTGATGATTGAACTTGCTTATTAATAAGAAGGTATAAAATAGCCGGGCACTGGTGGCTCACACCTGTAATCCTAGCTACTCAGGAGGCTGAGATCTGAGGATCACAGTTCAAAGCCAGCCTGGAGGGAAATTTGTAGAACTCTTACCTCCAATAAACCACCAGAAAACCGAAGTGGCACTGTGGTGGAGGAGGAGGAGGAGGAAGAAGACGATGTAAAATACATGCAAAATTAAGTAAGAGTAGGGATACTATGCAGTAACTATGATTCACAGTTCAGCTGTGCCCCACTTCTGCTCAAGTCTCCTGTGACCAGAAGCGGAAGCCCTAGCAGTGTGTCATGGGTGTGTGACTGTCTCTCCAAACCATGCATAACTGCGCTGCTGTCTCCAGTACAAGCCCTCCCTGTCATCAGACCCAGAGC
Organism: Dipodomys spectabilis; assembly: GCF_019054845.1. Lineage (NCBI taxonomy): Eukaryota > Metazoa > Chordata > Mammalia > Rodentia > Heteromyidae > Dipodomys > Dipodomys spectabilis. The sequence continues at coordinate 245,077 of NW_024871209.1, read as the reverse complement.
TTTTATGCTTCTGATTGTCTCAGGTGTCATTAATGCATTTTATTTGAATCAGGATCCAAATGAGGTCCATGTATCGTGTGGGTGAAAGATCTTTCAGTCATCATAGAGCACACGTTCTTCCGTGGCCTTCCCTCCATGGCCCCCTTTGCTTGTGGAAGAAAGAGGCTCTTTGTCCCCAGCCTTTCCCGCTTCCCCGGCTCCCTGTGGTGGTTGCTCCTGGGCGCCTCTGCAGTCCTGCCAATTGACCTAACTCCTTCCTCCAGTCGAAGTTTGTTGGCAAGATTACTTCCTGTGCAGTCAGGTTACAGTTCTTTGATCTCTCGGCAGGCTGTGTTTTTCTGCAGCTTCACCGAATCTGCACACCATGGTATGTGTACATACCATACACTTCACCTGCTAAGGTATATAATCCAGGACCTCTTTATTAACCAGAGGTTTCCCTTTCGCACCTGACCTCCCGTCTGCCCCTCCTGTCCCCGTGCACAGTGCCTCATCTAGCTGGTGGCTCCATTCCTCCTGGGGGCTGTTGGGAGAACAAATGCTGCTGTGGCCCCACAGATATTCCCCTGGCTTACGAGCCTGAGCCTGGAGTTATGTTTCTGAGTTCACCAACAGGAATGGTAGGCTGCCATGTGCCCTTGAATGGGCATGCTCCGTGAGAGCAGCCAGGCCCGGGCACTGAGTGCGTCCCTTCATACACACCTACACAGGCGCTTGTGGGGAGATGGGAGGGCATAGATGGCCCCCTGAGCCGCGGGTGGGGAGGAAGGTGGCAGGAGGAGGCGATGGTGGCCAAAGGGACAGCGCTTTCTTCTTGGGCTACAAAGGCGCTCTCAGTTGACTGTTGGTGAGCTCTGTACGTCTCTGTGGAGAGCTGGGAATCATTGAAGCGCATCCGCTAAAGGGAGGATTGTGTTTCAGTAAGTCAGTTGCAGCACGCAGGATGAGCAGGGCTGGCAGAGGAGAGTGCCGCTCGGTAACTAACAAAGGCACAGTGTGAACGGAGGCCTGGGCCCTGGCTCCCCAAGCTCCAGCATGTCAGGATGGCAGCGGCAGACTATGGAGCTCACAGGCCTCCGTGGGAGGCCATCTTCCGGGCTCGTGGCATATAGTGGTTTTCTGAAGTCAGGAGAGAAAGCCAGGCCTCTCCTCATAGTCACGATTCTGGGTCTTCTCACTGCTTCCTTCCCGGGTGCCTTCTAAGGGCGGGAGCTCTGTACCTGAGACCTTCTCTAGCCCGCCTGTATCTACTGGCACACGTGCACACGAGTGCATTAACGCGCAGAAGGAAGCATTAAACCTGGATTTTACCATGCTGCTTCTTGCATTTTAGGGATCAGGAAAGACTGTCCAGAAGAGAGGCAGCCTGTGCTACATTTCGTAATTTTCAATAGAACGACAGGTTCGCACAGTTCCGTCGTGGAGAACTGTGGCCAGTGGCATTTCTATTAGATCTGTGCTTGAGTCTGAGATACTGGTGAGCTCCTTCAAAGTAGTCAATGATAGCTAGGCACTGGTAGCTCACCCCTGTAACCCTAGCAACTCAGAAAGCTCAGATCTGAGGATCTAGATTAGAAGACAGCCCAGCCAGGAAAGTCTGTGAGACTCTCCAACTAACATCTCCCCCCCCCCCCCCCCATCCCCAAAGAAAAGGCTAGAAGTATTGCTATGGTTCTAATGGTAAAGTGCCAGTGTTGAGTGGAAAAGATAAGGGATAGTACCCAGGCCCTTAGTTCAAGCCCCAGTGCTGGCACAGAAAAAAGAAATAAAGTCAGTGTTGGTGGTCCTGTTTACTCAGAGGTGGAGGGGGCTTTTATATGTGGTTACTCCTTTCATACAGCCTATGTGAGACCCATGCACAACGTTTCTGCTTCACCTCTGATCATTCGGGATGGTAGTGTAGGCTGCCCAGGCAGGTGAGCATTGCACGCCGGAGGTTGCTTCTGTACGTTTGTCCTCGCCAGCTTGTCTGGCTGTGTTTCAGGGTCCTCGGTGTGGGCCTAAAGACGGTAGCTGGGGCCTCACCCCCCCCCCCATGGGCCCCTCGGGCCTGTGACTCTGCTGCTGTTGTTGGGCAATCAATCTCATGTAGTAAAATCTGATTTTCAAATAAAAGTTAACAGCCAAGTGCTGGTGGTTCACTGGGAGTCCTTGCTACTCGTGAGGCCAAGATCTGAGGATCACAGTTTAGAGCCAGCCAGGGACAGACAAATCCTTGACTCCTATCTCCAAATAACCAGAAAAGCCAGAACTGGAGCATTGCTCAAGTGGTAGAGCACCAGCTGTGAGTGAAAAAATGGAGCTTGTTTGGGAGGCCCTGGGTTCCAGCCCCAGCACGAGCATAAATACCACAGAATAAGTCGTGTTGAGCACGGCTGTGCAAGCTCAGGGGAAGCAGAGTGAGGAGCCAGGGGGCGGGGAGGTGATAAGGGAGAGCCCTGCTAGGCGTGCACTGGAGGCTCACAGTGCAGAAGGCACAGGAGGGAGGAGGGCTGGCCTGGAGAGTGCCAGGCCTCGCCTCACCCCCCTGCTCTGATGCTGGCTCTGTGGCCGGTGGAAATGGGTGTAGATTGCCCAGAGATGGTGTGTTAGAAAGATACCTGGATGCAGGTAGGAGGCCCAGAGGGCAGAGAGCGGGGTTGGCCAGGGACTGGCCAGGAGGGGCTGCTGGTCCTTGGCGCAGATGTTGTGAGTATTGAGTAGCGAACGCTGTGCCCGCGGCCCCTGGCAGGTTCACCCCAGCCACCTTGTCCTTGATTCTAGGTGCTGGCTGCACTACAGAAAGACAGCCGGGAGATGGAGAAAGGAAGCCCGTCCCTCCGACACTGAGCCTGCGCCGGCCCCGCTCTCTGCGCAAGGCAGGTCTCCAAGCAGACCTGTGATTTTTCACACTGACACTGGCCACAGGAAAGCAGGCTGTTTGCCTGTCAGAGTCCCGATGCTGGAGTTGGCCTTAAACAAAACCAAACGGCGTTCAAAGAATTAAAAAACAAACTAAATCAAACAGCATTCAAAGCATTAAACCCGGGCTTCGCCTTAAGTGGCTCTGTGGACTGTGGCCTGGCACCAGCAGAGGCCAGCCACCACGGTTCCCATGTGGGGCAAAGACGGGGCGGTGGCCGTCTCCTCCCTCTCGTTCCTCCAGCACAAGCCACGTTGTAAAGCTGCCATGCCAAGCGCCTGGACGTACGTTACCGTCTCTCAGCCAAGACGCACGAGGAATGTTCCTGGGGAGCCTCGGAGATGCTATTGGCTCCTGTTTTGGATAAGAAAGAAATTGCTGGTGTAGGTATGGAGAGAATCTTTCCAGAACTGGAGGTCCTGTTTTTAAAAATCTACCCACCAAAGACAGCAGAAAGGAAGATGGGCCCTCTAAGGCTGCTTGCTGGGGTGCTCGTGAGCTCCTGGGGACCTGCTGGACCTTCGTGTTGACATTCGACCATGTTGCCTTGACCAATCACAGCAGGAAGGCTGCAGGCGCGCCCTCGGTGCCCGCGCCAGAGGCCGCTCCGCTGCCCGCGCCGTCGAGCACAGCAATAGAGGCAGGCCCGGGGGCTGTGCAGCCTCGGAGGCAGAGGCAGGGGCAGAGGAGAGCGACGCGCCTGCTGCGTCGGAGGCAGCGGGTGGGCCGCTCCTTGCTCTCGCAGTGGCCCCCTCCGCCTTTGTCTCACAGACGGCCCGGTTAGTCCTGAGTGGCAGTGGCCACACACGTTTGGCTTCTGAGGGTCTTCGCGTGCGTGCTGGCCCAAGGACCGAGCGGCTTCTCTGACAGCTGGGCAGCCTTAGCGTCCTCAGTGCCCAGCACCAGCCCCTCCCCCGAGTTCCCCAAGTTCATCGGTGAGTTTTTTTTGTTCTAGCTTTCCTTGTCATTTTTGTGAACTGATAGGCCAGAGCGGAAGACTCAGGCCGCAAGGACGTGTGTGGCTTGCGGTCCAGCCGTCCACGCTGTCCATGAGCCCCCTCCCCTGAGCCAGCCCCTCATGTCAGGAGCCCTGAGAGGCTCGGGCGGTGCGCGTGCAGCGGGAGAGCGGGTCTGCTGCCGCAGGCCTGTGAGGTTCTGCTCATCCGCCCTCGCTGGGGGTGGCAGCCCGGGCCTCTTCAAGCCTCCATCCCATTCTGCCACGTGCCCTTGCTCTTGGTGTCCCCTTTCCCTTACGTTCTCACCTGGGCTGTCCCAGGGGACTGCAGGGCACCGTGGGCATCGCTTTCTGCCTCAGCCTTCCAAGGCTGGCCTAGCCTGACCTCTTGGAGGAGGCGCTGTCTTGGCCAGCAGCCAGCGGCCTCCAGACCCAGCCATTCCAGACATCAAGATGTTGAATGTAGCCCAGGCCCCGCAGCCTGTGGGAAGTGGACTGTCCAGCCCTGGGCTGGCCTTCCCCCCAGACCTACTTAGTTTTGGTCCACAATGTGGACGGTTCTGTTCTTTAAAAGATGTATATATTTTCTTACTGTACATAACGATCATCCTTCATTTGCACAGGTGGGTGACAAGGGCCTGGGGCAGTCTGTTCGGAAGGCTGTTGTGAAACTCTCGAGTGCTCACAACTCAGTGCTCACCATGCCTCACCCATTTGACCTAAGCGTGGGCATCGTGACATTTTTTTAACCAGACTCCCGGCTGCACCCAGGTGCAGACAGCTCTTCCCGCATGCTCAGGGAACCGCGGGGTGGCGTGGTGCGGCCCACCGGGCGCTCGGCCCCTCCGGAGGTGCCGCCGGCCTCTGGCAAACGCAGCGTCATACTCCTGTGTGTTGTCGACACTGTGTAGGTGAGCGGGACCCCAAGGGGCACCCAAGGGAGCCTGCACCTCCCCTGAGTTTCAGACTCGAGGCCGCCATGCCGCAGCTCTGCTGGGGAAACAGCATTCACGTCCAAGGTACTTTTTAACTGCTCAGTTTTTGACTATTTTGAACACCTTATTGATAGAAAACTGTCGGTAACCCTTGCTACGCATCATGTTTTCATTGCTTGTACAGGTCACCTTTAATTTTATTTAGTAATGTGTTTTAAAGTAGGACTTTTTGAATTGTAAATATGTGGTTTTATTAAATAAAAGTCATGTAAAATTGTTACTTATGCTCACTGTTGGTTTCTAGTTAAAATTCTTTGAATTTTATGGCCAAAATTCGATTCTATTATAATGCTTGAATATATAAAAATTTGCTTCCTGGATTTTTTCATCAAAAATATAGGGCTGTGGGGCTGGGAAGGTGGCTCAGTGGTAGAGGGCTTGCCTCGCATGCATGAGGCATTGGGTTCAATTCCTCAGCACCACATAAGCAGAAAAAGCCAGAAGTGGTGCTGTGGCTCAAGTGGTAGAGCACTAGCCTGAGCTGAAGAGCTGAGGGACAGCGCCCAGGCCCAGAGTTCAAGTCCCGTGACCAGCAAAAATGATATATACATATATACATACATACGTATGTGTGTGTATGGCAGTTATGGTAGCTTAGGCCTGGGATTCGAGGGTTCAGTGCCCCCTCCAAGTTGGGCACCTCTCTTTAGTCTGGCTTGCTTGCAGCTTTAGACTCCCTCCTCCTTCTCCCTGCCCTTCCCCCCCCCCCCCCCCCCCCCCCGGCTGCCTTCCACCTGGTCTGCAGGCATGTAGGTTCTGTGCTCGCTGTGGGCTAGTTCCTATGAGACCGAGTGTTCACAACTCGGCCCTCACTGCTCAGTGGAGTGAGCTTGGAAGAGTGCCCTCCTGTCACCTGTGGACAGTGCTGGAGGTCTTCGCACAGAGCCACGGTAGTTTGATGCCCAGCCCCGCTGCAGATCCCCTGACTGCAAGCCAAAAGTTCTCCTCTTGGCACTGTCATCGTGGGCTGAGGTGAGGTGGCAGCAGTCGTGCTGAGAGGTGGACGCGCGCTCGCTACAGGCACTGCATCTGGTGCCGGTGCACATCATTTCACGGAAGCTCTACGGCGGTTCTCCAGCCATGTGACACAGAAGTTGCTGTTTCTCACCACAGGGCCTGGGACCCCCGCCTTGCCCAGATGCCGGCTTGAGCAGCCCTCTAGGGGTCACGTTTGCTTGGAGCCTTGCTGCAGTTCTGATCTCTTCCCAGGTGCAGGACCCAGTGTGCAGCCTAGTGCTGCCTCCCAGTGTCCCGTGCGTAGGCGCTTGGCTCATGGGCCACGGGAGACCCAGACACCCTGCCCTGGTGTGAGCACTTGTCGGGTGAGCCTGCCACAGAGGCACAGTGAGAGCAAAGCACTCACTTGAATGAGGGGATAGCGGCAGCTCCCGGCTGGTCCTCCCCTCGGGAGGGGCCTGGCCAGCAGAGGGCAGCCTTTGAGCCCAGGGCCAGGTGTCAGGTGAGCTCACATCAATACATGGAGAATTTGGACTTGGGAAGGGAACAGGATTTGCTTTTCAGGTCCCAGATAGGAACTCAAGTATTTGCTGATGTTATTTACTTAGTCCCTTGCCTGCCTGTCTAGGAAGTTGGGAAATGGCCTGGCTACTGGAGAGGCCTCAGCACCACATGGCTCCTGTCTGCTCTGCCAGCACTGCCTTCTGCCCCTGCAACCAGCTGGCTCCCCTGGGTGGGGCTACACAAAGCCCCACCTCCCTGGACCAGCTGCCAGAGCCTCCTTTCCCAGTGTGCCCAGGCCTCGCAGGGGGAATGGCCTTCTCCCACGACATCACAACAGAATGAGCCAGCCGCGCACTTGGAATCGTCGCTCTGGCCCCAGAGCCTCCTTGTTTGTCTTTAGACATTGCTTCTGAAGCCTTTTGCCCCTGATCTAGAGCACTTGGGAGAAACCCAGAAAGAAACCACACTTCCCAGCCAGCCATTGGAAAACTTTCTCAAGTTCTCTAAGCCTCATCGTCTTTTTCTGTAACCAAAGCTTAAAACAAGGTCTTAGCCACAGCCTGGTGGCTTGTAAAGATTAATCTTAAAAGCCAAGAGTTTGAAAAGAACTGCACCATAAAAACCTAGAACATTCCCACAGGCAGCTAGACTCAGGCCTTTCCCGTGGAAACTCTATGTCTTACATGCCAAAAGTTGTGAATTTAAAAAATGAACTGGGTATGACAAGTATATGTCCATAGTCCCAGCACCTGGGAGACAGGAGTATCTCAAGTTAAAGACCAGGCAGACATAGCAAGACCCTGCCTCAAAAAACCTCTACACATGCTGGGCGTTGTTGGCTCACACCTGCAAATCCTACTCAGGAGGCTAAGATCTGAGGATCGCAGTTCAAAGCCAGCCTGGGCAGGAAGACCATCAGACTCTTTATCACTCATCAACCAACAAAAAGCTGGAAGTAGAGCTGTGGCTCAAGTGGTAGAGCCCTAGCCTTGACCAAACTTGGTCAAGGACAGTGCCCAGGCCCTGAGTTAAAGTGCCAGGACTGGCCTGTGTGGGGTGTGTGTATGTATGCATGTGTGCATACAATCATTAAAGTATGCACATATTTAGTCATTTAAATTTAAAAAAAAAAAAAACCAAGAAGCTGCTTTCAAAGGCAGGAGCCACCGTGGTCCTGGCACAGCTCCATGGCTCTGTGCACTCGCCACAGACAGGCATTAACCCTGATATTGTGGACAGCATGCGAGACTAGTGGCTAAACCACGTTCTGGCTGCAGGTGAACTTGCACTTGCAAAATTTAAAAATCCCAAAGTGCTGTCACCCCAAATGATTTCCTTTTACTGATGAAATGTGTTAACTTCGGAAAAATAAAAGCAAAGATCTAGTTTCATATAATGTTTGCCTCAAATGTGTCTGGGTCCAGTCTCTGGCATGGTGGGACGCCTCTGCAATAGTACCCATGGCCTCTGCTTTTCACTCACAGGAAAAACCCTAGTTCCAGGGTTTGCTGGGGCCCAGAGGGGTCTTTGCCGGAAGTGATGGTAACTACCTTCCCTGTTCTGCTGTGCTACCCACTTGTTCCTGGCATTTCATCCTTCTCTTCCTGCAATTATTTATTTTTATCAGTCATGGGGCCTGAACTCAGGGCCTGGGCGCTGTCCCTCAGCTCTTCAGCTCAAGGTGAGCGCTCTACCATTTGCGCTACAGCGCCACTTCCGGCTTTTTCTGTTTATCTGGTGCTGAGGAATCGAACCCAGGGCCTCATGCACGCAAAGCAAGCCCTGTACTATTGAGCCACCTTCCCAGCCCCCCTGCAGTTATTTTTTTGTCGGTTATAGGGCTTGAACTCTGGGCCTGAGCACTGTCCCTCAGCTCTTCAGCTCAAGGCGAGCGCTCTACCACTTGAGCTACAGCGCCACTTCCGGTTTTCTGAGTGTTTATTGGAGGATAAGAGTTTCACGGACTTTCCTGCCCGGGCTTGGCTTTGAACTGCGATCCTCAGATCTCAGCCTCCTGAGCAGCTAGGATTACAAGGAAGAGCCACCAGCGCCCAGCTTGCAATTATTTTGTTGTTTTTTTTTTTTGCTTATGTGGTGCTGAGGAATCGAACCCAGGGCCTCAGGCATGCAAGGCAAGCGCTCTACCACTGAGCCACCTTCCCAGCCCGCAATTATTTTTTAATACAATATAGGTGCTGATCAGTGAGTGGCACGCAGCAGACGTTCAGAAAATGGTATTAGATTAATGGTATTAGACTGGTATTCTATTAATGCCCTAACCCTACAACCGGTGTGGTGGCCACCGGACCCCACAGCCCCCCTCCTAGGTTCTTATCTGAGTGGGGTGCACGTAGTGCAGGAAGAGGGGTAGGAGTAGAGAACCAGTGGCTATAGGTAGAATAGCAGTGTGACCTTGCAAACAGAATGCCCAGGGTCTAGAATTCTCTTAACTAGTGAATGTGCTGCTCTTTCTTGGTTAACTTCCCCCCCCCTCCCCCACCTAACTGGAAAAGCCACACAAGGAACTGGGCACAGGTGGCTCACGCCTGTAATCCTAACTACTCAGGAGGCTGAGATCTGAGGGTCACAGTTCAAAGCCAGCCAGGCAGGAAAGTCTGTGAGACTCATCTCCAATAAACCACTAGAAAACCAGAAATGGTGCTGTGGCTCAAGCGGTAGAGTGCTTACCTTGAGCTGAAGAGCACAGGGACAGCACCCAAGCCTAGAGTTCAAACCCCACGATTGACAAAAAAAAAAAAAAAAAGCCACGCAAGGCAGTCAGTCAACATGGGAGCATCTTCTAAGCACAGAAACTAGTTGAGAGCCCTGTGACTGGAAAGATAGAATGTCAGCCCCTTTCTTGCTCATCTCTCCTTTCCTGGGATTCTTCTACATTACCCTAGAAAGTAGTCCTGTATGATATAAGATTAGGGGAATTAGTGAGCTGCTGACAGCGACCGTGATTCTACATAGTTTAATAAGTCCAAAGAGAAGTTAATGGCTTATTGCAGAGAAATTTTTCTAAATGCTGCCCATTGGTGAGACTGAAGGCTCCTTCCAGATACCGGGACGGGACTGTGCTCCTTTCCATGAGGTGCTTGAAATGACAGGCTTGCTCAGCGTGAGGCCAGCTGACGGCGTACTGTGAGAAGTCAGTCGCTGGTCCTGTCTAGACCGGTTTTTTGCTTAATCTCATATTTTGCTAGCCCAATTTTTGTGCTCAGCCCTGATCTGGAAGCTGAAACCCGAGATTCAAAAATAGGTTTCCATCCCAAGTACCATCGGCTTCTGAAGAGAGCAGCAGCAAGTAGAGCGCGCGTGTGCGGAGGGGAGCCGACAGTGTGCTGAGCGGGCCGGCGTTCGGCCCTGCCCGCCCTCCTGCCCCGGGGTCAGGAGGGGAGGAAGGCCTTGGCCTCCCGGATCTTCTGCTTCACACCTTTGCAGGACAGCATGAGCCCCGTGTGGTGGCGCTTCAGGGACTCCAGGCGCTGGCTCAGCACCGCCGTCTTGTTCACCTTTACCTCCAAATCCCGGAGGAGCGACTCCTTACCCAGAAGCCCGCTCTTCTGATAGAGCTTGATGTTGTCCATCCGCAGGCTGTCACGGGCCTGCTTGGTCCTGGTCAGGATGTCCCTCCCGAGGGACACCTGAGACTCCACCTCCATCAGCTGCGTCTTTTTGCAGGCGTTCTCCATGTCCACGTAGTGCAGCTTCTCCTTCACGTGGGTGATGGTCTGCACGTTGTTGGTCACCTTGTTGCGCAGCTTGGAGAGCTCCTCGTTGCGCTCCTCCACCTTCTCGTTGAAGGTCTGGTTCTCGATCTTGAGCTGCTCGAAGTCGATGAGCAGCAGGCCCTCCGACAGGTCCTCCTGAGCCCTCATCCTGGTCTGGAAGTGCACCAGGCTCTGCTTCAGCTGCACGTTCTCCAGCCGCAAGGCGCTCATCTCCTTCTCCTTCTTGTCCTCCAGCGCCTGGGTCTGCTCCACTTCCCGCAGGGCGGCCTGGCGCCCGCCGCGCAGGCGGCAGCTGCCCATCACCTGCATCACCACCTGCTTCTTGAGGGCCTGGAAGCGGCGCCACTCCTTCTCCACCCGGGCCTGCTTCTCCTGGCACTGCTGCTTCAGCTGGCCCAGCTCCTGGTGGTACCACTCCAGGTCGTCCACCTCCTGCTTCCTCAGCTCCTCCAGGATGGCCAGGTAGTGCAGGTAGGCCTGCTCCTTCTCGGGGGCCTCGGGCTCGGCCGCGCGCTCGGGCGTCTCGGCCGCCTCCAGCCCCTTCTTCTTGCGCAGGGACTCGCAGATCCGGTGCTGCAGGTAGGCGTTGTAGCGCCGGTAGCGGTTCCGCTCCATCAGCAGCAGGTGGTACTGGTCCAGGAGCTCGCGGCGCAGCTGCTGCTCCTGCTGCTTCTTCATCTCCTCCGACCACTCCTCGTCGTCCGGCTGGCCCGACGGCGGCAGCGCCTCCCGGCTTCCCTCGGCCCTGTCCCCCGCGCCCCCGTCGGGGCCCCGGCCCTCCCTGGGCTCGCTGCCTCGGCCCTTCGCCGCCGCTCCCTCCTCCTCCTCCTCCTCCGCCGCCGCCGCCGCCTCCTCCTCCTCCCCGCCCCTCCGGGGCCGCTCCGCAGCGGCCTCCTCGGCGATGGTGGTCAGCGGCAGCGAGCCCCGGGGGAACGCGTCCGTCTCCTTCCTCCGCGCCGCCACCGGCTCCTCCGCCTCGGCTACCTCCCAGTCGGACTCGGCCGGCTCCTCCTCCTGGGCTTCGGCCAGCCTGTCCTCGCTCGGGGCCTCGGCGGCCGCCGAGCTTCCCTCGGCCTCCTCGGGCTGGTCCTCGGCGGCGGCCCTCTCCCAAGCCTCTATCTCGGCCGTCTCCAACTCCTCCGCGCCCGCCTCCGGCTCCCACCCTGGCTCGGTCTCCGGCTCCACGGACTCATCCAGGAACTGGTTTTCAGACATCTTGGTCGTGTCCAGGCTCTCTCCATCTTCGCTTCCGTCCTCCGAGGGCTCAGAGCGCTCGTCCCCGTCCATGTCCGCCGGTCGCGGCTGCGAGCTGTTAGGTTTCCCGGGGCAACCAGGGGCGCGCACGGTAGGCCCCGCGATTGGCCAGGCGCTCACCCCGACGCCCGGCCCCCTTCTCCCCGCCGGCCGGAAATAGATGGACCAATAGGGAGAGACCATCGGGCGACAGGCGAGGATGATTGGACGCTGGCGCCGGCTCGCGCTCAGGAGGCGTGGCCCTCCGGCTTGACTTCCGGCCCGAGCGTGGCCTTCTGCCAGGCCTGGGGCGGAGCGATGAGGCTACCCCGGCTGGCCCGGCGGCCGGCACGGGCGTACCGCGCAGGCGCAGAGCGGTCGGCCGGGCCCCCGGGCGGGGACGCGCTGTCGGCGCCTGCGCGATGCGGCGGAGCGACGGCGGCGGCGGCGGCGGCGGCGGCGGCGGCGGCGGCGGCGCTGGCGGCGGCGGCCGGGCCGGGCCGGAGGGCGCCTGCGTGCTGAGGCGGGACGCGGCCCGGCAGGCCGGCTCCGGCGGCGCCTGGGCGGCGGTGGCCGTGGCGGCGGCGGCGGCGGCGGCGGACGGCGGCGCGGGCGCGGCGGGCCCGGCGAGCGGCGGGGCGCTGACGGCCGGGGGCGCGGCGGCGGCGGCGGCGGCGGCGGCGGGCCGGGCGGCGGGCGAGCGGGGAAAGATGGCGGAGCTCGGTAAGAAGTACTGCGTGTACTGCCTGGCCGAGGTGAGCCCGCTGCGCTTCCGCTGCACCGAGTGCCAGGACATCGAGCTGTGCCCCGAGTGCTTCTCGGCCGGCGCCGAGATCGGCCACCACCGCCGCTACCACGGCTACCAGCTGGTGGACGGCGGCCGCTTCACGCTCTGGGGGCCCGAGGCCGAGGGCGGCTGGACCAGCCGCGAGGAGCAGCTGCTGCTGGACGCCATCGAGCAGTTCGGCTTCGGCAACTGGGTGAGCGCGGGCGGCCGGGCGAGTGCGGGCGGGCGCGGGGCCCCGGGCCGGGCGGGCGGGGCCGGAGCGCGCCCGCTGACCTCCGACCCCTGACCCCGGGCCAGCCGCAGGTGGGCCGGCGCGGCTCCCGGGCGGCTCCCGGCGGGAGGACCGGCCTGGGCCGGGGCGCCGAGGCGGTGGAGGCCGCGGGCCTGGGCGTCCGCCGCTCCGGGGCCCGCGGGGCCCTGCCGGGGGAGGCGCTGGGCCTGGGCTCCGCTCGCGGTCCGGATGTCTGCGAGGGACGGGACCGGCCGGGCCGAGGTGTCCCCGCTGGGTCCGTGCGGGGCCCGCCGAGGGGAAGAGGAGAGCGGGCGGTTGTGTGGGGCCTCGGAGCTGCCGCCCGCGCCTCACCGCGAGGGGAAGCGGAGCTCGCCGGGGCCTCGCGGGCCTGGGGTCTGTGGCAAGCAGACTTGCTTGGAAGTAGGGAAGCAGCCCGGGACCCTCCCCAGGGACGCCGGGACCCTGCTTCCCGTTCCCTTCGCCCCTCCCCTGCCTCTGTGCCAGGCCCCGCGCTGCCTTCATCTTCTCTTCAAGCAGTGACCAGCCTTCCGGGCCAGTCTGTGGCCCTGGATGGCCCCCATCGACCACCCTGGAATCTTCATCCTCCTGACTTCTTACCTACCCACCGGCACCATCGCCACCCCAAAACCACAGCCTCGCCTTGATTGTAAACGTTACTAACAGCCCGCAGAGAGGGCCCTGGAGGAGAGGCACCTGGCCATCTTGGGCCCGTTGCTTTCCCTCTGGGTTTTCTTTTTGATTCAAGGCACTACAGCGTGGCTCTGTGGTCCATTCTGAGCAGGTGCCCCGATACTGGCACACTGAGGGTGTACTTTGGGTCTTGTGTCCATTGTGTGAGTACTTGATGTGGCACGGCGGCCCTGTGGGTGGCCTGCTGCTCTTAGTGTACAGCTGAAAGGTAGCGCCTGCAAGAATCTAAGCTCTTGTCCTGGATCCCATAGCTTTGCACGTGACAGAACCAGGATCCATTGCAGGCCTGTGTGACCGAGTGTGGGCCTACCCACCGAATGAGAACATTAAGCAGTCCAGGTCGGAGGCCAGCAGCTTGCTGCTGCAGCTGGAGTGGGAGGCTGGGAAGGTGTTCTGCTGAGGCTCAGTGGGGGAAGATCACTGGGTGGGCGCATGTGCTGGGAAGCCTGGACGGTGGGCAGAGGCAGCGGGGCTTTGAGGACAGCAGTATAGAGGGAGACTGTTCCCTTCCAGCTTCAGATGGCTGCTGGTGAGGGATGGCCTTGGGGTAGTACAGCTTCCTGTGGGAGGCCGAGGGGGGAGAGGGGCATTGCTGGAGCCTGGCACCGAGACCTGGGGCCTGGAGGGAACAGCATGTTGCTGTTTAAGTAGCGGGAGGGTTTGGGGATGGGCAGCCGTACCAGGGCCTGGCACTGGTGTGCCTGCACTTTTGGCAGCAAGAGGACGGGGGACCCTGGCCAGTAGTCAAGTGACCCCGGGCCTGTTGGGGGGTGCTGGAGGCATTCAGGCAGCCAGTGTTCCGAGGGGGTCTGTGGAACACATGAACACCTACAGGGGCCTGCAGGTTTCCCTTGGCTCCAGAGACATGGGATTGTCACTGGGGAGGAGTTGAGGCCAGCTGCCCTGCAGAGTGGCCAGGAGGGCCAGTGCTCAGCTGTGCAGGAAGAGATGGGTAGAAAAGCAGCAGTGCGGGGCCTCTCGCCTGGGTCTGCGGGGTGGAGGCCGGTGGGTGTCCGTGGGGGCAGTGGTCTTGCCTTTCCACCTGAAAGCTGGCATCTGCGGGCGGGTGGTGTGTGGTACGCAGGTCGTGGCGCTGAGCCTCCGTCCGTCCTCAGTGCTTGCTCGGCACTCACTGCGTGCTGGCCCCCACGGTGAGGCCCTGCTGGCATGACGGCTTCGTGACCCTGCAGGTGCAAGGGGCCCCCGGGCCCCCGGTGGGGGCTCAGAAGGCTGTGCAGGAACAAAGGCAGCAGGGAAGAAGGGGAGTCTGGTGTATTGGGGAGCACAGCGGAAGCTAGCTGACCCAAAGTGGAAGACCAGAGTTGGGGGCCGCCGGTGGGGGAGGGTGGCAGAGAGGGTGGCTGAGGCTGTGTGAGCTCATGGTTGGCACTGCCACAGCCCTCAGCAGGTAGGGCTGGCGCCGACTTCCTTCCTGCTCGTGTCTCCTACTCCCTGGGCAGACGCCTCACCTTTACCAATGTTGGAACATCTGCGAAACCAGACGTGAGTCTGGGCCCAAGCCTGACTCCGTGGTGCACTGGGCCACTGTTGGCACCAGCAGAGCCGACACCTCTGTGGGTAGGTGGGAAGGAGCTTGTGAGGCAGCGCCTCCTCCACTTGTCACCAGGCAGAAGGCTCTCGTGCTGGCTGCGGGCTGGATGGCCTGCCCTCATGTCTTGCCATGAGGACTGTGGGTACTACGGAAACAGAGCAAACAGGCCGCACTGTGAGAGCCCGGGAAGCTCATGCTAAGCAGCGATGAGGCCCACACACCTGCATCTGGGAGTTGCCAGTCTGCAGAAAGTGCAAAGCCTGTTTCCAGCACCATCCAGGTAGCGTGTGCCGCTGGCTAGGGCGCTCTTAAGGAGACACTGTGGCAGGACACACACATGTGCCCTTGACACACCTCTGTTATTTTCTGTTTAAGACACTGGATTGTTTTCATTGGGGTAAACTCTGTATGACATAGAATATTTTACTGGTACAGTGCAGGTGCACTAAGTACTAATAATTTCTTTGGTGGCACTGAGGTTGGAGTTCAGGTGCTTGTGTGATGGTGCCTAACCACTGAGCCACACTTGATTTCTGTCTTCATTAAACAAGACCTCCCCATCCTCCTCTCCCAGCCCGTCTCTGAGCTGAATCCTGCAGTGTTAGACTTCGTGTGGCGCCATGTCCTCCAGATTCACCCATGTTGTAGCAGGTGTCAACGTTTCGTTTTAATGGCTTTATAGTATTCCACTGTGTGCACGCACCTCATCCCGTCCCCCGATAGTGGCCATCTCCTCTACCGTGAACAGTGCTGCTTTGAACACGGGGTGCTTGGGTCTCAGCCAGATTCTGCTGGTGTTGCTTTGGTAGAAAGCTAGAAAAGGGATTTCCTTGTCCCTTGGGAGAGAGGCTCTCTCCTGTCCTTTAGAATGTTTGCAGTGGATTTTATTTCCTGCCCCTCCTCCTTGGCTGCTGGCCAGTCAGGTGCCAGCTGCTTCCAGTAGCTTCCAGGAGAGGTAGCCTTCTTTGGCATCTGTCCCTTTTGAGGCTCATTCATTTGAAGAAACAAAGATGTAGTGATGTGGAGACAACGCAGACCCACACCACCGAGGGAAGGAAGCCCGGCTTTATCCTCTCTTGTGCCTCGCTGTCCCCACGCCCTTGATGATGGAGGACAGGCGTGGAGCCCCGGGTGGCAGCGTGGGCACAGCGTGTTGCGTGTGCTGTAGAGCGCCACCCACGTGGGCGGGAGGCTGTGGAGCCAGGGCAGGAGGCTCAGGTGCTTGCTCACAGCCCTTCTTCACGTCAGGGCGGGGCCTCGTCTGTGGTTACAGCATTAATGCCTGTCTGGCCGCTGCTTCTCCTCACCCGTGAAATGGAGCAGTACCCTGCACCCACCCAGGCTGGTGGTGCGTGTTGGCCTTGGCATTTTTATTTTAATTGCGTCCTCACAAAATCCACAAGGACAAAGAATGAGAAGCCCTGGGAGGGAGAGGCGTGGATGGAGCTGAGGGCACATTGAAGGCTTCCCGGAGGATCTGGGTCTTCAGGGTGCGCGTGTGGTGGAGGGAGGCTGGCAGCCGGTGGCAGGATTGCTGATTGGAGCACATTTCCGGCCTGCGCCCAGGCCGTGTGCATGCTGGCATGAACTGGAGTGGCTCCTCCTTCCCAGGACTTCAGCTGAGGAGCAGGGCACAGAGGCTCCCAGTGTGCCCAGGTCACACAGCCAAAGGGGCAGAGCCAGCCTTGGAAGCCTGGAGCCTGGCACAGCAGCGCGGGCGGCAGCGGCAGGCCGGGCTGTGTGCCGGGGCTGGGGCTCAGGGCTGTGAGCGGGCTCTGTGGAATAGCTCTAAGGCCTGGCCTGGTGGGCCGTGCTCAGTGAAGCCGCTAAGCAGCTCTGGCAGACACCCTGTGAGCAGTCACCTGGAGAGGGGAGTGGAGGGGCTGCGGAGTTCGCCAGGTCCGTGGGTTCTTCTCCTGGCTGCGTCTGTGACTCGGGGAATTGGGGTGAGGCCACAGCTTCTGCCTCGCCCGCGGCTGCTGCACTAGCGGAGCCCTGGGCCTGGCCTCACCGACTGCAGCCTCTTCCTGTGCTGGGAAGCGAAGGGCCTGAGGTCTGAGGGTCTGAGGCTGAGGGGGCCCCTGCCAGCCTGGGTCTCCGAGGTGAACGTCCCCAGCCAGAGGTGGCTGTGACTGGTGTTTTGTGTGGGTCAGATGTTTACTGAGAAAATAAAAGCAATAGACGCGGCGCTCATAGTGCCGTTCTCAACAGGAGTCCTGTAAGTTTTCTTTTGTTCCTGATGATTCCCAGGGAGGCCTGGCCTCGGCTCGGCTGCCCTGTGTTCCCACGTTGTGCCACACCCCGCAGTTGGTGGGAGCAGCCCTGCCTGCGTGCCTGCGCCTGGCCCCAGGGAGCCTGGGCGGAGGGCCTGGCATGGGGCCCGCGCCCCCTCCCGGCATGGCTGGCTGCTGGCCGAGGAGCGGCGCGGGTCACGGGCTGGGGGACAGCCAGCCTGTCCCTCCCTGGGGCACTGGGGGGCGGATGAGTGGGGGCGCGTTTGGGGCAGTTGCTTTCTGAAGTGGCTTTCGTGGTTGCGTTAAGGAAGAGGCCACTTGGTGGAAGGAAAAGATTGAGGGAGCTTTAGGTTTCCTCCCTTTAATAGCCAGCAGGGGTGCATGCCGCCAGCCACGGCGGGGTTGCCGCTGCCTTCTTAGGTGTGGAATGTGTCATAAATGAGGACCCCGTCCCCCAAAGCTGTGAGCTGCCATCACCTGCAGACAGCGCAGCGAGGGACCGGCTGCCCCTCTCCGAGGCGAGCGGCACGTGCTGGGCTCTTCCTGATCAGCCCCGGGCCACGGCCTTGCCCCAGAGACGAGCCTCAAAGAGGCGTTGGGGCATCCTCGGCCCACCCGTGTCCCCGTGTCCCGTGACGAGGACAGTTGGCAGTGGGCCCAGTTCCGCACAGATGGGAGGCAGCAGGACGGAGCGCCGCGCCACACCACGCCGCACTGCGCGGCACTGCTCGGGGTCTGGGTCGGCTCCTGCCACCCTGGGCGGACAGAGCCGCTGCTCCGCGCCGCCCGCTGCCTTCCACGCCGCCCGCCGTCCTCCTCGGCAGGGTGTGGCGCACTTTGCTCCTTGTTCATGACACTCGGCCTTTGTTGTTGTAGGAAGACATGGCCGCGCACGTCGGTGCTTCCCGGACCCCGCAGGAAGTGATGGAGCACTATGTGAGCATGTACATCCACGGGAACCTGGGCAAGGCCTGCATCCCCGACACCATCCCCAACCGCGTGACCGACCACACCTGCCCCAGCGGGGGGCCTCTCTCGCCCAGCCTCACCACACCGCTGCCTCCGCTGGACATCTCGGTGGCAGAGCAGCAGCAGCTGGGCTACATGCCACTGCGGGACGACTACGAGATAGAGTACGACCAGGACGCGGAGACGCTCATCAGCGGGCTCTCGGTGAACTACGACGACGACGACGTGGAGATCGAGCTCAAGCGCGCCCACGTGGACATGTACGTGCGCAAGCTGAAGGAGCGCCAGCGCCGCAAGAACATCGCCCGCGACTACAACCTGGTGCCCGCCTTCCTGGGGAAGGAGCGGAAGGAGAAGGAGAGGGCGCCCAAGCGCAAGATCACCAAGGAAGAGAAGGAGCTGCGGCTGAAGCTGCGGCCGCTCTACCAGTTCATGTCGTGCAAGGAGTTTGACGACCTGTTTGAGAACATGCACAAGGAGAAGATGCTCCGAGCCAAAATCCGAGAGCTGCAACGCTACCGGCGGAACGGGATCACCAAGATGGAGGAGTCGGCCGAGTACGAGGCCGCCAGGCACAAGCGGGAGCGGAGGAAGGAGAACAAAAACATGGCCGGCTCCAAGAGGGGGAAGGAGGATGGCAAGGACGGCGAGTTCGCAGCCATCGAGAACCTCCCTGGGTTCGAGCTGTTGTCCGACCGTGAGAAGGTGCTGTGCAGCTCCTTGAACTTGAGCCCCGCGCGCTACGTGACGGTGAAGACCATCATCATCAAAGACCACCTGCAGAAGCGGCAGGGCGTGCCCTCCAAAAGCCGCCTCCCCAGCTACCTGGACAAGGTCCTCAAGAAAAGGATTCTGAACTTCCTCACGGAAAGCGGGTGGATAGCCAGGGACGCCTCCTGAGGCCAGGGCGCCGCTGGAGCCGCTGTGAGTCGCCCACCGGGGCTGGGGGCGCACTTTTGCCCTTCCCCGGCCTCTGGTGTCAAGGTATTGATGCTCTCTCCATCCTCTGAAAGAAGCAATAGCAACAGTCTTACATTGGATCACGGGGGAGACAAATACGTGTCTATTTTAACTTCGTCCTAAAAGTATCCTTTAAGGTGACGAACTGCCTTGTGTGTTCCGTGGGCAGAGGGCGGACGGGGCGGACGCTGGCCTTCTTTTGGGTGAGCCTTCCTCCCTTCAGGTGGGTGCCAGGGCCTGGGCTGCCCACCATCAGCTCTGCCCTGGTGACACAAGCTCTTCTCAGGCAAGTTGCTGTTGGCGCCCCTTTTCTGAGCCCACTGCTGCCCCAGCTGACACCCCAACACAGCCCCGGCACGCAGCACTTTACCTGGAGGCAGGCCATGCCCAGAGCTCTTCGCTGTGGAGGCCCAAGACCACCACCAGGCACACTGGCGCTGCGCCCCTGAAGAGGAAGAACCCCTCGTTGGCACAGTGAGCCTGGGGTTTCCCTGCCTCGTGTAGCACGGCCCGCCGGCCCTCCATGCCTTCTTGCATCCTTGTCCCTGGGAAGGCAAAGCGCTCGGGGAAGGGACACAGGGTTGTCAGGGGGCCGCTGCACCTGTAGGACGTCTTAGGCCAATAGACCCTGCTTTACAAGGCAAGGCTGACGCCCGGGGCTCCAAGCCTGGGTGTCGGCTCCCTCAGGATTTTCAGCCCAGTTGTACATAGGACCGTGCTACCTGGCTAAGCAGATGGTCCAGGGCATGGCTGTGCCTACCAGCTGCTAGCTGGGCAGGGCCAGGGTCCAGCTCCAGGGGCTCTGGTGAGTGTGGGGAGCACTGGCTGTGCCTTGGAGCCCGGTGCTGCTTCTGTTCACTGTTGTGAAACAAACCCAGAAACAACTTCTCAGCCCAACTGGAAAGCTCGTTTCTGGGGCTCCCTTTAAGGTCGTACATGGTACCTTCCTAAACCTGAGGAAGGCGTTTGTCTTCCCGCTGCTCAGGGTTCTTATGCCCAGACCCTGCTTTAGAGTCCTGGAGTGACCACAGATCCCACCCCACCTCCTGCTCCGTCAAGCTTATCCTCCCCCCCCCCCCCCCCCCCCCGCCCCATAGGTACAAGAGCCTGTTTACCTCCCAGAATGTTTGGGCTTGACCTTACAGTGATTTTAAAGAAAATAGGAAAAACAGCAAAAAAACCCAAACCTCATTCCAAGGATGACTTGACTCCGTGCCTTTTCACCTTACATCCCGTCCCCTAGGGTCAGCTTTTCAACACGAAGTACACTGAACATGGCTTTAGTTGTAGGTGCACTGTGGGCTGGCCAAGTCTGCCCAGCTGTCCGCCTAGGCCCAGCCAGCAGCCCAGCAGTATGGCCTCCACACTGTCCCCTGCCGGCCAAACTGGTTTGTTTGGTTCTCAAAGTGGGCTCCTGGGCGCTTGTTAGAGACAGAATGAGGCCCCTGGAGTGCAAGCTGTTCGCAGGCTCTCCATGTAGCTAAGGTGAAAGTTCAAGTTTGAGAGCCACGGCTTTAGTTGTAGTGATGCGTTTTCTTTTGTTGTTGTTTTTTAATATGAGAGTCCTGGTTTGGTGAGGCTTTATGTTTCGTCTTATTTTTATATAAAATGACAGCCAGACCTCTATTGAAAGTGTGGAAAGCAGAGGATCCCTGTAAATGTGTGGTCTGGACCCAGGGCCGGAAGATGAGACTCTGCTCAGCAGCCTGTCATGTGCATGTCTCTGATGGTTTCTAAATGCCATAATGAATGTATAATTTATGTTGAAGTTTTAATATGCTGTTACAAGGGAAAAGTAATTTTAGGATTGGTTGCCTCTTCTTCCGTCTGCTCTAGCTATTTCTGTCACATTAGTCCTTGCTCTACTGTTAGCTACAGCCTGACTTGTCTGTATTTAATTCTCACAGTGAGTTAACTAGCATACCCTGTGGAACTAGGTCTTTTTGAATTTAACTGTCTTTGAATCAAAAAGTTAGGTAAATCTTCAGTTCTTTGAAATAATGCTCTGGGAGGCGAACATTCCGAGAATGTATTAAAAATTGCAACTCTGACTACCGTTTTTTATTATCCTTTTACATATTAAACACGTTGGGAAATGTGTGACCGCTTCTTCCTTAGCTCCGCCAGCCTTGCAGTCAGCACCCGCCCTGGCCGGCAAGCGCACCGCGCTGTCACACCAGCTCTCTGCTAGGCAGACAACGCTTGTAGGCCAGCCCAGCCCTGGGAGTGGGCCACTTCAGGTCTCGGGTTCTGGCTGTCCACACTGAACAGCTCAGCTCAGCCCAGCACAGGCCTGCAGCTTTCCAATGCTTGACTAGCACACTGTCAGCAAGTGTGATTTCGTGGTAGGAATGTGTGCGAACCTGACATGTTCTTGCTCACGGCAACAGTGGATAACTGAACTCTATGAAATAGCTCTGCCATGTGTACATGCAGATGTCCCTCAAGAGGGTACAAGTCTCAGCTCAAGCCCCTTATGGAAAAGGACACATGCACAGCCCATGTTCCCCTGCTACACCAATCGCTAGGGGCCTTGAGAGATACCAGGTAAGACTAAAAACCAATGACAAGCCTGTAGCTAGCTGTGGGTGGGACTCAGGGGCAGCCCAGCCCAGCCCAGCCCAGCTTGTGTGAGGCAGCCCCGTGACTGTCCATGCTCAGTACAGGTGCGGACTTTTGGTCTGCCACAGGTTAAACCATTGGTGAGAAGTCCAGGGATGCAGGGCTGAGTGGGCCTGCACTGCCACTGGAGCCACAAGCCCAGGTTCTTTCTTTTTCAGTCTTGGACGTTTGCTCGAGTGGCCTAGAACCATGCTGTCCACACCTCCAAGTAGTTAGGATTACACCTGGGCACCGTCATGTCTGGCCCATTCCCCATCTCTGCTGTGAATGGCGCAGTGCTGCATCCCACCAAACAGTAGGTTACCTCTGTTGATAACAGTAATAGGTCACACACCGTTCTTTTTTACTATACCGCTTGAGCCATGCTTCCACCATAGCATTCTGTTAACTGGAGATGGGCGTCTCCCGGACCCTGCACCTCAGGCCAGCTTGGAGTTGTGGTCCTGTGGGCCTCAGCCTCCTAAATAGCTTAGCTAATCACTCAGCTGTTTCTTTCCTTTTAGTAGGTAATAGGGCTTGAACTCAGGGCCTAGGCACTAGGCACTGTCCCTGAGCTCTTGCTCAAGGCTAGCACTAGTGCTCTACCACATGGAGCCACTTTTGATTTTCTGGTAGTTAATTGGAAATGAGAGTCGTGGATTTTCCTGCCTGGGTTGGCTTTGAACCACTGTCTTCAGCTCTCAGCCTCCTGAGTGCTAGGATCACAGACGTCCGGCCTCACTCAGCTTTTACTAGGCCTTAGAGAGCCATATAAATGAGAACAGCCTTTAGACTAAGAAGAGCTCCCAGTCAGCTGGGCCCTGGCCCAGGATGCCTGTCCCTGCTGGAGGGCTGCTCTGCCCTCCGAGCAGCACACTGGGCCCTCAGCCACGTGCCTAAGGGGCTCACAGTCCACTGAAGGACAAGAAACCATCACCATGAGGTAGGAAAATAAACACTGGGCTTTTAATCCTCTTCAACAAAACCCGAGACTCAGCAACACTGAGAGTATTCTAGGCATGTAGTTTTCGTATTTCAAGGAGGTCCACTGTAACAAGGATTACACCTTGAGGTTTTAAGTATTGAATACAGACTTAAACATTCGGATGAACAAAACTGGAAACAGGAACTGAGTTTGCCAAATTCAGTTCTTGGCAATGTGAAACGTTAGCAGTGTTCATTTTTTAGCTCCTACTCTTCTCAAAGGTCACAAGCTCTTTTTGTTTGTTTGGGGGTGGGGGGGGAGATACTAGGATTTCAACTCCAGGACTCACACTTGCAGACTCTCATTTCAGCTATATCTCCTCTACCTGTTTTTTGTCCTCTTTTTCTTAAAATAAGGTCTTGGGATTTTGCTTGGGACCTAAAACTCTAGTCTTCCTACTTTTGCCCAACTACTGTATTTAATGGGGATGAGGGAAGAATATCTTTTGTCTGGGCTGGCCTTGAACCATGATCCTCCCAACTGCAGTCTCTTCAATAGCTGGGATTACAGGAGTAAGCCACTGCACCTAATTATTTTTGTTTGAGAGTCTTGTTACGTATTTAGCCCACACTGGTCTGGAGTCAAGATCCTCTTGCCTTGGCCTCCAGCATGCTAGTCCTAAGCTTTTACTGACAAGCACGTCCACCTCCGGCCTTCCCTTCAGAGGAGCCAGCACAGCACTGCAGATGCAGGAGAGCCGTGGAGGACGCGGCATGTGCTCACCGCGCAGCCAAACACAACTCCCCAAGACCTTTTATTTGTTAGAATGCTTTGCAATCACCCAAGCTGAGCGGATACAGCATTACCCACGGCACTCCACAAGTCCCTCGGCCTCTCTGCAAGCCTGTGGAAGCCTATGAGAACACGTGCTGCTGAGAGCCAGTGGCCAGCTCCCGCGTGCCGGCGCAGCTGACTCCAGCTTCCCGACAAGGCCGGCAAAGGTGAGACACGGGCACTGATGAGAACCAGGACGTTACAGCAAGTGCTGGAAAAGTCCAGAAGCAGCGAGGTGGCTATGCTGCCTTCACCACCCCCACCAGGGCGGGCCTCAGGGTGCGCCCATGCAGCTTGTACCCGACCTTGCTAACCAGTGCCACCGTGCCCGGCTCTTTCCCCTCCACCGGCGTGTGGAACAAGGCCTCATGTTCGTAAGGGTCAAACTTGGCTCCGGCGGGGTCCAGCCTGAGCAGGCCGTGCTTCGTGAACACCTTCTGAATCTGCACTTCGGTCATCACCAGCCCCTCGTACAGGCTCTTGAGGTGTGGGTTGTCGTCTCGGATCTCTTCCTTTGGGACACTCTGGGTGGCCTTCTCCAGAATGTCAGCCACTTCCAGCAGGTCCTTGCAGAAGCCCTGGATGCCTAGAGCCAGCCAGAGAAGGCGGTTTGCACACACCACAGCCAGGGAACACGGCTGCTTGTCCCAGGCCCTGCCCGGCCCGCCCAGCACCGACAGCATTCCCACGAGTTACCATATAACTTGGCTTCCTCCACCAGCTTTTGACTCCTCTGCCGTAAGTTCTCAGTATCTGCCAAGGCTCGTTTGTATTTTTCCTAAGGAAAGAAAAATGTATATGAATTAAAAGTGGAAAACTGTCTTAAGAAAGCCACCCTGACTGAAAGATGATTCTGTAATAAACCCTAAGCCAAAATACACATGCAACCTGTCATTACTTTTGGGATTTTAGGTCAGCCAAGATAGCTTAACAGCGTGCGCAGCAGCGTCCTGCGGCCGCCCGCCCCGTGCTCCCCTGGCGTGCTCCTCCCGTGCTCACTCGCCAGCCCAGGAAGGGCCCACACTCCTAACTCAGGGCCAGCACCCCGCAGGCCGCCATCCCGGTGCAGGGCAGCCAGTGCCCCACAAATGACCCTCTGGGACCCTTGGGGCTGCCCAGGAGGTTCTGTGGGGACTCAATCCTGGGACTCTAGGACCAGGCACCCCATTTCCTGAGGGGTCCCCGTGAAAGTCAGCTGCGTGACACCTCCAGCAGCTCCCACTCTCAGTCTAGGCAGCTGTCAGCACCCCTTCCCGGTCCACCCCACCTTCCTGCTTCCGTTCCCTCTGTCACAGGGGGCCCGGGCTGGGGCCGGGCCAGCGCCAGCATGCACGATGCAGGGCACTGACTTCAACCTTCAGGGCTGGCTCAGTGCCACCTCCCACTTCCCCGATGATGACTGTGGGCCACCCTCCTCCCAACTCCACCCAGCACCTCCAAGTCCCCGGCTGTATTGAGCTCTCCTCCCTGGAGAAGACCACCGTAATACAAGGTACGAGCAGACTACACCAGGAGCACGGCCTCGGCCTTGCTCCCTCGCCCGTCCTCACCGTTGTCTCTCTCAGCTGCTCTTCCAGCTTCACCTTCTCGTCCAGAAGAATCTTGTCTGTGGATGGCGGCTCTGTCTTCTGTTCGCTGTGGCCGCTGTCATCCTCCAGGTTCTGACCACTGTTCTTCTGCTTTGTGGCTGTGCACAACCACCGAGGAGAGGGCCTGCAGAAAGTCACGCGTCACTCCACACATGGACTGCTTGTTGGCATGCACTTGCACACGCAGACTGCTTGTTGGCATGCAATCATCGCACAGGCAGACTGCTTGTTGGCATGTGATCCCAAGACATTTTAGAAACTTGGAAGTCAAGCAATTAGGGACTGGCTTGGGAGAGAAAAGCTTTCACCAGTAAAGGGACAAATCATATACATTGTATCTATTGTATACATTGTATCTACTGCACTGAAGCACACCTGCCTCTAATGGTTCTGGTCAACAACAGCCCACAGGAGGCGGTGCCAGAGCCCTCCCTGCAGCAGGCTGGACCAACAGGCTGTGTAAACATACTGTGACCCTCATACAAACAAATCACCCAACTGGACAGAGGTAGAGCCACTAGTTGCATGGCTAACAAGGGCAGACCAGGAGAGATCCTGCCCACAAAGTATTCACCATCATGCAAAAAAGGCAAACTGCTGGCTGGGCACACTGACCCATGCCTGTAATCCCAGCAAGTTGTGAGGTGGAGATCAGGAAGATAGCAGTGTGAGCCTAACTCTGGTTAAAAGCTAGCAAGAAGACCCCCCCCCCCCCCCCCCCCCCCCCCCCCCCCCCGTCATGAAGCCTGAACTTGGCCTGGGCGCTGTCCCTCAGCTCTTCAGCTCAAGGCTAGCACTCTAACCACTTGAGCCACAGCGCCACTTCTGGCTTTTGCAAGAAGACATCTTAAGCTAGACCAGCCACAGTGAAAAGTGGGAGATCTTATCCAAAAAATAAACCAGTAAAGAACTGGAGAGGTGCTGGGCACCGGTGGCTCATGCCTGTCATCCTAGCTACTCAGGAGGCTGAGGTCTGAGGATCGCGGTTCAAAGCCAGCGTGGGCAGGAAAGTCCACGAGACTTATCTCCAATAAACCACTAGAAAACTGGAAGTGGCACTGTGGCTCAAGCAGTAGAGCACTCGCCTTGAGCTGAGGGATAGCGCCCAAGCTCAGAGTTCAAGCCCCATGACTGACCAAAAAAAAAAAAAGAACTGACAAGGTGTCTCAATTGGTAGAGTGCCTGCTTAGCAAGTGTGAGGCTGTTAGGAGGGAAATGGGGAAGCCTGGGGACCTACTTATTTAGAGACACAGCCTAGACACACGGACTGGCTATGAACAATCCTCCTGCCTCAGCCTTCTGATGCAAGGTGCTGGGGTGGCTGGTGTGTCCGCTGTGCCACGCCCCACAGAGGGCTTTGTAGGACAGGGAGCGTTTGTGTAGAGAGGGGGGCAGAGATTTACTCCAGGAAGGGCAATGGTTTGGACCAAGGTGCAGAGTCAGGAACTGTGCTGTGTACAGGAGAAGTACAAAGTGCTCTAGAATGAGCCCTAGGAATGATTTAAGGTATTATCTATCTCATCTACACAAGAGCATCAAGTCTCAAAGTCTTCGGTGACTTAAAACCCACTTGTCTTCATCAGGTGTCCAATTAGGATCTACTACATTCAACTTTCTTCCCAGCTTTAAGAAAACTCGTTGAATTAAAGAAAAGGGATCAGTACACGGAGCACACCTATTTATATACCACCCAGCTAATGCTGGAACTTGATGTTTAGTCAGAGGACCGACTGCTGCTCCCAGAATCTGGAAACTGTCCGACTCCTAAAGAGATGAGCTCAATAGCCATCTTCTGGATGCCTTCTGAGTGCTTTGTCGAGAAAGGCAACTTAAAGAGAAACACACTCATGCCTCACGGGGCCAGGCTCGAGAGAAAAATCTCCTATTTCGTCACGCACACATCCCAGCTGATGGCCGCGATGTCCGTGGGCAGGCCCCTTGCTCCACTGGCCACCTTCACTTATGCCACACAGGGAGTGCCCAGGAGTGATCCTGTTTATGAAGATACACAGAAGCCCCTCATCTGCGTTTGCACTTCGGTGCAACAACTTTTATGACACTGTCACTTTGGTGGTTTGTCCCCTGGCCGGGGCAGTCACCGCCTTCCGTCTGCCACCAGCTGGGCTCCGCTTGGCCAGAGAGGCTCTGGGAGCGGGGCAAGGCGTGGAGAGGGACGCACGGGGCACGCGGAGAGCTAGGCCGCCGCCCTCGGCCAGGCTGACCGCATACAATCGGCCAGGGCCAAAGGCCTTCGGACGCGGGTGTTGGAGGCGCGCTGCTCGCAGTGGCCGTCGGCCGGGGCTCGCGCCGCTCCCCGGCCCCGTGCGGCTCCCGGCCGCCCCCGGTGGACGTCCCCAGGCCGCGCCGGGCGCGCTTCTGAGGTGGGACCCGGGTTAGAAGGGGAACGGCCGGGAGCCGGCGAGGCGGACGGGGCCGTTCCCCCCCCCCCCCCCCCCGGCACACGGAATTTCCCCGAGCCGCCCGGGCCTGACCGCCCGGGCCACGCCCGGCGGCGCCCGGCCTCGCGGCGTGACCCTGGCCGGGCCCCCGCCCGCGGCGCCCCGCGGCCCGCGCTTCCGGTCCGGGCGGCCATGCGCCTCCGGCCCCGCGCCCCGGGCCCCGAGCCGGCCGCGCAGGCGCAGCCGGGCACGCAGCGGACCCCGGGGCGCGGGCTCCGGAGAGGGGGCCCGCGCGGCCCGCGTCCTGCGGCGAGAGCCGCGGGTCCAGGACGGAGCCCCGGGGAGGCCCGCGGCCCGCGCCGAGGAGGCTGAGGCCCGAAGCGCCGGGCGGGAAGCGGAGGCGGCCTTCCTGAGGACGCGCCCTTACCTGAGAGACAGCGACAGAGCCGGGAGGCTGCGCCGCGCCGCCCGGACGCACCGAGCCGCCATCGCCGCCGCCGCCGCCGCCGCCGCCGCCGTCCGTGCGCACGCACTGTGCGTGCGCGGGCACGCCTACCGCCGTCCCTCCCGCTGTCCCTCCCGCTGCTTCTCCTTGGCCAATCCAGGATCACGTTTTCCGTGATGGACGGGCAATGGTCGCTAATATATGCGAATCACGACGAAGTACACGCCCCCTTCCCTCCGGGGGCGGAGTCTCCGGCCTCAGGGAGCCCGGGCGGTGAGGTGAGAGGTGAAGGGAACAGGGGGAGGCGCGTCCTTGTGGGCGGGACGAGGTCAGGGAAGAGCCAATGGATAGAGAGGTTCTGGAGGCGTGCCCGGTGTGCTGGGGCGTGGCCTGCGTGGCCACGCGGGATAGAACGTGCGGACTGTGGCGTCGAAGGGAGGGAGGGAGGGAGGCGCGGCCGCGTTGCCCAGGGCTAGGGACGTGCTCGTCGCGTGTTGAGGAGTTCGGAAGAGGGACCCCCAGGGCGTCAGACGGGCCAGAGATGAGTGAGTGGAGTTGCAGCCGCTGAGCCCTGCGCCGGGCCGGTCTTCCCCGCGGCGAGGCCCTGGCCCACCCAGCCAAGGTCCGGTGGCCACCTCGAAGCGGCCCGCAGGTGCTGCCACCCGGCGGCCACTCCGGGAACTGAACACGGAGCCGCCTCCGGGCCCCTCCGCTCCCCAAGGGGAGGCCTGGGGCCTGCGACGTCCCCCCCCCCCCCTCCCGGCCCCGCGCGAGCGCCAGTCCGGACCCCGCCGTCTGTGAGCTCGCGCCGGCGGCCGGCACGGGGCCTCCGGGGCGGGGGGCGCGTGGAGCGGGGGTGGGGGAGCCAGCTCAGCGCCGGCCCCTCGCCGCAGAAATGGCTCCGCAGATGCCGGTCTGGGCCCGGTGCTCGCACTGCCGGGCGGGCTGTGTGCCCGGCGCGGATCGGACTGGGGGCTCCGGGAGGCTCGGCCACAGCCAGGCCGGAGGGTGCTCACGAGGCTGGGCAGGCAGGGAAGCCAGGCCCAGCGGTGTGTGCGCGCGTGTCAGGGCCGAAGCCAGGCCCAGCGGTGTGTGTGCGCGCGTGTCAGGGCCGAAGCCAGGCTGATCAGTGTGTGCATGTGTCAGAGCTGAAGTCAGGCTGAGCAGTGTGTGTGCGCATGTCAGGGTCAAAGCCAGGAGTGTGTGTGCGCATGTCAGGGTCAAAGCCAGGAGTGTGTGTGCGCATGTCAGGGTCAAAGCCAGGCTGAGCAGTGTGTGCGTGCATGTGTCAGGGCTGAAGCCAGGCCCAGCGGTG
The DNA here is from genome assembly GCF_019054845.1 of Dipodomys spectabilis. Taxonomy (NCBI): domain Eukaryota; kingdom Metazoa; phylum Chordata; class Mammalia; order Rodentia; family Heteromyidae; genus Dipodomys; species Dipodomys spectabilis. The sequence continues at coordinate 216,244 of NW_024871209.1, read as the reverse complement.
TGTGCGCGCGCGTGTCAGGGCCAAAGCCAGGCCCAGCGGTGTGTGCGCGCGCGTGTCAGGGCCGAAGCCAGGCTGAGCAGTGTGTGCATGTGTCAGAGCTGAAGTCAGGCTGAGCAGTGTGTGTGCGCATGTCAGGGTAAAAGCCAGGAGTGCGTGTGCGCATGTCAGGGTCAAAGCCAGGAGTGTGTGTGCGCATGTCAGGGTCAAAGCCAGGCTGAGCAGTGTGCGCGTGCATGTGTCAAGGCCAGAGCCAGGCCCAGCGGTGTGCGCGTGCGTGTCAGGGCCGAAGCCAGGCCCAGGGGTGTGCGTGCGCGTGTCAGGGCCGAAGCCAGGCCCACAGTGTGTGTGTGTGTGCACACGTGTCAGGGCCGAAGCCAGGCTGAGCAGTGTGTGCATGTGTCAGAGCTGAAGTCAGGCTGAGCAGTGTGTGTGCGCATGTCAGGGTCAAAGCCAGGCTGAGCAGTGTGTGTGCATGTGTCAGGGCCGAAGCCAGGCCCAGCGGTGTGTGTTCAGGCGTGTCAGGGCCGAAGCCAGACCCAGCAGTGTGTGTGTGTGCGCGCGCGTGTCAGGGCTGAAGTCAGGCTGAGCAGTGTATGCGTGCATGTGTCAGGGCTGAAGCCAGGCTGAGCAGTGTGTGTGTGCATGTCAGGGCTGAAGTCAGGCTAAGCAGTGTGTGTGTGCATGTCAGGGTCAAAGCCAGGCTGAGCAGTGTGTGCATGTGCCAGGGCTGAAGCCAGACTGAGCAGTGTGTGCATGTGCCAGGGCTGAAGCCAGGTTGAGCAGTGTGTGCATGTGCCAGGGGTGAAGCCAGCACTCACACCTGTGTGCAGCTGCCTGGAGCTGCAGGTGATCCTCCTACTTTCCTTGAACTTTTTCTTTTTCTTCTTTTTGCCAGTCCTGAGACTTGAACTTGGGGCCTGGGCGCTGTCCCTTAGCCTCTTTATGCACAAGGTTAGCACCCTACCATTAGAGCCAGAGCGCCATTTCTGTCTTTTTCTGTGTAGTTTATTGGAAATGAGAGTCTCACAGACTTTCCTGCCTAGGCTGGCTTCAAACCTCCATCCTCAGAGCTCAACCTCCTGAGTAGCGAGGATGACAGGCTGGTGCCTACCTCTTTCACCGAACTTTTGAGGTAAGCAAACTAGGGATATAGGGTTTCATAGGTGTGGGAGACAAAACTGTAAAGATGGACTCCATCTCCCCTTCTGCCCACTGTCCAATCAGACACTAACCTAGGTGCCACAGCGCAAGGATTTTGACTTGACGTTACAGTTGCCAGCCAGTAAACCATCAGATTCAGGTCATCTGGTAGGTCTGACCTGAGCACACCATCATCTGCTTTGATCAATAAAGTTTTATTAGAACACAGTGTGCCTATTCATTTTTCAGAACCGTTTCAGTGATAACAAAGGCAGGAACAAGCTGCCACACCGAGCACACGTGACAGTGAATCTCGACCTCTGTAGAGTGGAGTTTGGTGGTATTTCCAAATAGGTTGGCTGAGGGGCACAGTCCCACCTGAGTGCTCCGGCCCCTCCGTTGGTGGTCCCAATGGAGGGGGGCGGCGAGAGGGAGGCCTACCAAGGCAGACTCTCCTACCATGGTGCTCTGTGTCTCCAGGGCCCAGACTCAACAGAGCTATGGGCAGAAATCCCACGGTGGGCCGTGGGGCAAATTGGAGAAGCCGATGTTTATGAGGGAGCGTTCAGTCATGGGAAGGAGGCAGCAGGTGGCCGCATCAGGGCAATTTTTATTTTCTCTGGGGTTTTCCATGGTGCTCCATTTTTATTACAGGGCATATATCCAGTGTTCTTTTGATGCATGCTGTACACAGTGAGAAACCTGCACAGCTCCTCCCTAAGGACAGCCTCCCTCTTCCATCAGGGCCGCTGTCTTGCTGTGAGCACCTGCTGAGTGTGTGTGTGAGAGAGAGAGCCCACCTTCACAGGCATTGCGTTTCCTTGTTCCTTCACATAACCAGAAACAGACTCTTTGGTCTGTGCACATGGTGGGTCTTTCCGCAGCTCATGGTCTGTTTTCTCAGCAGGCTTAGCAGATGGATTGTGCCCTCCAATTCTTGTGCATGCATACTAGTAGACGTGGGCATGTGTAAATTACTGATGTGATAAGCTCAAAATGGCTTCCCACAATCCAGAATGCAGAATGCATCAAGAAAATAATAGAAAGCCACAAGTGCTTCTGGGAAAAGCCCCACCTCACACAGTATGGGAAGTGCCACTGTGTGGCCCGCAGACCTAGTGTGGAAGAGAAAGTGAGCTCTCTGGAACAGAGGGGGACATCTTTGTGACCGTGGAACAAACAAAGCTTCTCTAAATTTGATTATGCTTCACAAATTCTAACCATAAAGTAAGACACTGATAAATGGGCCTGTATTGAAAATAAGAACTCTTACTCATGAACAGGTACCACCAAGGAGGGGAAGGAACTCAAGAGTTTGAGGGAGAGTTCATTACATCTGTCTAGCTAGCTTTCCTAGCTTTCCTACCTAGCTAGTCCTAGAAAAGAGCTTCTGCCCAGAAAATCCAGAGAATTAGAGTTCCTTAAGGAAAAGCAGACAACTCCATGGGAACACAGGCAAAAAACAAAACAAAACCATGAGAGGCATTCCATTTCACTGGCCATGAGCAAAATGCAAGTTAAAACCATAGTGTGAAATACCGATGTTTGAAAGGAAAATGACGGTAACCAAAAGTCAGTGGGACGTTGATTGTTCTCTTGGGCTAAGTTGGGATCGCTTGTCAGGCGGTGGCAGCAGCAGCTAGCTGATACATGGAATCATTTGAGGTTTCAGAAGTGATTCGGAACATGGAATCATCCGTGTGTGAGTCAGACTTCAGAGTTACTTTGTCTTTTTTTTCTTCCTTTAAAAAATTTTTTTCCTTTTTAAAAATTTTTGTTGCTCGTGGGGATTGAACTCTGGGCTTGGGCGCTGTCCCTCAGCTCTTCAGCTCAAGGTGAGCACTCTACCACTTGAGCCACAGTGCCACTTCTGGTTTTCTGGTTTTATTGGAGATGTGAGTCTCACAGCCTTTACTGAGTAGCCAGGGTTACAGGTGTGAGCCACTGATTCCCAGCTAGAGTTGCTTGGTCTTTTCTACTGAGGTGTTGTACAAGGCTGCATGTGGTGGTGCATACCTGTAACCCCAACTCTTGGGAGGCTGAAACTAGCTGGGGCTACAAGGTGGGAGTTTGGCTCAAAGCAACACAGCAGCAAGAACAAGGAAGACGTAATGCAAACTAATGCAGCCATTTAGGCCATTCAGCCGAGCAACAGTGGCTCTACATGGAGTTTCCTCTGCAGGTTGCGATCCACGTCTTGTTTTAACTGGACGTCTGTGGTCATCGTGGCTCTGTTTCACTTGGCCCAGGCCACTCAGCTTTGATCAAGAAATTTTCTTCTAGCTCTGGAAGACTCTGGGCACTTCTGGACCACCACCTCTCTGCCTTCACTGTGCCTGGCTCTGAGAAAAAGCGTGTTCATCAGAGAATGCCCGCTGGCATGCCACGGAGCTGCGGCCTGACCTTTAAAACCAATTACCAGCTCTTGTTCACTGCGTGGCTTCTTCCCGGACAGGAACCACTCGAGGGAGGAATATTTGCTTTGGTCTCAGAGTGAGCGCGTGGCGGGAGGGTGTGGAGAGCAGTCGGGGACAAAGCCAGGACCAGGCAGAGGTCGCCGGGGACCTGCTCTGCTCTGCCACCTGCTGGTCGCGCTGTAGTTCTGTGACTACTACTCACGCCGAAGCCCTGAGGTCTGACTGGGGGGAGCCTTCACAGACGCCTCCAAGAATCCTCCAGACATGACCCACGCCCATGCCAGGTCAGTGCGGTGCCCACACACGTCATTCTGGACCATCACACTCCACCCCGGGCCCCAGAAAGCTCTGGGCAGATCATGACGCAAACTTCATCCCGTCTTCTCTGTGAGTCTCCAAGTCAACCATTTCCGTGTGGTTCAGGAACTCAAACCCACGTCTTCCGTCTTCCGTGACTCCGGACTCATTCTGTGCTGCAGGTGTGACCTCTGAGATACCACACTCCCCAGGGAGCACTTCCACTGGGAAAGGGAGGACGAGGACAGGAAGGCAGGCCTGGACCACGTCAGCGGGATGGACAGGAAACTTGGCAGCTCATCCGCAGCCTCCCCAGCCCGGGCCTCCCTCCTCGCAGCCCACAGAGCCTCCCTCCAGGCCTCTCCTGTGGCTCAGGCTTTTCACCTTCACACTTCACGCGTGGCTCTCCCCGGGCTGATCTGTGGGTTCACCAACCTCCTCACACGCTGCCCCGCCTCCCCGGCCTTTCTTTGCAAACTGAGTGGAAGCCTCCACCCCCCGAAACCTGGCCTTCTGCATGTCTGGGAGACCAGGGCCGCAGAACCATGCCCAGGCGGCTCCCAGCTTAAACTCAGATGCGTTTAACCCTTTACACCCTGGAGCCTGCAGTGGCGCTGGTCTGGCCAGTTCCTGAGATGTCCTACCACTCCTTTTGTGTTGTCACTTTTAATGACCAGTCCCTTTAACAACCAGACTGCATTTTCCACATGTGCCATTGCATATGTCTAGGTGTATTTATGTGTGTGTATGGTGTCTCTGTGTATGTGTTTGTCTATCATGCACGTGTGTGTCTGCGTCTCTACTGTGTCTGTGTGTGTATCCTCGTTGTGCACGTGTTGTGCATGTGGGTAGATGCACACATCTGTCATCCCAGCCAAAGTAGGAAACGCAACTAGGCCTGAGGTCCTGGACAATGCCTGGGCAGGAAATAAGACTCCCTTCAAAATAACCAATGTAAAAAAGAAAAGGGCTGGAGGCGTGGCTCAGCCATGGACCGTCTGCCAAGCAAGTGTGAGGCCCTGGGTTAAAAAGAAGAAACAAGGAATGGTAAGGTAGCTGGTTCAGCTGCAAGGTACATCTACCACCAGTGGGCCCAGACCTGGCACGAGGGTTGTCTTTTTTTTTTTTTGGGTCCGGTCATGGGGCCTGAACTCTGGGCCTGGGCGCTGCCCCTCAGCTCTTCAGCTCAAGGCTAGCGCTCTTCCACTTGAGCCAGAGCGCCACTTCCGGCTTTTTTTTTTCTTTTTGCTTATGTGGTGCTGAGGAATCGAACCCAGGGCCTCATGCATGCAAGGCAAGCACTCTACCACTGAGCCACCTTCCCAGCCCCACGAGGGTTGTCTTAATTAGATCTTGGTCAGAGCTGGGCTAACAGAACAAGTGAAATCCTCCCTGAGCGTGGAGAAGGGGGCCAGCACGGGGACCAGGCCCCAGGCCACTGTGCCTGATGCAGGGAGCCCCAGACACAGCCACCACCACCACCAGCCACCGCCGCTGCCGCCACTGAGCAGAAGCCCCCCAGCCCTGACAGGAAGCGGCCCTGCAGCTCCCAGACCTGCACTCTGGGACTGAGAGAGGAAGGGGGCAGAGGAGGAAGAGGGGAAAGGAAGGGGGTAGGGGGAGGAGGAGAGGGGAAGAAGAGGAGGAGTGGAAAAAGGAGGGGAGGAGGAGGGAGGAAGAAGAGGAATGGAAGGAGAGGGAGAGGAGGAGGGGAAGGGGAGGAGGGGAGAGGAAGAGGAGTCTCCCTTGTCTAGGCACAGTAGCCTCACCACCTCTCACGCCCCCAAAGCCCCAAGACAGCTGTGGAGGGTGCTGGTGAGCCGCTCATGCACCTTCCTCCCACTCCCCACCCCCCAGCCCCTCCACCCCCCAGCCCCTCCACCCCCCAGCCCCTCCACCCCCAGCCCCTCCACCCCCCAGCCCCTCCACCCCCCAGCCCCTCCACCCCCCAGCCCCTCCACCCCCCCAGCCCCTCCACCCCCCAGCCCCTCCCCGCAGCATCTGTGCAAAGTCTCAAGTCCCACCCCAGTCCCGCCCTCCTCCGTGGCCAGTGCCCTCAGAGAACGCTTGGGGGAACGCACTTGGACTCCAGGTGTGCCCGCTCTCCCCTAAGTGCAAATTAGAACCACAGGCCCTGCCACAGACCCTGAATCACGTGGCCAGTTCTGGCATCCTGTCCCAAATCATCCAGAGCCCTGGCGCGGAGTCATCAGAAGGGACCGTGGAATGGCACATATGGGAAGGACCCCAAGGGCATCTTTTGAAGACTTGTCAATGGGGTGGTGGTTACAGGGCCTTGGGCCATTAAGAGGCGGGGCAGTGGGAGGAAGTTAGGTCATTGGGGGTGTGGCCTTGAAGTGGAGCCTGGGTCCCAGGCCCCTCCTCTTCTCTCTCTGCTTCTAGTGCTCCTTGGACTGCAGTGTCTTCAGCACAGCCTCCTGCCCCCATGTCCTGTCTGGTTGTGGGCCAAGAGCAACAGCGTCACTTGACTGTGGACTGAAACCTCCCAAATCGTAAGCCAAACAAACCTTCCTTTTTTTGATTTCTCTGTCCAGCATTTTGTAACAGCGAGGGGGAACTGAGATCCATAGAAAGCTTGTCTTCAGCCCCAGCGCATGCGATTCTGGACACAGGGTGGGATGCGCGCCAGGGCGCCACGTGAGGCCCCCAAAAGCAGCTGTGCACGAGGGGACAGGTCCCAGCCCCCTCGTCTGCCGCCTATGGCTGTCTGCCTGGGTGGGTCATTTTCTGTGGCATGCAGATGATCTTACAAATACCCAATGGCGGTAGGCAGAAGAACGCTGTCCTGCCTGGATCAGCGGCCTGAGCTGTCCACAGGAGTGCTTAATTTCGTAAAACAAAGTGAAGCTGTGTCAGCCCGTCGACCTTTCACTTCTTCCTGAGTCTGTGCAGCTCTGGGCCAACCAAAATGTGCTTTTCATGGGTTGTCTGTGGCTTGAGTGCTTCCAGAAAGATCTGTAGGCTCTGTGACCATGTCCTCTGTCACTCCTGATCTTGGAAGTGTGCGTTTGCTTTTCTTCCCCTAGTAGTTGAAGTCAAGTTTAAGAGTGTTGTTGACCATCTCAAAGAACCAGCTTTTGAGTTCCTCAATTTTCACTGTGATGTTCGGGTGAGGGTTTCTATTATTATTGTTAGTAGTAGTAGTAGTCATAGTACTTTCCCTCAAGGCTGGCACTCTATCACTTGAGCCTCAGATCCACTCTGGCTTTTTGCTGGTTACTTGGAGATAAGAGTCTCACAGCCTTTCCTGAGTGAGCAGGCTTTGAGCCTTGATCCTCAAGGATCAGCCTCCTGAGTAGCTAGGATTATAGCCATCATCACCAGTACCTGGCTGGTTTTAAGTTTTCTACCTTGTGGATTTCTTGTTTTTCCTCTTTTTGTGCTTATGTTAGTTTCTACCTGGATTTTCTTTTCTAGCTGATGTCCATGATTTACATCTTTTTTTCTTGAAACATTTTTTGCAAATAAACCCTATTTCACTGAGATAAAATTTACACACAACCCACCGTTTTAAAGTACACAATCCTGTGGCTTTTAGTGCACTCATAGACAGAGGCAGACACCTCCAAAGATAACTGTAGAACATCTTCACCATTGGCAATGCCCCTGTGCTCACTTTCTGTCTATATGCGTCGTTCACAATGCCAGCTCACACCCGCCCGCCCGCCCAGCCCCCCCAGGATGGAACACCTTGGCAGGAGGCCGGAGGCCGGAGGCACGGCCCGCTCTGCTCCTCCTCTGCCTCCTCCACTCCCTGAGCTCAGCGTTTCCCCCTTACTCCTCCCTGCACTCGACCCGGAGTCCTGCGTGCCGGGGGAGGTGAGGGCAGGTAGCGGAGGCTGAGGAGGCCGGGTGTGGGCTGTCACGTGGAGCTCTGCTGTCACATGTGGGTTCTGCTGTGGTGAAAAGGAGGTTCACCTATGGGAAGGCTGGGAGCGAGGGGGGCGGCGCAACCCCCGGACTGCCCAGCACCTCCACTGCTCTGCAGGCTTCCCGTCCTGAGAGCGGGCAGCGGGGGGGGGGGGGGGGGGGGGCAGCATGGGGGGAGGGGCGCTGCGGACACGCGTGGTCCTGCTGCCGCCCTTGGGCCGGGGCTCAGGAAACGTGGGCTAGAGAGGCCACACCAGACACCCCCGCGGGCGGCGCAGGGGTACAGGCCTGGGAGCGCGCCTTGTCCCACTGACGGCGGCGGGGTGGCCAGGGCAGCTCAGCTCTGTGCAGAGCCGGGGCCCAGGCTGGGGCTGCTCTGCTCAGTGCTGTGCTGATCATGCTTGCCCCCCCCCCTCCCGCCCCACTCCTGGCTTCCTCCTCCTTCTCTCCTCCCCCCTTCTTCCCTCTGTCTCTCTCTCCCTCCCCTCTCCCTTCCTCCTTCCCTTTCTCCTTCCATCTCTCTCCCTTGTTCTTCTTTCCTGTCTTTCTCCCTCCCTTCCCTCCTCCCTCCCTCCCCTCAGTCCTCCCTCCCTCCCCTCAGTCCTCCCTCCCTCCCCTCAGTCCTCCCTCTCTCCCCTCAGTCCTCCCTTCCTCCATCCCTCAGGGTTGGTTTGGAGGGGGTAGAGCCACACATGTCCCCATGCTGTGTTCTCACAGTGACGGAGGGAACCATTGCTGGCCTGGCACCGGTGTGAAGGTTTGGTGGAGGCCGGCGTGGCATGGTCTGGAGGAGGCCAGCATGGTGTGAGGGTCTGGAGGAGGCCAGCGTGGTGTGAGGGTCTGGAGGACGGGGTGGTGTGAGGGTCTGGAGGACGGGGTGGTGTGAGGGTCTGGAGGACGGGGTGGTGTGAGGGTCTGGAGGACGGGGTGGTGTGAGGGTCTGGAGGAGGCCGGGGTGGTGTGAGGGTCTGGAGGAGGCCAGCGTGGTGTGAGGGTCTGGAGAACGGGGTGGTGTGAGGGTCTGGAGGATGAGGTGGTGTGAGGGTCTGGAGGAGGCCGGGGTGGTGTGAGGGTCTGGAGGAGGCCGGGGTGGTGTGAGGGTCTGGAGGAGGCTGGGGTGGTGTGAGGGTCTGGAGGAGGCCCAGAGCTGGAGGACAAGCCTGTGCGTGCTCACAGGAGAGCCAGCCCAGCAGCTGCACTGACTGGGGAGAGCTGAGTCTCAAGCAACGCCCCGGGTCCCGTCGAGTTCACGTGGGAGAATCTCACGTTCACCAGCTCCTGCCTCTAAAATGGGCCCGTATGTTCCTTCAGGAGCAATTTTGAAGACTAAATAAGTCAGCAGCTGAATATGATCCTTGTAAATGCCGAAGGCGACCTGTCACCGCATTTTGGCGATATTGAATCTGACCTCGTGACCTTATGTGAATAGAATGTTTCTGTTCAAACACTCTCTTTTTGGTCCTGGGGTTTGAACTCAGGGTCTGGGCGCTGTTCCTGAGCCTCTTTGTGCTGGAGGCTAGTGCTCTACCACTTGAGCCATAGCACCACTTCTGGCTTTTTTCTGAGTTGTTTATTGGAGACGAGACTCTCACGGACTCTCCTGCCCAGGCTGGCTTCAAACAACAATCCTTGTATCTCAGCCTCCTGCCTAGCTAGACGACGGGTGTGAGCGGCCGCAGTGCCCAGCTTCAAACACGGCACACGCGCAGATGAAATCAGAGCCAGAGGCCCCCTGCTGGTGATACAGGGATCACTCTGCATTTGCCTAAGTGCAGACATGACCTGGAGCCCAGAGAGGCTGTGGGCTGAGCCAGGAGAGGCTGTGAGCTGGAGGCTAGAGGATGGGAGGCTGTGAGCTGGGTTTCCAGGGAGGCTCTGGGCTGGAGGTTGGAGGCTGTGAGCTGAGGCCAGGGAGGCTGTGAGCTGAGGCCGGGGAGGCTGTGAGCTGAGGCTAGGGAGTCTGTGGGCTGGAGGCCGGGGAGGCTGTGGGCTGAGGCTGGGGAGGCTATGAGCTGGGTGGGCTTCCAGGGATTCTGTGGGCTGAGGCTGGGGAGGCTGTGGGCTGAGGTTGGGGAGGCTGTGGGCTGAGGCTGGGGAGGCTGTGAGCTGAGGCCAGGGAGGCTGTGGGCTGAGGTTGGGGAGGCTGTGAGCTGAGGCTGGGGAGTCTGTGGGCTGAGGCTGGGGAGGCTGTGGGCTAGAGGCTGGGGAGGCTGTGGACTAGAGGCCGGGGAGGCTGTGGGCTGAGGCTGGGGAGTCTGTGGGCTGAGGCCGAGGAGTCTGTGGGCTGGAGGCCAGGGAGGCTGTGGGCTGAGGCTGGGTAGGCTATGAGCTGGGTGGGCTTCCAGGGAGTCTGTGGGCTGAGGCTGGGGAGGCTGTGGGCTGAGGCTGGGGAGGCTGTGGGCTGAGGCTGGGGAGGCTGTGGGCTGAGGTTGGGGAGGCTGTGGGCTGAGGCTGGGTAGGCTATGAGCTGGGTGGGCTTCCAGGGAGTCTGTGGGCTGAGGCTGGGGAGGCTGTGGGCTGAGGCTGGGGAGGCTGTGGGCTGAGGCTGGGGAGGCTGTGGGCTGAGGCTGGGGAGGCTGTGGGCTGAGGTTGGGGAGTCTGTGGGCTGAGGTTGGGGAGGCTGTGGGCTGAGGCTGGGGAGGCTGTGGGCTGAGGCTGGGGAGGCTGTGGGCTGGAGGCTGGGGAGGCTGGCTTCTCCAGCTCTGTGCTCACCATCTGTGTGTTCTCAGGGCACGGCCTCCCAGGGCTCGTGGTGGGGCCCGTGGGGGAGAATCCCCGAGCTCAGTGCCCTGGACTCCAGCAGCTGTCTGTGCCTGCTTCCAGCCTTGGCTTCCAGCAGTGTGCGGCTCAGGCCAGGTGTCTGCCGTCCGGCTTCCAAGAACAGTTCTCTTTGCCAGTGCATGGCGTGCTTGGGCTCCCCGTGGCTTCGCTCCACTGGACACATTTCAGGCACGCTCTCCGGGTTTGGAGATATGTGCAACGAAATTCCACAACTCACAGATTCCCATGGGGGCCGTTTTAAAGCGTGAGTTCGTGGCCTCGGGAAGCACTGAGGCGCCAGCTCTGTCTCCCCGGCCCGGCACCAGCTCACCAGCTGCTTGCTTGCTTGCTCGCTTTCGTTCTTTCTTTCTTTCTTTCTTTCCTTCCTTCCTTCCTTCCTTCCTTTCTTTCTCTTCTTTTCTTGTCTTTCTTTTTTTTGTCGGTCTTGGGGCTTGAACTCTGGGCCTGGGCGCTGTCCCTCAGCTCTTCAGCTCAAGGTGGGCGCGCTACCACTTGAGCCACAGCGCCACTTTCCGCTGCTCACTTTCTGTCTTGCACATGTGAGCTTCTCACCACACTGCCAAGGAGCAGCAGATGACTTCCAATCCCATTTTGGAGGAGAGAAACTGAGTCACAGGAAGGGGCAGATCTGTAGAGCTGTTCTCACACAGAGGCAGGCTCCCGTGGCCTGTGATCAGGGGGTGCAGGAACTGGGCTGGCCGCGGGTCCAAGCTGGGTGCATCTCTGTGGCCCACTGAGACCCCATCCCAGGCCCCACCCCTCATCTGCTCGCTGCTGCTCCAGAGACAAAAGCATACCCTCCCTCCAACTGGCACCCCAAACAGCTTCTGACCCATTCGTCCCCGGGCTTTGGGGGCCCTGGGAATTGCATTCTCTTGTGGCTTGAAAGGTGCTAGTTTTCTCCTCCGGTTGTCAGCCGCTAGGGCCCTGTGCTCGCCCTGCCCTGCCCTGCATGCTGCTCTCCAGCGTGGACGGGGATCCTCCACCGTGGAGATGAGAACACGCCATGGAACTGCGTGTGACTGCCGCCTTTATCCCAGTCAGCAGAGCAAAGCCACCCACTCAAAAGAGTTCATCTAGTCAGATCAGGCATTAAGTGCTACTTGAGTGGGAAAGCTCGTTCTCCTCTGTGGTATTTTCCTTTGGGTCTAAATCAAGAGAGGAGCTTTGAACTTGTTTCTGGTATGAATGCATTTCGATCGTCTGGCAGTCAGGTGCGGCGAGGTCACCTGGCCGGAGCCTGGAGTAACTGCCGGAACCAACGCACCTGGCTGCAGCGACCCTGCTCTCCATCCAAACCATACTTGATTTCATCGATCTGAGAGGAAAAAAAAACCAGCAGGGAAAATCGCCCCTGACTGTGGAGGAAAATCACTGCGGGGGGGGGGGGGGGGCGGGTAGAGGAGATGGGGGCAGGTACTGGGAAGGTGGGACTTTATAGCGGGGGTGGGGGGTGATGTGTGTCCCCCAAGGGTGTGTCTGCTCCCTGTCTGCTTCCTGTCCCTTCTCTCGGCTTCCTTCTTGTTCCCCTCTGCTTCCTGTCCACTTCCTGTTGCTGTTCTCTGCTTCCTGGCTGCCTGAGGTGAGCAGCTCTGCTGTCTGGACTCATGAGCCAAAAAGAAAAGTCCTTCCTCTCTTCAGTTGCCTTCTAGGCTGTTTTCACCAGAGACTGACTAATAGACATGAGGCCTCAGAGGAGGAAAGCAGGAAGCAGAGGTGGGAGGAGGTGAAGGGAGAGGAGGTAAACCATTGCCTAAAAAAATAGAAATATGCGTAACTGCTAGGCACTGGGCTCACACCATGAATCCTAGCTATGCAGGAGGCTGAGATCTGAGGATTGAGGGTTGCATTCAGCCTGGGCAGAACAGTCTGTGAAACTCTTCCCTTCAATTAACCACCAAAAAGTCAGAAGTGGAGCTGTGGCTCAAATGGTAGAGAGCCAGCCTCAAGTGAATAAAAAGCTCAGGATTAGTGCCTAGGTCCTGAGTTCAAGCCCCAGGACTGGCACAAAAAAATAAAACACAGGAGCCGGGTGCTGGTGGCTCACGCCTGTAATCCTATTTACTCAGGAGGCTGAGATCTGAGGAACACCGTTCAAAGCCAGCCTGGGCAGGAAAGTCCGTGAGACTCTTATCTCCAATAAACCACTGGAAAACTGGAAGTGGCGCTATGGCTAAAGCAGTAGAGCGCTAGCCTTGACTAGCCTTGAGCTGAAGAGCGCAGGGACAGCGCCCAGGCCCTGGGTTCAAGCCCCACGACCGACAAAAAAATAAAAAATAAAACACACTAAAAACTGCATATAACTTAGAACTTATCACCCTTATTGTTGTTTTTTGGTGGTGTTGGGGTTAAACTCAAGACCCTGTGCTTGTTTGGCTTGCTCTCTTAGCTGGCGCTTTAACACTTGAACCACATTTCTTTCCTGGCTTTTTATTGATTGTTTTGGACTTTCCTGCCTGGGCTGGCTTTGAACTGCAGTTCTCTAGATCTAAGCCTCCTGAGTAGGATTACAGGTATGAGTCACCGGCTCCTTTCTGTTTGATTCTGGGTGGCAGCCCGGTGCACCTGTCCCCTGTGCCTGCCCTCCTGTGTTTGCCCCTGTGTTCTCCTCCGAGTAGATTCATTCCTAGTGGCCTTTCTGCTGGCTGTCATTTTGCTCTGGTGACAAGAGCCTCTTATAAAAGGAGTAGTGCTCTTGCTGTAAAGAAAGGGCAGCAGAGGCCGCGCAGACAGGGTCCACTGGTAAAATATCTGACTTTCTAGAAAAGATCAAACCATCTATCAAACACGTTTGCTGCCTCAGGAAGGGCGCTCTAGTTCATGAATCCAAGAGACACCGGGGCTTGGGTTCAAACATGCACCTGGCTCCTCAGAACCAGCTTGTGCCTAGCGCATGTAGGGTGGGTCCTGTGGGTCCTGAGCTGCGCGAACTGAGCACAGGCCCTGTCCTCTTTCCTGGCCACCATAGCAAAGGATCTCAGCTGAGCAGATGAAAATAACAGAAATATTCTGCCCAAGTTCAGGAGACAGAAGTGTGGTGTCAAGGGGTGGGCAGAAATGGGTCCTTCTGTGGCTTCGCGAATCGGTTCGGGCCCCTCCCTGGCATCTGCTGCCATCCAGACTTCCCGTCTCTGCCTCTGTCCCCACGTGGCTTACCCCTCCAGGCTGCTTTTCTATCTGGAAATGTAGAACATAAATATTCATGAGAATCCATTTCAACCCATCACGGGGTGCAGTAGCACATACCTGTCACGTTGGCGCTGGCTGGTTTGCTCCTGTCATCTCCAGCAGGAAGATCACAGCCCAGGCTGGCCTGAGCTTAAGGTGAGACCCTCACTTGAAAGCAATGAAAGCAAAAAGGGACTGGAGGCGTGGCTTGTGTGGTAGAGCACCAGCCTGCACCCTCACAAGCAAGCAAGCAAACAGCTCTCACTTCCCTGACCTGAGCCTACAGGCAGGAAGGTGTCAGCCAGCACGGGCTGCTGGTCTGTTAGTGTACTCGGCCCGGGGCAGGACCGTGCCAGACACACGCACAGCGCAGACACACCGGGCTGGCGGCTAAATGAGCGATGAAGCCCTGAAGCCCATTTCTGTCCTTAAAGAAGACCCAGCTTTATTGAGGCATAACTTACACACCATAAAATCCGCCCATTTGCAGTATCTCCTTCAATGGTTTTTAGAAATTTTATAGATCTGTGCACCCAGGGTGCAAGCCAGTTGTAGAGCACATCCATTACCCGCCCCGTTCCCATGCAGGCCTCAGCCCCGTGCCCCCTGTTCTGTGTCCATAAATTTGCCTTCGCTGGACACTTTAAATAGATGGAATTTTACCATTGGTTGCAGTTGGTGTCTGTGTTGATTTTACTTGGTTCAGTGACTACCAGCATAGACCAGTTATTCCATTTTTATTTCTTATTTATTTATTTATTTTTTGGGTCCGGTTATGGGGCCTGAATTCGGCCTGGGCGCTGTCCCTCAGCTCTTCAGCTCAAGGCTAGCACTCTACCACTTGAGCCACAGCACCACTTCCGGCTTTTTTCTTTTTGCTTATGTGGTGCTGAGGAATCGAACCCAGGGCTTGCAAGGCAAGCGCTCTACCACTGAGCCACCTTCCCAACCCCTCCATTTTTAAATTAATATATCGTTCTTCACTGTCTGCAAGTGCCACAGTGTTTCCTTCCTCCATCTCTACCAGCGCCACAGTGTTTCCATTCCTCCAATCTCTAGGAGGGCCTCCATGTTCCATTCCTGCATTGATGGACATGTGGATTGGTTCCAGTTTGGGGCTATTATGAATGACTTACTAAGATTTGCACCGACATCTAGGGATGTCTGTTTTATTTCTCTTGAGTAGCCTACTTGTGACATGGGGACCAGTAACAACATGTCACTTTTTAGGTAAGAGAAAGATACTATGTTACTCCAGATACATCTTAACTTAAAACAAAACTTGTCCTGATGGCTGAGCTATGGTCAGTTCTCATCAGCCACACTCAGTGTCTCGTCTTTGTTATTGCTGATGTGGGCTGACGGGTTGTGGGGCTGTGATCCACCTATTTTAACTTTCCAGCCATCGCTAGGATAAGAGGTGCACTACGGAGCCCAGCTCTGTTGAAAAGCAGTCTTTCAAACCTTTTCAATGTTAGCTAGCCTCAGCCTCCCAAGTAGCTAGAATTACAGGTGTGAGCCTTCCGTGCCCAGCCATGAACAGTTTCCTCAATTTCATTTGTAGATTGTTGCTGGCATACAAAAGTACAGTTGATTTGTCCATATTAGTATTTTATCATGTGGTCTGACTGGGCATGTTTATTAGATTTTAGGAATCCAGTCCTCTTTCCCTTCTAGTATGCTGCTGGTCATACAAGGCATTGTAGTCTAGAAGCAAAGATCCAGAAGCTTTCAGTGTGACAGGCACTTCAGCCTGTCCACTCCCATATCCATCCATCTGTCCATCCATCCATTTATCCATCCATCATCCATCTATCATCTATCTGTCTGTCTGTCTGTCTGTCTACCTACCTACCTCCTGATCTACTTATCCATCTACCCATCATTCATCACCTATCAATTCATCAACCCATATATCAGTATTTACATGTACCCACCCATGTATTTATATTTACATCCATCATATATCCATGCATCCATGCATCCACTCACTTAGTAAATGCTGCCTGAGTGTCCACTGTGCTCTCAGCCCTGAGTGTGCCTCTAGGAATACAGTGGTGGACAGAACCGGACCCTGTCCTGTGACCCCTATCCTGTCAGAATGGGGTGGCTTTTGCCTCCGAAGAGGGCCTTGCAGGAACCGGTTTGGAGCAGGGCCCATGCTTTGCTGCTGGTCACTCTCTCCAAGGAAAATGCTGAGTGAAATTCTTCAAACCATGATCTTCAACCAAAATTTCATTTTTGAGGATTCTCCAACGTGTGAAGAATTTAAATGAAATGTCAAGTTCATAGTCAATATTTGGCAATGAAAATGTTGATTTCTGAACGGAATCTTGAAGACAAGGAATCCTGTGAGGCCTCTTTCCAGAAGCCTCTGAAGTGGAGGGCTTTGGAAACCTTCCTCCCGGGAGCCCGAACCCCAAATCTCTCAGCCTCCACTAGGACAGTGTCTACACAGAGGGTGTAAAACCTTCCGGTAGCTTCTCACTGCCTGTGCAACTCCTAGGCACCATATGGAGACTGAGAAATCAGCGAAAGATCTGGATGCTTTGTCTATATGAAAACAAATCATCGGTTATTTGGAAACAAGAGGGTTTTTTGGGGACTAAATCTTGAGTCATCCTCTGGAGACTGAGTTTACCACGTTGCCAGCTCTCTCCCCTTCCCCCTTTCCTCCCTCTCCCCCACTCTCTGCTTCCTCTCTCCCCTCTTCCCCCGCTCTCCTCTCCCTACCCTACCCTCTTCCCCTCCTCTTTCCTCCTCCTCCCTCCCTCCCCTCTTCCTCTCCTCTTCCCTGCTCTCCTCTCCCTACCCTCTTCCCCTCCTCTTTCCTCCTCCTCCCTCCCTCCCCTCTTCCTCTCCTCTTCCCTGCTCTCCTCTCCCTACCCTCTTCCCCTCCTCTTTCCTCCTCCTCCCTCCCTCCCCTCTTCCTCTCCTCTTTCCTCCCCCTCCCAGCTCTGCCCACCTCTGCTCTCTCCCCCCTCCTACTTTCTCCCCCCTTTCCTCCCTCTTCCTCCCACTTTCCTCCTCTCATCGCAATCCTCCCTCCCCCACTCTACCTTCTCTCTCTCCTCCCCCTCCTCCCCCAACTCTCTCCCCTCCCCTCCGCGCTCTCCTCTCCTTCCCCCACTCTACCCCCACACTCCCCGTATCTCTTTCCTCCTCTCCCCCTAACCTCCTCCCTCTCCCCTCCCTCTGCTCTCTCTTTCAGCTCTCCCCCTCTCTCCTCCCTCAGCCTTCTCCCCCCCTCTCCCTCTGCTCTCCCTCCTCCCCCAGACTTCTTCTTCTTCTTCTTCTTCTTTTTTTTTTGTAGATTCGGAGGCTTGAACTCTGGCCTTGGCACTGTCCCTCAGCTCTTCAGCTCAAGACGAGTGCTCTACCGTTTGAGCCACAGCGCCACTTCTGGTTTTCTAGTGGTTTATTGGAGATTTTCCTGCTGGGGCTGGCTTTGAACCGCGATCCTTAGATCTCAGCCCCCTGAGTAGCTAGGATTACAGGTGTGAGTCACTGGCGCCTGGCTTTCCCCCAGCCTTCTTTAGCAGATGCTAGCACGAACTCTACTAAACACAAAGCTGGCCAGATCAACCCTTCTCCCATTCTATATTATTTATTTTTGCTCAAGGCTGGTGCACTTGATCCACAGTTCCACCTCTGACTTTTTGCTGCTTAGGTGGAGATGAGTCTCATGGACTTTCCTGCCTGGACTGGCTTCGAACTGTGATCCTCAGGTCTCAGTCTGCTGAGTATCTAGATGACAGGTGTGCACCACCAGTGCCTGGCTTTCATTCCTTCTCCTGATAACCTCTAGAAGGTTCTCTTCAACCTCAGCATAAAGCACAGCACTTGAGCACTGGAGAGCCGCAGCTCCTCCCCCTGCCCGCCCCCTGCCCATGCTCAGCGTGTGTGGGCGGTGCCTGCAGCTCTGCACCTGTGCCCCTCGCTCTGTTTTGCTCCCCCAGGGCCTTGACTCCTCGCTCACATGCAAATGCACTTCCCTGGGACCCCAGCACTTTGGGTGGAATGAGTCCCGTCTCTGCTTTCCAGTATGCTCAGCACACACTTCCTGTTCCTGGAGCGCTCAGAGCTGTTAAGCAGAAATAAAGAGCTACAGGGTCAAAAAGTTGGGGGAAACCCTGGAGTTAATCAGAGCTGAATAGGTTTTTCAGCTGCAGAAATGTTCAGTGCTTGATATGCCAATGTCACGTGACTCTAACAGGGATAAAGTCAGCTGCCCCTCCTGGCGTGCTGGGTGCATCATGGAGAACCTCCTGGACTAAGGGCGTTCTCGGGGGACTTAAGGGAGCCCACCCTCTCATTTTATTGTATTTTGGTCTTCAAGGACCTTTGGCTAGGCAGGTTCTCTGTAACTTGAACCACACCCCAGCCCTTTTTGCTTCAGCTATTCTTTCAGATAAGGGCTCTTGTTACTGTCCAGGACTGGACTTTGCTCCTGCAAGGCTGGGGTGAGTCAGCACCCCATGCCAAGCTCATTGTTGAGCTGTGTCTCACCACTTGTTTTGGAGGGGGAGGGGAGGGTCTGGGCTGGCTTTGAACTGCAGTTTTTCTGATCTCTGCCTCCCAAGTAGCTGGCATTTTACTGCCCTGCCTGGCCTCCATCCTCTCAATTTATGGATGGGGAAACTGAGACCCAGAACCCATGGCTGGGTGGGGGGAGTTAGAAAAGTGTGACTGCTGGAGGTGGGGAGAGGTGCATGCTGGGTGAGGAGGGGAGAGGTGCATGCTGGGTAAGGTGAGGAGAGGTGAGCTAGGTGAGAGCAGAGGTGCATGCTGGGTGAGGAGGGGAGAGGTGCATGCTGGGTGAGGAGGGGAGAGGTGCATGCTGGGTGCCTCTCTTCCAGCGGGGGGGGGGGGGGGGGGCAGTATGGCCGCTGCCGGCCCAGTGGGTGCAGGCCTGGCTGCCAGCCCTGGCATCCGGAAGAGTTTGCCTGTGAGTGGACGTGCCCATGCCCTGTGGGCACTTGGTAGCTGGACTGCAGACTTGTGCATGCACCGCTGTGCCGTGCGCACCTCTGTGTTGGGTGTGGTCCTCCATGTCTGTCTGGGTGCCCAGGGCTGCCCGGACCTACTCTGCCGTCGTCCGTGGGAGGCCGGCTTGCAGAGGCATGCCCTGGTTTGGCTCCCACAGGTTGTGGAGTCTCTGGGACCCTTGTCTTCTCCAGGCTGGGTGGGGTTTAATAGTGCTCCATGGGGATTGGAGGCTTGGTCCCTGAGAGGTGGGGCCTTGAGAGGTGTGGCTGGTAGGAGGGCCTTAGGGGGCGTGGCTTCATCCTTAGGGGCTGTCCTAGGAAGGGACCCTAAGACTTAGTCTCTTCAGCTTTCTTGCTCCAGACGTGATCTTCCCTCCTCTCCCTCCCCCTGTTTCTCCTCCTCCTCCTCCCTGTGTTATAATCATATACCACCAGAGCTTAGGGACAGTGCCCAGGCCCTGAGTTCAGGACCCAGGACTGGCACAACAACAACAACAAATTATATACCCGAGTGCGCACACAGCAGAAGCCCGTGGAGGGGAGCATGGCCTGGTCTGTTCCACATCACCCTTTGGCTTCTGGTCCAAGCTGCAGTTCCAACCCATGTCCGCACGGCCTGCTCTGTTGCACCTGACAACTGCCAAGGAGATCCTGTCCCCGATCCCGCCCGCTCAGAGCCGTCCCCTCTTCCTGCTTGTTTGCTGAAGGTCAAGGGGGACAGCTCTGTGGGCTGTGGCAGCCTTGCTGTGCCGGTGTGGACCACAGGCTTCCTCTTGGTGGAGGTGGAAGCCAAGGGCAAGGCCAAGGGCGGGGTCTCCCAAGCCCTCCTCCTCCTCTCGGTGGAGTCAGGAGTCCCGCAGGTTTCTTCCAGTAAGAAGGGCTTCTGGTTTTGTTGTTTTAGTTATTTTTATTTTATTTTATTTTTTACAGGGTTTTGGGGGGAGACTCACAAGTGAGGCTTTGTCACATTAGTAAAGATAAGTGGGTATGTGATCACGAGACTGTGAATACTGGAGGAGGGGCTCTGCATGAGCAAGAGGTCTGATTGAGTGTTGGGAAGACACAGTGTCTCCCTCGTTTCTGGAGGGGAGCAGTCGGGAAGTGTGTCTTTGCAGACACACTGGGATCCAGCGGGGTCCCCACTCATCTGCCACAAAAGGCATCATTTGTTGGGGTGCTACTGAGCGCTGGGCCTTTAAATCTATTCCTTCCCAAACCCCCTTCTCCCCACAGCACACAGACAGACCCCAAGCCCCGGCCCAGCGGCTGCTTCGGGCTGGGAGGGCACGTTGATCACCACTGGACTCTCCCTGACAGACAGGAGGTGCCCATTCCTGCGTGGCCATCTGTCCCGTCTCTCTGCCGGTGCCCTGAGCCCAGTGAGCTCTTTCACCTCGACCCTGCCTGGCCCATGGGTGCTTCCTGCCGTACTGTTACCAGGACGGATGCTGCCCTGTTTCCCTTTCTCCCCAGATAGTTCCTCTAGGTTCCTGGATAACTCCTGTGGGCACGCCCTTCCCTGGCACTCATGTCTGTGGGTTTGTGTGCCTCCTCCATCAGACTCAGAGATCCCTAAGAGCGGAGAGCAGGAGTGATTCAGTGTAGAGCCGATTAGAGTGGGTGAGGAGGGTGGCTGGGGCTGAGCATCTTAGATGTCAGTGCTGGAAGAGAGCCTGGCATCGGACTGGGTGCTGGGGGCTGAGTATCAGCACATGCAGGTGGCCTGGCCTCAGGCCTGCAGGTCTCACCTGTGCACTGATGTCACGCCAGGTGTGTGCAGAGCCTCTGGTGGTCTCAGTGGGCGCTGCGTCACCACCGAGGTCTCTGGGGACAGCCCCCCTTTCCTCCTCCTGGGCAGGTGGGACGTCATGCCCGGAGCGGCCCGGCCTGCTGTCCTCGCTGTCCACACTTTTCAATTCTTTGTCTTGCTTCTGGGTCCCCAGGTCCCTGATGCGTTTTACTACAAGTGCCAAGAAATGGGAGGCGTCTGGAAGTGGGGTGATGGGTCCCTGTGGGGTTCCTGGCTACCACAGTGTTTCTTTGAACCTTAGGAGGAATCCCCAAGTGGCTTCCTTCAACTGTGGTGGCAGCCGGTGGCTGTAAACATGCCAATAATCCCGCCCCCCTGCCTACAACATGCCAGCCGCCCACAAACGCAAAGCAGGCCAGACAGTGTCTCCAGGAGGCTCCTCCGCCGGGAGAGGTGGCCCCCCTGCCCCCCGACCCGACACCGCAGAGTCCCTGCTATGGCTCCCTCCACACTTCCCAGCGTCCTCCCCTGCTCCCAGAGCCCTCCACGGCCCGTCAGCAGGCAGCTTGCTTTCTGGGGGTGCTGGCCAGTGGCTGAACGTGGCTTTCACGCTGGACAGGGGCCCTGCAGCCCTGGGGTCCTCTCGTCACCCTGTCCCAGTGCCCCATGTCTGCATGCCCTAAAGGTCTGTGCAGGTCGCACAGAGGGAGGAACGAGCCTCCGCTTCCAAATGCATGTAGCATTCAGCCCAGGTGGCAGATTGTTCTGGAAAGCCCTGGTGAGTCATGCTGCCATCTGGGGTGCAGGCTGGCTCTGCTCCTCCCTCGAGGCTCCCCGGCTAGCTGGACGGTAGATCTGAGCCTCTGGGGTGGGGTCCTGAGACCCCCCACCTCCTCCGGAGGAAGCAGCGTGGTGATTGGAGGGCAGGGGTAGGGTCGCCTCCCGTGTGCATGGGTCTGCTGTGTCGCCTCTTCTATCGACGGGCACAGCTCGTGCTTCACAGCCTAGCCCCGGGGGCCATCTTCTTTCCAGCCCCAGCACATAGTTGGCGCTCAGTAATCGACCTTCAGATGTAAAACCAAAACACAGCAAAACCACTAGATGCTGGAAGAGACCACAGCTGTCAAAGAGCCCCCTGCAATGCACACGGGACTGGGGGACGTAGTTTCAGGGGCAGGAGTCTCTGCCATTTAGGCTGGAGGGGGCTCCCTTCCCTGACCCCTCCCCAGGCCCTGCCCCCTTCCCTTTCCAGCTCCCTTTGACTCCCTGGCTGGACCAGGTATTCCCACAGCCGTCAGGCCTCCCTTCCTCAGCCTCCCTTCCTCAGCCTCCCTTCCTCTGATCCTGAGAGGTTGGGGATTTATACCCGGGGTCAGGGAGCTGGCACACATCCCATGGGAAGAAGAGCTGGGGTACAGGGGATCCCAGTGAGGTGTTTGCTGTTGGGTAGACTTTCTGGGGCTCAACTCTGCAGTCTTTCCCAAATGCTGGTGTTGGGGACTTTGACCTCTGCCCTGGCTGTTCTCTTGGGACTGGCTGGGCCCACCGGACCCCACTCCAGCTCCTCTGGGGAAGTGGGGGGATGGGTGGGTGAGCCCTGGCTCAGACCAAGGGTCAGGGCTGGCCTGGACCCTGGCCCTGCCCATGTGTGTGTCCCCAGGGCCAGCTGGGCACGTCCCAGGGGAACCCAGAGACCTTCCTTTGCCAGTGAACAGAAACAGGCAGGTGGGCCCTTGACTCCACATCCACCGGGGTGCGTCCGTCCAGGCTGCCCAGCACCCCACTCCTGCCGCAGACTGTGTGTGTGCGGGGACGAAGCCCCCTGGAGATGCCGGACCCGGCCTGCTGTCTCCACGGCCGTGCTGGCTGTGGTGGTGGTGGTGGGGTAACCATGTCACTTGCTGCCTCTCCCCTCTGTCAGCTCGGGACACCGGGTCTTTGCTTTATTATTTCGTTGATCTCTGAACTTGAACTCTGGGCCTGGGCGCTGTCCCTCAGCTCTTCAGCTCAAGACAAGTGCTCTACAGCTTGAGCTACAGCGCCACTTCTGGTTTGCTGGTGGTTTATTGGAGATAAGAGTCTCTTGGACTTTCCTGCCCGGGCTGGCTTTGAACCGTGATCCTCAGATCTCAGCCTCCTGAGTAGCCGGGCCACGGGGCGTGAGCCGCCGGCCGGGGCCGCCGGGATTCTTGCTGGGGCCCAGCAGGTGCCGCGGCGGGCGGGGCGGGCGGGGCGGGCGGGGCGGGCGGGCGGCCTTGCCAGCGCGCGGGCGGCAGGTGGCGCTGCGGCCCCGGCGGGGCGGCCGGGCTGCGCGGCGGCCTCGTCCCCTCCTCCGCCCGCCCCTCGCCCGCTCCTTTCTCTGCGCTCCGCCCGCCCGCGCTCCCCGCGCTCCCCGCGCCCTCGCGCTCTCCCCGCCGCCGCCGCCGCCCCGGCCCGGACGCCCCGCGCCGCCGCCCCTCGGCGACCATGGCGCACCCGGGCCCCGCCGCCCGAGCCCGCCGCCCCGGGGCCCCGCCGCCGCCGCCCCGGCCCCGGCCCCGCGCGCGGCCGCTCCTGCTGCTGCTGCTGCCGCTGCTGCTGCCGCCGCCGCTGCCGGCCGAGCCCGGGCGCCCGGGGGCCCCCGCGCGGGTCACCCGGGGCCCGCCGAGCCCGCCCCGCGGCCGCCCGGACGGCGCGGCTCCCGCGCCCCGCGCCCCGGCTCCGGGCCGGGGGCGCCCCGCGCGGGCGGCGGCGGCGGGGGCCTCGCGGGCGCAGGTCTCGCTGGTCAGCTCCTCGTTCGTGCTCAAGGGGGACGCGACGCACAACCAGGCGATGGTGCACTGGACCGGGGAGAGCAGCGGCGTAAGTCACCGGCCCGGCCCGCCCGGCCCGGCCTCCCCACGACCTGCGCGCCCGCCGCCCGGCTCGGTGCGCCCTCCGCCGCGCCGGGGTCCGCGTGACCCGGCGGCCTGGCAGGGCACGGTCCCCGCGCCGAGCCCCGGGGGTTGGGGGCTCCCTCGCAGTGTGTGTGTGCGCGCGCGCGAGTGTGCGAGAGTGCCGGTGTGAGCCTGTGGGTGTGTATGAGTGCGAGCGTGTGAGTGCGCGTGTGCATGAGTTGTATGAGTGAGTGTGCGAGTGTGTTTGTGCGAGTGTTGGTGCATGTGTGTGTGAGTGTCCATGAGTGAGTGCATCTGTGTGACTGCATGAGTGTGTGCATGTGAGTGTGTGTGTGCGTGAGTGTGCACGTGTGAGTGTGCATGGGTGTATGAACATGCATGAGTTAGTGTGAATGTGCCTGAGTATGTGTATGTGTGTGAGTGTGCATGAGTGAGTGTGTGAGTGTACATGAGTGTGCATGTGTGGGTGTGCATGAGTGCGAGTGTGCATGAGTGTGTGCATGTGTGGGTGTGCATGAGTGTGCATGAGTGTATGCATGTGAGTGAGTGTGCACTCACATGCTAGCCTTAGACTGAGCCGGGGCCAATGGTCACTCTGGGGTCCCGGGTCTGCCAGTGTAGGCGAAGGGGTGGGGTCCGCTCTGGGGGGGGAAGGGAGGAGAGATGAAGTGGCCTTCACTTCTCTTAGCCCATCTTCTCCATGCCCTCTGGCTGACCTCACCTCCTCCTGGCTCCCGGAGTTCTCAGGGGCCACCTGGTACCTCGCTTCCGTTTGTGCTGTGGAAGAGATGGGGTGTGTGTGGGGGGGTGGCGGCCGCACCCGAAGCGTGCTGGGCCTGGAGCGCGGTGTCTCCTCCCCAGCGGCTGGTGGCCTGCAGGGCCCAGGTCCCCCCTGAGGTCCTGGGTCATTTCTGGCATCTCCGTGTGGACCGGAATCCCTCAGGGCAGAGCTGATCCCCTGTCGTGGTGAGCCCGCAGGGAGCAGTCAGCGCTCTGGAGGGGGGGTGCCCCTCTCCTGAGGGCCTGGGTCAGCTCTCCATCTGCATTTGACAAGGGGCCAGACCCAGCTGTGCAGCCGGCCAGCCTTTCCCCGCTGGCCCAAACTCACGGACAAATCCTGTTCACATTCCCTGCGGGCTAGAAGGAAACCTGGAAACTGACAACTCCGACCAAATAAACATGGAGAGTCAATCCCGTGGCTCTGGACCTAGCCAAAGCAGTCTGCTGAGGCAGGTCCTCCAGCAAGCCTCTTCCTGCCCCTCTGTCCCTCAGCATCAGGGGCTGGGGGGAGGGGGACCACGCTGCCTCCAGCATCCCGTTCTGAGCCCTGGGGGCCTGGAGGAGCTTCTCAGAGAGTTGTGGCAGGGGACTGGCTGGCGGGCTGAGGCCTCGGGGGTCTGGAAGGAGTCTGTTCACGGTATCCATGCCCATGGGGGCGTGGCTGGCCTCAGCGGGTGGTCTTGTATCCTGGTTGCTGGCACATGAGTGCTGGCTGTTGGGCAGTGAGCAGGGGTGAGTGCAGGGCTACACCAGCTTCCCTGCCAAGTAGGGGAGAGAAGTCCAAGCAACTAGACAGAAGCTTCTGGGGGCCCAGGCCCCGCCCACGGCAGTCTGGGATTATCAAGGGTGGGTGTCCAATTGGCTAGGAGAAGGAGATCTCCGAGTGCCGCTGCGCACCAGTGACTCACACCTATCTGAGTTACAAAGGAGACTGTGATCTGAGGACAGTGGTTCAAAGCCAGCCTGGAGAGGCAAGTCTGAGGCTCTTATCTCCAATGAGCCAGCAAAAAAAGCCAGAAGTAGAGCTGTGGCCCCAGTGGCGCAGCCCCAGCCTGGGGTGAGAAGGCTCAGGGACAGGCCCAGCTTTGCCTTCAAGCCTCAGGACAGGCACAGACGCACACAGCATTGAGAGGGGACGGCCTGCGACTAATGGCGTCTGAGCACCTTCCACTAGAAGGAGCGGCAGGGTTCAAGCTGCTTCTAAGACAGTGCCCCGCCGCAGCCCAGGAACATAGGTGAGCTTTCCTCACCACGGCTCCGTTCTCCCTGCTCCCATGGAGAGGGGCTGGGACTCGCTTGGAAGTTCAAACATTGCCTGCCTGACATCTAGCTGTGGCAAGCGCTTGTTATATGTAGGATTAATGTCTCATTGAAACCAACCTCCATCCTTTTTTACGGCCCCGGAGTGAGCAGTGCACACACAGCGCCAGGGCTTGCGTCTCCGGGTGCCCCCCCGGCCCGTGGGTGTCCATCGCCGCGCTGGTCTCTGCCTCTGGGGTCACCGGTTCCTATAACCGGGGATGCAAGCATGTCTGCCTCAGCCCAGGAATCGGAATGCGCTCCTTCCCCGGAGATCCTTGAACTTCAGCCTTGCTCAGCCTTGGATGTGGACCCCAGCTTCATGAAGCTTTGTCCCCTCAGTTCTGTTTCCTCCTGCCTGTCCCCCTCTTCTGCCTGGCCCTCCTCCACACCTAGCATGTGGAGGGGGTCACGTGCAGAGAGACCTCCATGATGAGCAATCTTCTGCTTGGGGGTCTTGATGAGCCCTTGTGAATGCCTATGTGCGTAAACTGAGAGCGAGCACTGCAGGTTCTAAGAGCTTCTGAAACCTGGTTCTCTGAGTTAGAAGGTCAGGGGCAGCCAGATGAGGTGGCTCACATCCATAACCCAGGAGGCTGAGATGGTGGTTGGGGCCAGACTGGGTCTTAACTAGTGAGCTGGGCATAGTAGTTTACATCTGAAATCAAAGTTTTTCTGGAGGCATGGCTAAAAGAGGATCACAGTCTGAAGCCTGGCCTGTAACACTATCCCCCCCGCCCCCCAAAAGTCAAAGATTCCCAACTATAGCAAAAAGGAGGGCTGGGGGTGTGGTTCAGCACTAGAGTGCCTGCTTAGCAATCGAGAGTCCCTGAGTTCAAACTCCAGTACCGCCAAAGCAAAAATATCAAGAGTAAAGGCAGATCCTCCTCTGGCAGCCCAGCCCAGTTGCCCTGGGAGGTCAGCCATGGCACCTGCCTGAGCAGGTGCATTCGTGTGCCGGATGGCAGGGTGGCAGCCTCCTTCCGGGAGGCTGGGAGTCTCGAGTTCTAGCTGTGGGCAGGGCTGGCTTCCCTGCCCCTGGCTTGCAGCGTCTCCACAGTCCTTCTGCGTGTCTTATCCCGACCTCCTCCTCCTCCTGCCCCTCCTTTCTCTCCCCCCCCTCCTCCTTCCCTTCCTCCCCCTCCTCTGCTTTTGCTGGTTCTGGGGCTTGAACTCAGGGCCTTGGCGCTGTCCCTGAGCTTTTGTTCAAGGCTAGCACTCTACCATTGGAGCCACAGCACCGCTTCTGGCTTTTTCTGTGTATGTGGTGCTGAGGAATGGAACCTGGGGCTTCATGCATGCTAGGCAAACATGCTACCACTGAGCCACCTTCCCCGCCCCAACCACTCTTCTTACAAAGACTCCAGTTACATGGAATAAGTTTACGGCAATGACCTCATTGAAAGGTAATCACCTATTTAAAATACAGTCTCTTCTAAGGTGCTGGGATCAGGCTGAGAAGCCGGGCCTGGCTCTCAGTGGGAAGGATGGCAGGGGTGGGAGGAGCCCCACATGGGAGGCGGGGCCTGGGTTGTGGGGGGGAGGAGGTGGAGGGCAGAGGTGCATGGAGGGAGGCTGAGTTCTCAGCAGGAAGGCCTGTGGCCTGGAGACTGGAATTTGAGGGTGCATGTGTACCCCATGAGGCAGATGAACAGAAGCCTGAGGGAGGAAGCTGGGGTAGTGAGCATGCTGTGTATGTGTGTGTGCATTGTGTACATGTGTGCGTGTGCGAGTGTATCCGTGTGTGTATGTGCGCATATGCGTGCACATGCATGTACACCTGTGCGTGAATGTGTTGGACATGAGTGTGCATGTTTGTGTGTGCCATGCATATGCCTATGTGCATGCATGCGAGTGTGTCCACGCGTGGGCATGTGTACATGCCTTGCATGTGTGTGTGCATACCGGCTCTGGCCGGGGCCTGGCTGTAACAGGACGTGTGTCAGCTGTGTGTGCGGGGGCCATGGTGTGGGCTCTGGAGCCAGCGCTTGCTCCAGGCTCTGCAGGGACTGCAGGGGGATGAGGCGCTGGTGTGCCCCGGTGCCGGCGGGCTCCAAGATGATGCTCATGACTCTCACCCAACACCGCAGCTTCCTCGGTCTCCACTCCTCTCCTGCCAACGCACAGCGGCCGCTCCTCTGCCTGTCTCTGCTCAGACGTGCTTGATACCCACGTTCCCAATCTTTCTTGGGCCTCAGTTTCCCCATCCGTAACAGGAGCGGCAGCCCTGTGATCCCCATACACACGTTAGTGTATGTGTGTTTGGTTCGTAGACAGGGGAACGGGGATTAAAGGAAGGAGTGAGGAGCTGTGTGGAGGTGAGCTGGATTCTGGGTGTGAAGTACCCATACCCACGTCTTTTGTTATTCTGATGGACATGGCCTGCACCCCACCTCTCCCCTTCCCCCCCCCCCATCCCTGTCCAGCACCTTGCTTCAGGCCTGCTGTGGACAATATGGAGAGCTGCTCACCCTGACTCCAGACAGGCCACCCTTGTCATTTTTAACATCAAATAGGGAGTGAGAGCCAGCCCGGCAAAACCGGAAGTGGAGAAACAGAAACTCCAGTATTTAGCTGGGCGCTGGCGGGCACCGGTGGCGCGCTTCTGCGATCCTAGCTACTCTGGAGCTGAGATCTGAGGATTGCTCCTCGAAGCCAGCCTGGACAGAAAGGTCCCGGGACTCTTAACCACCACAAAGTGGGAAGTGGAAGAGCTCTATCCGTGAGCGAAAAAAGATCAGGGACAGTGCCCAGACCCAGACGGAAAAGCGTCCATATTCTTTTGAGGTGGAAAAATTCCTTCTCGTTTGGCATTTAGCTTGCAGTCACTTACTGTATTTGCACAGAAAAGCACAATCATTTAATTAGTTTCTCCTCACACCAGCTCCAAGGTCTTAAAATAACAGCACTCTCCTTCCTTAGTAATTTTCTTGCAAGAGCAGATAATTTGCTCCACTGTTTAGCTTGCCTTGACTCAAACGCTGCCCATCTCTTGTGCTCTGCCGTTTCCTGATGCCCGGATATAAAATAAAGTTCAAAGGAGCATAAGAAGAGAGTCAGGCGGAGTTTGTGCAGCTTCTCTTCAGATCAGTTTCGCTTCAGGAGCCGTTTGTGAGCTTTCTGCAGAGGTGTCAGAGGAGGAGCTGGTCTTGCTGGGGCTCCGCCCAGGGCGGCATCTGCTGAACGTGACCCCCAGTCACATCCCCTATTATGTAGAAAATTAATAACCACAGCTTCCGCTAGCACACCCACTGCCCGGCCAGCTGCGCCGCGTGGAGGGAGTCCCAAGGAGACCTCTCAGATCAGAACAACCCAAGCCCGGCCACAGCCAGCAAGAAGGACCCGAGTCCTGATTTGCCTGTCTGTTCTTGAGCTCAAGTGCATGTTTTTAGTACAAGAATATTGTTATTTTTATTATTTAACTTATGGTAAATATAAATAACAAAGTTTAACACTCTGTGTGTGTGTGTGTGTGTGTGTGTGTGTGTGTGTGTGTGGTGTATGCTGGTCCTGGGACTTGAACTCGGGACCTTGTGCTGTCCCTTGGCTTTTTTACTCAAAGTTGATATTCTACCACTTGAGCCACAGCTCCACTTTTAATTGGAGATAAGGGTCTCATGGACCTTTCAGCCCAGGCTGGATTTGAACCACCATCCTCAGATGTTTCTTGAGTAGCTAGAATGAAAGGTGCGAGCCACCGCGCTGGGTGTGGCTGTTTTAAATGCATACTTCAGTGGCGTTAGGCACAACTTACGCCGTGTGTCCACACCATCGCCCTCCACACTTCTGCATGGTGTTCCCCACCCTAAATGACCCTCATCCAACACACGCTTCCTCCGCCACCCCTGGGAATCTCTGGCTTGCTCTCCGACTCTGCATTTGGCAGCTCCGGGGAGCACATGCCAGCGACCACATTTGTTCTTCGAGGACTGGCTTGTGGTTAAATGCCTAATGTCCTCAAGCCTCACCCACGTGGTACTTTCCTTTTCAAGGCTGTACGGTTCTCCAGGAGGGTACACGGGCACTTTGCTTCCCGTTCACCTGATGACGGCCACGCCAGTTGTTTCTACCTCCCTTTGGCTGCCATGAATACTGTCTGTAGTTCAGGTTCCTGGTTGGAATTCTTTTGGCTGTGTACCCAGAAATGGGATGGCCACTTCATACCATCACCCTGTGTTTAATTTTAAAGTTAGCCTGAGGTTTGAGCCACAGCAGAAATGGCTCCCATGTTAGTCTGGAGTTCTGTCCACTTGCTGGGCGTGGCTGGGCTGTGATCCCCCGGGAAAGCCAGAGGCAGGGATGGGTGGGGGGGGGGGAGTGGGGAGGTGGGGGCTCATTCACAGCCCAGGCTCTAGAGGGTACGGAGTTGCCAGGAGTGGGTTTGTCCTGTTTCACTCCCATATCCTCTGAATTCTGCCTCGCGTGCCCACACCTGTCACCCGAGGGGTTGCTGTCCCCCAGGCATCGTCCGGCCCAGCCACGCGCACGTCCAGTTCAAGCCCGTTCTCCCCTGTTCCTGTTCCGAGGCCCTTTCCCTATCGACTTGCGCATTGACCAGTTCAGGGATTCAATTTTCACTCCATAAAAATGAAGCACTCAATAAAAATCCTGCGTTTTTCTCAATTTATGCCCATCAATACTGCTCAACCCGTCCAGATTTGTTTTCTGATTTATCATTTGATGGCTGAGTTGGGCTTTGGGGTGTTTATTTTGATCCTGGGATCCAAGTAACTCCTTCTAGGACCTGATGTGTGTCAGCTCAAAGGGGGTACCCCGGGGGGCAGGGGTTCCAGGATGCTCATGGAGTATTTGCTGGGGGCCGGGGTCTCCCCAGCCTGCCATGGGGGGGGGTTAGTTCTCTGTGCCGTAGATCCTCACCTACCCCACCTCTGGAGAAGCCCCTAGAACTTTCTTGGAAGGTGCATTTGGATTTAGCAGGAGACTCGTGAGTGTGAAGCACGCCAGTTCAGCAGCGAAGGTCTCAAAGTGCTGAACTGGTTTCTTGGGCGCGTGCAGCCGCGCCGCCGGCCGCGGTGGGAGCCGGGGAGCGCCGTGGGGTGTCGAGGCCGATGGCAGCTCCGAGTCTCCTGGGAGACACCGCGGTTTCGGTGGCAAGGGTGGTCCCAGTTCTAAACCCCATTGTGACTTAGGGGCCCCTTTCATAATAGAAGGACAGCTCGGTTGTATTTGGACAATCAAGAGGTCATTGTTTCTCCATCTAAATTCACCGGCCCCGGAAAAGCCAGCTGAGACACAGAAACACGCACAAATAACAGCGGTGTGGCCAGGACGTGGCTGGTGGACGGGAGGGGACGGGGGCCCTGCCAGTGTGACCCCTCTGCCCCACCACCCCCACCTTGGCCTTGGCCCTGTCTCATCTCCTGAGGGCCTTGTGTTCCCTGCTGGTCCCCCTGGGCGACACACTGTCGGTGCTTCGTGAATGTCTGGTGACTTAGGGACCAGTGGAGTAGGGGTGGGGGGAGACCGCTGACACCCCCCTCCCCCGCTCGGTGGCCCTGTCCCCTTCCAGCCCGGCGAGGGAGTCCGGGGATGGATGACCCGGCCAGGGTCCTGCCACACGCCCCATGAGCGACAGGCTGGCGTCTCTGGTCAGTTGCCCGCTCCATGGAGGTCCTTCAAAACACGAATTAGCCTCCACCCAGGACAGTGAGGCCCACCTCACCGGTCTTGGCAGACCAGACAGAGCTGGAGAGGCTGAGGCCCGCTGCCCGCCCGAGGAGCCCTTGCTGGAGGGACAGCGGGGGCAGGGCGGCCTGCAGCGGGCCCTGGAGGCTGCGCATGCGCTCAGTGCCCTCCTCGCCCCGGGCCCTGCCTTATCCCGAGCCAGGTGGAGCCAGGTGCTCAGCGGTGAGAAAATCCCGGCTCCAGAGTGAGGCTGGCGTGTTGACACAGTGTCCCTGTTCTCAGTGTCAGCTGGCGTACAGAGAGTAGAGCGAAAAGCAAACACTGGTGGGGGGGGCAGCTCTGCCCAGCCTTCAACAGAGATGGCTGGCAGAGGCCGTGTGACAGACGGCTTCTTTGGTGAGCAGGGCTCAGCAGAGGGTTGGACCTTTGGATGAGAGGCCTGCTCCTCCCTCCCCAATCCTACACTAAGAGAGCACTTCCTCTGGACCAGCTTTGGAAGAAAAACCAGTTTTCTTTCTCTGCCACTCCTGGGGCTTGAATTCAAGGCCTGGGCACTGTGCCTTAGCTTTTGTTTTAAACTGAGGGCTGGGTGTGCCAACCCTCGAGCCACAGCTCCAGTTCTGACGTTTTGTTGGCTAATTAGGGGTAAGTATCTCACGGACTTTCCTGCCAAGGTGGGCTTTGAATCTCGATCCTCGGATCTCGGCCTCCTGAGTAGCTGGGATTACAGGCGTGAGCCACCAGTGGATAACCAGTCTCTGATACCTTTGAGATACTTTGGGAAGCCCTCAAATGACCTTTGTGCCCATCTGGGTGCCCACAAACCAACGTGTTCCTTGGGAAAAGCTGACAAGGCGTCCGTATTGGGGAAGGTCTGGGGTTGCCTGCCCCTTCCTTCAGCCCCCGCCCCCTGCCTCAGCCTGGGCTGGGAGCCGGGGGAATCAGTGGGACTGCTCGGGCCTCCCAGGGCCCAACAGATGTGTGTGCTGTGGTCAGAGTTCTGCCTGCCTGTCGAGATCTGCCACTGCAAGTGCCCTGCCCACTCTTCTGGGCCTCAGTTTCCTCATCTGACAAGGCCGATGATGTCCCTGGCCTGTCAGAGGAAAGGCCTTGGCTGTGGGGGACGCGACACTCTAAACGTGCTGTCTTTTTAAAAAGGAAGACGGTTGCAGGTGGTAGCGTTTTTCTTCCGTTTCTGGCGTCGTTTGCTGAAGTAACACAAAGGCCAGCGTTCTTCATGAAACATTCATCTCCGAGCCTGCTCGTAAAACAGTCTCTCTGGTTGACATCTGGTTTTTCACAAGTTTCTCGATATGAATGATTGCCTGGAATGTTACCTCCTCAGAACTTCCTTCCATCTTGCCCCAGGCCACGCAGGGACCGGGAAACCATGGCGCAGGCCTGGCGGGGTGCGGCAGTGGCCCTGGGGGCCTGCTGCCCCCTCCCTGGCCCTGCTGCCCGCCTGGGCTCTGCCCTTTGGGGTGGGGGGAAGGGCAGAGTGGCCCCCTGTCTCTAGGGCTCATGAGATCCCCGCTTTTCCAGGAAGCCAGGACATTTCCTGTTCCCACAGGAAGTGGGGGCCATTGTCATGTGGGGGCCTTGGCAGGAAGGGGAGGGGACAGTGCTGCTCTTCTGCCCTCCTTCTGGTTGCCAGGCTCTTGAGCACCGAGGAACCAAGTCTGAGGTCTGTGTGACTCAGTCTCACAGGCCTGGGGGTGATGGCTGGTCACCCACCATGGGGATGGGGGAGGTAAACCAGGGCTCCAGAATGGATGCATTAGCATAGATGAATATTCATAAGCCTTTGTCTTGGGCAAGGCTTCCCCGCTTCTCATGAGGGGGCTGCTACACCCACCCCTTGTCCTCTCGTCCAGCTCCTGCCGGCAGATACCGAGCCATGGCCAGTGGTGCCGCTCCCTCCCCTCCCAGAAGGTCCGGAACTGCCTCCCTGCAGTTCTGTTCTGCAGCCTTGTTCCTGCCCCCAGGGAGAGGGGCATCTGCTCGGCTCACTGGACCAGACCTGCTGTGTACCAGTGGTGCCCAGGCCCCCGTGGCTGACGTGGCCTGAGGGGTGAGAGGCATTGGCGCCTGCCTCTGCCTCCATCCTGGGAGCTGGAGGGAATCTTGCAGGACCTTGTCTACGTGCCCCCCTTGCCCCCCTTGCCCGCGCCCCCCTTGCCTGCGCCCCCTTGCCCGCACCCCCCTTTGTCCCCCCTTGCCCGCGCCCCCCTTGCCCGCACCCCCCTTGCCCGCGCCCCCCTTGCCTGCGCCCCCTTGCCCGCACCCCCCTTGCCCATGACCCCCTTGCCCACGCCCCCCTTTGCCCCCCCTTGCCCGCGCCCCCCTTGCCCACGCCCCCCTTTGTCCCCCCTTGCCCGCGCCCCCCTTGCCCACGCCCCCCTTTGTCCCCCCTTGCCCGCGCCCCCCTTGCCCGCGCCCCCCCTTGCCCGCGCCCCCCCTTGCCCGCGCCCCCCTTGCCCGCGCCCCCCTTGCCCATGCCCCCCTTTGTCCCCCCTTGCCCGCGCCCCCCCTTGCCCACGCCCCCCTTGCCCGCGCCCCCCTTGCCCGCGCCCCCCTTGCCCGCGCCCCCTTGCCCGCGCCCCCCTTGCCCATGCCCCCCTTGCCCGCGCCCCCCTTGCCCATGCCCCCCTTGCCCGCGCCCCCCTTGCCCATGCCCCCCTTGCCCATGCCCCCCTTGCCCGTGCCCCCCTTGCCCGCACCCCCCTTGCCCGCACCCCCCCTTGCCCGCGCCCCCCTTGCCCGCGCCCCCCTTGCCCGCGCCCCCTTGCCCGCGCCCCCCTTGCCCACTCCCCCCTTTGCCCCCCCTTGCCCGCGCCCCCCCTTGCCCGCGCCCCCCTTGCCCGCGCCCCCTTGCCCGCGCCCCCCCTTGCCCGCGCCCCCCTTTGCCCCCCCTTGCCCGCGCCCCCTTGCCCGCGCCCCCCCTTGCCCACTCCCCCCTTTGCCCCCCCCTTGCCCACTCCCCCCTTTGTCCCCCCTTGCCCGCGCCCCCCCTTGCCCGCGCCCCCCTTGCCCACGCCCCCCTTTGCCCCCCCTTGCCCATGCCCCCCTTGCCTGCGCCCCCCTTCCCTGCGCCCCCCCCTTGCCCACGCCCCCCTTTGCCCCCCCTTCCCCGTGCCCCCCCTTGCCCACGCCCCCCTTCCCTGCGCCCCCCTTGCCCGCGCCCGCGCCCCCCTTGCCCGCACCTCCCTCGCTCTCCCTGGTGCCAGGAGGATGATTGCGCTCAGGTGCTCTGGTCCCTGGCTCTGGTCCCCTGGCAGGCCCCGTAGGGAGCAGCCTGTGCTGGGACCTGGCCTGGAATCTTCTAAGCACGGAGAGTGGTTCTGTGCCCTCCCTGGCCCTGCCTGTGCCCCTGGCCCTGGCTGGCCTTGTCACCACGGCCCGCTGTCCATCCCCGGTAGAGTTATCCTTTCTGCTCTGTGGCCTGGTTGTGCAAGCTGCTGGCCTCGGCCTTCCCTTCCATCATTTGGCCAGTAAGAAGACTGACCAGGCCTGGCTGTGGCCTACAGCCTGTCCTGCCTGCTGGGCAGCCAGGGCCCCTCAGATGCCACCTGCTTACCCACCCCGTCACCCACCCCGTCACCCACCCCGTCACCCACCCACCCTGTCACCCACCCCGTCACCCACCCTGTCACCCACCCCGTCACCCACCCCGTCACCCACCCCGTCACCCACCCACCCTGTCACCCACCCCGTCACCCACCCCGTCACCCACCCACCCTGTCACCCACCCCGTCACCCACCCACCCCGTCACCCACCCCGTCACCCACCCTGTCACCCACCCTGTCACCCACCCCGTCACCCACCCTGTCACCCACCCCGTCACCCACCCCGTCACCCACCCTGTCACCCACCCCGTCACCCACCCTGTCACCCACCCTGTCACCCACCCCGTCACCCACCCTGTCACCCACCTACCCCGTCACCCACCCCGTCACCCACCCCGTCACCCACCCACCCTGTCACCCACCCCGTCACCCACCTACCCCGTCACCCACCCCGTCACCCACCCTGTCACCCACCCCGTCACCCACCCTGTCACCCACCCCGTCACCCACCCACCCCGTCACCCACCCCGTCACCCACCCTGTCACCCACCCTGTCACCCACCCCGTCACCCACCCTGTCACCCACCCTGTCACCCACCCCGTCACCCACCCCGTCACCCACCCACCCCGTCACCCACCCCGTCACCCACCCTGTCACCCACCCCGTCACCCACCCCGTCACCCACCCCGTCACCCACCCCGTCACCCACCCCGTCACCCACCCTGTCACCCACCTACCCCGTCACCCACCCCGTCACCCACCCCGTCACCCACCCACCCTGTCACCCACCCCGTCACCCACCTACCCCGTCACCCACCCCGTCACCCACCCTGTCACCCACCCTGTCACCCACCCTGTCACCCACCCCGTCACCCACCCCGTCACCCACCCCGTCACCCACCCCGTCACCCACCCCGTCACCCACCCACCCCGTCACCCACCCCGTCACCCACCCCGTCACCCACCCCGTCACCCACCCCGTCACCCACCCCGTCACCCACCCTGTCACCCACCTACCCCGTCACCCACCCCGTCACCCACCCCGTCACCCACCCACCCTGTCACCCACCCCGTCACCCACCCACCCCGTCACCCACCCCGTCACCCACCCCGTCACCCACCCCGTCACCCACCCCGTCACCCACCCCGTCACCCACCCTGTCACCCACCTACCCCGTCACCCACCCACCCTGTCACCCACCCTGTCACCCACCCACCCTGTCACCCACCCCGTCACCCACCCTGTCACCCACCTACCCCGTCACCCACCCCGTCACCCACCCTGTCACCCACCCACCGTCACCCACCCTGTCACCCACCCCGTCACCCACCTACCCCGTCACCCACCCTGTCACCCACCTACCCCGTCACCCACCCCGTCACCCACCCCGTCACCCACCCCGTCACCCACCCCGTCACCCACCCTGTCACCCACCTACCCCGTCACCCACCCACCCTGTCACCCACCCTGTCACCCACCCACCCTGTCACCCACCCCGTCACCCACCCTGTCACCCACCTACCCCGTCACCCACCCCGTCACCCACCCTGTCACCCACCCACCGTCACCCACCCTGTCACCCACCCCGTCACCCACCCACCCTGTCACCCACCCTGTCACCCACCCTGTCACCCACCCACCGTCACCCACCCTGTCACCCACCCCGTCACCCACCCACCCTGTCACCCACCCCGTCACCCACCCTGTCACCCACCCACCTTGTCACCTACCCTGTCACCCACCTACCCCGTCACCCACCCTGTCACCCACCCACCCTGTCACCCACCTACCCCGTCACCCACCCTGTCACCCACCCACCCACCCTGTCACCTACCTACCTCATCACCCGCCCACCCCGTCACCCACCCACCCTGTCACCCACCCTCCCCGTCACCCACCCTCCCCGTCACCTACCTACCCACCCCGTCACCCTGGCTCCGGGGCCAGGCACATCTGGGGGGACTTGTTCTCACACGTCTCACTGGGCTTCTGTGGTGACCGGCTCCCTCCTGGGGGTCCGACGCTGTCCCTGGGTGGAGCTGCCCCAGGTCCCGCCATTGCAGTGGGATTGGGGTGGAGGAAGGGCCCTGAGCCTCCCCTGAGTGGACTTGGGGCTGAGGCCAGCTGGCCAGTGTAGTGTGAGGTGAGTCTCTCCCGCAGAATGTTCTGGGGCTTGGCTTCCCGGGGCTCCTCTGCAGCCATACTGGGCAGAGTTCCTGGGCCCTGCTGCTGAGCCACGCCCCCGCAGGTGCTAATCTGTGAGTTCTGAGCCTGGCCCCGATCCGGTTTTTCTTGTCTGTTGTCCAGGCTGGACTCCATGCTGCAGGTCAGGGTCAGGCCCGACCAGACGGGGATGGCTACAGATGAGCTTACCAAGTGTTGGCCACACCTAGGGCTTGGCTGAGCTTGGATTTGGCCCGGACAGCGTTAGCAAGCAGCGCCCTTGTAGTGGTCCATTCGCTCATGGAGCAGGGAGGTAACCTGGTCCGAGGCTGTAGCCCAGTGCAGGGCGTGGGCGATGCCGGGGGCAGGTGGTCATGAGCTGGTGGCAGGAAGGGGTGGCCGGTCTCCAGGTGGGGGGGCCTTGGGCATCTCTGGTGCTCGCCCACTGTCTGCCAAGGACACACGTCCCTGTGCTTGACCTTGATGAATGACCCCTGATGGCTGGCTCGTGGCTGGCCACTTGGGGTGGTGGTGCCCACCTTGGAAGGCACCATGGCCATGTGTGATAGGATCTAGGCTCTGGGCCCTGAGCCTGGTACAGCCTGGCACCGGCTTCCCGTGTTCCCGGGAGGCGTCTGAGCGCCCGACCCCGCTCACCCTCGGCAGCGTCTGCAGCCCACGCCGCGAGGCTCTCCGAGGGTGCTGGTCAGCCAGGCCGTGGGGCCCCCGGGGCTTCCGGAGCCAGGCCGCGCCGCTCTGCCACGCTGTTCCTCAGCCTCCATGGTAAAGGGCAGAGCTGAGTCATGGCCTCAGACTCCTTTGTTCTGGAAATTTCACATTTCTTCACATTTTTTTTTTCTTAAGGCAATAAATTCTGACTTTGAATCCTCATTCTACTGCAGGGGGAGAAATTCCTCAGAACCTCCTGCATGGAGAAATCTGGAAGCTTCTAGAGATGGTGGGGAGAAGAGGAGAGAGCACTGCAAGGATGAAGGCAGGGCTGGGGTGGGGTGGGGCTAGCTGTGTTGGGCCTGGGAGTCCGGGCAGGCGGGCAGCGACACTGGACTGCGGCAGATTTGGAAGCGGGGGTGGGGGTGGGGCGTGGGGTGGGGGTGGGGGGAGAGGGTCATCCTGCAGGAAAGGAAGTGGTGAGTGGCTATGAAGGCTCTTGATCCCTCAGGCCTTATCCCATTCGTTCTCTCCATCTGGAAGAGGAGGGGCTCATGGGTTGTTTTAGTTTAGTTTTGTTTTTTGTCAGTGGTAGGGCCTGAACTCTGGGCCTGGGCGCTGTCCCTCATCTCTTCAGCTCAAGGCGAGCACTCTACTGCTTGAGCCACAGCGCCATGTCCCATTTTCTAGTGGTTTATTGGAGATAAGAGGCTCACGGACTTTACTGCCTGGGCTGGCTTTGAACCGTGATCCTCGGATCTCAGCCTCCTGAGTAGCTGGGATGGCAGGCGTGAGCCACCGGCCCCCCGCTAGTCATGTTTTTTTTTAATGGAGTAAGCAGGTAATGAATGCTTCCTGTATAACTGCCACACGCGTCCCGGCTGGCTGTGCGCAGGAGTTCCCTTGTGGTTGTCCCTGGGCACTGCTCCGAGGCGGGAGCTGGCCTGGCCGCCGCAGGCCCCACCTGCCAGCTCCAGAGCCTGGCAGGCTGTCCAGGCCCTCCCTGACCCCTGACCTTCCTTTCCTGCCAGTGCTCGGGTGGGTTTGTCTCCTTTGCCACCAAGTAGTCTGGGAGGTGACTTTGGGTGCCTCCGGCCTTCAGTGCGTGGTGGCAACTGGTGTTGAGAGGAATGTG
Organism: Dipodomys spectabilis; assembly: GCF_019054845.1. NCBI lineage: Eukaryota > Metazoa > Chordata > Mammalia > Rodentia > Heteromyidae > Dipodomys > Dipodomys spectabilis. The sequence goes on along the minus strand of NW_024871209.1, from coordinate 177,675 downwards.
AGGCGGTCAGTCCCAGATAGGACTCCTGGAACCTTCTAGAAGGAAGCCAGCCTCTGCTACAGCTCTGCTTGCCAGGGGACAGCGGGAGGGTGGGAGGTGCAGGACCATTCAGCAGACACCACGTGGGCACCCAGTACATGCAGGATCTCCAAGGAGGGGTCCCGCAGGGCTAGGAGGTCTGCCCCGAGTGGCGCCTGCACAGCAGGTCTAGTCTCTGAAGAGCCAGGAGGCCAGTGAAGCCAAGTCAAGGCCGGACGTGGTCGGGGAGCTTCAGGGAGGGCATGTAGCCCAGGGGTCTGTGCTTTGCCTTCATCCCAGGACCAGTGCTGGGGAACAGGGTAAGGTCCACAGAGGAGCGGCCACCCCAGCCCAGGTGACCCCACAGGGTCCCCGGGATCCTGGTGGCCACAGGCAGTTCCTCGAGCCTGTGACCGTGGCCTTGGCTTCTCCTGCTGGCTAAAGCACACCACAGAATAGGGTAGGGGAAGCAGTAGATTGAGTTTCTCCCAGTCCTGGGGGCCTGAAGCGAGCCTCAGTGTGTCTGCAGGGCTGGCTGGACTGACGTCATGGGTTAGCTTAGAGTCCTGGCCGGACAGGCTGGTCGGCGGAGCAGCAAGTCTGGCCCCGAGGCCCGGTCGCCCCCCCACCTCCTCCTGGCCTCCTCCTGCCAGCCCTGGCAGGTCCTTGCCTCTGCAGAGACATTGCTGGAACATTCCTTCTTGCCTCCTAGCTGCTCAACCCTGCCTCTCTTTTGTCCCTAGTGAGCTCCCATGGTAGTGGGGTGGATGGGCTGTAGTTCTGGTGACCCCCAAGAGAAAGGGGAACTTGGATTCAAACTTGGGGCCTGGTGCTGACACCCCTCGCCTAGAAAAGTGCATACATGTGTCTGTTCTATGATTGGCCTGGTCTGCGGGCTTCGGGCTTCTCCACCCAGCCTCCACCTGTGGCTCCTCGGGACAGCGGCCCGCTTGCGGCCCCGCGCCCACCTGCTCTTGCATAAGACCAAGCTCTCGGGCCCCTTGGAAGTGATGCGGTCCTGCCAGCAAATATTTATTGAGCATGTCCCAATGGGGGGAGGGGCAGGGAGGCTGCCACCTGCCACACAGGCGTGCGAGCCCGCGGCCTCTGCTCAGGCTACACATTGGTGTGTGTGTGTGTGCGTGTGTGTGCATGTGCGTGCGTGTGTGTGTGTGTGTGTAGCAACACAAAAGGAGCGAGGAAAAGGACACAACTGTTGGGTACCGAGGCAGAGCAGCCACATGGGCTGGCTCGTGTGTGGGCTGGCTCGTGCGTGGGCTGGCTCGTGCGTGGGCTGGCTTGTGCGTGGGCTGGCTCGTGTGTGGGCTGGCTTGTGCGTGGAGTGGCTCGTGCGTGGGCTGGCTCGTGCGTGGGCTGGCTCGTGCGTGGAGTGGCTCGTGCGTGGGCTGGCTCGTGCGTGGAGAGGCTCGTGCGTGGGCTGGCTCGTGCGTGGGCTGGCTCGTGCGTGGGCTGGCTCGTGCGTGGAGTGGCTCGTGCGTGGGCTGGCTCGTGCGTGGGCTGGCTCGTGCGTGGGCTGGCTCGTGCGTGGAGTGGCTCGTGCGTGGGCTGGCTCGTGCGTGGGCTGGCTCGTGCGTGGGCTGGCTCGTGTGTGGGCTGGCTTGTGCGTGGGCTGGCTCGTGCACGGGCTGGCTCGTGCGTGGGCTGGCTTGTGCGTGGGCTGGCTCGTGCACTTGTGTGTGGAGTGGCTTGTGTGTGGGCTGGCTTGTGTGTGGGCTGGCTTGTGCGTGGGCTGGCTCGTGCGTGGGCTGGCTCATGTGTGGGCTGGCTCGTGCGTGGGCTGGCTTGTGCGTGGGCTGGCTCGTGCACTTGTGTGTGGAGTGGCTTGTGCGTGGGCTGGCTCGTGCGTGGGCTGGCTCGTGCGTGGGCTGGCTCGTGCGTGGGCTGGCTCGTGCACGGGCTGGCTTGTGCACGGGCTGGCTTGTGTGTGGGCTGGCTTGTGTGTGGAGTGGCTCGTGTCCTAGAACCAGGACCCAGAGCTGGGGTCTTGAACGGATGCGTGAATGAGGGTGACAGGGCTCAGGCTGCCTCCAGAGTGACCCCGGGAAGACGGTGACCTCTTGGGCCCAGTTCCTTCCCCTGGCATGAATGGCCAGGGTGGCTGAGCTGGTGATAAAGCCTTCCAGAAAGTGGAGTCTTCCAGAAGCTCCTTGGGAGTTTGCAGTCCTGGGACTGGACCAGAACTGCCGGTGCGTTAGACACGAGACGCCGTAATTCTGTGGAGCGGCTGCTGCTCCGCAGGCGGTGCCTCTGTCTGCGCCCTGCGAACGGGCCCTGGTGGCCTTCACGTCCTGTCCCCCGAGACCGGTCCTGGCAACCAGGGTAGAAATCCATGTCAGGTGGAAGCCACGGCGGAGACCACACCATTAATAACAGAAACCACTTGAGGATTGTTAGTCTGGGACGTGGTCTGTCTGTTCCCCTGGGGCCCGGCTTTCCATCGATGTGAATTATGGGTAGCCGTGGTCCCTCTGGGATCTCCTCTCAGGAGCCGAGAGGCGGTGGAGGCCATCCTGGTGAGCAGCGCGCCGAGGACAGGGAACCCAACCCGGTCCCTGTGCGTCGACTAGAGGTGACCCACAGGAAGGTGGGGTGAAGGCTGGGAAGACCCGCCCAGCCCTGCCACTTCCTGCCTGGGGCCTGACTTCCTGCTCACCTCCTGCCCCCCTACCCGCCCCTCTCCCCCATGTCCGTGAGCTTCTTCCCCACATCCCCATCCTCCAGGGCCACCCTGGCCTCAAAGCTTGCTGGCTTGTGGTCATTTGGGGGGACTTTCCTGGAGTGTGTCTGCCTCTGTGCCCTGGATTTTGCCTGTGCCCGCCTCTCATGTGTTGCGGCCTGTGTGGCTTAGTTCCCGTGGAAATGGGTAACTGAATGGAAAACAAAATGAAAAATTCCAGAAGTAAACAATCCACACATTTTCTTGTGTTATTACTTGTTGTGTGCGGGTCGTAGGGCTTGAACTCAGGACCTCACACTTTGTTTTTGTTTTTCTCTCAAGGCTACTCCTGTTCTACCGTTTGAGCCACAGCTCTACTTCCAGCTTTTTTTGCTGGTTAATTGGAGATGAGGCTCATGGACTTTATTGCCCAGATTGGCTTTGAACCTGGGTCCTCAAGTTCTCAGACTTCTGAGTACCTGTGATTACAGGCGTGAGCCACCAGCGCCCAGCTATGACATTTGGCAGTGAGTGTCATTCTGCGTGTGTGGGCCCGACATGACCCACCCCCGCATCACCCCCCGCCCCTGCCCACCCATTAGTTACTCAACAGCGTCTGGGTTCTGCTTGGAGATGCTGGGCTGGTCCACCCGTTGTCTTCCTCAAGGCCGGTTGTGCTGTGCTTCTTGTGCTGGTGGCGGAGTAGCTCTGCTTGGCTGTTAGTTGCTGTAGTTCACGTCTGGCTGGGTCTGACTTGCAAGTTCAATGCCTCCCCCCTCCCCCCCCTGGCTTGTGTGCACAGGGAGCGGAGCGCATGCGCATGTGCTCCTGTTTTTGGCAGGGATGTCCCTCACGGACACAGCGGAAGACCCGTGGTTGTCTGGGGTTTAGATTTAGTTTTTTCTCATCTGCACACAGACCCGTGTATCGCTCTGCCTCTGTCAGACATAGGGCCAGGGCCAGGCTTGGGGCCATGGTGTTTCTGAGACCTGTGGGCCAGCTGGGGCCCGTGTCCCGGATTCCGGCCCCCATTCTCTCATTGGCTTTAGGACACCTGTCACGGGCACCTAGCCAGGGGTCTGATTTAGGTGGCATGGCCGGGCGAGCCCCCTGCCATGGCTGAGCGTGGGGTCACATGGGAGGCCTTGGGCAGACCCGCCCTTGACACCCCACCGTTGGAGGCCCCTCAACTTCATCTGATACCCTCTGGCACCACCCCCTGCACGTCCCTGACACCCCAGCCACGCCAGGAAATGGAAATGGGGGTTGCGATGAGGAGCGTGCCCGGCTGCGCGCCAGTGGCTCAGGCCTGAGGGTCTGATGCCAGACAGACAGACAGCATGGAGAGACTTCGATCGCCTATGAATCAACCAGCAAAACGCCGGATGTAGAGGTGCTGCTCAAGTGGTAAAGCACCACCCTTGAGCAAAAAAGCCAAGGAAGAGCTCAAGGCCTCAGTACGGGCAGCAGAAGAATAGAATAGAATAGAATAGACTAGTGGAGCTTTGTGTGGTGCGTCTAGAAGGAGCTTATTGGACGTGTTCGGAGCGAAACCACAGCCCCCACGGGCCCTGGCTCGAGGCCTCAGTCCAAAGTTTGGCTTCATGTTCTGGCCCCGGCTTGGATGGGGGAGGCGCAGTGTGGTGCTGGGCTCCCGCCGGGGCCTCCGGGAGCAGAATCGGCTTGGGGGCAGGAGACAGGTCAGGTCCCCTTCAAGGAGGCCGGGCGCGGGTTGGTGCTGCTGTGGCCTCTGGTCTGGGCAGGGTGCTGGGGACACGGTGGGGGGGGCGGCTCGTCCTTGCTTTCTGCACCCTGCAGTACCTCATGCAAGCCTGGCACACGGCAGAGCCTCGAGGCATCACGGAGGGAGGCAGGGAGGGGGGACCCGCCGCTGGTAACCCCGCGCCATGCTGGACGGTGAGGTGGCCTGTGATTGTAGACATCGTTTCTGAGCGTGGTGCTCCAGCATTCTCTTAAGTGGGCAGGGCTGCTTTCTGGCACAGAGGGGGCCAGGCCGATGGGTCTGCCACCCCCAGTTCTAGAAAGTTCTACCTGCAGAGGCCTGCATCAGGTTTTCCATGGCTCTTGCCCCTGTGCGGTTTCTGCAGCCGCCTGGCCCTCCCCCTCCCCGTCCCCCGCCCTGTGCTGGGGTCTCTGAGCACTGACACGTAACTTGGGGTGTTTGTGCGACCTCACCCACACCCCTCCCCTAGTGCTTCTATCACTGTTTTGTCTCCAAATTGGTATAGAAATAAGTGATGAATTAAGCAACACCACACGGCCTCCCTCCCTCCCTCCCTCCCTCCCTCCCTCCCTGCCTCCCTCCCTCCCTCCCTCCCTCCCTCCCTCCCTCCCTGCCTCCCTCCCTCCCTCCCTCCCTGCCTCCCTCCCTCCCTGCCTCCCTCCCTCCCTCCCTCCCTCCCTCCCTGCCTCCCTGCCTCCCTCCCTCCCTCCCTCCCTCTCTGTCTCTGTCTCTGTCTCCCTCTGTCTCTGTCTCTGTCTCGGTCCTTTTCTCTCTGTCTCTGTCTCCCTCTCTGTCTCTGTCTCCCTCTCTCTCTCTCTCTGTCTCCTTCTCTGTCTCTCTGTCTCTGTCTTCCTCTCTGTCTGTCTCTGTCTCCGTCTCTGTCTCTGTCTCTCTCTGTCTCTGTCTCTGTCTCTCTGTCTCTGTCTCTCTCTGTCTCTGTCCTTTTCTCTCTGTCTCTGTCTTCCTCTCTGTCTGTCTCTGCCTCCGTCTCTGTCTCTCTCTGTCTCTATCTCCCTCTGTCTCTGTCTCCCTCTCTCTCTCTCTCTCTGTCTCCTTCTCTGTCTCTCTGTCTCTGTCTCTCGCTCTGTCTTTGCTCACTCTCTGTCTCTCTGTCTCTGTCTCTGTCAGAGTATGGCGGTCTGTGGAGTGCAGCGATGCACACAATTATGGACACGGGATCTCGATCCTGTGCACATTGCCCTTTCTGGTGCCCGCGGCCGCCCTCCCCCGGCCTGGCCTGCGTCCCTGCGCCCTCTCGGGAGCGGGCACTCTGGATAGACGTCCCAAGGACTTGGTAGCAGACTTGGGCCTGTGGCAGGGGCGGGGGACCCTGTGTTGGCCAAGGGCCGTTGGGTACCTAGCGCATTGTGGCTGGCTTTCTTGCGCTTCCCTGTGGAAGGAGCTCCTAGATGGGCTGAGTTTCCAGTCCTGCTTGCAGCTTGCAGCTGCTGAGCACGTGGTTTTCCCAGGCCTTCCATGGCCGTGGGCTGGGCGACCCCGCCCAGGAGGCAGAGGTGAGGCCCGGCTCAGCTGTCCTGGAGGGGCCGCAAGGGACACAGCCTGTTCTATCTGGGGAGGCCCCTGTCCCATCCCCTGTGTGCCCCGTCCCGTCCCCGTGTGCCCCGTCCCGTCCCCGTGTGCCCCGTCCCGTCCCCGTGTGTCCCGTCCCCGTGTGCCCCGTCCCGTCCCCGTGTGCCCCGTCCCGTCCCCGTGTGCCCCGTCCCGTCCCCCGTGTGCCCCGTCCCGTCCCCGTGTGCCCCGTCCCGTCCCCGTGTGTCCCGTCCCGTCCCTGTGTGTCCCGTCCCCGTGTGCCCCGTCCCATCCCCGTGTGTCCCGTCCCGTCCCCGTGTGTCCCGTCCCCGTGTGTCCCGTCCCCGTGTGCCCCGTCCCGTCCCCGTGTGTCCCATCCCATCCCCGTGTGCCCCGTCCCGTCCCCGTGTGCCCCGTCCCGTCCCCGTGTGCCCCGTCCCGTCCCCGTGTGTCCCGTCCCCGTGTGCCCCGTCCCCGTGTGTCCCCCGGCCCGTCCCCCGTGTCCCCCGGCCCGTCCCCGTGTGCCCCGTCCCGTCCCCGTGTGTCCCGTCCCCGTGTGTCCCGTCCCCGTGTGCCCCGTCCCGTCCCCCGTGTCCCCCGGCCCGTCCCCGTGTGTCCCGTCCCGTCCCCGTGTGCCCCGGCCCGTCCCCGTGTGCCCCGTCCCGTCCCCCGTCCCCCGTCCCGTCCCCGTGTGCCCCGGCCCTTCCCCCGTCCCCTGTCCCGTCCCCGTGTGCCCCCGCCCGTGCCCATGTGCCCCGGCCCGTCCCCGTGTGCCCCGACCCGTGCCCATGTGCTCCGGCCCGTCCCCCGTGTGCGTGGAGCTGGGCGCCGTGGGCACTGAGTAGAGCGAGTTTGCCACGCGGGCCGCGGGATGGTGGTGACTCTTGTCGTCCCCTCCGCAGCCCGGGCTCTGCGTTCGCTGTTCCGTTGGGCCTCGTGGGTTTATGACCTTTAGACTCACGCTCGCCTCCCACGTTTCCCTCCGAGCCCTTGGCACTGGGGTCCGGCCTGTGCCGGCGGCTGCCGCCTTGGTGGAGTGTCTGCTCTTCCTCATCCTGCTGTGAGCGGCCGGTCTCTGTGGGCAGGGGCGCCGCAGGCTGGGGGGCTGGGGCGGGGGGGAGGGTCTTAGCCAGACAGACTGTCAGCAGACCCAGACGTGTCTGGGCTGGGTGAGGTGCTGTCTGACCCCTGCCTGTGGGGGCTCAGCCGCCTCTCCAGGACGGGGCAGCAGCGACAAGCACCGGGGTCACAGCCGTTACCAAAGCCAGCTCCGCCTGCCCCGGCTCCTGTTTTCCTCAGTGCAGGCCAGCTGAGCCCAGAGCTGGTCCTTAGCTCCCAACAGGGTAATGACCACTTCCCGGGGCGAGGCTGGGGGTGAACTCTCTGGAAATGGCAGGAGTTGGCTTTTTTGGTAGGTAGGGGGATCTCACTGAGGGCACTCAGAAATTCTGCGAGGGAGATGACAGAAGGAGCCATGGGAGAATCTGGGCCAGGTTCTTGAGAACAGACCAGTAGGTTCAAAGGCCCTGCGGCAGGCCTGCTCACGGGTATGAGTGTGCAGTGTATGGGTGTCCGTTGGCAGAGGGCGGTGAGTGAGGAGTCTGGAAGTGCAGTGGTCTAGCCGCGAGGGGCTGGGGCAGTGGAAGAGATGGCCTGGGTGAGGGAGGATTGGGGTGAAGACACCCAGCCCCTCGCTTTCACTGGTGTTCAGTAGTTTCATGAGCAGTCCCTTAGTTGAGTGTAGACAGTACAGACTCGCTTGTGGGAGGAAGAAGCTTCTGTTGTTTTCTAGATGGAGACTTGGCTCTGTGTGTGTGTGTGTGTGTGTGTGGAGTGTGTGTGTGTGTGCGCGCGCGTGCACGTGCGCTCACTGCCTGAGCAGGGTCAGGGCCACCCTGGCGTGGTGGGGCCCAGCCAGGCCAGCCATCCTGGGACTTGGGTCCCTCGGGCTGACACATGTCACCAATGCCTATTTTTAGTCCTTGGCAGAGACCGCGGAGTTAGGCGTTAGAGACCTTGAGTCCAGCTAGGAACCAAAATAGAAACGTGAAGTTTCCGCCCAGCAGCCGATCGCACGGGCAATCTTCATCCTCTTCTTTAGTAAATCCAACTTGAACAAAACCGACTGCAATAAAAATAGACGGCCTTTTCACCCAGTCCGCGAGAGCTCCTGACCCGAAGGGATTCCTACTTCAAACAATTTTCCTCCTGTTACTGGGAAAAAGGCATTCTCTTCCACGGCCCATCTTCCTAGAAGAGTCTTCTGGTGGCGCCTGGGCTCAGCTGTGTGCAGCAGCTCCTCTCAGGAGGACTGCACCCACATCCGCAGCTCTGAAGCTGCAGCCAGGAGCCGGTAGAGCCACTGTGGGGGCACAGGTGTGGGGAGGGGCGCCCAGCGCCGACCTAGGCATCCAGAGCCCCAGCCCCGCCCACCTCAGAAGCCAGGTGGAGCACGTGGGCCGAGGGGCTGGCTCCTTCGCTTTGTCCCTCACCTGCCCTATTCCGTAGAATGGTTTACAGTGCATCCACCAAAATGTGTTGATTTTGTTGTTGTTGTTTGTTTGTTTTTTGACATGTCTGTAGATTCTCCTACTTCCTTCTCTTGAGAGCTGGCATTACAGGTGTGCTCCACCACGGGGGGCTTGAAATGTGTTTCTGTTCTACGTGAGAGGTCTAGTTAGGGAAAGAGGACAGCCATAAGATCTTACCAGGACGGCAGGGTTGGGTGGACCCGTGGGGAGCTGACAGGGTCCGGATGCTGGGCCAGCGGAGAGCTGCCTTTCCTGCCACAAACTGCTCTGTAAAATCGCTGGCAGTGAGGAGGCAAAATTCTATGAAACGCGAAGTGAAGAGACTGCATTTTTCGGAGGCAAACTCAAGCACTGTGGTGCAGCTGCTGGGTGTGGCAGATGCACTCATAAAAATAAACCGTGACGTTGTTAGCACTAGATGCTGGGACCTAGGGAAACCAGACTCAATTGGGAGTAATTGGAGGGGGCTCTGGAAGTAGAGGGAGGCCGGATGTGGGGTCCAAGTTGAGGTGGGTGGTCTTAGGTGTTATTAAAAAAATAACAACAATAACAACAACAATGTGTGTGTGTGTGTGTGTGTGTGTGTGTGTGTGTGTGTGTGTGTTGCTGGAGTGTGACAGTTCCCCTCATGGCCACACTGTGGCGCTGTCAGCCCCGTGCAGCTTGGTTGCTCTCAGGAGTGAGCGGGTCTCTCACATGCTTGGGGGTGGAAGTTGGGCTGGGAGCAGTGTCCCAAGCCTGTGCACTTGAGGGGCCTGACTACTAGGGGCATAGACTCCATGCTGGGTGCTGGGTGGAGTTGAACCCCCTGCTCCCGGTGACCGGCGTGGTGCTTCCTGCACAGCCTGGCTTTGTCTGTCGCAGTGCTCCTGTGGGCGAGCCCATCCACACTGTGTGTCCCGTGACCCCACACCTGTCCTGCTGCACCCTCTCCTTCTTGGCGGAGACCTGCTGGCTCTGGCTGCTGAGATTGCCATGACCCGTGCCCACATAGGGCTTGGCGGAGACCAGGGCTCCTGCTCCAGGCCTCAGTGGGGCTTCTGCACTTGAGAGGCTCAACAAGAGCCATGTTAGAAGTCTCTTCCTCCTTCTTGTCCCCATGTCCTCTGCCTGGGGGCCCTCTGTGGACTGTTTCTTGGCACCTGGAATGCAGCTATTGGTATAAGGAGCTCATTTTCCTCCCTCACAGGGGTCACACACGGAGATTGGGATGGCCCTTCAGATTGGCCATGAACACCCTGCCATAGACCCCCATACCCCCAGATCTCTCCATTACCTGCCTGGACCTGTGGGCCCTTCCACAGGCCCCAGGCCTGTGTTTTCCATGGTTCTCCATTGCTTCCCTGTGCTCTTCCCCTGAGTCTTCCTGACCCTGTGTCCTTCTGGGGACGAAGGTCATGGACCCCAGGCTGCTGACTGGACCTGGCAGGGATGTAAGGGTGTGGCCCGAGGTGGGAGGGGCCTCCAGAAGCGTCTCCCGTGCCTGCTGCCTCCTTTTTCTGAGAATGCATGGTTCTGGCTGACAACGTTCTGAAAAGACTACTTTGTTCTCTGTGGATGTTAGGAAGAGGAGCGCAAGAGCCAAGGAACAATGCTTTGATTCCTTTGTGTTTGAAGATTAAAGCTCAGGAATTTGTGAAGAGGATGGGGCCTGCTGGCCTGGCGGCCTTGCTGGGAAGGCTGGGGCCGGGGTGGGGGAGCTGCGGGCACTCACTCGTGGGAGTCTGGGATCAGGTTTACTCCTGGGTGTGGGTTCTCAGGTCAGCTCCAAAGCGTGGGGACATGAGTGGCCTCCATGTGCTGGGCCTCCGGGGCTGTGTTGTGGAGATGGTGGCAGTCCCACAGGTTGTTATGGGCTCAGAGATACAGCACTGTGAGCTCCTTCCAAGAGCAGGGAGGGCCACAGCACAGGTCACAGGTCACAGGCCACAGGCCACAGGCATTCAGAGGCTACGTGGCTCTGCACCTTGTCCCCAGAGCCAAACGCCTGCGGCCTGGCTGGCAAGCGCGGCCCACCTGCTCTGGAAGGAGGAAAGGGAAGCCCAGCCTCCCAGCTCCCCGCAATCTCCTCTCATCTTCTTGGCGAAGGCCCGGCTGGCTGGAGCCCTCTCTGGGACCCGTTGTTTGCTAGGTGACTGGGTGCCACAGGTGTCAGTTGGAATGAAGGGTAATTTTCCAGGAACTCCCAGGCTGGAGCGATGGGGGTCAGGGTGCTTGTCCTCCGGGGCCTGCCGCACCCCTCCGCCCCGTTTCCGCTCCTGCAGGTGGGCTCTGGCGCTGTCTGCCCTCACCGCCCTGGCACAGTGACCCCATCCCCCCCCCCCCCTCCCGGAGGCTAGCAGATAAAATCCAGGGTAATCCGTGAGATGGAGAACTTTCAGATAAACGGCCAATCATTTCTAGGGTAAGTGTGACCAAGCATTACCTGGGGAAAGGCTTATGCGAAGAAATCATTTGCTGTTTATTTGCAATTCAAATTCATCCACACCTGGGGCACGCTCACACCTAGGATCGATGTATCGGTTGCTTGTCCGAAATGCTGAATCTCGCCAGGTCTCTTGCATTTTAATTTGCAGGCCTAGGCCCCCTTGGGCCGCTGCCCCAGCCTCTGTTCTTTCTGTGGGACGGAGGAGGACTGGCAGTTCCGGCCTCTCCCGGTGGCTGGAAACAGAAAGGACCCTTGAGCCCCTAGAGGCCTGACGTACCCCAGGAGAAGCCCCAGCTCAGCCCGTGTGCCCGCACCGCTCCCCAGGCCCTGCTCCGTGCCCGTGCAGGGAGGTGGCTCACAGCCAGCTGGGAGGGCTTGCCTGGAGTAGCCAGTTTTCTAGTCAAGTTTTCCCCTCTGTGAACCCCAGTAGCTCTAACTCAGTGTCCTGTAGTAGGGACATCTGGTCTACCATGGCTTCCTCTGCAGGTCTTGCAGGCCCCATTATGATTATCCTGCCACCTTCCAGGGGATGAGGACTGTTCTCCACTCCATTTTTACTGAGCATGTATCTTGAGCAGGCCCTGGAACAGACAGGAGGACCCAGGGGTGGCCTGTCAGGCCCCACCTTCCCGCCCTCCCACTTGAGAGGGCACACAGGGGATGGGTGGGAAGGGGATGTCATCAGTGCTGGCCTGGCCCCGTGGTCCCCACCCCACACCCCACGCGCTGGGCGATTGCTTTGTCTTCCTCCGTCATTCTAGAACCTACCTCTGCACGTGCACTCCTGCCAGTGTGCTGAGTGAATGAGGGCAGATGGGAGTCTGTGTGCCCTGACTTGGTCACCCGCATGCCGCCCTGGGCCTGTGGGCCCTGTCCCCACACCAGGCCCGCCGTGCCGCCCTGGGCCTGCGTCCTCACGTCCCCCACACCAGGCCCGCCGTGCCGCCCTGGGCCCGTGTCCCCACACCAGGCCCGCCGTGCCGCCCTGGGCCTGTGGGCCCTGTCCCCACACCAGGCCCGCCGTGCCGCCCTGGGCCTGTGAGCCCTGTCCCCACACCAGGCCCGCCGTGCTGCCCTGGGCCTGTGGGCCCCACACCAGGCCCGCTGTGCCGCCCTGGGCCTGTGGGCCCTGTCCCCACACCAGGCCCGCCGTGCTGCCCTGGGCCTGTGGGCCCCACACCAGGCCCGCCGTGCCGCCCTGGGCCTGTGGGCCCGCGTCCCCTACACCAGGCCCGCCGTGCCGCCCTGGGCCTGTGAGCCCTGTCCCCACACCAGGCCCGCCGTGCCGCCCTGGGCCTGTGAGCCCTGTCCCCACACCAGGCCCGCCGTGCCGCCCTGGGCCTGTGAGCCCTGTCCCCACACCAGGCCCGCCGTGCCGCCCTGGGCCTGTGGGCCCCACACCAGGCCCGCCGTGCCACCCTGGGCCTGTGGGCCCCACACCAGGCCCGCCGTGCCGCCCTGGGCCTGTGGGCCCCACACCAGGCCCGCCGTGCCGCCCTGGGCCTGTGGGCCCCACACCAGGCCCGCCGTGCCGCCCTGGGCCTGTGGGCCCTGTCCCCACACCAGGCCCGCCGCGCCGCCCTGGGCCTGCGTCCTCACGTCCCCCACACCAGGCCTGCCGTGCCGCCCTGGGCCCGTGTCCCCACACCAGGCCCGCCGTGCCGCCCTGGGCCTGTGGGCCAGCGTCCCCCACACCAGGCCCGGCTGCCTGCAGGGAAAAGGTGGCTCAGGCTGCAGGGCTCGGCGGCACTATCTGGGTACCAGGGAGGCTGTGTGCCGGTGGACCAGCCTAGCATCTACTCTGTGGTGCGGGTGGACCCCCTGGTGTCCACTGGAAGGTACCAGGGAGGCTGTGTGCCGGTGGACCAGCCTAGCATCTACTCTGTGGTGCTGGTGGACCCCCGGCGTCCACTGGAAGGTACCAGGGAGGCTGTGTGCCGGTGGACCAGCCTAGCATCTACTCTGTGGTGCTGGTGGACCCCCGGCGTCCACTGGAAGGTACCAGGGAGGCTGTGTGCCGGTGGACCAGCCTAGCATCTACTCTGTGGTGCTGGTGGACCCCCGGCGTCCACTGGAAGGTACCAGGGAGGCTGTGTGCCGGTGGACCAGCCTAGCATCTACTCTGTGGTGCTGGTGGACCCCCGGCGTCCACTGGAAGGTCTCCCTTGTGTGTTCCATCATGAATTGTCTTCAGCGCCCCCTTCCCCTCCCCCAAGGCCCTGGGCCCCGACCACCATGCCACTTTTTCTAGGCCCTCTGCCCACTCCATGGCTGATACTTGAGGGAGGGGCTCAGGCTGCTCCTCTCTGGATCTGGGAGGCCCTGAGACTCCTGACTCACCCCGACTCTCCAGGCACCTCCATCCCCCCGCTCCCCCCGCCCCGTCTCCTCTCCAGATCTCACTTGCTCCAGCCTGCCTCACTGTCTGTCTTTCTGGACAGACGGCCCAGTTCCTCTAGGCTTTCCAACACCTGCCCCAGTCCCCACTCGCTGGGCTCCCCAACCCTGCCGGGAGCTTCGTCTCCCACCACCTGAGCCATAGCTGGCTGGCCTTGTGCAGTTAGCGGTGGTGTCGGCACGCCCTGGCTTTTCACTCCTGGCATGCAGGCGCCTTACCACACCCAAGGCACCCACCATGGCCTGGCCCGAGACTGGTGCTGCCAATGCCGGTAAGCAGTGGGCGTCTGGTGGGACCTGTGGCTAGAGGAAACGGGCCTCTCTGGTGTAGACATGCCTGGTGGGCCCTGCCTCTGTTTCCCTGCTTTCCAAGGCCGGGGCAGGGCTCTGGAGGAGCCGAGAGCTTTTCTCCCGGAGCTGGTGGCTTCCCTGGCCCCACTGTCAAAGGCCTTCAGCCTGGGGACGCTGAGTGCCAGTTTCCTACTCCTCTAGCCCAGATAGACAGACAGACAGATAGATAGATGGTAGATAGACTGATAGAAGATAGAAGATAGGTAGATAAATGATAGAAAGACAGAAGATAGATAGATGATAGATAGATAGATAGATAGATAGATAGATAGATAGATAGGCCCGGCTTATCTATCCCCAGAGCTGTGTCCGCTGGCAGCTCTCTGCTGGGAGCATGCGGCCCGCCCTGCCCGACCACCCTGCCAGGCCGAATGTTAATGAACACAGGGTGCTGCAGCCTGCCAGGCCTTTTCAGAGCCCTGAGTTCCCAGGGGTGAGGAGAAGGGGTGGGGGACGGGCACTGCAGGGGAGAGGCCGGCCCTGTACCCTGGCTTTGAGCCCTGAAGGCCCCGTGAGGGAGCCCACGAGCCCCCGCCCCCTTCCCTCCCCCTTGCCCACCCCTCCCCCCCTTGTTGAAACACGAGGGGAAATCCTCTCCCCACAATTAGGTGGCAGCTAACACAGCCCCTCTGTCCCCCTCCCCCCCCCGTACCCCACCATCCCGTCCCCACCTCCTACTCCCCCCTTCCCCCCCCGTCCCCGTCTTTGTTCTGGAGCTTTTGGGGGGAACCGGCAGTGTCCACATGCAGCTCGGCGGGGCTGGGTGCGGAGGCCTGCCCGCTGCCGTGCCCCTCTGCCAGCCGGGCAGTTGGGGAGGAGGGCGTGGGGACCCGTGTGGCTGGGTCTGGTCGCTCAGGGCCAGCAGCTGTCGGGGACAGGCACCGAGGCTGCAGGAGGGGTCCCGGGGCAGGGGTGCTCAGCTGCACCCCCCGAGCTCACTGGAGGAGGGTGCAGGGCCATCTCTGGAGGACGGCAGTCAGCTCCAGCACGGTGGAGCCGCGGGGAGCAGGGCCCTGGTGGGTGAACCCATTCCGGGGTCATGAGGCCGCGAATCATGAACCCTAGAGGTTCTGCGGTGCGTGGCATGGGCCTGTGGCTCGGTGAAGCAGGGGCGGGGCTCAGGATGTGACAGTGCCTCACGGCCCGGGGGTTGGGGCGGAGGCTGGGAGGGGACCCCGTATCCCAAGGAGCAAGCTGGGTCCCTGAGAGGCACAGTCCCACGTCAGGCCCCACGAGCCAGGCCTTCGGTGCAGGCTGCAATCAAGGAAGGCTTCTGGAGGAGGTCAGGTCGGGGATGGCCTGGGCCAGGTGCATGGCCGCTGGGTGCTTGGCTGAGTCCCGGTAACTGCTGCTCCCAGTGTCGCAGGAGATGCCCAGAGAACGCAAGCAGTCACTGAACACCTACTGTGCGCGTCCCTGCTGTGCGTGGCCCTACTGTGTGCGCCTTTGTGTGGGCTTGCCTGCCAGCCAGAGGCGTGCCAGCGGCGCTGGTCCCAGCGGAGGTGGCGGGACCCGCACGCGGCCCGCAGACCCCGCCTCGCTCTTAGTGAAGCTCTCACCGCGTGGCCGGAGATGTGGAGGACACGCGTGCGTGGCCTGAGTACAGACACGGGGGCCTCGGCAGGGCTGGTGGGGCCGTGGAGCCCGCGAGCCCGCACATGCCCGCACATTTCCTCTCTGCGTTCCTCGCGTACCGGAGGTTTACTGCTTCTGGGTAATGAAATCATTATCTGCTTTGGCAGAGGAGCTCCGGAGAGGAAATTATTAGGATGAGGAGACAGCGCGGTTCCTCCCAAACATTCCTCCCAGGCTGACGGGAACCGTCCTGCGGCCCCGGGCTGGTGCTCTGGGGTCCTTGCCTGTGCCGCGAGCCTGTGCAGACCTGTGCAGACCGCGTGTCCTCACCGTCGCCCTGGGGGGGGGGTGGCGGCTACGGGGCACGGAACCACGCAGTGGCTCTGCTGTGGGAAGGAGCCTCGCCGAAGCCTGAGCCGCCTTCCACTCTGGTCCTGTTCCCCCTTGAGGGGGGGGCTCATCAGGCCATCACCCGCCAGAATCTCGTGCTCCTCCCATAGGGGTAATGGAGGCACTGATGGGCCACGCGACCACCGAAGACCACCATGCCTTTGAGCAAGGAGTGAGCAGCGTCAGCACTGGGCCCGCGCTTCCTCCCCCCCCCCCCCCCCATGACTCACGGCGGGCATCTCGCCTGGTCCCACGCTACACATGGCACAGCACACGGGCTCAGCTTCACCCCTGCACAGGCTCTTTGGAGGAGGCAGGCACCACTCACCCACCCTGGAGACCCAAGTTCCCCGAGAGCGGTGGTGAGGGAGGGGACCCGGCCCTCACCTGGCTCCATGGCAGGCCTGGGCTGGGCTTCCTGAAGGACCTCTGGACCTGGACGGAGCCCCAGGCCAGGTGGGGCCGCACAGCCCAGGGCGCGGCTGGGGGGCTGGGGGACGGGACTACGAGGTGGACTGGGACAGGTCCCCCGCCTTTGCCCCGGAGATGGAAGGAGCAGGCGTGCAGCAAAGCCGTGGTGCTGCCAGCCCAACGGGCAAGAGGTGGAGGAGGGGCACCACCGGCGGGGTGGCGTGGGGAAGCCCCCCGCCCCCCCACGGCCTCCACTGGCCAGACTCAGGGAGGCCCAGGGCAGGGGTGGCGCATAGAGCAGGCTTGGGGCAGGGAGGCCCTTGCCACCGCACTGCCCCTGTGTGACAGCAGAGCCCCGGCCAGGGAGCCCGCCATGGGCGCGGGCGCGGGGTTGGATGTGGCCTCTGGTTTGCAAGGCAGTGGGGAGATAGATAATCTGCAGAACTTCTGTTGCCCTCCAGCCAGTGGCCCATGCCAGAGCAGGAGGGACCTGCAGGGGTGAAGCCCAGCCCGCTGTGCTCGCTGGCTGTGCAGGGTGAAGCCCAGCCCATGTGCTGCCCAGCTGCTAGCTGTGCAGGGTTAAGCTGAGCCTGTGTGCTGTGCTCACTGGCTGTGCAGGGTTAAGCTGAGCCCGTGTGCTGAGCCCGTAGGTTGGCCGCTTAGCCCCAGAATCCTCCATGGCATTCAGGGCCGATTCTCAGGAGCCAGACACCTTCCTGTCCACCCCACGCAGCCTTCAGCAGCATTTCCCCAGGGGGTTCTGGGGGACAGCGGGTCTTGGGCTTCTTTTTTTTTTTTGGTTGGTCATGGGTCTTGAACTCTGGTCCTGGGCGCTGTCCCTCAGCTCTTCAGCTCAAGGCAAGCACTCTACCACTTGAGCCACGGTGCCACTTCCTGTTTTCTGGTGGTTTATTGGAGATGAGAGTCTCACGGATGTTCCTGCCCAGGCTGGCTTTAAACCTCGATCTTCAGATCTCAGCCTCCTGAGTAGCTAGGATGACAGGCGTGAGCCACTGGTGCCTGGCCTTACCCAGCATCTTTTCAAGACTCTGACCAGTCCTGTGTTGAAGAGCTCTATTAACTTGAACAGTGTTCCCATGAATTAGAGCCTTTGTGAGCATCTATAGGACACTGCCGCTGGCCGTTCATCCGGGGCTTTCTCTTTCACTCTGTTCCTTGAGAATGGTGTGGAGTTGGGCAATGTCATCTGTTCTGTTCCCAACACTGAATTTCTACCAGCAGGTCTCTGACCCAGCCGGCAGGGGCCAGAGGGCTGGTGATCCTTGGTGATCCTTGGCTTCAGCGGTGGGTTTGGAGGCCCTGGCAGGGCAGGCATGAGTCTCTGCAGGCAGCCCCCTCCCCCACCCCCCAAGGGCCCCGTCAGAGCCCTGTGTGTGTGCTGGTCAGCCGTGTGGCTTCATTCGGAAGTGCGGTGCTGGTCTGTCGTGGACGGTCTGGTGGCCCAATTGTGAGACTGTATTTATGGAATGCAAATTGTGCCATGGAAATTTATTTCCTGCCTTGCTCTTTACTCCCTCCTTCCTCTCCACCCAGATTTATGAAACACCCAATCTTCTCCATAAACAACCCTCCAAGAGCTCTGACTTGCAAATGAGTTCCTGGAATGATCCGTTGTATCTATCTGTGTCTAATACATTCTGTTATTAAGGAAGAGGCAATTGATTTATTCAAATGCGGGGAGTCAGGACCCAGGCTCCTCAAACACCGACACAGGCACTGGATCGAGCAATAACAAAAAGAGAAAAAAACTGTCCTTGATCCTGAACCCACCTTGACCCAGTGTGGCCTGGGGTGGGAGAGGTGCTGGCTCCCTGGGGCAGTCCCCTGCCAGCGAGTGCCGTCTGCATAAAGCCGATGGTGAGCCCACCAAGGCAATTGATTTGTGTGGGGTGGGGAGTTTGCATTATGGATGAAGTGCAGTTCACATTTTATCCGACCAAAACCCAAACACTATTGATAAATACATTGCATGTGTATACAAAATAGATTAGAGTGAGCTGTGCGGGTCTGGGGGTAGCACATGTGGAAATTAGCTTTATAAGATGGGGTCGACACAGCTGGGCGAGGTGGGGGATCCGCGAGGCCCCACAGAAACAGGATGTCTGCAGACCTTCCATTTCCACCCAGCCAGCCCGTGCCCAGCTTCCAGGGAGCATCGCAGAGGCTGCCTCCTCCAGAAGCTCCTCTCAGGCCACCAGCTTGCTTTTAAACACACACAGCACTCGGGAGTTTGCATTGGTAGGATAACAGCAGATGCTGCTACGCCTCCCTCTTCCTCCTCCCTCATTCCATCCACCCACCCTTCCACCCATCCATCCAACCATCCATCCACCCACCCACCCATCCATCCAACCATCCATCTATCCCCCCACTCATCCACCCACCCAACCTTCCACCCACCCACCCACCCACCTACGAATCCATCCACCCACCCAACCTTCCACCCACTCATCCACCCACCCAACCTTCCACCCACCCACCCACCTACGAATCCATCCACCCACCCAACCTTCCACCCATCCACCCATCTACCTACCCATCCACCCATTCATCCATCCACCCATCCACCCATTCATCTACCCACCCAACCTTCCACCCACCCACCCATCCATCCACTCACCCATCTATCCCCCCACTCATCCACCCACCCAACCTTCCACCCACGAATCCATCCACCCACCCAACCTTCCACCCATCCACCCATCTACCTACCCATCCACCCATCCACCCATTCATCTACCCACCCAACCTTCCACCCATCCACCCATCCATCCACCTACCCACCTACCCATCCACCCATCCATCTACTCATCCAACCTTTCACTCATTCTATCTATCCTCTATTCATCTATCTATCCTCTGATTATACTGGCTGAGGGGGACATCCAGCTACCCATTAGTCCACTACACATCCACCTACTGACCCATCCACCCACCATCTGTTTCTCCATCTATCTACATTTCCATTCATCCTCCATCCACACATCATCCATCCATGCATCGATCCACCCACCCACCCAGGTATCTACCTATCCATCCATTGGTCTGTCCATTTGCCCATCCATACCTGTGGAACACTGTGGGTGTGGCAGACTATGTGGGCACCAGGGAGGTTCCTGTGGAATGGGCTGTTTGAGGGCATAGCAGAGTATGTGTGAGCGTGGCCGACACTATGTGGGCATGGCTGATTGTTGGAGGACATGGCCGGTTCTGTGGGCATGGCAGGAGTTCCTGGGAAGACCAGGCTCTGTGTAGACCTGGTTCTGTGCCACCCTGGGCCCCTGTGTAACCCCATTGCTCCATAGAATCCTTGGTGGTTTCTCTGTAAATATTTAAGGCATCAGCTGACTTTCCCCGTGAGTGGGAAGATGGCTCGCTCAGGGAGGGATGGCTGGATTGTTAGAAATGGGCAGGTGTCTCCCTTCCCTGAAATCTCGAAAACCTGCGCTGTTCCTCTGGCATTCATTACTATGATGCTGACCCCACACTGACCCCACACTGAGGTCAGGGAGTTAAACTCAGGGTGGTCGCTTCTTTCCAGTGCTTTGCACCAAACACACTTATTGGGCCTTGGGCTGCTCGAGTGGAGCTGCTTAACAGCTCTTCCAGCTCCGATGAGCAGCTGGATGTGGGGTCTGCCTCCCCAGCTCCCCGGAGAGGAGCAGATGTTTTTGAAGGTTAGGTGTCCTAAGCCCACCTTTAGTGGACACTGGGAAGAGAGACTGAGTGGCCCAAGAGACCAGGTGGGAATGAGCTGGGTAGTGAGCAGAAGGCTCGGCTCTGAGCACCTTCGCAGTGACCTTCCTGCCCAGAAGCTGGCCGAGGACCCTGCCTTAGGCTGCTCGGAGCCTGTGATGTGGCGGGCGCCCCCCCTGCATGGACAGGTCCAGGCTGAGCACACAGCCGAGCCACACGGAGCAGCAGTGTGTCCTTCACGTCCCTCCCTCCCCGGCAGCGGAGCCCGGCTGGCTCTGTGCAGCCTGTGCCTCGTGTTGGGTCTGCATTCCCTGCTGGGGGCGGCCGCTGTGAGGCCTGTTTGGGTGTGTGCAAGGCACCACCCGCCCAGGATGGTAGAACTTTCCAGTTCTTTGCCCCCCCCCCCCCCCCAGCGACAGCTCTGCCCCCATATCGCCTGGAGTTGGATATTTTTAAAGTGGCGTCTGGAACTAATTGTTGCTAAGAAAATTGTTGCTTAGAACACTCACCCTGGAATTAAAACGTGTCTTTTGCTAAGAAAGGATCCTTTCTGGATCTCATGGTTCCCCAAGCCTTTGCCAAGGAGGTGAACCCCAAAATAGCTCTTTCTCCTGCGGGGTGCTTACTAAATGTGGAGTGAATACAAAGACTCGGGTCCTGGGAGGACATCAAGGGAGAAAATACTATGGTTTTCCCCGGGACTCCCTGTCCTCTCAGAGGAAGCCCCGTGGCTCAGCGCTCACAAGTCCTGAGCCCTGCGCTGCCCCTCTGGATTCCTCTCCTCGTCCTCTCTGTCTCTCCTCCCCTGCCCGTTCTTCCCCCTGCCCATTCTCCTCAAACCCATCAACCATGGCGCCTTCTGCTCCCAGGCCTGGGGCACGGCCGCACAGACACAGGCTCCCCTTGCCTTCCAGGTCTGCGTGCACCCCTGTTCTAGAGGGGTTCCCCCACTCCCTCCGCTACTCTGAAGCCCCCCTTCTCATGCTCCCCTCTCACAGCACTTACCTGTGTCTTCTTTTTTGGTTGGTTGTGGGGCTTGAACTCAGAGCCTGGGCGCTGTCCCTGAGCTCTTTTTTTTTGCTCAAGGCGAGCGCTCTACCTTTGAGCCACAGCGCCACTTTGAGTTTTCTGGTGGTTCATTGGAGGTACGAGTCTCACGGGGGCTCTTCTGCATGGGCTGGCTTCAAACTGTGATCCTCACATCTCAGGCTCCTGAGTAGCCAGGACGACAGGCGTGAGGCACCGGGCCCGGCACTATCTAATATCTACAGACCTGGTCAAAGCATTTGTCTGATGGTTTCGCTCTAAAACTCGAAACCCACAGGGGCAGGACTCTGCCTGTGTTGTGTGCTGTGGGGCCCCAGGCTGGGGCTCTGGCCTGTGATAGGAGCCCAGTGAATGAGGCCCATGTACGTGAGTAGCATGAGGTCTCACAGGGTGTCTTAGACTGTTCCCCTGGATGCACAGGAGCCTGTACGAAGGGACGGAGGCAGGAGGACACAGCTTTCTGAAGTTGTCTTCAGTAACGTGACCGCACAGCTCCTTACAGCCCAACTCCCTGCTGCCGCTGCAGGCCCTTCTGATCTGTCTGTGGCGCGGAGATTTGAACTCAGGGCCTCAGAACTTGCACCTTACCACTTGAGCCTCAGCCCACCTCATTTTACTTTAGTTATTCTCTCAGGTAGGGTGTTGTGCTTTTTTAAAGGTGGGGGGCAGACCAGCTTCAGACTGTGATCCTCCTCCTTCTGCGACCCAAGTAGCTGGACTCACAGGCATGCCCCATGGCACTGGGCTCCAAGTCTAATTTCAAGGCCTCCATGCTCATTACCACCAGACAGACAGCAGTAATCACAGAGTGGAGCTTATCCGGATGAACTGGGGCTGGAAGTCAGCAAGAAAAGAAAGCTCTCACGTCGGCAGGTTTTAAAAATGTCAAAGACTGTATTTCATCTGATTTAAAAATCCTGTGTGTGTGTGTGCGCGCGTGTGTGTGTGCGTGTGTGTGTGCGCGCGTGTGTGTGCGTGTGTGCGTGCGTGTGTGTGTGTGTGCGTGTGTGCGTGCGTGTGTGTGTGCATGTGTGTGTGCGTGTGTGTGCATGTGTGTACGCGCGTGTGTGTGCGCGCGTGTGTGTATCGATATTGGGGCTTCGACTCAGGGCCTGGGTGCTATCCCTTAGCTTCTCCACTTAACGCTGGTACTCTACTGCTTGAGCTACACCTCCACTTCCAGCTTTTTGATAGTTAAGTAGAAATAAGAGTATCCCAGATTTTCCTGCTCAGGCTGGCTTCAAACCTCGGTCCTCAGTTCTTGGCTGCCTGAGTAGCTAGGACTGAATGTGTGAGCCACAGGTGCACAGCTGATTGAACAATTATTGGTGCGTTCCAGATCTCCTGATTATTTTACTCACACCGAGGAATGGCATTGATTATGGCATCATGATCTCATCCCTGCCGAGGCATGGCACTGATTCTGAGCCACACCGTGACTGCAGAGCTGAGAGCCTGTGAGACCGAGGAGGAGACATGCGGTGTGGGTGATGGACGTCAGGCCCGCGCTGAGGACGCGGGGTCATGAGGAATGGGGTCATGGATGTCAGGCCCGCGCTGAGGACGCGGGGTCATGAGGAATGGGGTGATGGACGTCAGACCCGCATTGAGGACGCGGGGTCATGAGGAATGGGGTGATGGACGTCACGCGGGGTCATGAGGAATGGGGCGATGGACGTCAGGCCCATGCTGAGGACGCGGGGTCATGAGGAATGGGGTGATGGACGTCAGGCCCGCGCTGAGGACGCGGGGTCATGAGGAATGGGGTGATGGACGTCAGGCCCGCGCTGAGGACGCGGGGTCATGAGGAATGGGGTGATGGACGTCAGGCCCGCATTGAGGATGTGGGGTCATGAGGAATGGGGTGATGGACGTCAGGCCCGCGCTGAGGACGCGGGGTCATGAGGAATGGGGTGATGGACGTCACGCGGGGTCATGAGGAATGGGGCGATGGACGTCAGGCCCATGCTGAGGACGCGGGGTCATGAGGAATGGGGTGATGGACGTCAGGCCCGCGCTGAGGACGCGGGGTCATGAGGAATGGGGTGATGGACATCAGGCCTGGGCCTGGCGTGGTGTGCCAGTCACAGAAGTTCTGGAGCCCAGGGCACAGGCCAGGGCCTTCCCTAAATCACTCAGCTCCTGCACAGACAGGCTTACTTGGAGGCCAAACCTTCCAGCACATTCCAGAGAGCTGGTCCTGCTGGGAGGAGTGGGTGCCCACGCAGTGAGCTGGGGCCTGGGGTCTGCTGGAGGTGGACGACTGGGGTGGCACCTGCGAATCCAGGTCTGAAGCAGGCCCACGCCGAGCTCCCACAGAGCCGGGGGGCGGTCGGTGTGGACGTGTGGACGTGTCTGCTATAGCTCTTCCCCACCCCCCGTCTTAGCCGGTGCACCCCTGAGGGCTGGTGCTTCCCTCCGATGAGCCCCCGGCCAGCGTGGTATGGACGGCGGCTGGGGAGCGCTGTCTCTCGCTGGCTCTTGGGAGTGCACTGTCAGCAGCTGGAGTGGGCAGCAGACACCGCGTTCTAAAGAGCATCGGCTGGTAGCTCCTGATGTGATCTCCGGGCACACTTAGGAATACTTCAGAAGATGAGGAGCAGATGCAAGCGCATGGTTAGGAGGCAGGCTAGCTAGCCGGCGGGCCACCAGGCTGGGAGCAAGGCCCCGTTCAGAATGGCTGTGGCAGACAGATGCAGTTGGAGACGGAGCCAGCTTGGCCTCGGGGTCAGAGCTCAGCCTCCTGAGTAGCTGGGATTCCAGTGTGAGAACCGGTGCCCGGCGCGGCGGCATTCCTACGAACCATTCAAAATGGTTAATTTTGGAGGAGAGGGTGGGCTGGCAGCCAGGCCCCACCCCCGGGAAGCCAAGGGTTTTAGACCTGGGTCTCGATTCCTGCGTTTCTCCTGGCTGCACTCAGCGGCCGGGGACTCCCATTCCTGCCTCAGCAGTGGGGACCCATTCAACCTTCCTCTCCTTTTCCCTCTGGGCACCACTGTAATTTGGGGTGGGGCGGTGTTTAAGCACTAATTAGATCTGCTTCCTCTCCCCTGATGGTGACCCCGCACGCTGAGGGGCGCCAGGAGAGGCAGTGGGTCCCCCCCCCCCCCCCCGTGGGCCGGGGCCTGGCCTCCTACACCCTTCTCATTGAGGCTGGGCCCAACCACAGCTGGCCATACACACCGCTGTGAGGGGCGGGCGAGGACACAGCCCACAGGTCAGCCGAGGTCATGACCCGTCCACCGCGAGGCAGCCCTGCCTGGCCGCGTGCTGAGCAGGCCCTGGGGCTTGGCTGTCAGCCTTGGTCTTGAGTGTGAGCAGAGCGGAGCCACTCACTGCCCACCCACCCCGCCCCGAGCCTGGCCAGGCTGCGCTGCCTCAGTGCTCTGGAGACAGGGAGAAAGGCAAGGCCGTGACTCCACGCACACTCCCTGGCGAAGGCTGACGGGTCGTCCGGGGTGGGTGTGGACCTGTCAGTGCGACCCCTGTGTGGGAAACATGGGAGAAAATGGTGTTGGGCACACCCCTTCTGTTGACTTTCTAACCTCAGGTCTGGAGGCCCCGGCGGGGTGGAGGCCACAGAGGTGCGCGCGTGGGCCCTGGGTGTGACTGGGCATCCTCAGTGGCTTCCTGCCCAGAAGCTGTAGCCAAGAGGACAGGGTGGGGTGCCAGCCTGGATCCCCGACTCTTCCTGCATTGATGAAGAGGAGTTGGCACGGGGCCCGTGCCCTGTCACGAAGGTTGTCAGTGTGCAGTGTGGTGGTTGTTTCCCACAGAGACTTATTAATTAAAAATGAAAACTAGGCCACGCTCATTAGAAACCGCAGAGAGGCAGGAAAGAGGCTGGTCCGCGCAGCTGGCCGCGGCTGGTGGCCGGTGAATG
Organism: Dipodomys spectabilis; assembly: GCF_019054845.1. Classification (NCBI taxonomy): domain Eukaryota; kingdom Metazoa; phylum Chordata; class Mammalia; order Rodentia; family Heteromyidae; genus Dipodomys; species Dipodomys spectabilis. The sequence continues at coordinate 152,976 of NW_024871209.1, read as the reverse complement.
TCCCCTCACCCTCTCTGTGGAGGCGTCGGTGGCATGGGTGTGGCGCGGGGGTCTCTCCAAGCTCCGCTTCGTCCCCTGCTGATCCCTCCGTGGTCCAGGCTGCCCTGGGCCTTAGATCCCAGCTCAGTTTTCCATCATGTGGCTTTTTAGAAGGCGCGTGACTCTTCCTTTGCTGTTGTGAATGTATTGTTTCCACAGTTGGTGTGCTGTCTCCGAAGATGGTTCTGGAAGGGGGCCTTGGTGGGAGTTGATGGGTGCTGGGAGACTGTGGAAGGGCATTTCAGATTCTGGCGGGTCGGGAGGCTTTCTTTGGCTGAGCCTGCACACACCTGCGTTCGCCGGTTTTGGTTACAGTGCTGAGTGCCCACGCAGCAGGTCACACTCAGAGCAGACCTACCAGGGTTTTCCTTTCTGCCGAAGGCCTGTCCATCTGCGTGGTTGCTGTCCCCCTCTGGCTTTGTGATGCCCTCTGGGCTCCCCAGGGGTGCAGGAGCCCCGCCGGGAGAATTCAGAGCCTCCCTGGCCCAGAGGTTCTGTGTGCACCCTCTCCCGGCCTCCGGCGTCCCCGGGGAGACTTGGGGGAAGCAGGAGTGTTCTCGTAGGTCATGGGCAGGGACTGGGAGGGGGAGGGATGGGTGGGCTGGGACCAGACCCTGAGGGAGGGCCTTGAACAGCAGGACTGGGGGCTGAATTGTACCGATATGGAAGGAGGCTGCGTTCCCTGCCAGCAGGGCAGGGGACCCGGCCCACTTAGATTTCACTGAGAAAGCAGAGTCCATCCAGCCTCCTGCCCTTGTTCTTCACGCCCTCACACCGTCCGGGTCCGGGGCTGTGCTGCGGGGCGGGGGTGGCCTGGTCCCATGTTCCCCCGTGGCTCTTGTGGTAGCCCGTGGCCGCCCCCTTCCCCACGGAGACCCCGTGGACCAAGGTGGCGTCGTCTGCTCTTCCTGCTGAGCCGTGACCTGCGTTTCTCATGGACTCAGCCGTGGTCCAGTGAGCTGTACCCACGGCGTCTGTAGGATCACCATGCTTCCACAGATGGATGGGCTGCTGCACCCGCCAGCTTGTGTTATCTGTGGGGTTCGCAGGCGAGGGCTTGGGCCCGCCTGTGCCCGCCTCCTCCCAGCGCATGCCCGCATCCTCCCAGCGCATGCCCGCATCCTCCCAGCGCATGCCCGCATCCTCCCAGCGCATGCCCGCATCCTCCCAGCGCATGCCCGCATCCTCCCAGCGCATGCCCGCCTCCTCCCAGCGCATGCCCGCCTCCTCCCGAGCACTCTGTGTCCTCCCCAGACATGCCCAGAGCCAGATGGGCCCACCACCTTCCTACCTTGCCTCCTATGACTGCTTCCATTGTCCATCTGTCTGTCCGTCCTTCCGTTGCTGTCTGTCTCTGTGAGAGCCTTTCGTGAGCTTCCTGATGCTAGAAAGATGAGTGTTAGCATCTGCTGTGACCCCAGGAAGAACTTCCTGGGCAGCAGCAAGCCAGCCCGAGCCAGGTCCGCCTGGGGTGGATGTAGGCTGGACGGAGTTAGAGGGAAGGGAGGAGCTTGCGAGATGACTTGAGCACCTCCTGCGTGCCGCCCCTTCCCATCTTCTGGACCCTGGTGTGGGAAGGGAACACATGCTACCCTGACTTACAGGTGGTGAAACTGAGGCACGGGAAGCAGAAAAAGGTATCTGAGACCTGTGGCCGACTGATCAGCCTGCGTCTACGGCTCACGTGTGCTGAGCCCTGGGGGAGCGGAGATGCCACCACTGCTCGGCAGATGGGGAGACGGGGACCCCAACATGCGCACTGCACACGTGTGTTCCTGGCCTGGGTGGGCCTGCCACCGCTGCTGCTGCCAGTGCGGGGCGGGGGGAGGGGATCACCAAATCTGTCAGCCATGAACAGAGAGAATGGAATGGAAAGTTCTGGTAGGAAGAGCCTCTCTGCCCTGGGAGGGGCCAGGGGTAGCTGCCTGGACCTGTCTTCCTGCTGTGCCCCTCTCTGCCTCCTCCCTCCCTCCTCTCTTTCTCTTCTACACTCCTTCCTCCTCCCTCCCCCCTCCTCCTCCTCCCCCCTCCTCCTCCCCCCCCTCCTCCTCCCCCCCCTCCTCCCCCCCCCCTCCTCCCCCCCTCCTCCTCCTCCCCCTCCTCCCCCCTCCTCCTCCTGTCTTTTCTCCCTGCCCTTTCTCCTCCTGCCCTCCCTTTTCTTTCTCTCTCCTCCAGCCCCAGCCTCCTCCTCCCTCTCCCCTCCTTTCCCCCGGAGGAGCTGCCATCATGGATGCCGGCACAATGCCCCCATTGTAAGCCTCAGCCCTGCTGAAGCTCAGGAACATGGCGGAGGCCTGATTTTCTTGAATAATCAGCCTTCCAGCCAGGCCTGCTGCGGGCCGCAACCTGAGCTTGGCCGGCCGGCCGGGTGGTTTGCTTCAAGGCTTTGTCTGGGGATGAAGAGCCGCTGGCTGGGAGCCACGCTGCCGTGGCAATGGGGTGGAGAGCTGGGTGAGCAGTGTGGACGGGCGCTGGGAGCCACCCTGTGGCTGGGCAGTCAGAGGTCCAGGGCCCCGGCCAGGATCTGTGGAGGGGAGCGCACAGACCTGCTCTCTCTGGCCCTGTGGTGGGCACCCAGGGCAGCCCTACTACGTGCTGCCCACACATTACCACCGTGGACGAGAGGACATCGTGTTCTGCAGTGGTCCTCACCGGGGCGTGGACTGTGGACTGTGGAGATTCTTCATCTTCACACGGCCGTACCCAGCTAGTGGGTCCCAGCACATAGTAGGTGCTCTGTTAGTACTTTAAACCAAAGACAATAAGCCAGTGCCAAATGGAGAAGCAGCCGTGGGCTTCCAGGGGCAGAATGCTTTACTTGGATGGGACCCAGTGCCCATGCCCACCCCAGGGCCCAGCCTTTCTCCTGGCTCCAGTGACACCTGCTGGAGACCCACCTGGCCTTGGCTCTGTGGTTCCCAGAGTGGTCCTCCTGCCTCCCACCCCCAGCTGCCCATGGAAACAGCAGCCGTCTCCACCTTTAGGATGGGGTGTGCCTGTTCTGTGGGGTGGACGCTGGGGCACACATTCCTCTCTGATGGGTCAGCCGTGAGCCTCGTATTTTCTGTGTGCACCTGTCAGTGACCCAGCTTTAGCAGTGAATGAGCTTTGCCTCCTCTCCAGAAGCCTTGGTTGGGACCTGGTGGCCTGGATCACCACCCTGGGACACATGACACCCCCTCCCCCACGCCAGCCAGGTGTGGGCTCAGACGTGGCCAGGCTGCTGGCGGGGTGGTGGGTGGTTACAGGTTCAGTTTCCCCATCTGTCCTATGGGAAACCTGTCCTTCCGGCCTTTTAGGACTACAGCAGAGGGGGTGCAAACACGGGACCTGGCCTGCGGCCGGGACACCCACAGAGCCGCCTCTGGCGGAAGGCCGCCCCGCAGGATGCGATGCCCTCCCCCCTGCCCTCTGCCGCTGCTGGGGACACCACCACCATCACGGCGCTTCCTGGAGAAGCCACAGCCTGGCCCAGCCCCCGGCCTGCCGGCTTCAACCTTGTGAGCCCTGGTTCTGTCCTCGGGGCTCCACCAACCCTGTCCCCCCTGAGACAATCTGGGGCCACGGCCCCCTCTCCTGAATGCCCCCTGGCTCGTCTCTGGGCTTGTCCCCTGCACTCGGTGACAAAAGCAGGCTTCTGCAGGGGGGCCCCTTCCCTCCCCAGGGCAGGGCCTTGCTTGAGCCCCCCCTCCCCCTCCCACGGTCAGTGGAAATGGGAGGAATTGGCCAGTGGCCCTCGGAAGCTGGCTGGAAGAAGCCACACCCCTGTCTGCCCCTCCCTGTCCCTCCCCTGCCCGTCCCCAGCAGGAATGCCACGTGGCAGGTGCTTGTTGGGCCAGGCCTTGCCCCGCCCCCAGGCACGTCGCCCTTCCTCTCGCCAGGCCGTGCTGCCAGGTGGAGACCCCAGGGAATCGGCTGTGGCAGCCCCTGGGGAAGTCAGAGCTCCTCCCCATGTTTGTCCTTGTGCCAGGCGGGAAGATAGTTAAAAGTGACCCCCGTGTCACCGCGTCGTGGAAATTGTAGGATTAGCGGGGCGTCAGCGCAGGGCTGCACTGGCTCCTGCCCCTCCCTCTCTGACACCCAATTTCCCAGATGGGGACAGAAAGCTCTAGAATGGCAAGAGACAGATGGCATGGGGGAGGGGAGAAAGTCCCTGGCTGAGTAGAGCCCGTCTCAGCCTAGTGGGTGGCCTGGGCCTGGGCCTCCGGTGCGACCTTCCCCGGGCTGTGGAGCTAGCAGCGGGGCGAGGCCCCGGCTGGAGCCCAGTGGAGCTCTGAGTGGCCCCAAGGCTGGGTCCAAATGAAGAATCTGTGTGGAGAACCAGGTCCCCCAGAGCGCGAGGGAGGGGGTAGGAGGGGCAGGGGTGTGCGAGGCCTGGCCTCTGGTGGCTCCGACTTTGCTGTGCTCCTATGGGTAGGGAAGTCTCTCAGAGACACCATCTGGCTGGGAACATCAAAGAATAGCTGGAGATCACTGCAGTTCTCCCTTCTAACACAAAGCTGAGGCACCTGCGGCAAATCCTGGGGGATTTAATGCTGCCAGCGGCCTTCTCTGTTCTTTCTTCCTGAAGGTAGATGGGGAAGGGGCTGGGGGGCGCAGGTCTAACAGGCTGCGCTCACCTCGCCGGCTCCCTACCCGGAATCAAGGTGGCCGAGGGTGCTCTGTTCTTTTGGGGGCAGCCCTGTACGGCTGGGTGGCTGGGTGGCTGGGCTCGGTCCAGAGCCTCTCCCAGGCCAGGGCCAGGGCCCCGTGAGCAGTTTCCCCCTTGGGGGCTGCTGACTTAACACCAGCCTGGTTAAGTCAGGACGGAGGGGACCTGTCCTCCCTGGGTTTGGCGGACACAGCTGTATTTGTGGCAAGTGTGGCTTTCCTGGGGGAGATGTGTGTGTGTGGGGTCCCTTGCCCCGCCCCCCATGGTGAGAACCACGCCCATGGCGAGAGGCCACGCCCACAGCGAGAGGCCACGCCCATGGCAAGAGACCACGCCCCTGGTGAGAGGCCACACCCCTGGTGAGAGGCCACGCTCCTGGCGAGGGGCCACGCCCCTGGTGAGAGGCCACACCCCTGGTTGGAGGCCACGCCCCTGGTGAGAGGCCACGCCCTCACCCACCTTGTACCCATCTGCTCCCCTGCAGGTCCTACAACACAGACCAGGGCTTGGCGTTGGGTCTCTTGCTTCACATCACTCATTCTTCCAGCCGGCACTTAGCACCTGCTGTACACAGGCTCCAGAGTTGCAGCAGCCATCTCTCCCGGCTAAGCAATCGCCTGGGGTGAGGGGCCTCAGAGCCCCCCATGCCCCTGCTTCGTGGGTCTGTGGGTGGGAGGGGTGCTGAGGCGCGGCCAGCGGCAGGGTGAGGCTAGAGTTCGCAGGAACCCAGGGGCTGGGCCGACACCTGACTCCAGGGCTTCGCGGGGCCTGGCGGGCCAGACCCTCTCCCTGCAGGGCAGAGGCCTTGCCGTCCCTCAGCCCCCCTGGGAGAGGCTGCCCCCCAGCCACCCGGTGGGCACCCTGCGTCCCCGCACCGCCTGCCTCCCCGCACCGCCTGCGTGGGGCCTCACCGCCTGCGTCCTGCACCGCCTGCCTCCCCGCACCGCCTGCCTCCCCGCACCGCCTGCGTCCCCGCACCGCCTGCGTGGGGCCTCACCGCCTGCGTCCCCGCACCGCCTGCGTCCCCGCACCGCCTGCGTCCCCGCACCGCCTGCGTCCCCGCACCCCCTGCGTGGGGCCTCACCGCCCCGCTGCCCCGTTCCCGGCCACAGCTGCGTTTTCCAGGGGCAGAGGAGGTGAGATGCAGCCAGTGGCCTCTGAGCTCATGGAGCCTGCGGGGTGCGGGAGCAAAGCCCTGTACCATCAGCCACTGTGCAGTGGGCCCGTCCCACGAAGAAGAGCCAGTCCTTCCCAGGCTCCCATCTGTCATCTTGTGGAACCTGCTCGGCCTCAGGGTCTTTATGCTTGCCACTTTGTCTGCCCAGAGCTCTCCTCCAGCACCCAGATGTTTGCCTGGCTTTCTCTCGGCCTCCCATGCAGGTTTCATGCTCCTCCATTCTGTGAGGCCTCCCTGTCCACCTCCATTCGAAATGCAACACAGAGCCCTCCCTGGCAGCTCTGTGCCCCAAGGTGGCTCCTCCCCTCTTCCCCCTCTTCCCCCTCCTCCTCCTCCTCCTCCTCTTCCTCCTCTTCCCCCACTCCTCCTCCCCTCCTCCTCCTCCTCCTCCTCCTCCCCTCCTCCTCGTCCTCACCTCCTCTTCCTCTCCTCCTCCTCCTCTCCTCCTCCTCTTCCCCTTCTCCTCCTCCTCCTCCTCCTCCTCCTCCTCCTCCTCCTCCTCCTCCATCTCCTCCTCCTCCTCCTCCTCCTCCTCCTCCTCCTCCTCCTCCTCCTCCTCCTCTCCATGACATTTACTGCAGCTGGACCTGGCCATATCTTTTCCCGACTTCCCCTTTGGCTGGTGAGTGTCAGGTCATTCTGTTTCCTGATTCACTGTTGTGTGCCAGCTTCTGCAACAGTGCCAGACAATCAGTGAACATGTGTTCTCTGTCTCTGTGGTTGTATCCCTGTATCTTCTTATACACTAGAATAAGAACACTGTGCTGGGTACTGGTGGCTCACCCCTGTAATACTAGCTACTCAAGAGGCCAAGATCTAAGAATCATGGTTTGAAGCTGGCCCAGTCAGGAAAGTCAGTGAGACCCATAGTGCCAAAAGTAGAGGTGTGGCTCAAGTGGTAGAGAGCTAGCCTTGAGCAAAAGAGCTCAGGGACAGCGCCCAGGCCCTGAGACCAGCACACACACACACACACACACACACACACACACACACACACACACAGGATATTGTATATCATTTTATAGCATCAATAAACATGATAACATCATCTGATTAGCACTTCAAAGTTTCCCTTAATCATACCCCCAGGATTCTCTACCTGTGTGCCTGCTGGCGGGGGAATGGGGGTGGGGGGAGGGGCAGGCCCGGCTGTGCGGTGCCCAGCGTGGGATGTTAATGTGGCAGTCTGCCCTTCCATGTGCAAATAACAGGGCTCAGACCGGCAATAAAAAGCAAAGCTAATTTGATTTTCCAAAAGGTGTGTCCCTGGAGGACTTTATGAAAAGGAGCTGGCGGGGACGGGAGGGGGGCGGTGCACCTGGGAAGTGGCTTCCCAGGGGCCAGGCGGTATCCAGCCCAACGAGGTGTGCTAGCTTCGAGAAGTGAATGAGGCGTGTTTTCAATTGTGCCCGGAGCGCAGGTGCTGAGCGCTCTCCGTGCGCATCTTCTGTCAGCTGATGGTGACGGAGGACTGTTCTTTCCTGCTTTCTGCCCTTCCGCAATCCATCATTCACGATTCCTCCCCACCCCTCCGGCCACGGGCTTCAGCGTGACTCTTAGGGAGGAGGGAAGGTGCACGCGTGCTGGGGGGTCTCCGAGCCCTGTGAGCCTGCTGGGCCGTGGGGTTCATAGTACCATGGGCAGTGGGACCTGTTCTGTCGGTGAGCTGCTCACCAGCCTGCTTTCTGTTTCCAGAGCCTTGAGCAGAAGCATACAGTAGGCGGTCAGTATTGCATGAGGATTCCCAACAGAACTCACCTAAACCCACGGGCTCACCATCCATGTGGTGATGGCGTCTCCCAGGGGGCTTGGTCCAGCAGTGCCCCGAGAAGTGGATGCGGGAGATGGGAAGGGGCGCCGGCACCTGGGCCGGGCGCCTCCCGCTCAGCCCCGAATGTGGGATCTTATAGGATCCCCGAGGACAGTGTGCTGTGAGCGCCATGGTTGGGGCTCAGCGGTGGTTCTGGGACATCACACCAGTTCATTAGTCAGTCTTCCGCTCATTCACTCTTTCTCTCCTGGGCAGGGGCTCACTCAGTCATGCACTCAAGCCCTTTCTTGTCAGACAGCCTGGTCCCTGCTGACACATGGGGAAATCTTCCTCTCCGCTTCCTCAGTCTGTCCTCCTTGGTGTCCCCCTCTCCCGCTCTTGCTCTGTGCCCCTCAGAGCTGGAGGGGAACGGCCAGGGAAGAGGCCGGCACGGCGGGAAGGGGTCTTCCTCTCCGATCAGTCCATCCGGTGCACTCATTGGGTGGATGGCCATGGAATGACCCATGGGTGGAGGTTGGAGGACAGGCCTGTCAGCTGGCCGCGGCAGCTGGCGTGGCTGTGTGCCAGGTGACATGTCCTTTGTGTTCAGTAGCCAGGGGCACCCTCCCCTCTTCACCCCCCTTTCTACCTCGAGTGTTGCCCCTGCAGCTGGGAAGACGGAGACACCTTCCGGAAAGCAGATGGATCCTGGTGGGTGGCGAGGGTCTGAGCCGTGGGAGGTTGAAGGTCAGAGGTCAGAGGACATCATGGTGAAGCAAAAGTCAGCATGACACATTGTTCCTTGTTCCTGCTGCGTCGAGAGCGCTCAACACCCCAGCTCTCTGGGCGCGATTGAAAAGCCGCCTCATTTACTTCGTGAAGCTGAGCGCACCTCCTTGGGCTGGATACTGCCTTCCCCAAAGGCTTCCTCCCTCCATGTTCTGTGGGAGAACCGCAGGGTGGGCAAGGGTGGCGGAGGGGTGCTTTCTTTTTGGAGGGGGAAGCGGAGCTGCCCTCACAGGCCCCGGCGTCTGGAGCCTGGGTGCTCTGGGTTTCCTGGCTGCGGGTGTGCCTGGCCTGGCTGGAGGCTCCCGTGTGGGGCACAGTCCCCCTGGGCTTCCCCCTCCCCCCTCAGGGCCCGGTGACCTTCTTGGACACATGGAAGACGGCTGGTAGACCTGCACAGAGGCTGGGCCTGGGCTGGGCCTGGATGCATCTGGGTTTTATCGCCTGGATCCCTGATTCAGACAGAGCCTGCTCAGAGCAGCTTGGCTTTTGAGGCAGGGCTGGAAGGGAGCTGAGCCATGGCAAGTTAGCTCCCTCGAGGCCGGGACCCCCGGCAGTCCCCTTCATTCCCCACTTGAGCTCCTCAGTGCTTCCAGGAGGCCGGCAGGGTCAGAGGCCAGAGCCAGGCCCTGGAAGCTGTCCGCGGCAGGAGGGGTTGGAGGGGCACTACGGCGGGGCGGCGCCTGCTCGTGTGGGGCATGCAGTGAGTTCTTCCATAAAGAAGAGGCTTCCTCTCCTGGGGGGGGGGGCTGGGGGCCGGTTGGGGTCCCCGCTGGCTCGAGAGACCCAGATCTTGCAGGTGTTGCTGTGCGGTGGGGGAAACTGAGGTAGGGGAGCGTCCTCGAGCTCTCTGTGCCTAGAGAAGACCTCTGCGGCCGCCCACCACATCCTCTTCTCCCCACAGAGGCTTTCAGAGCCAGACAAAAGCGGCACTGTGCCTGTGCAGGTCCCGGGAGGGGATTCCGGAAGATTCTATGCATGACCCTTTCCTCTTTCACTTCCAAGCAGTCTGGAAGTTTCTTCCATAACCAATTCATCCAGAAAAGAAGAAAAACAGCCCTCTGGCTGTGTGGAGCTTCCGGTCCTTTCTCTCGTGGCTTCTCTTGGGAACCCATGCCAGGGCTGTGGACGGGAAGGCTGTGGCTCTGAGAGGCAGCGGCTCACCCTGCCCTGGGGGCAGGGGGTGGGGGCTGACCAGCTCCGAGGGACCAGGGCTCAGCCACCGCCACACCCACCGGGCCAAGGCCGTTCTCCTGGCGCGCCTTTCTCCTGGGCTGGGCTTCTCATGGTTTCTGGCATCTTCTGTCAGAGGGAAATGGCTGTGGGTGGGTGGTGTTGATACTGTTCTGTAAACAGCGAGGGAGGAGCGCAGAGCTCCGGCAGGGGCGGCTGTGAAGCTGTGTGTGTGTGCCCATGCACGTCTCTGTGCTCATGGTGTGCACATGTGCGTGTCCGGTGGGATGTGAGTTCTGTCCCTCATCTTTGGCGCTGTGGGCCTTCACACGCCACAGGACCTCCTCCCTCCCTGGCAGGATGGCTTCTTCGTCCTAACCCCGGCTGTGCCCCAGCCTGAACCCCAATGGCTCTGCGCCCCTCACAGAGAGAGAGAGGGCTACCAGGGCCGGGCCCCTTCCTCACCCGGCCTCTCGGCCCTCCCCTGGGCCTCCCCGGAGCCACGTTGTGGCTGGGCCGAAGCACCCGGGGCCTGGGCGGGCGGTGGCGCCTGGGACTGCGGGCATTCCTCTCTGGCGGGGCAGCTCGGGGGTGGGCGGCTCACTCCGGGTTTGCAGTGAGCTGGGCACTGGGGCCGTGCTGGCCCTGCGGTGTAGGCTCTTCCTACTTGGGTCTTGTTTCCTAGCACTGTGGGACTTGGGGATCCCAGTGTCTTTTTAATGCACCCGCAAAGCCCTGTGAAAGCACAGCTTTCCCAGAAGGGATCCATCCTGACCGGGTAAGCCGGCCAAGCTCTCGGGCTCACAGGATCTCAGGGTCGTGGTCAGCGGCCAGCGTGGCGAGGGCCGGAGGGGCCTCATTTCACATGGGGCCCTGGAGGCCAGGACAGTGGTTGGAGTGTGAACTGAGCTTGCGCTAAGGTTTTGGGACCATTTTTTTCTTCTGAGAGGGAGCTGCAAAGCCCTGGGAATGGCGCTTGGGTCCACTGGGCTGAGCCCCGGGTGCCGTGGGTAGAAGGCCTCTGGGCATCCAGGGCCTGTGTCCTGCTGGTGCCCTGACCTCATGTCACTCTACATGACCTTGCCAGACCCGAGCTGATGCCAGTCCCCTGCCCCACACCCTCCAGTGCCATCTGGGGGAGGGCTTAGATAGCAACAGCAATTCCCCTGGAGCCTTGAGGGCTTTGAGTGGCAAACCTACCTTCTCTCTCTCTCTCTCTCTCTCCTTCTCTCTCTCTCTCTCTGCCTGGGATTAGGCCTTCTATCAGAGTTGCTCTGTGGGGACAGGAAGGCCAGCACCAAGCCAGTCTGCTGGTCGGGAGAGGCTGGGCTGGAGACGCTGTCCCGTGAGCCTTCCGTGGCACGAGGGTAGAGCACGAGGTGGCGGTGCGTGAAGTGCAGGCCGCGGTTTCCGTGGCCTCTCAGCCAGAGAAGGTGATGGATTTTCGTAATGCAGTTGATCAGTCCTCCAGGAATGTGAAGTGGAGAGTGGGCAGGGTCCCGAAGATCCTGTAAATCGATTTTTCTGGGCCCCTTGGGGGCTGGTGTGAAAACCAAGCTGCCCGAGCCCCAGCCGCTGCTCGGGGGCCTCTCTCCTCCCCGCGACCGGGCACCAGGGTTTGCAGCCAGGGTCAGCGCTCAGGTCAGCCTCTGCGGGCCCGTGGCACCATGGCTGCAAGTGTGAGGTCACCGAAGTCAGCCACCATCGGCACCTGCACATAGTCAGTGTTCCTGTCTTCCGTCCATGCTGCTCATGTTTAGGCTCTGGTCAGAGGACATGCAGTGCGACCGGAAGCCAGCCCAGCAGCAGACACCTGTCTCTCTGGGCTGGATGGGGACTGGACCACAGGGGGCCCTGAGGAGCTCAGGTCTGTAGCTCCTTTGCTCCATGCAGACTCTCTCTAGTCTCTGAAGATCTCTGGCTCTTCATTTGCTCAGTGCCCTTAGATGCCTCAGTCCCTTGTTTTAGTTATTTATGTCCACGGTGTCTTTCTCCAAGGACTTGCTACAGATGTGGATCCACATGTCTAGAGGAGCAGCCTAGCAAACACCCACCTTTACTACCCTTCACCTGTCTATTGACACCATCCATTCCCCTACCCGTCCACACCATTGTCACCCACAGATTCATCCATCCATCATCCACGTATCCATCCATCATCCCTCCATCCATCATCCACGTATCCATCCATCATCCCTCCGTCCATCATCCACTTATCCATCCATCATCCCTCCATCCATCCATCTTCCATCCATGCATCCATCTATCTTCCATTTATCCATCCATCATCCGTCCATCCATCAACCATCCATCCATCATCCACTTATCCATCCATCATCCCTCCATCCATCATCCATCCATCCATCCATCCATCATCCACTTATCCATCCATCATCCGTCCATCCATCCATCATCCGTCCATCCATCATCCGACCCTCCATCTGTCATCCATTTATCCATCCATCATCCATCCATCCATCCATCCATCTTCCATTTATCCATCCATCATCCCTCCATCCATCATCCATCCATCCATCCATCATCCACTTATCCATCCATCATCCGTCCATCCATCCATCCATCCATCCATCCATCCATCCATCCATCCATCATCCATTTATCCATCCACATCTATTTATCCATCCATTATCTACCCATCCACCCATCAACCATCATCCTCAACCCATCTATCCATCCATATCCATCATCTATCTATCCACCCAGCTACCCAACATCCATCCATCCATCATCCATCTGCATTCGTCTCTCAACCACCCATTTATGCGTCCATCATCTTGTCCTACTCTCTCTCCTTCCTGTACATCTCATCCTCCCCTCCCATCAACAAATACTAACTGGGAGCATCCCCAGTATCCCCGACACTGTGCTACATGCTGAAATGTGGACGATCCAGAACGGACTCTGTTCAGCAAGCTCCTGTTGAGCATCGGCTGCATGCCAGGGCAGACCCAGTGCCTGGCATGACTCTGGGGCCCATGTATGACTATAGACCCCGGCTTAGTGCAGTCCTGGTATGTGCTCAGGAGAGCTGTTGCTCGATGTCCTCGTTAGTACTTGTCCCCTGACCCTGGACAAGTGAGCCAACCTTCCTGAGACTTTACATGGGTTAAATGAGATAAGGAATATAAAGTGCTTGGCTTAGAAAATGTTAGCTCTTATTATCAGCTATTATGGTTGACAAGGGTCATCAATTATGGAAGAGTGCTGACATATTCTGTTCATACAAGAGAGCAGCGAGGACCCGGAGGCTGAGTTCATGCCTGGCTCTTGGTCACCCTGAATGCATTATAGGAAGTTCCGCCCCCGGGTCTCTGTGGAGGAAGTACGGTAGACGAGAGGCTCACAGCTGCTTCCCAGGGAAAGGAAGGAGGCTCCGGGGGTCGGAGGTCACGCTCAGCCTCCTGAGCCTCTGAATGAGAGGCTCCTTTGGCTCCTGTTTGTGTTCTCGAGTGGAACGTCCTGAAGGCACTCGGATTCCCCCAGCCCCCTGCTCAGCACTCTAGAGATTGGGTAGAGGCCCCTGCTACACTCCCCAGGGGCCCACAGAGGCCGAAGCTCTCCAGGAACCAAGGCTCAGCTGCAGGGTTCCCGCCGCCCTGAGGTCTTTACGAGTCACAGGCCGCTGTGTGTCTGGGATGGAGCGGGAGGCTGGGGACCGACGGTGATGGCGATGGCATAGAGGGCCACATGCCTGGGGCCGCCGGGGCCGCCTGGGCACCAAGCTCCAGCGTGGAGTTAGTGAGGAGCCAGCCGTGGGGACGGCCGGTGGCACGCGCCCCACGGCCCCACGGCGGAAGCATCTCCAGTGCAGACACCTGTCCCCGTCCCTGCGTGGTGTGGTACTCGATGCTGGGGCGTGGCCAGCGGCTGTGGTGAGCGGCTTTGTGTGTCTCGTGGCCATCCTGGCCAGCAGCGCCCCTTAACATCCAACAGCCCGACTCCCCTCCGCTGCTTCCTTCCTCTTCCCATGAGCCTCTGTCTGTCTCCTTGGCACATTGTGGGCATCGTGGCAACCCAGGGCCTTGGTTGTGGTGGCTGTGAGGCAGTGGCATGCGAGTGTCCCCCAAGCCATTTCCCGGCCCGCCAGAGCCGCCTTTCCAGGCGCGGGGCTCGCCGAGGCTCCAGACCGTCTCCGGGCGTGGTCCGGCGACGTGCGTGCCGGGTGTGCGGGCAGGTGGGGTGGGCTCCCCACGAGCCGCGGATGAGGCGCCGACCCCGGGCCTCGGCACACAGCAGCATTTGCTAACAGGTGTTTGCAGGGGTCATGAGGTGCTCGGGGTGACCCTCATCCCATCTGGTGACCATGTGAGGACACCGCTCGGGGGAGGGAGCCAGCGGGGCCGCGCAGGACCTGCCAGCAGTGTCCTCCATAGCCCGCGCGCCCCGTGACCCCGCTGAGGATTTCCAGAGTCACCGCGTCCACTCCCCAGGGTGAGGTAGGAAGCGTGACCCTTTCCGTCTCCCTACGTGAAGGCACAGAGAGGTGCCGTGGCTTGCTCAGTGCCTCTCAGCAGTAGATCAGGGAGTCAGGACCGGAACTCACTATGACAGGCTTTGCCCTGCCTCCCCCCCCCCATGTCCCCACGCATGCCAGACCACCATGCTGGACAGGGACCCCCCCCACATTGGCCACAAGGATTTAGGTGTAGCCAGTGGCAGGTGGCTTGGTGGCTGGACTCTGCTTTGGGGTGGGCCACGCCCCTTTCCTGGGAAAGTGGGGTGAGGGGCCTCAGAACCCAGTGAGAGGCAGGGCCTCGTCCCTCCCCCACCGAGCTGTGGGAACAGCTTCAGAAAGGCCTTTGGACTCAGTCAACTCTGCCTCACAGCCTAGTTTAGACAAGCCCAGGGGGAGGGGGTGGGGAGGGGAGACCCCAGGAGAGAACTTCTGCACAGCTGAGCTTGGCCCTCCGGAAGCAGCCCTCTAGCAGAGTAGAGGCTCAGTGGGAGGCTCGGCCTCCAGCCTGCCACCCCTCCCCCCCCCCCCCCCCCCCCCGACCCTGGGGTGATGTGAGCCAGGGCCAAGGCAGCAAAAGGTCAGGGCTGGCTGCGCTGACTTTGACTTCGCGATCTAGACAGACAGATCCCCTCCCCCCCCACGCCCTCCCCCCACGCCCTCCCCCAGCCTCCCGCTTGGCTTTGCTCCTGGTTCAGCTCAGAAAGGAAATTAACCTTTCCGTCCCCATCTTTGAGGTCCCCTGCTGGGCACTCGGGTGTGGGAAGCCCAGAAGCCCAGGGTGGCCTCAGTAACCCGTGAACCCCAACGCCGTACTGGGGTCCAGGTGCTGCTCGTAGGCCCACCCGAGTACCCGGGCTGCCTGGTCTGGGGTGATACAGAGAGACTTCGCGTCGGAGGTGCGGTCCTCATGAAGCTGCCATTGCACAGTGAGCGGTGTGAGGCCCGTGGATGTCATCGGAAGGTGCCGGTGTGAGGCCCCGCCTGCCCTCAGCACGTGCAGACTCGCACACAGGCCGCCAGCTGGCGTGGCGAGCCTAGCCTCCCACCGCTCCCTCGGCGAAATGTCTCTGGAGCCTCCCCCTGGGTGTGAGGAGGGCTGGGTGACCTCCAGGGCTGGTCCTCGCTCTGGGCAGAGGTCACTCAGCCGTCCACAGCCAGGCCTGGCCATTCTTCCTTCCCTCCAGGTCTGCTCAGTGGACCTGGTCTTCCGGAAGCTGTGCAACACTATGACTTTCAGCCCGCTTATAGAAAGGTCTAGAACAGCTCTGCTGCTCCCTTGTGCCTTTGTGGCCATCTCCACCTCCAGGAACTACTGAACAAACTGGTGTTTGTCCCTGAGGTGTGAGTGTCACACCCACGGCGTGGCCTGGCCTCTGAGCTCCGCTCAGGTCTGCTCTGCAGACCTGTGCCTGTCACAGCTGGCGCGGTTGTTCCTGTGCAAGCGTGTGTTTGTGGTGTGTGTGTGTGTGTGTGTGTGTGCACACTTCACTTGACACGGGGTATTTAGCTTAGGGCAGGTACAAGGTGTGTTTGGTTTTTAAAATGTGTCTTGTGATTGTTGTCTGAATGTTGGACATTGCTTGTAGAAGGGAAGGCAGTGATATCTGGGAAGAGCCTGGAAGAGCTCGGAAGAGCCCAGCTTCTTCCTTTCTTGGGCTCGTTCTGCTCCAGGTCAGCCACAGTCATGGGTGGAGCTAAGTTTGGGTTTTTGTTGCCTAACAATATTGGACCCTTGGATTGTCTCCTCTGGCTTATACGACATTTTCTATGTATGTATGTATGTGTGTATGTATGTATGTATGTATATGTACTAGGACTCAAACTCACAGCTTTACCCTCTTGCTTAGATTTTTTGTTCAAGGCTGGTGCTTTATACTTGAACTACACTTCCACTTCTAAACGTGGCATTTTTTTTTTTTTAATCAGTTGTGGGGCTTCAACTCTGGGCCTGGGTGCTGTCCCTCAGCAATTTAGCTCAAGGCGAGCAATCTACCACTTGAGCCACAGCACTACTTCTGGTTTTCTGGTGGTTTATTGGAGATAAGAGTCTCATGGACTTTTCCTGACTGCTGGCTTTGAACCTTGATCCTCAGATCTCAGCCTCCTGAGTAGCTAGGATGACAGGTGTGAGCCACGGCTCCTGGCTCATATTCTAGTGTCTTAAAAAGCCAAGTCTAGAATTTTAGCCTCTTTTGTAGACCAAGATAATCCTAGTGACCCTGTGATGCTGTGGGTCAGCAAGTGACTTACAGTGTCATGGCTGCCTAGCCCTGGGCTGAGCCTGTGTGCCTTTGTTCAGGCTCCACTGTTCCCAAGTGCTTCTCTCCACCTGTTTCTTCCTCTCTGTCCTGTCACCTTCCTGGTTCTCGCCAATGCTGACATTCTGGTGTCTCGATACTGACCAATCATCAGCGGCCCCTTCTTAGAAAGACAAAGAAATACACACATCAGTTCAAAAGAAACTCCAGCCCAGTGGTTAGTATTAAGCCTGTGATCAGAGAGAGCATTTGCTAGAGGTTTCCAGGAAGGAGGTTTCCAGTCTGCAGGGAGCACGCCTTCCCACGCTGGCTGTGGCTTTTCCTGGCTCCTCTGGGACGTGGCTCAGCGCGTGGCACAGGCGCATCCTCGTCAGGATGCAGAGAAGTGGCTCTGAAAGATGGACAGCCGGCCCCGGGGGAGAGGCCGAGCACAGGGAGGCCGGGTCTGCTCAAGTCGCCAGTGGCGTACGATGGACAGCCAGCCCCGGGGGGCGAGGCCGAGCACAGGGAGGCCGGGTCTGCTCAAGTCGCCAGTGGTGTACGATGGACAGCCGGCCCCGGGGTGGGGGGGGGGAGGCCGAGCACAGGGAGGCCGAGTCTGCTCAAGTCGCCAGTGGTGTACGATGGACAGCCGGCCCCGGGGGGCGAGGCCGAGCACAGGGAGGCCGGGTCTGCTCAAGTCGCCAGTGGCGTACGATGGCACCTGCTGGAAAGATGCGCACTTGACATTTTGTTTGGAAGATGCGGCTCTGTGAGTCTGTTGCCAGATGGCTGGAGTGACAGCTGACATACGCTCGTGGGGAACTGAGAAGCGCAAACACGTCCACACGTTTGGACGAGCCGCTGTTTCCGGAGTGGGGGCCGGGCGGGGCCCAGGACTCTGGCGCTGTTGGCTCGGCTCACTCCGAGCTCCTGGGAGCCCGTGCCCGTGTCCCCTCTGAGCGAGCCGGTGAAGGGCACAGGGAGAGGACGCATGGCTTGGAAGCCAGGCTGTGCACCAGCCATGGCCGCTGGGTTCTGTCATCCCGAGGGGGTACTGGGGCCTGCTGGGCACTGGGGACATCATGGGGGACACAGGCAGCCCCTGCTCTTGTGGCCCTAACGGGTGACAGTTAGTGCTGATACCAGATGGACGAGGCAGGGGACAGGGCCATCTACCTGGGCAGATGTGCCTCCAAGGCCCAGAATGGGAGGGAGCGTGGAGGGGTAGGGAGTGAAGGTGGGGACTTGAGACACTGTGGTCGAGTATCACAGGCCTGGGCCTGGGGATCCTGGGGTGAGGGCCCTGGGGTGGCCGGGACGTGGGGTGGCCGGGACGTGGGGTGGGTCAGATCTCCTGGCGCAGGCCTGATGGCTCCGTGGACCCGGTTTGCTGTCTACTAAAGACGACCAGGCACTTATTTGTGGCTGGCTTACCTTCCAGCAGGCCTAGTCCTTCCCAGCTGTGAGACAGAGCGCCTCTGCCATCAGACAGGCTAGATGAGACCAGAGGG
Source organism: Dipodomys spectabilis (assembly GCF_019054845.1). NCBI lineage: Eukaryota > Metazoa > Chordata > Mammalia > Rodentia > Heteromyidae > Dipodomys > Dipodomys spectabilis. Next base: position 135,172 of record NW_024871209.1, on the reverse strand, counting down.
TTGAGATGGGGCCACGCCCCCTCTGCCGGCCTGGCACCTGGAGACCCAGCACTGCCCTTGGAGGGCTGGACAGGAGCCCCAGGCCCAAAGTAGGAGCAGGAACAAGGAAGAGCCTGTCACCTGCCGACCACACCCTCTGTCCTGGGTGTGAGCCCTGTCCCCTCTCCTCCTCTAGGCTGAACTCAGCTCAGCTCAGCAGGGCCTGCTCCACTCCGCCCTCTGCGCCACACACTGCCCTGCCTGGCTCTGTCCCATCCCCCCCCTCCCCTCCCCATGCCTCCCCTGGCTGTGGCTGCAGCATTTCCTGGTCCCATGGCCACAGAGCTCATTGTGAATGCTGCAGGATGCTGAAAGGGAGGAAGAGGACTGGGCCCTGCCCCCCCCCCCCCCATGTTCAGCCCCTCAGGACTCAGCCCCTGGGCCATTAGTCACAGGCTCTGCAAAGCCAGACCTGTGTTCTGGGTTCAGATAGGGAAGCCCCGTTCTAAGGGTCTACAAGGAAGGTTGACATTTCCGGGACCTGCAGGGGCTGTGGGGTGCCAGCCAGCTGTGGCATCACCCTGCCTGCCCTGAAGCCTGGGACTCGGCTGCTCCTGACCTCCACCTGACCTTGAATGCCACACTTGCGTTGGTTCTCCTTTCCAGATCGCTGGTAATTCTAGGCGTGCTGGGTGTAAACATCTGGGTAATGCCTTACACATAGTGCTTTATTCTACGATGATCACTTAGCAGGGAGGCAGGGCGTGACTCAGTACTCCTAACTGCCTCCTCCCACAAACAGCTTTGGATGGGTTACTTAAATGTATACCTATCCTCTGCTAATATAGTAAGGAGTCGAGGGAAGGGCACCACATGGGGGGGGGGGCAGGAATCCAAACTGGAGTGTGAATCCAGCCCCCATGCAGGGACCCCCGGAAGTGGGTGGCCGCCAGGAGGGTCACGGCTTGCTCGATTGGAAGGTGGCTTGTGAGCCTGGGTGAGGACTTGAGGGGTGAAAGGCGCCCTTCACCGTAGGAGCTCATATGCCTGGCTCCAGGGAGGCGTTTGATCTCAGGTGCTCTGCCCCGCTTGCTCGTGGAGGAGGGACAGGGCCCCCACGACTCAGTAGTCCCTGGATCACAAGAAGCCTACAGCCAGGGCTAAACCAGGGGCTGATGCTAAAGGCCCCTCCCCTGGTGTAGGACCTCGTCTGCTCATTCCCCCTGGTCTTGATCTCCACCTCTGAGACGCAGGAAGAGAAGCCACCACACATTCTCCAGCACTGTGCCAGGGACTGGCATGGGCCCACGGCGTGTCCCCGGGTCCTGTGGCCCAGGGTCCACACTGTGCTCCTGTGGCTCAGCTCCCCCGGAAGCTTCTTGTTCCCAGCCCGGCTGCTTCAGGGTCTGGAGGCGAAGCTGCGGATTCACAGCCGGTGGGTGGAGGGCAGGGATTCAAACCCAGGCAGTCTGGCTCTAAAGCCCGTTCCCTTTCCACTAAGCCAGGCGGCCTCGGTGGAGTCCCTGGTGAGATGGCTCAGGTTCTGTCTCCTTTCCCACCCGCTGTCTTGCAGGATGGCCAGGTGGCTGCAGAGGCATTCAGAGATGGAAACTCATCGCCTGGTGACGGCTCCATTGCTCAGACAGGGCCAGTTGGTGGGGGGGAGGGGGAGGCACTGTTCACCACGTCACCCCTTCCCCCTCCCCCCCATCATGAGAGAATGTCCTCTGACAAGTAGGAGACATGATTCACTTCTCTGGCACTTAGGGACGTGAGCTCAGTCCTGAAGAATCTTAACTGCGGTGGAAGGGAGTGGGGGGGGGGTCTTAGTGGCAGGACTCATCCTTGGGGGCCCCTGGCCCGGCTGGCTAGATGCACCCATGGGGCATCAGACCAGGTGACAGGTCTCTCCCCCTCCCCCACTGAGCTGATAGCCGCTCCACTTGTTTCTAGGGAAGGGTGTGGGGAGCAGAGGCCGGTGCGGAACGTGCCCGCTGCCCGCTGCCCTCCTCAGCGGGGCGCTCTTGTCCCCCCCACCAGGGGCACCGCAGGTCACGGCTGTTGTCTCCAGAGCCAGTGTCTCCTTGAAGCTGTGATTCGGCGATGCTGAGCCGCTGGGCTTGGGAGGGTACTTGTTGGCTGCAGGTGGGGGTGAGGGGAAGGATCGACCCCGTCCCTAAACGAGGAGCATCCCCCTTGGCAGGGCAAGGCCAAGCGTGAAGGCCATTTGGATGCCACCGAGCACCCTCCTTTGGGGCCTCCTGACTGCACTGGGGTCTGTGCAGGTGAGGGTCCTGAGATGAGCAGGGATAAGGGTCAAGGCTGGGTGGCTTTTTACACCCCCCCCCCCACTGTGCCCGAGTGAAAGTACTTCATGCCTGAGTAGATTCCACACCTGCTGGTTGGATTGCAGATTCACCTCCAGGATTCCCCATGACCCCTCTGTGAAATGGGCTTCTTGCCACTGAGGTAACAGGTTCAGGAGATGGGGGATGGATGGATGGATGGAAGGATACATAAATGGATGGATGGATGGATGGATGGACAGGAGGATGGATAGATGGATGGAAGAATTCATGGATGGATGAATAGGTGGACAGATGGATGCATAGATGAATGGGTGGGTGGGTGGATGGATGTATAGATGTATGGATAAGTGGATAGGTGGTTGGATTCACGGACAGATAGATGGATGGGTGGATAGGTGGATGGAGGAATGGATGGATGTATTGATATATGGATGGATGTATGGATAGATGTGTGAATAAATGTATGGAGGAGTGGATGGATGGATGACTGGATGGATGAGAGAATGTATACATAGATGTATATACGTATGTATGTATGTATGGGTGGATGTATATGTGTATGTATATATGTATTGATGTATGGATGGATGGGTGGATGGATGGATGGGTGGACAGATGGATATATGGATTTCTGGGTAAATGGATGGATGGATGGGTGTATGTATGGATGGATGGGTGGATGGATGGATGGGTGGACAGATGGATGTATGGGTGGATGGGTGTATGTATGTATGTATGGGTGGATGGATGGATGGATGGGTGTATGTATGTATGTATGGGTGGATGGACAAATGGATGGTGTATGTATGTATGTATTTATGGATGGGTGTATGTATGTATGCGTATGTGGGTGAGTGGGTGGGTGGATGGATAGATGGTTGATGGGTGAATGGATGGATGGATGGGTGGATGGATGGATGAGTGGATGGACAGATGGATGGGTGAGTGGATGGATGGATGGGTGGGTGGATGTGTGGATAGATGCACGGGTGAATGGATGGATGGGTGTATGTATGTATGGGTGGATGGATGGATGGGTAGACAGATGGATGTATGGGTGGATGGGTGTATGTATATATGTATGTATGTGTGGGTAGATGGATGGATGGATGGGTGTATGTATGTATGTATGGGTAGATGGACAAATGGATGGTGTATGTATGTATGTATTTATGGATGGGTGGATGGATGGGTGTATGTATGTATGTTTGCATATGTGGGTGGGTGGATGGATAGATGGTGGATGGGTGAATGGATGGATGGGTGGATGGATGGATAGATGGTGGATGGGTGAGTAGATGGATGGGTGGGTGGGTGGATGAGTGGATGTGTGGATGGGTGGATGGATGGATGGGTGAGTGGATGGATGGGTAAGTGGATGGACAGATGGATGGGTGAGTGGATGGATGGATGGGTGGGTGGATGTGTGAGTGGATGGACAGATGGATGTGTGAGTGGATGGATGGATGTGTGGGTGGATGGGTGAGTGGATGGACAGATGGATGGGTGAGTGGATGGATGGATGGGTGGGTGAGTGGATGGATGGATGGGTGGGTGGATGTGTGGATGTATGGATGGATGCAGGGGTGAATGGATGGATGGGTGGATGGATGGACGGGTAGATGGATGGCAGGAACTAGCCAGTTTTCTTTTCTGGAAGGAGCAGCTCTCAGGTCCTGCAGTGCTTCTCCCATGGCCTCGGCAGGATGAGTGAAGCTGGGTGGGGAGCAGCTTCAGTGAGCCACGAGGTCAGTTTCCCAGTACCTGTGGATGGCTGTCCTGTGGGTGAGCCGCTTGCTGGGTGGGGTCAGAGGGTCCTCCAGCTTTCCCGCCCCTCTCCCCTGAGCTCCTTTGCTCTCTGCAGGCCTCTATTGATCACCCACTGTGCTCCTGACCATGCTGTGGGTATTGGGGCGGGTGGAGGTGGAAGCCAGCTTCCACACAGGTGGTGAGGACCAGGCCGTCTGGCAGAGCTGGGGAAGAAGCGCCCAGGGGTCAGGGGGAGTGGACAGGGCCTCTCACAGGAGGCATTTGGTAAAAAAAAAAAAAGCCAGATATATCCATGGGCTGGGGAAGCATGGGAGGGTCCAGACAGAGGGTCCCAGAGTGATGGGCTCAGCGACAGGTGACCGGGCTGTCTTTTGGGAGCTTCCGGATTGCATCACAAAGCCAATGCAGGTGCTGGGTTCTTCAGGACAGGGGGTCTGCTCAGGCCGGACCTGGCTGAGCTCTGGGCACGTGTGGAGAACGGTGGGGTCCGCGCAGGGGTCCCCAAAGCCCTGGGTATGGCGTGTGGAGCTCTGGAGCCAGGTGTCCCTGGTCACCCGCTGGTCTGTCCTGGTCACCGCCTCCGCCTCCTCAGGGTGTGGGCCTCAGATCTTGTGGGACACAAGGACTGGCCCCAAGTCCCATCCACGTGCTCTGACGGCCCAGGAGGCCCAGCCTAGGTGCTGGGTATGGGTAGGGAGAGGCCGCGGTTCTCCATGTAGGGTACCTGCAGCCAAGCTCAGGGTCCAGGAATCTGGACCAGAACGTGGATAGGAACTGCTGATCGAGTCCGGGCCTCTGCGGGTTGTACGCTATGGAGGCTGCGGGCCACCCGGGGGGCGGGGGGGAAGAGGAGAGCATGCCTGTCACCCGGCTGGGGACCTCCTCCACGGATGGCGCACCGTCCTCTAAAGCAGGTCCCCTCCCTCAGGGAGGACCTCTTCCCTCCCCTGGGTGGACACTAAACCCATGGGCCCCTTCCCAGTGCCTCCCCCAGCGGGGGCCACCGCAGCAGGGCCTCCTGGGAGCCCGAGTCCTGTGGGCAGCACAGGCTTCTGTCCTTGTCACCCGTGATCGCTCTTCTCAAGCGGGGATGGCTGAGTCTGGAGGCGCCCGGCCTGGACCCTGGCCGGAGGCCAGTTGAGTTTCTGTGGGTCCAGTGTTGGGGCAGGAAGCGCAGGCCGCCAGAGGTTGGAGGGCAGGTCAGCTGAGGGGCGGGCAGGGCTGGCACGGGGCCAGCACGCCCCCGCGTGCTTGTGAAGGGCCCCATTGACGGGCTGAGGTGACAGGCGGATGCGGGGCCTTTCCTGCCTTGCCCCGGGTGGGTGGCGAGCCTTGGGCCCCTCCCAGTCCCCATTTTCTTTGCTGTGTGTGTGTGTGTGTGTGTGTGCGTGTGTTGGTGCTAGGGCTTGAACTCAGGTCTGCGTGCTGTCCCTCCGCTTTTTCACTCAAAGCTGGCGTTCCACTATTAGAGCCACAACTCCACTTCCAGCTTTCTGGTGCTTCATTGGGAGACAAGGGTCTCACAGACTTTCTTGCCTGCATTGGTTTTGAACCTCAATCCTCACATCTCAGCCTCTCAAGTAGCTTGGGTGGGAGGCGTGGGCCCCCGGCGCCCGGCTTTGCCCCTGTTTTTGGTATCAGGAGCTGCGTGAGGTCCTCAAGGCTGTCCCAGGCAGGCAGCCGCCCAGGTGGCCCACAGCTGCAGGGAGCGAGCCCTCAGAGTCCTGGGGCGGAAGTCTGGGTCCGGGCGTGGGCAGCCCAGCTTCCCAGGGACTCTGGACAGGGTCCTTCTGGTCCGGCCCATTCCTGGGGGCTCCCGGCTGCTCTGGCTCCCTGACTGTGGCTGCCTTGCTCCTACCTGTCTCCCCTTCACAAGGCCTCCTACGCGCTCAGGTGCGCGGCCGTTCGCTCTGGGTAAACTGAGTCATCCCGGATGACAGCCCCAGGCAATGGCAGCTACTATCAGATCCCCGGTGTCGGTCAGTGCCCAGCTTGCTGCTGGGGAAACCCACCAGGTCCTGTGGAAGCTGGGAGGGGCTTCAGGCGGAGCCAGCTGCGAGAAAGAACTCTTCCAACCCACCAAGGCCACGTTCAGCCCAGCCTGGAAACGTGCGTCACACAGGGCTTCCTTTTGCAAAATCTCGCAACCCAGATCTTCTGCCAATGCTGTTCAGGAGAGGAGCGTCCTAGAGGGGTGTGGGCGTGCCGTGGCTGTGGTCACGAGGGGCCCTGTCCCCTGTGGCCTGACGCCACACGGTGCGTCGCCGTGTCCTTCCTGAGGCTGCGGTTGCGTCAAGGTGTGGCCGGGCTGGTTCCCTCACCCAGAGGTCGCCTGCTTTCTGCACCCTACCCTCACCCCAGCATCGTGGTCCCGTGTCCCACTCCCGCTGTGATTCCCTCGGGAAGAACTGTCACCACTGCAGTGGCCCCTCTAGCTCATCCAGGCTCATTCACCATTTCTGGGGGTCTCCTCAGGTTCTGGGCATTAGAATGAGGTCATCTTTGGGGGCTGTTATCCATCCTACCACGAGGAGGCCCACTCCAGGTCAGGGTGGCTATGCCCGGAGACGGCTGTGTGTGTTCTCCGTGATGATTCCCGCCTGGCTGCTACCAGGCACACCTGACTGGGGGACCAGCAGCGCCGGACACGTCCTGCTGATGGGGACGCGATCAGAGCCAGGACTCGGCCCCAGCTCTCTGGCTCTTCCTTCCTGCCACAGCACCCGGGAGATTCAGACGGGAAGTGACAGTTGAACGATGAAAGTCAGAATCTGAGCGTGGAGATACATGCCGGCCCTCCCCGCCCGGCTCAGGTCATGCCCGCATTTGCCTGGCTCCCGGACCCTCAGCGTGGGAGGGAAGGTCCCTGCCCAGGGCTCAGAGCTGCCCCTGCCCGGGGCTGTTCTATGCTGGGGAACGCGTCCTCCGTGCCTGCCCTGGGGCTGAGGCTGGAGTTCCAGGGACAGGAAGGCTGGCGGAGGAAGGGAAAGGGGGAGCAAGGGGGTGTGCTGGGGGCTCCTCTTTGAGCTGGAGGCTGGGGGGTCAGTGCGGAGCGTGTGGGGCCCACTTGGTAGGGACGTTAGCTGCTTGTAGCTTGAACCCAGCTGCCTGGCCTAGAGATGGCAGGCTGGCACTTGCTTAGATGCCCAGGAGCGGGCGGCAGCGGGCGGAGGTGCAGCGTGTGAGGGACTGGGTGTCTGTGATGCTGGGGGCGGGCGGGGCCTCAGGTGAGGGTCGGTGACAGGAGCTCCTGAGAGGCCCGGGAAAGGGGCCTCAGCCAGCGGCCGCGGGGGGGGGGGGGGGGGGGGAGGCTTGGAAGTAGTTTCATTTGTGCAGGCACGGCTCTGATGGGGGCTTCTGGTGCCCCCTGGAGCGGCCCTCCCAGCTCACCGGCCTAGGGCTAATGAGCTCCTGGGGACCGCGGCAGCTGGTCCAGGGCGCTGGGGTGAGGGGTGAGAGAAGGGATCCAATGCTCCGTCCCCGCCCTCCCCAGCCCTGCCCGGGTGGATGTCGTCACCCTCCCCCCCATCAGAGGGGGCACAGAGGGACCAGGGGGCAGGTGAGCCGACATCAAGGGATGGGCAGGGCTGGGGTCTCCTGGGCCATCTTCAGAGGGCCCAGCTGGGGGTGAGACTGGGGCACCATCTCTAAAGCCTGATGCCCCCCTTCCCCCCTTCCCTCCCCTTCCCCCCCCCCCCCCCGTCCAGCCTTGGCCCGGAGGGAGAGAGCCACGCTGCTTTCTGAGCGCAGAGCCAGCTGCTCCCTGTGTCCTTGTCGCCACAGCAGTGACCTTCCCCTGTTCCCTCCCTCGCTGAAGGAGCTCTGGGAGCACTGTCACACCAGCTTCTAGCACCTTCCAGCCAGGTCAGGGTGGCGCCGAAGCCCCCTCGGGACACGGGCAGCGTGGGGGCTTGTCTCCGGGCTCTCTTGGCTCCTCGGCCAGCGAGCTCCCATCCCGCAGAGGCCTCCCGGGCCCTGCTGACCGTGGCCACTTCCAGAGAGAGGCGGAAGGGTCTGGAGGTGCTGGAGAAGTCCGCAGAGGCGTGGGGCGGCGTCGAGCGCCCCTCACGTCCCACCCCTGCCTTCTGCTCTGCCTTCAGAACATAGTTTCCACATCTGTGAAGTGGGGCGGTCGTGCTGGTTCAGATCAACGCTGAAAGAGCCTGGCAAAGGGCAGGGAGGGCGCAGGGGCGGGGATGGGCACCGGCCCATCCTTACATTGCCGCTTGGCGGCGCCATCGCCGAAGGGCAGACAGAAGGATGAGGTAGTTGGGGCCGACAGGACGTTTGGGCGCTGCCTCTCCCCCTGGGGCTGCTGAGTCTCGCTCACGGGGCTCTGAAGGTGCGCCCACCCTGCCTCCTGAGTCCGCCCCCTCCACTCCCCGGGCTGCTGCTAACGTAAGTTGCGTCCCCTCTGACACAAAGGAAAGCCCGCTCGGCTCGTCCACGGCCGGCTGCTCCCCCTCTTACCGAGTAAGTTGTGGGAGGCCTTCACTTGGCTCGGAGGTGGGGCCGGGCTTCCTGAGTGCTGGCTGGCCTGGTGCAGGCCTGGGATGGGGTGAGCTATGTTGAAGGAGCTTTCTGGAACCCCTTCTCAAGGGGGTCTGGCTGGGAGAGAGACCCTTTCCTAGATTCCTCAGGGTTTTTGCACCTAGTAGGCCTTGCCTCGGAGACCTGGCGCCGCCTGTGAGTTTCAGGCAGGGGAGACCGAGGCCCGAAGAGGGCCCCTTGCTTCCGACGCCTCCCTGAGCCCCCACGCCCAGGTTCTTGCCACGTGGCTCTGAGCTGGTTTCCAACCATCTGAAAGCAATAACCTTCAGTGGGACGCTTTCTCTTGCGGTCAAGTGTTCCTTTCTGTCAAAACATCTCTCCTAGCCGAACCAGCTGGGGGATGGGCCAGGATGGCTGCACGTCTCTGCTGGGGACCTCACAGAACACCCCCCCCCCCAATGACCTCCTCCACGTCCCTGGGCTTCCCTCACTTCTGTAGGACCACCCAGGTCCCTGGGGGTGAGGGGGTTTGCATGGGGGGGTGACTCAGTAGAGGCTCAGGTGGGCTCCCTGTGGGTATGCAGCTTGAGTGAGGAGCTCCCAAGTGCGATTCTGCTCCTGTCTCTCTCCCTTCATTTCTGGGACCTCCCTGCCTCCTCCCGTCGGCCTCATCCAGTTCTCCTTCCTGCTTTCCCTGCCTCCCCCCCTTGCGTCCCCCCTCCCCACTCCCAGTCCAACCCAGGTGGGCACGGCCTGGGTGGGCACTTGAGGTGGGGCGGTGGTGGACGAGTCTCAGACCCACGAGTACTGGGCCCAGATGGCTTGGGAGCTTGCACTTCACTCTCTCTGGCAGAGCCACAAAGAAGGGATTCAGAGTGTGCGCACGGCGGCCCTGGGGACACAGGAGCGGAATGCGACCCCTGCCTTCCGCCAGCCACGCCCCCAGCCAGAGCAGCCGCGCCACTGGGCGATTCTCGTGCCTGGGACAGGAAGGAGGGAGCTGTCCTCGTGGCTGTGCGGATGAGGGCTTCCTGGAAGAGGTGGCATCAGGCAGGCTTGGCAGCGTGGCTCTGGGGTCATGGGATGGGATGGTGAGCAGGAAGTATTGGGGTGCTCTGCGGAAGGTGAAGAGGTGAGAGCAGGAGGAGGTAAAGGCAAGGGAGGGGCTGAGACGCAGCCTCCGGCCTTGGTGTCAGCCTTGACCCCAGCAGCCTCGGGAGCGTGGAGAGCGGCGGACAGAGGCTCCACTTCCACAGCCCCCAGCCCGAGGCTTCCACAGCCCCCAGCCCGAAGCTTCCACAGCCCCCAGCCCGAGGCTTCCACAGCCCCCAGCCTGAGGCTTCCCCAGCCCCCAGCCCGAGGCTTCCACAGCCCCCAGCCCGAGGCTTCCCCAGCCCCCAGCCCGAAGCTTCCACAGCCCCCAGCCCGAAGCTTCCACAGCCCCCAGCCCGAGGCTTCCACAGCCCCCAGCCCGAGGCTTCCCCAGCCCCCAGCCCGAAGCTTCCACAGCCCCCAGCCCGAGGCTTCCACAGCCCCCAGCCCGAGGCTTCCACAGCCCCCAGCCCGAGGCTTCCACAGCCCCCAGCCCGAGGCTTCCACAGCCCCCAGCCCGAGGCTTCCACAGCCCCCAGCCCGAAGCGGGTCTGGTGCCTGGGTCAGACCCATGTCTGTGCTAGAAATTCCAAGCCTCCTCCGTGCACGGCGTGTCTCATTCCCGGGCAGCCCCGCGTCCTGTCTGCAGCTGTCTTTGGGTGCACTTCGTGTGGGAAAGGTCTCTCCTGTGTGGACAGGGAGCCTTCGAACAGAGCAGATTCTGCGGCTCCGTCTGTCTGCCACCTTCCTCTCCTCCCTGGTGTCCTCCTGCCCTTTCTCATCTCCCTGGATACAGAAGGGCAGCTGTGGCCTTGCCTGGGGTGTGTGTGTGGGGGGGGGGGGGTGAGGCTCCCTCGCTGGTCTGTTCGCTGCAGCACCATCTTTACCCTGCAGAGAGCGTGTGTCTCAGCTCTGCCACCTCCTGGCGGGGCTTGGTCAGCTCACCGGCTCTCCCATTCGTGACCCGGATCCTTGCAGGCAGGTTGGCCACAGGGCTGTGCGTGGGGTGGACGTGGGGCCCTCGGACTCGTGGCCTTTGCCTCGTTCTGTGTCCTGGTTTATGCTGACTCGAAGGCTGGGCTGGAGCATGGGAAGGCTAGGCTGGAGGAGGGTGGGAAGGCTGGGCTGGAGGAGGGTGGGAAGGCTGGGCTGGAGGAGGGTGGGAAGGCTGGGCTGGAGGAGGGTGGGAAGGCTGGGCTGGAGGAGGGTGGGCCTGCCTGCTTTGTTCAGGAGCTAGTCTCCCCCTGGGGCTCTGGTGTCTGCCTCCCACCTGGGGGAGCCCCCAATGCCCTGTGAGCCCCGGCTGGGGCTTTGGGAAGCTGCTGTTTGTTTCAGGGAGGTAAGTCTGCAGCATGTGGCTCGGTGACCCCAGGGCTGGCTGGGGGGGTCGTGAGTCTGCCCCCGCTGATGCCTGACCCCTTCCCGTCTTCCACCGGGGCCAAGAGTGAGCCGGGCTCTGGTCTCACAGGAAGGGGTCAGGGGGCACGGCACTTCCTAGAAGGCCCGAGAATGTGAGCCCCAGTCCCGTGGACCAGGCACACAGTCTGGTGGGGTCTGTCCGTTTGGCTCAGGGACGGGACGGTCCGGGCCCCGTCAGCCGAGGGCTGTACCTGGGTTTGAGTCTAGCTCCTGGGTGCTGAGGACAGCCGCACCTTCAGGTCCTCTTGAGCAGGAGGGCCCTGACCCTCGCTGCCCAGCACGGAGTGCGGGCTTGCAGAGCCACCACGAGGAGAGACTGGACAGACACCAGGTGCTCAGTGGGTGCTCACAGCTAAGTGTCAGGAGGGCAGACGTTCAGTGCAGAATCAGAATGTGGGCCCGAGTGATTCCACACTCCCCAACCTGATGGGAGGGACGGTCCCAGCCCGCTGCTGTGTGGGCTAGTGACGGGCACTAAGCACTCAATGGCCCAGGGATTCACGGTGGCCAGCGCAAGGAGGGGCAGGGGCGATGGACAGGAGTGGCCTTCTGAGACGGTGGTCTTTGGCTTCATGCTTACAGAAGCTCCGGCCCTGCAGGGAGAGGTGCATGGGGAGGGGCTGCAAGCATGAATGTCTTGAGGACACAGGAAGCCTGGTTTTATTGCAAGAGCCAAAGGCAGCGGGGTGCTGGCGCGGCGAGCAGTCGGCCAGCCTCAGGGCCCTGCGGCCACCACCAGGGGCGAGGCTTTTGAAGGTGGTCGGAGTCCCTCTGCACTTGCAGCCATGGTCAGCTTTGTCCCCTGTGACTGGCGTGAAGTTGTACAATCTGGAATCCCGGCAGCCCTCCCCAGCAAGCACAGGGGAGATCCTGCTCCACGTGGAGTAAGCCCCTCGGCCCCCATCACGCCCCCTTCCATTACCTCCTTTCCCCTCACTCTCGTCCCTCTGAAGCTCCGTAGTTCTGCACACTGGCGTGCGCTCACACTGTGCCTGTCCTGTGCCTGTGCCTCCTCCTGCCTGTGAGCTCGGAGCTCACCTGGCCACGGCCCTCTGAGGGCTAAGCTTGGGTTGTTTTTTGTTTTTTTGGGTCCAGCGTGGGGCCTGAACTCTGGGCCTGGGCGCTGTCCCTCAGCTCTTCAGCTCAAGGCTACCGCTTGAGCCACAGCACCACTTCCGGCTTTTTTCTTTTTGCTTATGTGGTGCTGAGGAATCGAATCCAGGGCCTCAGGCATGCAAGGCAGGCGCTCTACCACTGAGCCACCTTCCCAGCCCCAAGCTTGGGGTTCTTTAAGCAACTCCTCACCTTGGAATTGAGTCCTGGTTGGGTTGTAAGCACAGGATTATTGCAACTACAAGATGACGATTGAGTGAGTGCGTGAATGAGTAGATGGACAGAGGAGTAAATGAATGCCTATGTGAGGAATGAGTGAATGATTGAGTGAATGAGTGTGAATCAGCCAGTGAGCAAATGGCTGAATGATTGAGTTAGTGAATGAATGATTTAGTGAATTATTGAATGAGCGTATGGTTGAGTGATTGAATTAGTGAACGAGTGAGTGAGTGAGTGAGTGAGTGAGTGAGTGAATGAATGAATGAGCTAAGGTCATCTGCTCTGCTCTTGCTCCCTCAGTACCTGTGGAGAACTGAGGCCCAGAGTCACCAGGACAGAGGCTGGGGACTCCCCTCACGCCCCGGGGCTCCCACACTTCACTTCCAGCCTCCTGTTCTGTCTGTGCGCGGGTCCCCACCCCTCAGCCGGCACATAAAATGCTAATGCTCTCATTTACTCTCTAAAAATTAATCTAAAAATACTTTATGCAGTGTCTCGATCACAGTTGGAAACTATTTAATTAATCCCAAGTGCCAGGGCACCAGACAGCTGCCATAATTGATTACAATTCCTCTGGCCCTGCTGGCCCACTTCAAAGCTGCTGCTGCGTGGCTGAACATCTTGGAAGGTTTTCTGGGGGACAGGGTCTGCCGGGCAGCTGCATCTGTGGCCAGAGAGCCTGTCTGTGTGTCTGTAAACTCACAACAATGGCCCATTCTGTGGGTCTTAACGTGTGGCTTGGTGTCGCCGGTCATTGCTGTGTCCACAGAGGTAGGCTCAATGAGGCGGGAGTGGGAGGGGCAACAGGATGATTGACAGGGCAGTCACTACGAGCCAAGGATGCATGCAGGTAGGTACTCAGACTCCTGACCAAAACGTGCCAGCAGAGGGTTGTATCAGTCAACTAGTGCTGGGAAACAAGAGCTCCACAGCCTGGGTGCTTCCACTACAGAAACACTCCCCGAGAGTCCCGGAAGCAGGAGGTCTTCTGAGTTGGAGGTTGGGATGGGCTGCTTCCTCTGGAGGCTGCCCCAGCCCCCCCCAGCTTCTGTGGCTGCCAGCCATCTGTGGGTCTTGTGGATTCATCGCCTTCCTTCCAGATCAGCGTCTCCAGTGGGGTCCCATTCTGAGGTTCTTGGGCTGGGACTAGGCAGATGAATTCGGAAGCCACGGTTCAACCCAAAAGAGGAGAACCAGGAGCTAGCGAGGACATTTCCGCCGGCACTCGCCAGTGGGGTGGATGTCTGGGGATGAATGGCCTCACCGTGCCGGCTCTCGAGCTGGGCAGGCCCTGCTGGGCAGGGTCTGAGCCTGCCTCTCTCTGGTGTGTTTCCCTGGACGGTCTTCATTTCGGATTTTCCTGAGCAGCGTGCTGTCACGTGCGCACCAACCTTTCTGGAGAGGCCTCATGGTGGAAAGGCCCAGAAGGAAGGTCAGAGGCAAGAGGAGGTGACCATCTTTGGAGCCTAAATGTGTCAAGACCACATTTTGGGCCTGTTTATCCGAGATGAGTGTTGGGGTGCCTTCTGTTGTTCGGCTGTGGCACGATGACATATCTGGAAAAGTGAACGCTCAGAGAAGCTCTGTGGCTCATCCCGGGTCAGTGGCCTGCCTGGGCTCCGTCCTGGCACCGACTGCAGCCCAGCATGTGTGCCCACATGGTAGTCACCGTCGGCGGACTCAGGGCCTCATTAGACCTGCTGTGTGCTGCCCTGTGCTGGGCACAGTGCCAGCGCGCAGGGACACCAGGCCTCTGCACACGGCAGAGCTGTGCAGGTTTCCCCAGGGCAGCGGCTCCTGGTGCGGGGGCACATCTGTGGTAGTCAGCCTCTGTGGGGAAGTCTGTGATGGTCAGCCTGTACGGGGAGGTCTGTGGTGGTCAGTCTGTGTGGGGAGGGTCTGTGGTGGTCAGCCTGTGTGGGGAGGTCTGTGGTGGTCAGCCTGTGTGGGGAGGTCTGTGATGGTCAGCCTCTGTGTGGGGAGGTCTGTGATGGTCAGCCTTGTGGGGAGGGTCTGTGGTGGTCAGCCTGTACGGGGAGGTCTGTGGTGGTCAGCCTATACGGGGAGGTCTGTGGTGGTCAGCCTCTGTGGAGAGGTCTGTGGTGGTCAGTCTGTGTGGGGAGGTCTGTGATGGTCAGCCTCTGTGGGAGGAGGGTCTACAGTGGTCAGCCTCCATCAGGTGGGTCCTGAAGGCAGTGTACTTAGCTGTGACACCATCTTCAGACATGCCCTGCATGGCCCTGGCACTGAGTCCTTGCTGGGGACACAGAGGATGTGTTTGGGTGACATTAGCTCCTGATGGGCAAGGGCACAACCAGGCCTTCCTGGGGGTCCTGGTGCAGCCCAGGAGCACCCTTGACCCTGCAAGGCTGGGCCTGTGTCCCACTTTAGAGACACCCAGAGGCGTGGTGGGATTACTGTTCTGTGTTACAAGTGGCTTCTGGTTGGGCAAGGGGTCATGCCTGCCCCTGATTGGTCAGAACCCCCCTTTCTTCCTCCTTGTACGGCAGAGCAGGGTTCAACAGCTGGGAAGGGAGCAGAGGATGCCGTCTGGGCGCTCAGTGGCGACGGCCATCATGGCAGAGCACCCACACCGTGGCAGGTAGAAAGAGGAGCCACAGCTCTCAGGGAGGATGGTGATGGTGGGGGTAGCCCCATGGCCCTGGGTCTGAGCACTGCCCACTGTGTCAGGGCAGTTACCCATGGTTTCCAGAGACTCACCAGCAGGGACAGGGCCACACTCTCTTTCTAAAGCAGTCAGTGATGAAGGCCACGCCCTCTTTCTAAAGCAGCCAGTGGAAGGCCACGCCCCCTTTCTAAGGCAGCCAGTGGTGGAAGGCCACGCACCCTCTCTAAAGCAGCCAGTGGAAGGCCACGCCCCCTTCTAAAGCAGCCAGTGGAAGGCCAAGCCCCTTTCTAAAGCAGCCAGTGGAAGGCCACGCCCCCTTCTAAAGTTGATGAAGTGCAGGGCCCCAAAACCTGTGCTTGAGCTGATGCAGCCTCCCGGGACTGCTTCCCGGTCTGTGCTGCTCCGGGACTGACTCTGGCCCTGTCTCCGGGGGTGGAGTTGGTTTACTCCGCTGTCTTTGTGCTTTCTGTGATTTTGAGGACTCCTCCCCGCACCTCTCTTTTCACCCAGCCTTGTTGATCCTGCACCAGCCTGGGTGAGTCCACTGGGTAACTAGGTGCTCTTCGTTCCCTTGGGAGGGCTGCTGGGGCTGTCTGCAGGCCCACCTGTGTTCTGTCACATCAGAGGTGGCGGTGTCTCTGACAGGGGCCCCAGAGCCCAACTCACTCCTACATTCCTGAACTAATCCTTAGGAAAGGGTTCTGAGGGACTCCGGCTGCCCTGCAGTTCTTACAGGATTCTGAAGTCTGGGTAATGAAGTGTCCCCTATAAAGTTTCATATAAAATGCTCTGCCTTAAAGAATAGCCAGAGCAGACCAAGTGCCCTCGGATGCAGACCATCATTATTACGGTCGTTAACCCTCGAGCTGTGGGCAGAGAGATGGGCTAATTGGATAAAATCTAGCATCATAAATTGAAGTCGCCAAGGTGGAAGGAGGAGGCAGGTGCCTTGAAGGTGACAATGCCCGCGTCTCTGGTGCCAGCCAAGGTTTCTCCCCAGGCCGAGAGGCCCACGGGACACCCGGAACCAAGGGCCAGGGGCTGGTCTGTAAAGGGCAGTCCCCCCCCAGCTGTGGGGGTCCATGTGTGTTCTTGTGATCAGAGCACCAGAGGAGGCAGTGCTGTTTGCAAGCATGCTGTCTCAGGCTGTGGTGGGGAGGGCAGGACCGAGGTCTGGGCTTGGAGAGCAGAGGGTGTGATGACGAAGTGGACATCTGGCCTTTGAACAGGCTGGGGTCTGCTTCCAGCTCGGCTGAGACAGCGGGCAGAACAGGTCACACGTCTGAGCCTCAGCTTTTCCTGCATGTCCTGCCCATTGAGACACAGCCCTGGGTCTGGACATGAGGGCGTTGTGCCTGGGTGCTCTGGTGGCTCTTGGCTCTGCTGTGCCCAGCCTGGGATCCAGGACCTGGGCTCAGAGGGTGGACATCTGACTTCAAAGCCCAGCCTGGCTTCTTTCCACGTATAGCCCTTGACATACAGGTTTCTGAACCTGCCTGTCTCATGGCCCCTCTGGAAGCAGAGAGAACACTGCCGGCCAGGGAGGGCACACCCCGCGGGGCTGTCTGCAGGGCTGGGTGAATGTGGTAGACAGGAGGTGCACAAGCACTGTGCCTGCTGTTCACACGTGTCACAGGACGGCGGGCAGGAGTCCTGGGGTCTCCGGAGTCAGTGGCCTGCAGTGGGAGCTCCAGGCCCTCAGGGGCTCATGTGTGATGGGCTCCATCCTCACACATGTGCTGGGAAGGTGTGCTCTGGATCTCAGCAGTGGGATCCCAGGGCAGTGGGACAGGGCAGAGGAGCAGTGGGTGAGTGGCCGTGAGTCCTGACACCCAGCTGGCCATGCAGGTGAGGACAGGGCTGTTCTGACGTAACCAGCAGGTCCAGGCCCTTGGCTTCCACTCTCCTCTGCCCACGCCCCTCAGCAGTGATCCACATGGGCGTCCCAGCTTCCCAGGAGACCAGGTCCAGGTTATCCCATGGAACCGTCCAGAAAGGAGGGAAAGCTGGCCGGCTTGCCCGCACCTCTGACCTTTGCTGAGGCTGTGGCAGGAAGGGGGAGGTTAGATGGACAGTCAGCATCCGCGGCGGGCTCTTCATCACAGCCGTGTACCTTGACGCCTGGGTCCACGGAATAGACCACCAGATGTTGCGGGATGGGGGCAGTGAGGAGGAGAGGGTGCAACGGGCAGGGAGGGAAGAGGAGAGGAGGTGTGGGACCATCATGTAGACATTGCTGTTCCAAACTGGGCCAGGGGGTTGAATGCACTAAAGGAAGCACCTCTGCTCCTTGCCATGACTCCGCCCCTCACCCTGGCCCCACCCCTCCCCTGACTCTGCCCCTCACCCTGGCCCCACCCTTCACCCTGACTCCGCCCCTCATCCTGGCCCCACCCCTCATCCTGGCCCCGGCCCTCCCCCTGCCTCCTCCACCAGGCTCATCCAGACAGCTCACACAGCCCCTCAGTCCTCTCCACCAGGAGGCCGTGGAGGCTTTGTGCCCGTCCAGCGCTCCGGGAGGGGCCCCCAGCTGTCCACACAGCAGGAGGCTGATGGCATGGGCACTCATTCTTGGGGACCCCTAGTGTGGCCTGTTTTTTCCCCCTTCCTGGCGGAGAGAGAGGGTGTTTGCAGGGTGGGTTGGATGGAGTGGGGGCAGGAATTGTATCTTGTGATAAAAAACGCCACTCACGGCTCACCGGGGTAAGCTCTGGAGCTGGTAAGCTTGCTCCCGAGAGCCGAGACCGGATTTATGTCTTCTAGGCGCCTGTCATAAGCTTGTTGATGTTGTGGCAAAGGGAAGATTGAGTTGCTCTGCGTGCGGCAGATCGACAGGACACGTGCAAAGCGCAGGTCAGACATGGTTTCCAAGCAGCAGGAGAGCTCCCGTGCCTCTTGTAGAGAAATTACGCAGGCAGCAGGGAAGGGCCGGGAGCTCTGCTAGCAGCTGCATCAGCTGGCAAAGGGTGATTGTGTGGTGAGTTGACTGGGGGGGGGGGGTGGCTACCCCTCCTGTGTCCTGCTGTGGCTGAGTCTGAGCTCTAGCAATGCTGCTGGTTGGTGCCGGGCAGGAGTCAAGTCCCAATATATCTCCGTGCCTTGGTTTCTCATCTTGGAACCACTGTGACCGTAAAAACTCAGCACCATGGTGTTTCTTTTCTGCTTAAAACCTGGAGTGAGTCAGGTGTGAGTGGCTGATGCCTGTAACCTTAGCTCCTTGGGAGGCTGAGGATGGGAGGATCATGATTTGAGGCCAGCTGGAGCAGAAGAGTTTGTGAGACCACTTCTCACTCCGTAATTGGACACACTGATGTGCACCTGTCATCCTAAGCTCCATGGGAGGAGGCAGAGAGCGAGAGGACCGTGGTTCTGGACAGAAAGGTCCCTGGAGGGAAGCTCAGTATGGTGGTGCATGCTTGGGATATCAGCAGCACTGGGAAGCCTAAAAAAGAGGCAGATCACAGTCCAGGCAGGAAGTGAGGCCTTATCTTAAAATTAACCAATGAAAAACAGGTTTGGAGCCATAGCTGAGTGATGGAGTGCCTACTTAGAAAATGGAGGTCCTGAGGTCAAACCCCAAGTCATCGCTCACATGCACCACGAGGCGTGGGGCTCAGGCACACCAACCGTACCCACAAGCTCTTTGCTCGATGTTCCAGCAGACCCAGCCTCCCCTCCGCCCCCTCCCCTTCCCCTAGTACTCCAGTTTCTGGGGTGTCTTTCCTGTGCCCATCCTGGGGCTTCACTTCCACACAAAGCATCTTCTTTCTTCTCTGCCATCTCTTCTTCCATAGTATATCTGTATCTCAAAAAAGTTACTATTTCTCTTGATTTTTCTCAAAAAACCCAACTTTTGTCTTCACTGATTTCTATTGCTTTTTCAGACATCAGTTCTGTTTTTCTGCTCTGTTATTTATTCTTTCTACTCTCTTTGTAATTCGCCCTCTGTTTTCTTCCTGGTTTAGGTAGGGGATCAATTAGAGGTTTGGCTTCCTATTTTACATAGACATGTAGAGCTATATGTTTTCCTCTTAGCACTGCATTAGCTGCACCCCTTGGATTATGATGTGTTTCTCATTCAGCTCATGATACTACCCAGTGTTCCATTTGATTTTTTCTTTTATCTTTAGGTTATTTGATCTGTTGTTTATTTTCAAACTACTAGGGATTTTCCCAAATTTCCTTCCATGGTTGCTTATTAATTTATTTTGGTCAGAGAGTGTATTTTGTATGATTTCAGGCCTATGATGTTTATCAGGACCCTGTGAGTCATCTAGGAGAATGTTTCATGTGCACTGGGCAGTCATTGGGTAGAATATTTGATCATTGTAATTTGATTACAATGATGCTCTAGCCTTACATCCTTACTGACCTTCTGTCATCACTCACCCTGAGAACAGGGTAGTTGAAATCTCTAGTGGTCATTGTCAAGTTGTCTTTCCCCCTTTTGATTCCTATTTTTGCTTCCTGTATTTTGGGGCTTTGTTATTGGGTGTGTATGCATTTATATACCTTACATCTCCCCAAAAGACCGATTCCTTGCTCTTCCTTCAGCCTTTCTTGACCACCGCTTGTCCACTGTGGCCCATCCAGACTTCAGGCGCCCTGGTCCCCCAGCCAGGAGTCCTCCCATCCATCATCGCATCCACAATGTCGGGTTGTGATCGCTAGGAGGTCGGGGAATATGGAACACCTACCCAGCTCTTTGTGACCAGCCCTGAGCCCAGGGCCTGCGCACGCATAGTAGTGAATGTCTGTTGACTGAAAGAATTAGGTCATGTCCCTGGGGAATGTGGTATTAATAGTGGCTGTTTTACAGTTCAGTGCATGGGAGCAGATGCACTGGAGTGTTTTTGAATATAACTGAGTGTGGACATGGTCTTTGCCCCCTGAGAGGTGGGCAGGAGCTGCTGCTGCTGCTGCTGCTGCTGCTCCTCCTCCTCCTCTTCCTCCTCCTCCATGGTTGGGAGCCCTCAAGGTCCCTTCCCAAGTCCTGCTTTCTCCCTGGGTTTGATTTGGTCATGTAGTTGTCCGTCTGTCTGTCTCTCCATGGGTGTCTTGCGTTCATTTATGATGACCTACTATATTCAGTTGTGTGCTTTGGATAAGAATGAAAAGCACCTACTGGGTACCAGGGATTCCGTGGGGCCTTCAAGAATGTAGGTGTGGCTGGGGCCTTGGGGCCGAGGGAGGAGCTTATGGCTGCCCAATGTGGGGCAAACGGCCGAGCGGCAAAGGCCGGCATACCGTCCTCCGTCCTCTCCTGAGAGGCGAGGTCCCGTGGCTGCGTGTGGACGCAGTCTTCCGGATCAAAGCTCCCCACGGTTAAAGCACGTTATCTCAAATGGAAACAGAGAAGTCTGTAGCTGCAGAATTTAAGGCAAATTAACCTTGATAAGATCTTTACTGTCATGTATTAGACTATTTTCCCTTAGTAATGCATTAAAACTGTCAAACTCCATGTGATCACACAATTAATGAGATTACCCACGATGTAAATTTCGATTCATTACTGCGGCGTCTGCACTAATAGACTGGTGATTAACACCGCAGAGCTCGGTGCTCCGACGGCTCCTCGTGAATTCCTGAGACGAGCAGACACCGGCAGCCAGCGTGGAGGCCATGGCTTTCTGAGGTCACGAGTAGCTAACCAAGACGGGTGACAAGTGGAGTTAACTGCTCGTCCCTCGTGGGCCGGGGTGAGGCGGGGCTTTCGGGCGCCCTGGGGCAGGCCCTGGGGCGGACCCTGGCCTCCCTCCCTGCTGGCGTCCCAGCAGAAGGCCTGGTGGGAGGAGGCTGCTGCTCTGTGAGCCTCGAGTCAGGGCAAGGACGCTACACGCTGGGCGTCACCGGATGACCTTCTTTCTGTACTGGTGTATCCGCCTGTTCTGGCAGCCTGGCAGCTGTGTCAGCCCATGCTACATAAAAGGAAACTGAGGTTTGAGGAACAGAAATGACTAAGCCCACATGCCTGTGGGGAACAGTGTGACCCTCAGGGGGCTGGTCCCCAGGTGGATGGGAGGGGTGGCCGGATTGCTGGCCCGGGAGGCCGAGGCACAGGGACCAGGGGCAGTGGATGCTCTCCTGGGCTTGCTGAGGGCCAAGGGGCTCTTTAGGCATTTGTCCCTGACCCCGGGAGGCCTTAGGGTCACAGGTCATGGGGGGATGGGAGGAGCAGGGTGATGGGGTGAGGTTGGGTCTCCATGTCCCGGGAGACGGTGGAGTCCAGGCCCAGTCCGTCCTCCTGCTCCTCCTCATCGGGTGCTGGGGTCTGGATGTTTCCCCAAGCACCTCGATTGCTCGGCGGGGCCTGGCACTGGGTGACAGGCAAACCCAGCACCCAGGGCGGTCCGAATGCAGGTTCAGGCTGGGCTTGTACCTCCCAGCGCACAGCACAGCAGCCCAGCATCTAGGGGAGACACAGCTGTGTTCCCTAGGGGCAGGCGGGGGGGGGGCACAGGGAGGGGGCGTCTGGACAGAGGAGGGGGGGACTCCAGGGACTCTTACCAGGCCCCTTGGCAGACCTCATCTGATTGGCTAATAAAATCCCATTTGCCACAATGGCCTTTTCTAATTGACTATGAATAATTGGCAGCAGTTAACTGCTGTGCTGATGGCCAACCTTCCCGGCAGGGTCTGGCACTGTGGAGCCCCTCCCCCCCTTGCCGGTGCAGGGCTTCTTCACACTTGTGTGTGCACAGGGACAGCAGGGTGCCCTGTCTGGGGGGGGCTGGGGGGGCCGAGGGGGTGTTCAAGGCTGGTCGTTACAACTGAGGGTCCAGCTGGTGGTGCCCTGAGCACAAGGCCCAGGCCACTGGCAAAGATGAGGAGCCAACACACACACCCCTGCCCCGTGTCTGGCCCCCACTGAAGTAGCCCCTCACAGATCTCAGCCCCATGCTAGCCCCCCATACCACGCCACCTCATCTGCAGCGTAGGTGTGAACATGAGACCGGATGCTGGCTGTCCCAGACACAGCCTCCCAAAACGGCGCTGCGGAGACGTCCAGATCCAACCGAGACCCGCAGGCAGCGTGGGCTTGCAGGCCCTCCTCCAGCCCTGCAGGCCCTCTGTGGACAGCTGTGCCCCCTCCCTTCCCCTCCCTCCCTTCCCCTCCCTCCCTTTTCCTCCCTTCCCCTCCCTTTCCCTCCCTTTCCCTTCCTTTCCCTCCCTTCCCCTCCTTCCCTTCCCCTCCCTCCTTTTCCCTCCCTCCCTTCCCTTCCCTTTCCCTCCCTTCCCCTCCCTTCCTTTCCCTCCTTTCCCCTCCCTTCCTCTCCCCTCCCTTCCCCTCCCCTCCCCCCTTTTCCCTCCCTTCCCCTCCCTCTTTTTCCCTTCCTTTCCCTCCCTTTCCCTCCCTTCTCCTCCCCTCCTTTCCCTTCAGCTCCCCTCCCCCTTTCCTTCTCCTCCTTTCCCTTTCCCCCTTATCCTCTCCTCCCTTCCCTTCAGCTCCCCTCCCCTTCCTTCTCTTCCCCTCCTCTTTCCCTTCCCTTCCCCTCCCTTCCCCTCTGCTCCTTCTCTTCCCCCCTCCTTTCCCTTTCCCTCCCTTCCCCTCTCCTCCCTTCCCTTCAGCTCCCCTCCCCTGCCTTCTCTCCCCTCTCTCTCCTCTCCCCTCTCTTCGCTCTCACCTGGTTCCCCAGCTCTGCTGCCCTCCATCTCCCTTTCCGTGTCCCACTCCCCCTATTTATTTTTGGCTTGTTTATTGGTCCCTCTTCCTTTACCTCTTCCTGCCTGGCTTCCTTGTCAAATGGGTTCCAAACCCCAGTTCTCTGGGCTGGGCTTAAAGACAAATGTCTGTGGACCACAGAGGGAGGACAGCTGTGCCTCCCGAAGAGTCAGTGAGGTCGTCAGAGAGGTCTGTCCTTCCCGCTCACCTGTCCATTCTCACCATCCACCCAGCCAGCCATCTGTCCATCCGTCCATCCATCCATCCATCCACCCATCCATCCATCCATCCATCCACCTAGCCATCCATCCGTCCATCCATCCACCCAGCCATCCATCCGTCCACCCATCCAGCTGTCCATCTACCCAGCCAGTCATCCATCTGTCCATCCACCCACCCATCCACCCGTCCACCCATCCATCTGTCCATCCATCCACCCAGCCATCCATCCGTCCACCCATCCAGCCATCCATCTACCCAGCCAGTCATCCATCTGTCCATCCATCCACCCACCCATCCACCCGTCCATCCATCCATCCATCTATATCTATCTATCCATTCACCTATTTGTCTATCCACGTATTTGTCCATCTCCATCTATCTATCCACCTACTTATCCATCCAGTCCATCTACCCATCAGTCCACCTACCATCCATCATCATCATCTATCAACTTGTCCATCCATCCATTATCCACCCATCATGCATCCATCAATCATCCATCCATCCATGTCTCTATCCATGCACCCCCCCACCCCCGTCCAGCCCCTGTATCCTCTCACCCATCTTTTCATTCATCTATCTATGCCACCATTTGTCTATTTTCTCACCTGTTTATTTCCCGCTCAGCCAGCCACCCACCCGATCATCCGCTTGCTGTGCTCACTCCGCCCACCCCTCTACCAGCAGCGCGTGAGCACTCTCAGCGAGCCGGGCTGCGGGTGCAGCTCTGGCAGCTCAGGGTGTGGAGGCCCTGTATCCACCTTTCCTGATCCTGGGTACTGGAACATTCTGTGGAGTTGCTGTCCTGCTTTGGGGGATGGACTTGGCCCGATTCCTTCATGTGAGCTTGGAGATGTATGTGCTGCAGCCTGGGCTCCCCTGTGGGTCTGGGTGTGACCTGCAGGGTCTTTTGGGGGCTTACTGTGGGGCAGAAGGCCAGCGGTGCATGTCCTCCCGGGCGCCCTGGTTTGGGGAGGCTCCCCGACCTCTCTGAGCTGCGGAGGAGCTATCCGCATTGTATCCGTCAGCAGGATGGAGACTGGTGAGCTCGCCTGGCGTTGATCGCTGAGGGTCACCACGGGTCACTGGAGGAAGGGCATCTATGGACTGTGCGGGCCGGGGCTCTGCACATTTCAAAGGTGACACTAGGGCACCGCCAAGGCCTTGGTCATCCTGGGGCATGTGGAGTTGGCCTGTGAGGGGCTGAACTTTATAACCGTGGCTCTCTGGAGCCTCCTGGCAGCCTGGGTAAAAATAGGGAAGAAGGGAAACCGGCTCAGAGAGACGAGCTGCTCAGCCAGCTGGGTGTGAGACGTCTCTCCTCCATTCTGGGGTCCATCAGCCGACACGGCCATGGAGGTGCCCGACCGTGATGGGGGTGGGGAGGACTGGCGTCCATCGGAGACGGGACTGACGGTGGGGAGGGAATCTCAGGAACAGCCGCCAGCACAAGGGTGGCCCGCGGGTCAGCCTGAGAGCAGAGGAGCCGCTCTGGGCGTGTCCCGAGCGCCCTCTGCACAGGCACTCGGGGTGTTGCTGGCCTCTGGTCCTGATGAGCACCTCCCAGGTTGGGAGTTGCCATCAGCCCCATTGTACAGGTGAAGAAACTGAGGCTCAGAGGCTCAGACAGGGTCACCTGAGGTTTTCTGGAGAGGCTGGTGTTTCCTGGTTATCAGCCCTCAGCATCCGGGACTGCTGGTTGAGATGCAGAGAGCAAAGACACGTCCAAGTGTCTTCTTGCTTTTCAGTGCTGACTCCTGCACTCAAGCCCAGTGGACGTGTCCTGAGCGGGGTACCTGTCCCTGGCAGTCGATAAAGGTGGCTGGCTTTGCCCTAGGTTGTAAGCTGGTACTAGGTTTCGGGTACCATTGTTGAGATCTTTGAGGTCTTTGCCTATTCACTCTCCATCTAACGAGGCCTGAGAGCCGGGCATCAGGGGTGCCACTGTGGGTAGCGGTTTCTCCCTCACCTCTCCTGGCTTCTGCTTAGCGAATGTCCAGACAAAATCTTAATTGTAGCGTCTTCTTCGTCAGTCAGATTTCTGTCAGTGAAGCACCAGAGGAGTATCAGCTTTTCTATAAAGGGAGATGTTGATTTTGCCTCACAGTTTTGGAGGCCTGAGTCTCTGGTCCCTTGGTCTTGTTGCTTTGGATATATGGTAAAGCAGAGCATCATGGTGGGAGAGGAAGAAGAAGAGACCAGGTTCCTTCAACAGCTCCTTCTGCAATGACCTAAAGTTCTCTCCCTAAGCCCCACCTCTTAAAGCCCCACAGCACCAACCCCAGGACCAAGCTCTTAACCCATGGGCTTTTGAGCAATGTTTCAAATTCAGACCACATCAGCCATTGACACCTGACATACATTGGCCAGGTGTCTGCTATCTGCCAGGCGTGGGGCTTGATGTGTATTTTCTGGAAGTAGAAACATTAGGTGCTCAGCTGAACGCTGTTGGGTCACGTCTATAATCCTAGCTACTCAGGAGGCTGAGATCTGGGGATCACGGTTCAAAGCCAGCCCAGGCAGGAAAGTTGTGAGACTCTTATCTCCAATAAACCACTAGAAAACTGGAAGTGGTGCTATGGCTCAAGTGGTAGAGCGCTCGCCTTGAGCTGAAGAGCTGAGGGACAGCGCCCAGGACCAGAGTTCAAGCCCCACGACCGACAAAAGAAAGAAAGGAAGGAAGATCAGGTGCTCACTGGGGAACCTTTGGAGGACTAGGAAGGTGCACACAATGGCGGTCTCTCCTGTCCTGGTCCCAACTCCCTCAGACTGGGGCTGTCCGCTGGGAAGAGCTGGGGGAGAGGGGGTGAGGGAGGGAGGGGGGTGAGGCTCAGATCAGCAGGTGGCAGTGTTGACATTTGCCCAGGACTTTAGGGTCATTGACTCAGGAGGCGGCCTGGGGCTGTGGCGCCCACAGGGATTTGGGCTCCTTCCCATCGTCAGTGTAACGCTTGGTGTGTCCATCGTGACTGTATTTCCCTTGGGAGGTCAGTGCAGGAGAGGGACACCTCTGCAGGACCCTGTGATGTGTGTCTGTCTTGTTGAGGGCCTCAAGCATCTTTAACGGAGTTTCTGGGTTCAGGGTCTGGGCTGTCTCCCACATTGCTTTCAAGGACCTCAGACAGACTGGGTGAGGACCACCCTGAGACCTCAATTGACCTGGGCGACCTCTGTAAAGATCCCCCTCCCCCCCATTCCACAGGCAGGCATGTTCTGAGAGCCTGGGTGTGAGACTTTTATGTCTGGAGTTTTGAGGTTTGGGGGAGAAAGCTCGGCTTGTAACGGTTACTAGCTTAGGAAAAGTGCCTCAGAGTCCATGCTGTAGGGTTTCCCCGAAATGCTAGACAGTCCAGCCCCACGGGACTCGATCCCACCTGAGTCCTCTCCACTTTCCCACGGGCCTCTCTGTCTCAGGCACCGTGGTGGATCCCGCAGATCTGAGTTCGAATCCTGGCTGTGAGTGAGTGGCCACCTCCCGCAAGACGCCGAGCCTCCCTGGAGTGCTTGCATTGGTCAAGTCCGCATGCCATGCCCTCGGCACCATGGTGAGGCCTGCCGAGTCGATCTGCCACAGTACGCTGCCCATGTTCAGCCGGCCGTTGTGGTTGTTGACAATAATAATAATAGGGTCTCCAGGCCCAGGGCTGGCTGGGGAGGAGGCCGGGTGGGGCGTGCCCGCTCAGTCCAGGTATCCCTGCTACCCGTCCCCCCCATCCCCTGCAGAGGCACAGGTCACAGGTCAGCATGCGTCATGGAGAAGCTGTGCTGACGGTTGCTGGACCTCTTGGTGCTGGTTATTTGTAGGAAGATCCACTAAGGAGGGGTGGGCGGCCATGGCTGGTTTAATTGGCTTTACAGAAGCAGGGGCAGTGACAGGATCTGCAAACACCCCTCCACCCCTCGTCCGTGCCCATGCCTTAGAACAAAGGTGACACTGGAGAGCCCCCCGCCCCCAGGACGCACTCTGGCCTTGCCCTCTGCCGTCCTGGGAACGAGCGCATTCTCCCGCTGGAGGCGTCCCGACCCAGCGCCGCGCATTCATGAAAGGGAGGTCCACAGTGCTGGAGATAAAAAGCTCTTCACCCTGGAGAACACAGATGGCGCTGAAGGCGGCCCCTGCCGAGCGCCCGCCTGGCGTCCTGGGGGCTGGCAGTGTCCGTGGGGCGGGAGCGCGGGTGAGGGGGCAGAGGGCGGTCTGCCCTGGTGTGGCACCCGGCGAGGCGCCGGGCAAAGGCTGTCGGAGAGCTGGCTCGCGTGCTCCTCACGGCCCCCGCCGCCCCAGCGGCTCCTCGCCGTGTTTTGTTATTTTAGCCCGCACCTGAGAGGCTGGGATGAGAGCCCACATTCCCGCCGTCCACTGAGTAGTAAATGTACCCAGCGGCCGTGGTAGTGGCACGCTGGCGCCACGGGAGCTGGCGTGGGAGAGATCGGGGGCGGGGGCGGGGCCCGCAGTGCCCAGGGAGGGGCCAGGCTGGAGATGGCAGGCTTGCCCTTGGTGAGTCTGTGGAGAGCCCTGGTCACGGCTCCTCTTCAAGAGCGCAGAGTTCCGCTCTGATGTGATTTTGCTGCCGGGCGCGGTGGCTGTGTTCTGTCCGGAGTCACCGGCCTTTGCTCTCTTTTCCTTTGGATGGGACGTTTGATCCTCGGGCCTCTGGAGGATCCTCGGACACTCAACGCTGGTGCTCTACCCCTTGAGCCAGAGCTCCATTTCCAGCTTCTTGGTGGTTAGTTGGAGATAAGAGTCTTACGGTTTTCCTGCCTCGGCTGACTTTGTATGGCTTGACTTTGCAGCCCGGCTTGGCTGCGTCCTTCTCTGGGTCCTGGCCCCGGCCCTCTCTTCCCCGGCCCCTCGCTGTGGTCTTTGGGTTGGACTTGCAGGTTGTTTTCTGCAGCTCTGCGCTCTGCGCTCCTGGGAGAGCTCGGCGGGCAGCCACGCCATCCCCCTCTCCCGCCAGCGTCCGATCCAGCTCCTCGCAGGACCCGTCCTAGCAGACACTTCATTAGCTACAGAACAAAATACATAATTGGGAGGTAACTTCATTATGCTTAATTGTACCGGGCGAGCGCCGATCGATGATGAGTTTCCTTGTGGAAATATTGCCGGGGTGATGACTCGGGGATCCAGCCCGTCCCCTCCCCCGGCCTCTGTGAACGCCGCAGCTCGTCAGCGGGAGCGGGCAGGGCCGTGAGATGGGTTTGGCTGGCGTGCTCAGCGTGAGGATGACGCCCACGGCTGTCACCCAAATTAGCAGCCCCGTTCCGGAGCCCGCTGCCGCCCGGGGAGGGGGGTCGCCCGCCTCCCGTTCTGCCGTGGCTCAGGCTGGACTTGCAGTGGCAGCGCCCCCCCGTCCCCCCCTGCCCCCCCTCCCCCACTATCATCTCGGGAGCCGGTGATTATGAATCACATTATGTTGTCATGGGAAAAAATAGAAGCTGCTGTCTGAGCCCAACACAAGAGGAAATGGACTCCCGTGGGGAGCGGACGTGGGCCGCCCCGGCCGCAGGAAGGCTCCACACAACGGGAGAGGGGGTGGAGAGCCGCAGCGGGGCACCCGGGTGGCAGGCGCTGCCCGGAGCGCTGGCCGTGCCGTGGTTGCCTCCACAGAGCCCGCACAGAGCCAGAGCCAGGCCCAGCTTGGAAGTCCTGCGCCTGTTTTGGGGGCTACTGTGTCTTTAGGACCTAAGTGGCCATGTTTCACCTGGGTGACACCATGATGACCACCACCACCATCACCATCACCACATAACTACCACCACCATCATCACCGTCACCACCACCACCACCATCACCACCATCACCATGTAACTACCATCACCATCATCACCACCATCATCATCACCATCACCACATAACTACCACCACCACCATCACCATCAACACCATCACCACCACCACCATCACCGCCATCATTACCACCACTATCACCACCACCACCATTGTCATCACCGCCGCTGCAGCCAGAGTCGGCACCGCGGGCAGCACCCCCGCCCCCCGCCATCACGGCCCCATTGCCATCACCACCCTCACTACCAGCCTCTCCACCCCCGGCGTCAGCCTGCAGACGTGGTCCTGGAATCGGGGCCCGGCCTGGGTCTGGTCCACTAGTGGAGGCCCCCACTGCCTCCTAGGCGGTGTGAGCTGAACCCTTCCCAGGCTGCGCGCTCGCTGGGGCGCGTCTCGGGCCGTGGGCATGGAGGGCGGGCTGTGCCCAGTGCTGGTTGCACCCTTGTTGTCTCTCGGTGTGCCTGCCGAGAGCAGCGTGAGTGGCATTCTGTCTCGGGGCTGACTTGTCTGCGGCGTGTGGCTGGGTGGTGGCCGGCCTCTCTCTGCGTGGTGGGACGGGATTCCAGGGCCGACTCCCTGCGGCTGTCCTGGCGTTGTCCCAGCAGGGTGTGGCCTGAAGGGGCCTTGGCTCTGCCATCCCCCCTGCCTTGAGCTCGACCTTGGTGCTGGAGCTGGGGTGCTGCCTGCAGGCTCGCCCTGCGCCCCGAGTCCCAGGGTCGCGGCTGCTGCTGGCCGGGTCCCCGGCCGCAGGGGTGCGATGCCCTGCTCTGGGGCTGGCCGCTGCCCAGCCGGGCGGCTGGCTCACCGTGGATGTTATCTGCGTGGAGGTCTGGGCGCGGTGTGGCCGGCTGTGGCCCCGGGACAGCCCACTCGGCTGCAGGCTGGAGGCCCGGCCTGTCTGTGGCATGGAGACAGGAGGGGCGCAGCGGGGGCTGTGTGAGTGGAATAATTGGAGTCCCACGGACTTTCCTGCCAGGGCTGGCTTTGAACTGTGATCCTCAGCTCTCAGCCTCCCGAGTGGCTAGGATGGCAGGTGTGCGCCACTGGTGCCTGGGACAGATGCCTTTTGAAGTGCATTGGTTGGTGAGTGTGTGTAGGAGGCTGCCCCGGGGAGGCAGAGGCTGCCCTTGCCCACCCCAGGCCCTCCCCACGCCTCCCTCCACCCTCCACTTACCCAGCAGCCTCAGATCTGCTCTCTACCCCGGCCAGCTTCTCCAGAACGCCTCACAGTAACCAGCAGAGACCGAGGCCCTGCCAGCCACAGACATCCACACACACAGAGACCCAGGAGGGGCCTCGGCGTGGGCAAGGGCTGCTGGGGCCGTGGAGGCTCGCTACACCGTCGCTGCGCGGCCTCTGGTGTCTGTGCGCGTGGCCTGCCTCTCTGAGCATCCGGTGTACCTGGAGACCGTGCAGTGAAGGAGAGATTAGGTGAATATGTCTGGTTCGGAAAGTTCTAGACGTGCTCCTGGGCAGGAATTGCAGGGCCTGGCAGCGGTTGTGTGCTGGTGGCCCCCCATCCCCACCCCATGTCGTCCACAGAGGCCACCATCTCTGTCATCATCTCGGCTTCTCAGGTTGTAAACAGAAAGCTGACTGGAAGACCCCGGCAGGAAGGCCGCCCCGCGAGGAGGCCGATGCCCAGCGGCCTCCCGGCCCCGCTCCCTCCCCACGGCGTCTGTGCACACCCATGTGACTCTAGAGGCTGGCACGGAGGCGTGCGGATTTCAAAAGTCACTGGAAAGGGGTCCTGAAGCCCACCGTGGCAGCCTCCACCCGGGCCAGTCCCGCCCGAGGGCTGGGTCCTGGCTCTGCTACATGCCTGGGCCACGGGGCTGGCCCGTGCCCTCCACGAGCAGGAAGCGGACAGACAGACAGACGCGCTCAGCGCCCCGTGGAGGAGGGTGTGCTGCGCGTGCAATGTCAGCTGTTGTTTCCCTGTCCCTTTCCTGGGACGCTATCTTTTCTCTCTGCCATGCGTGTTCGTGACTGGGTTGGATGGCGTGTGGACCCGCTGCCAGGCTGGGCCACGCCAGGCTGGTTAGTATGAATAAATAGCGCAGATGAGCGCGCAGTTCCGCTCCGACCCGTCAAGCGCATGTGTCCGCCCGATCCCTGAGCTGGCACGAGAGGGCGGTGACAGATCAGAGGCTGTGCTGGGTCTGGTGGAGGGGGCAGGGCCATCACTAAGCTGCCCGTTCCTATGCCCAGCGGACCCCGGCGGGCATCCGTCGCCAGGCTCCTTCCCAGAGCCAAGGCCTCCGTGTGCTGCCAGAGTTCTGCCAAGTGCGCTCCTCTGTCATTAACTTTCAATCACTGTTCATTGTGGACTGGCTCTCAGTCAGGGTTTTTGTCTTTGTCATGTTGATGGAGACGGGGGCTCCATTTTTAGCCATGTGGGTGGAGGCTGCCCTCCTTCCCCCTCTTCCCCCTCCTTCCCCATCTTTCCCACCGCTGTGCCCCAGCTGGCAATGAGCCTGGCGGTGGAGCTGAGGAGGTTTTCTGGTGGAGCTGAGGAGGTTTTCTGGAGGTCTGATTTGACGTCTGTCCCTCCCCCACGGGCGGCTGGGCTGTTCTGAAGGCAGATGCTGGACCTGGCAGAGCTATTTCCAGGAAGGTGTTGCGTGGGCCTGGGGAGAGCCTCACAAATCAGATTCCAGACGTGAAGATCGTGTGTCTTTTTGTTTGGTTTTCTTTGCTGGTCTAGAAACTTAACCCTTTTGTCTTTTCCTGTCCTTCCCGAGTCCTGTTACCCTCGCGTGTCTGCGTGTGGCGTGTGGGCCTCCGTGGGCCTCCTCAGCTCCAAGCGAGGGCCGGTCCAGCCTTGGCGGCGGGGGGGGGGATGGCGGGGGGGGGGGGCACCCGTGCTGAGGACAGGGGTGTGTCCAGCAGGCCGCCTGCCTGAGCCGTGGGCTCCGGGCGGCACAGGACGGCCCTCAGCCTGGGCGTGCTGCTGTCTGGGTGCTGCCCCCCTACCCCACCCCTGCACGGCCCTGCTCACCCCCTGCATGTCCTGTCCTCCATCTCTGACAGTCCACACGGCCCGGCACCCGAGAACCCAAAGGTACCCCAGGTCTTCCAAACCCATCTTGGGCTTATTCTGTTAGTCAAAAACCCACACTCCCATTTCCTGCCCGTCCGTCGGGCAGTCTTGCCGATCTTAACTGACCCTGGCTGGGATGGGCAGCACAGGAGCTTCTGGTGGATCCCGTTCATTCCTGTTGTTTTCCCTGTGTGGCCGTGCGTGGCTCAGACCAGGGAAAACAGAAGCGTGAGGCTGTCCTGAGAGCCCCCTCCCATGTGGGGGTTGGGGCGGTGCTGACCGTGGGGGGGGGTTCCACACCTTCGCTGGGGGTGCGGCTCCGTGGTAGAGCACTCGCCGCCTCGCATGCCCAGGGCGCTGAGTTCTAGCCTGAGCGCTGTGAAACACAACCAAACAGGCAGAAGGATTCTTCCGGAACCCCTCACAGGCCTGTTCGCATTTCCTTCTCAGGTACTTGCCTGAAAGAGGCCAGGGGTGTTGGGGTGGGCCGGCAGGGGTGCAGATGGTGTGTCCGGCCCGGCAGGGCTGGAGTGGACGGGTGGCAGAAGGGGGCAGCTGGCTCTGCACAGAGAGGTTAGGAGGGGCAGCGTCCTGGAGCAGGAGGAGGTGGAACCTTCCAGACCCCGAGGTTTTCCTTAAAGGTGTGCGGCATTAGCACGTGTCCCTTCAGGCCGCGGCGCGCTAACGCACGGAGGCGGCGCGGAAGTCACTGAGCACCGTTTCAAAACGTGCTCTGGTCCAGGGTGTGAACGTGCTGGTGTTTCTCCTCGTTGCTGGCTTCCCAAAGCCCTGCTGGGGACAGATGAGATTCCCCCATCCCCAGGATCGGCCTCTGCCACGAGCGCTGTGCGTATGCACCGCATCCCGGGACCATCTCCCTCCCCGTGACGGCACGGACGTACCGAGGGCCTCGGTATGGCTACGCGAGCGTTAGAACGCTCAGGCCTCGGCCCAGGGCCGGCGCCGCTGGTCTCCAAGACCAGCCTGGGCCCGGGGTCCGGCAAGGCCTCCGCGTGGCCCACAGCTCTGTCTCAGAGCCGCCACTGCTGGGCGGGTCCTGCGGGTCCTGCCCCACCCCACAAGGCCCTCACGGTGCCAGCCCTGGCTTCAGGCAGAAACCATGGGTATAAGGGCTGTCCTGCTCTGTGGTGCCTGGGCCATTGTGTGTGTGTGTTAGCGTGCAGAGTGGCTGGGGACTCCTGGGGCTGGAAGTGGCCCGGGAGGTCATCGGATGATGGCCCTGGAGGCTGGGGGAGCTCATCAGTGCACCAGCGGCGCTCAGCCCTCCCGGCTCCTTGGCCTCAGCCCCGCGTCTGTCTCAAGCATGCTGTTGTTTGTTGTTGCTGTTGTTGTTTGGTGGGTTGGTTTTGTTTTGTCAGTCATGGCTCTTGAACTCAGGGCCTGGGCGCTGTCCCTGAGCTTCTTTTGCTCAAGGCGAGTGCTTTACCACTTGAGCCACAGTGATGCTTCCAGCTTTCTGGTGGTTAATTGGAGATAAGAGTCTCATGGGGACTTTTCTACCAGGAGGGCTTTGAACTGTGATCCTCACATCTCAGCCTCCTGAGTAGCTAGGAGGACAGGCGTGAGCCACTGGTGTGTGGCTCTGTTGTTTGTTTATTGTAGCTATTTTTTGGGCATTATCATGCATGCTTATTTTTCTATTTCTGGTAATGATGGAAACTTTGCCATTTAAGTAACAGAAGCAGGTTAATTAAAACCAGAAGCTGCTATAACAAATGCCTCAAATACCTCAGCGGATCAACTAATACAGAGGAGACGGAGCGCCGGGCGCCAGGTAGCGGGAGTTCTGGTCTGAGAGCAGGGTGGGCGGTGTGCCTGGACGTCTCTTCCCATCCCAGTTACCTCTCATTGCCAAAAACAGATCTGGGGCTCGCCTGCCCCCCCCACCCCCCACCGGTATGAGCGCGGAGTGCGGGGAGCGGCGGCCCTGTGATTTCATTAGGAATATTCCCTACAGTGACATTAGAAAGGAGAGATGGGGAATTACAGTTCAATCGGAGTGAGAAATGGCAAGGAAATGACCGTCCTAAAGGTGGGCGGGGTGGCAGGGCCGTGGGGCCCCCCTCGAGCACACGCATTACCCCTTGAACAGACTGGAGGTAGACACGCAACGCTCCACAGATGGCAGCGCTCCTCCATTTATTTTCTGCTGACTGATTTTGATTTATGGGGCCTTTCCCGGCGGCGGCGTCTTCTCCCTCTCCCTTTCTTTGGAGCCCGGCTTGTCACCTTTGACAAGTGTCTGCTGGGTGGAGGGAGGGGTCCCGTCCAGTGCTCTGGGGCGCCCAGTGTTTCTGGAGGCAGAGCCTGGGGAGGGAGCGGGCGGGGCCTCTGGTGGGGGCGGGGCGCTCTCTGGGGCCGTGGAAGGGGACCTGTGTGGGAGTCTGGGGTCTCTAGAGCTCCAGCCACGGGACAGCGTGTCACAGACTAGGCTTGAACAGCAGGCCTGCTCTCACAGCTCTGGGACTGGGGGTCTGGACAAGCATCGGTGGATGGCTTGCCCCTGGCCTTGCCCCTGGCTGCTGGGGATGTCCGACCTCCACTGGCCTCGCTTGGCTTGGAGGCGTCCCTCGGTCTCGGCCTGCGTCGGCCCATGTGCTCTGCTCCATGGGCGTGGACTGGCCTGGCTCAGGACACTCTCACCTTGAAACCCCAGGGACTCTTCTTTGCAAACCATGTCAGGTTCCGTGTGGGTGGAGCTCGTGGAGACACAACAGTCCACGCAGCCCGAGTCTGTGGCCCCAGAGAATGCACGTCCGATGGAGGTGGGGAGGGGCCCACAGGCCTTTCCTGACGGGTGCCTGTGCAGTCCTCGGGGTGGGCGTGTGTGGTGAAGGGAGGGGACCGAGAACAAGCGGAAGGTCTGCTGGAGAGAGCAGGAGTCACAGGTGTGAGAGGCCAGGCATGTTCAAGGCAAGCTGTCCATCTGTCTGTCTGTCCCTCCATCTGTCCCTCATGCCTCGTCTATGTGTGTATCCGTCCATCCATCCATCCATCCATCTATCCACCCATCCATCATCTATTCTTCCATCAATCATCCATCCATCCATCATCTATTCATCTATCCATTCATCTATCCATCTATCCACCCATCATCCATCCATTGATCATCCATCCATCCATCCATCATCTATTCATCTATCCATCCATCTATCCATCCATCATCTATCCAACCCCATCCATCCATCTCCATTTATCATCCATCCATCCATCCGTCCATCCATCACCCTCTCTCCCTCCCTCCCTTCATCATCTATCCATCCATTGATCATCCATCCATCCATCCATCCATAATCCGTCTATCTACCCATCATCCATCCATCCATCATCTATTCATCAATCATCCATCCATCCATCCATCCATAATCCGTCTATCTACCCATCATCCATCCATCCATCATCTATTCATCAATCATCCATCCATCCATCCATCTATCCACCCATCATCCATCCATTGATCATCCATCCATCCATCCATCATCTATTCATCTATCCATCCATCTATCCACCCATCATCTATCCAACCCCATCCATCCATCCATCTCCATTTATCATCCATCCATCCATCCGTCCACCCATCACCCTTCCTCCCTCCCTCTCTTCATCATCTATCCATCCATTGATCATCCATACATCCATTCATCCATCTATCATCTACCCAACATCCATCCATCATCCACTTATCATCCATCCACCACCATCCCTCCCTCCCTCAATTCATCTATCCATCATCAGTCCATCCATCTATCATCTATCCATCCATTATCCATTCATCCCTCCCTCCATCCACCCATCATCCATCCATCCATTATCTATCTATCCATCCATCCATAATCCATTCATCCATCCATCCATTCATCTATCTATCATCTATTCGTCACCCATCCATCCCTCCATCCATCAATCTATCCATCCATCCATCAGCCATCTATCAGGCACTCAATATCCATTTATCGCCCATCCATCTACCTATCATCCATCCTCCTATCATCCATCATCCACCATCCACTCATCCGTTCATCTTCCATCCAGAGTCCTTATCCATTCATCATCTATCCATATATCATCCATCCTTCCTTCATCTACCTATTATCCATCCATCCCTCCCACATTCATCTCCCCGCCCATCTGTCTATCCATTTATCCTTCCATTCACTCCACAACCTTTGTGGAATGCCTGCTACAAAGCCAGGACAGGACTAGGGGTCCCACTGAGCCTGGTGAGGACTCGGGGTAGAGGTGGCCTTTTGTACCTGGCCTGCTCTTCTGGGCTTATGGTGGGTCCGAGGCTTCCCAGGCTGGCCATGCTGGGGTAGCTTTTGGTCGGATGGAGTCTCTCAGAAGAGCAAGGAAGCATGGCCTTGCTGTGTTGGATATGGAGGACCTCACCATCTCTTCAGTTCCACAAAGGGGACTCACCTAGGGTGGGGTGCAGTGAAATCAGCTCCTGGGAGCCCCCAGTGTGGCCTTGGACTCCGCTGATCTCCCAGGGCAGGACCCACCAATGCCACACGAAAGGCCCCAGTGTGGAACCTGTGCGTAGCTGCGGCCCAGCCCCGGGGCGCTGGGACAGATGTCCACCATGGTGGAAGCTGGTTTGGAGCCTGCTTATTAGTCACTGCAGAGACCAGTGCTCAGGACATGAATTTAGTTCCCGAGGGGAGATCAATTTTCTGCCATCTGGTCCAACTCTTTTATATTAATTGGGCTGAAGGGCGATTTTCTCCCTAGTGACCCCAAGGCATTCATCAATGCTCCAGGGCCGTGTGCGTGTGCCCGAGGCTGGCTGGCCCCTCATCTCTGAGCAGTGTGAGACCGGGGACACGGCAGGTGCATGCCTGTGATCCCAGCCGCCCAGGAGGCCCAGAGAGGAGGATACACACTTAAGGCCAGCTGGGCAGCTTAGAGAATCATTTATCAACATAAAATAAAAACAGATTTGGGCATAGCTCCGTGGAAGCGAGGTCGGCGAGGATGGGCCAGGCTCTGGGCTGCATCCGCAACACTGCAACCTTCCCCCACAAAACCAAATGACACCCCAAAAACACAGGCACGGACAGACAGACAAGACAGACAGACAGACAGACACACACACACACACACACACTGGTTTAGTAAGAAGGCAGAGGCGAGCAGCAGGTGTTGGAGGCTCAGGCAGGCACATGTGCATTTTTGTTGAGAAAGCGTTTTCCTTGGACGAGCTGGCGAGCCCAGGCTGGCGTGGGACGGGGCGTAGGAGTTTTCTGGTCTCCTGCTCACTCGCTTTTCCTCCAAGTCACATCACAGTTTTCCCAGATGCCATCCAGCTCCCTCACGCCTGCAGGGTGATCCTCAACCTGTCTGTTTTTAGCATCCACCATCCGGCCATTTCACAGGGAGGTGCGGCCCTGTGGAGGGGCACGGGCGGGATTCCATGGACGCTGGGTGTCCCCTCTGAGTGGGGAGCCGTTTTGGTCCCTTCTGTCGTGTGGGAAGCCCCCATTGGGAGCACTGTGGCTCCCACCCACCCATCCTCTTCCCAGGTCTCCATCCACAGAGGGGTGGAGAGGAAGAGGCGGTCCGCAGAGCGGCCAAGACCCTGTGTCTTGAGTTCTGTTCTGTCCCCTGATGGATGGGGACTCTGAGTCTTGGAGGGAGGCCTGTCCCGGGGACGTGTCTGCTCCTCAGGGAAGGCTACTGCCCTGGCCCGGCACAGCTCAGCTAGCACCTCTGGCCTTATGGACGGACAGATGGATGTGGCCCATTGCTGACTCCTGCAGCCCAGCCCAGACCCTCCCCCGGAGGGAAATCATCCCATGAGCCTCAGTGGTGTATGGGGAGCCATGTGCCTTATTAATATTTAATTAAACTAGGCTGCGTCTCATTTCCCTCTGGGCCCCACGGGGGGTCTCCTGAGAGCCTGGGCAGCTCTGGATGCTTCTGGAAGAAGACCTCACGCTCCCCATGGGTTGTAATGACGAGGGTGATTTCTCTTTCCGGTCTCCCGAGGCCTGGGTGGTTCTGCGCCTCTGGAGACGCAGAGCCCCGGGGATTCCTGTCCCCCGGCCGCACAGCGAGAACCGCGCGCCCGTGCTGCGCCCAGCCGTCCCGGGACGGGAGTGTTCGGTGAAACGCTCGCACTCTCTCTGCTTTTGCGTCTTCACTTGTGAGATGGGGAGGATGAGGACGGGGCCCCAGCAGCGCCGGAGCGCGGAGGCCGGGCGGGTGAGCCCGCGACACGGCGCCCGCCCATTCCTGTCCACGCTGCTCCCAGGCTGTGAGCCGAGACCCCGAGGCCTCCCTGGCTGTGGCCGTCAGTCCTGTCAGCCGCCTCCACTCACAGAGCGGACCGGAGCGGGAGGGTTTGTATCCATGCGGCCAGACGCCAAACCTGGACGGCCCGACCCAACCAGGGGCCTCGTGCAGCCTGCCACCCACCTCGTGGGGGTGCGGGTAGGGCTGCCCGGCCGTCCGGCTTCTCCAGCCCTTTCTAGTGAGTTCCTTACTGCAGCCCCCAGCAAGGCCGGCCCCAGTCTGCCTGCTCGGGACCTCCATCAGGCCCCCACACAGACGGGATGGAGTGAATGCCTGCGCAGAGGGAGGCCCCAGGCGGCCCCCGCCTGCTGATCTGCCTTACTTGGCGAATGCCGCCTGCATTTCTTCCTTTCCCCCAGCAGCTCAGGTGCTTGTTACAGACACACACTGTGCTGTGCCCAGCCCTGGGTCCCTACGCCCCGAGGGACAGGTGCTGTGAGCTGCGGGGGCAGGTGGATGCCGAAGGGTGGGTCTCGGGCTGCCCCGGAGGTGGGTGAGGATGCGCGCTGGATGTGGGCAGGAGAGGGAAGCTGGAGACGGGGGGCGTCGGTGAGGCCCCCGTGCAGAGTGAGGGGCGGCTGGCTGGGGCCCCCAGGAGGGAAGGGGGGGAAGGAGCCTTGCTGCCTGGTCACCCACACCAAGCAACCCAGTCCGCACCAGCAGGACTTCTAGAGAGGCAGCCCAGGATACCAGCGTCTAACCCCAGCAGGGCCTCACGCCCGCTTAGAGGCTGAGATCTGAGGAGGCTGGAGGCCAAGCCTGAGTCCGGATCACTGGGGCTCCGTGGGTTCTGATTTCACCTAGGACAGGACAAGGAAAACCGACTTTGAGACTCTTGCCAGCAGCCGTGCCCCGGCTCCTCAGATCTCCCCCGACATAAAATATAAATCAATAGGTTAAGAACACGCTTGTCTCCCGCTCATCCGGGCCCCGTCACTCTGCCTGCCTTTCTGTCTTTGGAGAATCGGCTCTGACTTTGGCAGGCCTTGAGCTGGTGAGAAAAAAAATCGCTTTGTTCCCGAGCGAGGCAGAGCAGATCTCCCCTCGAATGACAGGGCCTCACTTTTTTTCCTTTAATCATCTCTGCCTTTCACGCTGTCCCGTCTCTGCTGACACCCTCCCCTCCTCTCTCCCTTCTTCTAATCGCCGGGGGAAGACACACTTGATCAGCCGGCCTGATGCCCCCGGGGCCAGGCGCCCAGGAATCCAGCTCTCATAGGGGGAGGAGCCAGAGTGGCGGAGATGGCCGGTGTGGTGACCCAAATTAACCAGGCTACGGGCCACACCGCGGGCCCCAAGGGCGTCCCCGTCCCCCCCGGGTTTCCATGGCAACCGGCCCGGGAGGCGCTGCTAATGGGGACTGGTGGTGGGCAAAATGAAATTTGATGTACAGGAGAATGCAGCGGCCAGTGTAGTAATTGGGGATCAATCTCTTCTTCCCACGGGGCGTCGCATCCTCACTTCCGTGTTGGTTTTGTGTGTGCGTGTGTGTGTGTGTGTATTCACGCACTGGTTTTGAAAAACCTTGGAGTGTTCTTAAACACATCTATTTTCATTTTCTAAACTGCTGCCTTTTCTGCCCCGCTTTGTTCTTCAGGGGGCCGGTGCGTGGTGAATGGTTTAACCACAGAATAAAAGCGTGTGCGCGGTCAGTGATTTATGGGCCGCCTCGGGCTGTGTCCGCCGCCTGCCTCTCCCTCTGCTCCCTCAGCTGCCCGCTCCCCGTCCGCCGCCCTGTGGCCCGGGCAGTCAGGACGGCCTGGCCGCAGAGCAGCTGTTTGCAGGGGGCCCACCTCGGGGCACGCCTGGTGCGCGGCCCTGGCAGCCGAGCCTCAGCCTCTCTGCCCCTTTGGCCGCGGTTTGATTGTCTAGGGCAGGTGTTGAACGATTCCCCTCCTGTCTCAGGCCTGTGGATGGTGTGGGGAGGTCCCGGAGCGAGGAGGATTCCGTCTGGGGCTCTTGAGTTCTTTCTCCCTACCAAATCACTGTGGGGCATGCGAAGGGGGAGTACACCAGGGAAACGGAGGCAAGCCTCTCAGCTACTGGGGGGTTGGTACAAATCCCCAGCCAAGAGCCATCCTAGGCTGTGTAAGGTCTTTTCCAGAGGAGAGGAGAAAAGAAGGAGGAAGGAGAAGGAGAGGAAGGAGAGGAGAGGAAGAGGAGGAGGAACAAAAGGAAGAGGAGGGAAAGGAGGAGGAGGAGGAGGAGGAGGAGGAAGAAGAAGAAGGAGGAGGAAGAAGAAGAAGACCATGAGGAAGAGGAGGAGGAGGACAGGTTTCTCTGTAAAAAAAAAAAAAGAGAGAGAGAGAAGAGAGAAAGAGAGAGAAAGAGAGAGAGAAAAATGGAGCCTGGAAATCCGTAGCTCTGCTGTAGGCTCATGGAGTCCTTCTTTGGGGCCTGAGCTCAGGGCCTGGTCCCTATCCCTGAGCTTCTTTTGCTCAAGGCTGGGACTCTACCACTCGCTAGTTCTCTTTTTCTGTGTGTGTGTGTGTGTGTGTGTGTGTGTGCGCTGGTTGGTTGGTGATAAGAGTCTCACACACTTTCCTGCCTGGGCTGGCTTTGAATGGTAGCTGGGCTGACAGGTGTGAGGCCCGGCGGGCTCGGGGAGGGTCCGTCTGCCATCGTCCTCCAGGCTGCGTCTCCGCTGTTCGGGTGTTTGGTTGGGGCACTGTTGGGCTTGGCTGGAGCGGATGGGGTGCCTGCCTCCTGTCCCCGTCTGCGCCCGGCTCGTCAACGCTTATGTTTCCCCCACGTCCTCAGGAAGAGGAGAGGGTGTCACCTCCATGTTGGGGGTCCCTGTCTCTCTTTATTTGCCTACACTCTCCCCTTTGCCTTTCTTTCCCTTGCCAGGGGCAAGTATTCAGAGCAGAAACGAGCCCCGCGCCTAAAGTCTACGGCACAAAGGCCCTGGGTCACTTACCCTTGGGAGCCCCCTCCCCAAGAGCTCCCCCCAGTGCTGGGGTGGGGGAGGGGGAGCGTGCCTAAGAACCTTGAAACCCACTCATGTCCTTTTCCTTTCTGTTCACACCACAGGTGATCTTGATCCTGACGAAGTACTACCACGCAGACATGGGGAAGGTTCTGGAAAGTTCTCTGTGGCGGTAAGTCAGCCCAGGGATGGGCCTTTCTCCTCTTGAGCTGCACAGCATCTCCTGGGTGCTTGGCTGAGGAAGGCGACGAAATGCCCAGCTCTGGCTGCCCTAGGCATCGGTGGCCCGACACACACAGGGCCCTGGGAAGCCAATGGGGGTTTTGTCTGTGGACGGTTGGCTCCCTGGGGCTCCGGCCTCTCTCCCTGCTGTCCCCGACTTGCTTTTGTTTGCTTGGGGAATTCAGGTCAGTGCAATTTCTCTTTGCTGCACCCGCGGCTCCCACAGGCCCGAGCCCAGCCTCGCGGGGGAGGGGCGGGCTCCTTTCCGCCCCGCTTTAGAGCTGAGAATAAACGCCTCCTGCCCGGGGCGGGATGTCTCTTTCTAAGAGCACTGTGAATTCAGCTCGGGGACATCAGAGCGCCCTTTGATGCCTTAGAGGAGAGGAGAGAGAAGACTTCAGACATGTCACCTCTGTCCTGTCCCCTCAGGGGTGATGCTCTCCCCCTCCGTCCTGTCCTGTCCTGTCACCTCAGGGGTGACGCTCTCCCCCTCCGTCCTGTCCTGTCACCTCAGGGGTGACGCTCTCCCCCTCTGTCCTGTCCTGTCCCCTCAGGGGTGACGCTCTCCCCGCTGTGTTGTGAGGCTTTGCTCCCGTGAGGGTTCTGCCGCGCTGAGTGGCTGTGTTTCCAGCCAGCAGTAATGAGTTCCTTCTTCATTCCCTGCTGTATCTGGGGAAATGCCTGCCCACCGGGGTTTGTGTGACGTGACCACTCGGGAGGGGCGGCAGCCCGTCCGGTGTGTTCCTGTGGGGGTGGTGACATGTCTGGGGGGGGCGGTGGAGGCGGTGCCGGGCGGGGAGGGGTGGGTGCGGCTTTGCTGGGGGAGGGGTGGGTGCGGCTTTGCTGGGGGAGGGGTGGGTGCAGCTTTGCTGGGGGAGGGGTGGGTGCGGCTTTGCTGTCTCAGGCCTGGCACCCCCGGAGCCAGCTGGCCTGGTCATGGCTAAGGCCACTTGTCACCAGTAAGTCCTCACCGGCACCCGGCTGGGTCTCGGCCTCTGTGAACTCACCAGCCTTTCTCCAATTCCATCGCACTGCCGGGAAAGGGCTCGGCCCGGGGTGCCCTTCTGCAGGGAAGACAGGCTTTCCCGAGTGACCCCGTCTCTCAGGCTGGAGGCTAGCTCCCAGAGGGACTGGCATGGGGCATCGGGTGGGAGGACAGAAGCAGGGCCGGTGCTCATCCCCTGTGCGGGCGTGTGGGTCCTCTGGGGAGGTGAGGATGGGTTGAGGGCGGCAGCTCCTGGGCAGGGGGCGGGGGGGGGGGGTGTGTGCCTTGGGTGTTCTGTAGGTGGCCCGCGGGCTGCAGAGTGGACAGAAGTAGTCAGGTCTCCCACCCACAGACCCCTCCCTCGGCGACCTTGCTCGTCTGCCTCGTGTGGGTTGACAAGACCGAAAGCACTCGGTCCCATGCCCCTACCCCAGAAGGTTCCAGATCGCGTTCTCCTCCACTGCTGCAGCCGGAGGCAGGTGCTGGGGTCCGGGGCCCCTGTGTGCTGTGGCTTTGGTTCCCTCTTGGGTGTGTGGGGACTTGGCAGGGACAGCTCCCTGCCTGGGGCTGGTCTTCCTGATTGTCAGGCTTCCAGTAGAACTTTCCAGAAGCATCTGGAGAAGCCCACAGGCCAAACCACGCACTCCCCCCCCCCCCAGTTACTCCGCAG
Source organism: Dipodomys spectabilis (assembly GCF_019054845.1). Taxonomy (NCBI): domain Eukaryota; kingdom Metazoa; phylum Chordata; class Mammalia; order Rodentia; family Heteromyidae; genus Dipodomys; species Dipodomys spectabilis. The sequence goes on along the minus strand of NW_024871209.1, from coordinate 92,317 downwards.
AGGGGCAGACAAGAGGGAGGACCGTCCCTGCTCTGTGCGGCGGGGCACAGGGGCCTGGACAGCGTCTCAATTTGGTTTTTCCCCAAAGCGAAGCAGCGGCTCTTAATTTCCCATGTTCCTTTCTCGTTGGCGTCTCCCACGCACACGCAGGCTGGTCTTCATTAAACATGCGGAAGCATCCCTCTTTTCCAGAACGCTCCCCCGTGCCCCACCTCCAGCCCAGGCGCGCTCTCTGGTTACGCCGTCTTTCGTGCCATGCTTGCTCGGCCGCCGTGTGCTCCTTTCCCCGCGTGGTCACCGGGCCTGGCCTGTGTCTTTCACGGCCACGGGGCTGGGCCAGCTGGTTGCAGCTTCTTCTCAGCCATGGCCGCTCCGAGCCTGCAGCACTCTGGTTCGTTGTATTCCCCGCACTGGGCTGGCCGGGGCGGGGTCACTGAGCCCGGGGGCTCTGGACTTAACATCTCTCTAAAACTTGCCAACTTGCTGTTCTGGTTCGCCTCCCCTTGAGTCCTGCCGAGGCTGAACCGTGCCCTGCGCTTAAGGACTGACCGCCGCCTTTGCTTCTGAGAAGTGGAGTCTGTTCTTGCCCCCACTCCCTGTGTGTGGGGACGTGGTGGGGTCGGGAGAGCACGCACTCACGGGGTTGTTAAAGACACACTTACTGGCTGCGCACCCAGCCTCTCGTGCCTCTCGAGAGCTCTCCTGCAGAATCAATGCACACGCTCTGAGGGCAGGTCTGGCTATTTGCATTCCAGAACTGTCTCTGGCAGATCTCGGCTGAAAGCATCTTTAATTGCCCTGCGCTGACAGGGGCCTCCGTGTGAGTAGCAGCTTCCTCCCGGCTTCCACCAGTGAGCCTTAGGCCCACCCTCCACCCCCGTTCCTGGGAATCCTCTGCCCCATCTCAGGCCCCTTGGAGCCTATGGAAGCCGGCAGGAAGGAAGGGCCGGAGGCTCCGGCCTGGAAAGCCTCTGGATGGATCCAGAGGGTTGAAGGTCCCTTTTCCTCTCCTGTCAGGCAGTGGTACCTAGACCCGCCCTCCTTACCGAACAGAGCTGGCTTGGGAGCCGCCGATCTGACTTGCAGCTGTCAGTGTGAGCGGCCAGTGCTGTGGCTGTTGCAATCGGCAGCTTCAGACTGGAGAGCTTGAAGCACAGGAAGCGCTTCCTCACCATCTGGAGTTCAGAGGCCCAAACCTGGTGTCACAGGGCGCTTCCTTTGAAGGCCCTGCAGCTCCCATGTGCCCTCCTCCCCGCCTGCCCTCCTCCCCGCCTGCCCTCCTCCCCGCCTGCCCTCCTCCCCGCCTGCCCTCCTCCCCGCCTGCCCTCCTCCCCGTGTTCCCTCCTCTCCGCGTCTTCCAAAGCACCTGACCTGACCCCAGGCTTTGGGGCCCAGCTGCATAACCCACGATGATGTCATCGTGGATTCTTCATCCCACCCACCGGGCGCCCTTTTCAAACCAGGCCCCATCTTAGGGGTGGGGCTCAGTGTGGCCATCAATTCTAGGAGCCAGGGTTCGCTCCCCAGAGTCTTCCGCTAACTCAGGAGTTGCACTCTGGATGCACTTGCCTGAGGGGCCCTTGATGCCCGGTCGCTCTGTCCCTCAGCCACCCTCCCCTCGTGTCTTCCTCCAGAGCTCCAGCCCAGCGTCTCTCCCCACCCCCGGCTCCCCTCCCCGGCTCCCCACCTCCTATCCTATCCTGTCTCCCCGCATGGCCCGGAGTCTTGAGAGGCACACACATCCCGCCTGCTTTCTCCTCCTCAGTTGTTCTCAGGGGCTGCCCTGCCCACCCTGGCCTCCTGACTGAATCCACTGCTGTCTGCCAGGCAGAGGCTGGAAAGTTGTTGTGGCATTTATGCCTTCTCCAAAACAGAGCCACGGTTACTGTGAACTAAGGAGACGCAGTGTTTGGAACACAGAAATGATGAGCAAATACTCCTCAAATGCCACCCCGAAGGAGCATTGCTAGGGCCAGCGCCTCTCTCAGTGACCAGGGCAGCGGAAGAGGGTCCCAGGACTCTCTGTTCTAAATCTGGGACTACCCCTAGGGAAGATTGGTCCCCTGGACACAGCGATGACCTCAGGCATCCCCAGGATCTAAGTTCCCCCACCGTGTTTTCATGATGGTCCGTTCCTCTTCCGCATTTTTAGATATCGATTCCCTACCTCGCTCCCACAATCTGTTGAACTGCAGCTGGTGTGTCCATGCTTTGTATTGGGAAGGAAAAACACCTTTCACCCCTCGGCAACCTCTGCTGGCCACCTGGGGGCGCTGTTGTTCCCAGTGAAAAGGCCCGGCCTAGCCAGCTCCGGAGGCTCTGATGCAGCCCCTCATGGTATTTCTGCGCCACCTGGGAGCCCTAGCAAGGCCAGGAGGCCAGTTAGCAGAACCTGGACCAAGCTGAGCTGTCTAGGAGAGGCCTGTGCTTGTGTTAGCGGGCTGCCTGGTGTGTGTGTGTGGCAGGTCCTGGCCCCCAGCCCAGATTCAATCTCAGATACAGCTCTTTTCCCAAAGCAGCTCCCCTGCGTACTCAGTGCCCAGGAGCCCCAGCGTGCTTTGGCACATCACCCACTGAAGTGCGGGTGTTGTTTATGGACCGTCCCCCACCTTTGCCTACCATTGGTAGAACATGAGTCAGTTGGGAATGGAAATTGTCAAATCACAGGATGCCTAGAACCAAGCAATGAGTATTGAATGGACAGATGGATGGATGGGTGGATGGATGGATAGATAGATGGGTGGATGGGCAGATGGACAGATGGGTAGATGAATAAGAAAATAGATGCATGGATGGATGGATGATGGACAGTTGTGTAGGATGGATGGATGCACGGCGAGACGGATGGATGAATAAATGGATGAATGGATAGATGGATGATGGATGGATGGATGGATAGCTAGATGGATGGACAAATGGATGGATGGATGGATGGTGGACAGTTGGTTAGATGAATGGGATGGATGGGTGGATGAATGGATGAATACATGGATGGATGATGGATGAGTGGACAGATGATGGATGGTTGGGTAAATGAATGGGATCCATGGGTGGGTGGATGGATAGATGGACGAGTAAATGTATGGATGGCTGGGTAGAGAGGTGGATGGATGGACGGATGAACTTCAGCAGCAATGCTTTGTCGCTGCTCAAGACTGTTCTTGAGCCAGGTGCAGTGGTTTACCTCTGTGATCCAGCTACTCAGGAGTCTGAGATGGGGGAGATGGGGGTTTAAGGCCTACCTAGGCAAAGCATTCCATGAGATCACATTTCAACCAAGGGACAGCGGGCGTGGTGGCAGGGCCTGTCATCCCCGCGACACAGGAAGCACAAACAGGAGGCGCGTGCGCCGGGCCAGGCTGAGCGAAAGGCAAGACTCTACTGTGTAAAGAGTCATTAAAACAGAAGAAGGGCTGGGGATGTGGCCCCAGGGGGAGAGCGCCTGCCTAGCAAGCCAGCACAAGGCCCCAAGTTCGTGTGGGTGTTGGAGGAGTCTGGCTCCAAATCCCTTACTTTAAATGTTATCATTCCAGTTCTTGATCCTCACAGGAATCTTGGAAAGTGTTAGAAGAGGCACAAAAATAATGCCCATGTGAAACCCACCCCAAGAGATTAAAACTATTTTTTTCTTTTCATTATTACCTTTACACAGCTAAAAACTATTCACATCTGAGATGAATCTTCTTGCCAGTCTTCTTAGGATGCAAATATATACGTGTTTTATAAATCCCAAATCCCAAGGGAATTATGTATTAAACATTTGCTGACGCTTTGACTTATTTTTACATCTGCTATTTTTAATGGCTGTATAATATACTCTCACTTGCCGTTGGTTTTATTTATTTAGCCCAATCCTCATTTTTTAAAGACATCTGAGTCACTTTTACTTTTTACTAATGCAAAGATGCGGGAGGGAGGTGGGGAAGCAAGGAAGATGTCCTTGTGTGCGTGTGTCTGGAGAGCCGGTGTGGGCGCGGGGTTTGTCTGAGGCTGCCAGGGGTGCTGCTGGGGTGAAGGTGAACGTGAAGCCTGCCTCCCTCCGTGCTGCTGCTCTGGCTGTTGTAGAACTCTCTCACGGATGCAGGCCTCTGGCCTGACTGCCGAGGCCCAGCCATGGGCAGCTACTCTCTGGGGCCTGCCTGTGCCGTCCACTGCTAGGTCTCAAAGCCTCAAGGCCTGCCCCAGATCTTGCAGAGAACCGGCCACTGATGATGGCATCTGCTCCGGTGTGAGGCCTCTGTCCTCTCCCACGGCGGCAGGATGGGCTCTCCTTGTCCGACCTTGGAAATGTCTCTGAGGGGTGGTTAGAAATGGATGAAGTAGAGCAGGTGGATGCCACGCAGGGCTGCAGGGGTGCAGCGTGGCGGCTGGGGCAGTGTCTGGGCCCGGGGACCGTGGGGCCGTCCAGGCTGCTCTGGGGGATCTGTGAAGTCACCGGGAAGTCAGGGCTTCAAGCGACACACTTTATATCTTGTGATGTGTGGCCACAGTTCCATCTGGATGAGGCCAGGCCTGGTCCACGTTCCCGCTGCAGGCTCTCTCGGACTGTCTGTTTTCTCCGAACCCTGGTCAGGTCCCTACCTGGCTCCCTCCGGTTTCTACTGGTTCTCTGAGCTCAGCAGGAAAACCTCCCTCTTAAGGATGTTTTCGAACCTTGATACTCAGATTTCAGCCTCCTGTGTTGCTAGCACTACAGCGTAAGTCGCCAGCACCCAACTAGAGCCATTTTTACTCTTTTTTTTTGGTCAGTCATGGGGCCCGAACTCTGGGCCTAGGCACTGCCCCTCAGCTCTTCAGCCCAAGGCTAGCGCTCTACCACTTGAGCCTCAGCACTACTTCCAGCTTTTTTTGCTTATGTGGTGCTGAAGAATCGAACCCAGGGCCATGATGCACACGAGGCGAGCACTCTACCACTGAGCCCCTTTCCCAGTTTTTAGATCACACAACTTTGCAAATATTTTGTCCTCTCAGTCTGCCCTGGAGGTGGGGCGGGGCGGGGCAGGGCTCTGTGCTGGAGCCTGCACTGGCTCTAGCAATTTTTTTTTTTGGTTGGTCATGGGTCTTGAACTCTGGGCCTGGGCGCTGTCCCTCAGCTCTTCAGCTCAAGGCAAGCGCTCTACCACTTGAGCTACAGCGCCACTTCTGGTTTTCTGGTGGTTTATTGGAGATAGTCTCACAGTCTCTCCTGCCCTGGCTGGCTTTGAACCACGATCCTCAGATCTCAGCCTCCTGAGTAGCTTGGCTGTAGCATTTAAGTTGGTAGTGGGGAGGAAGCCACAGGCCTGGGAGGTGGCTGCTAAGCCACAGCCTAAGAGGCCGCTGGGGGGGTGGGTATTGGCTCTAGACCCCTCCCACATCCTTCTCCTGCAGCACCCATGAGTGCAAAGTCCTGGCTCTCGTGCTCCTGGGAAGGGGCTGTGGGGATCCAGGGCCCATGCTTTATATCCTGCGTATGTGTGCCCACACCTGCGCTCACACGTGCACACACACATGCACACACACGCATACACAATGCGCTTGGCCTGTGATCCATGGACAGACCCAGATCTCCTGTCCTTTTGCATTAGAGTCACTCTCAGCCCTGCAGATTTATCATGTTTTAATAAAACTCCCTGAGTGGTAAATGTATGAAGCCCCTGTCTGTGTTTCCTATTCTGTAATAAAGCTCGCTTGAATGAGCTTTGAAGGATGGAGCTGTAAACCTGCCCTCTGCGTTCAGGGACAGCGCGGCTGGAGCTGGCTGGGGCTGGACCCTGGCTTTGGGCTCCCGATCCACAGGGCTGGACGCAGCCCCTGCGTGCCCCTCAGCCCTGCCCCCTACCCCTAGGTAAGCAGGCAGGGTCTCGGCCTCTCCTCCTGGGAGAAGTTTGCAAAGCCCAGGAGCAAGACCTGCAGCGTTTTTATTAAGTGGTGAGCATCCTTATCTGTGGGGTGAGAGCTGAAGTTAAGGTTTGAGAGAATTCTCGCTGTCCCTGCTCTGCCCTGGAGGAGTGACCCTGGACCATGCTCAGGGCCCCCAGCCAGTTCCCCCCCTCTCCGGGGGCTGTTTCCCCCCGGAGCTTTGCTGAGGGAGGCCGGCAGCTACTTACAGGTGTTTTTGTGAGCCCCTCAATGAGATGACCCCCCAACTGTGACCTTGACCTCTCCGACTGTGACCTTGACCTCTCAGACTGTGACCTCAACCTCCCCTAGACTGTCATTTGACCTCCTTCAGACAGTGACCTTGACATCTCCCCAATGGTGCCCTTGATTTCTGCCCTCAGACTGGCCCGGGCCTCCCTCTCCTTACCCCCTCCCCCCGCCCCCAGCATGTGGCTGGATGGAGTGGGCTGGGCTCCGTGGAGTGGGTCTCTCTTCTGCTTGTGGCTGGGCTCACGCATGTGTCTGTGGTCAGCAGCTGGTGCTTCGTAGGGTCACGGGTGCTGGCCTGCCCCCCTAGGGTGGATGGCAGGGAGACGGGCCTGTCCAAGGCGCCGGCCTGTGGCGGTCTGGTGGGGGCACCTGGCCCTCTCCACCTCACTCAGCGGCTGGTGTGAGTCTGCGTCCAGGGAGGTCCTGCGGCTGGCGGTTCCCCTGGGACCAGGGCCTGCTGAGTGTGTGACCGTGGCGCGGGGACAGCAGTACAGCCCCGATGTGTGGCGCTGGACGGTTTCCATGGCATAAAACATTCCCATCCCAGCCGGCAGCAAGCTGCCAAACTGATGTCATCCCGTTCAGCGTGGGGTGCGGGGTGAGCCGTTCCAGGCCCGCACGGTACCCGTGAGGGAGCGCCCAGAGTCCCACGGGGCTGGCTGGGTCTGGGGACAGCCACTGGGCAGGACACCGCTGGCCTGGCAGGACAAATGGACCTTAACCGCTCCCCCTGCTCCCCCCCCACCAGCCTGGCTGCTCACACTTTGCAGGGCCGTGAGTGAAGCGCAGGTGGAGGGCGCTGGCCCTGCATTGCTGGTTGCAGGATTCTGGAAGTCCTGCCTGTGCCTGCAGAAAGCCCTCGGGACCTGGCACGTCCTGGGCAGGAAGGACGGAGGTGCCCTGCCCCTCTGAGCTGCTCCCCCCGCTGCCGGCGTCTTTCAGCTGCTGGCGACTGTCTGCCCAGCTCAGCCTCACCCGGCCTTGGGCTGTGTCCCCCCCCCCCCCCGTTTCTAACCCGCACCTCCTTGTGGTGCAGGGGTGAGGCCTTCTGCTAGCTGAGCCCCCGGCCAGGGCACCCGCGCAGCTCCGCAGCCCAGAGCCCCTGCGCTGGCCACGGCTTTGCACAGAAGGATCTTGGGGTGCCCGGCACCGCGGTGGGTGCTCTGCATTTGAGGGCTCCGTCCATCCTCCCCCACCACCCACCCCACGCTGTCACCACAGACACAGCAGCAAAGCCCGGTGAGTTCCTCAGGCCGCGGGGCCCACGGGGGTCCGTCCTGGTGCCCTGACAGCCACGTGGCCTCTGCCGGCTCCAGAGTCCTCAGGGCTGGCTGGTGGCCTTGACCACCTCCCCGGGGGCTGCCCCATCTGCACAGGACCCTGGGTATGGGGTCTGGGCTCCTGCCAGGGGCGGAGGTCCCCTCCTCCTCTCTGGCCTTCTTCCCTGTGTGTTGGGAATGGCACCCGAAGGACCGGCTGGGCTGGGTGTCTGTATTTTGCAACCCCGCCCACTGGCCTGAACAAATGGCTGAGTGCTGCGTGCTGTGTGCTGCGTGGGCTCCCGGGCCACCTGCCAGTGTTTCTGGTTCTTGCCTGGCTTGGTGCAGGCTTTGGGGGGAACAGGAGGGCCATGCCCAACATTCCACAGTGGGAAAGGGGGAGGTAGGCGGGAGATGGGGAAGGGAGGGAGGAGGGAGGGAGGAGGGAGGGGGAGGGGAGGGCCCAGCCCATCCTCAACACTTCCTAGGGCCTTCCTGGAGTGTCAGCTTTGAGGACCGGCGCTGGCATAGCCTGGGGTCCTGCAGAGAAGGGCGCAGCGGCAGGCTGGGTCCAGGAGCAGGGAGAGCCTACATTGTGCTATGGTTTGCGCTGCAGGGCGCTGGGGTATGAGGGCATGTGCCCCCATCTAGCCCTTCCTCTTCTGATTCCAGAAGGGAAACTGAGGCCCAGAGGGGTTTGGTCCAGGCCTGAGGGGTTGGGCCCTGAGCCTGGGTGTCCAGAGAGAGGGAAGGGCTGAGGAGCAGTGTGCTCCTGCACATGTTTCCAGGCCCCATGGCTTCTGGGACATCCACGTTTCCCCCAGAAACAACCTCTTGTGCGAACCCCCTCCCCCCTCCGCTGCTGCTGCATTTGGCTGCAGCCCAGAGCTGGAGCTGAGGGAGGCCCAGGCCAGGCCAGGCCCTGTTCTATAGGGGGAGTTGGGGGAGGGGGATCCATCTTACAGTGAAAATTTTTGGGAGGGGGAGAGTTCCCGGGAGGGGGGAGGGGGGAGAGTCCTTGGGAGGGGGGAGAGTTCCCCGAAGGGGGGGAGGGGGGAGAGTGTCCCGGGAGCGGTTGCCACTCCTGTTCCACGCTCAGGGAGGTTGTGGGATCCTGGGGCTGGCTGCCCCGAGCCAGGTAGAGAGCCTGGGCTGCCTCTGGCCTTGCTGACCAAGGGGGACCCTGTCCAGCTCTGCAAGGGCCCTGCCCAGCGAGAGCTCCCCTGAGGGCAGCTTGAGGGTTCCCACCATCAGAATGGAAGATGGGGTCACCCCAGTCCTCCCCTCCCCTCGTCTTCTCTTCTGTCTTCTCCCTCCCTCCCCCCCATCACCCCCCCCTTTCCTGGCCTATGCTTCCATCTTCCCTCATCCTCTCCTCTGGCACCTCTGGGGGACCGTGCCTGCTCATCGGCTAGCAGCTCTTTCAGCCCAAGTGACCCTGCAGCTGCCGGGCGGGCTGGCTCCCTGGTTGGCTGGCTCTGCTGGTTCTGGGGTCCCCCCCTGGGCCCCAGCGTCCCCCAGCATCCTCCCACAGTGGCAGGTGTGAACGTGGCCCGTGTGTGTCCCCCGGTGTGTGGGCCCGGCGCCGGCTCTATGCTGGGCCTGAGGACGAGGCGGGGGGGGGGGGTGTGTGCTGGGCCTGTACACAGCGTGGGGCGCAGGCTCGTGGCCCAGGGCAGCCTTCTCTTTGGAGGTGGGGGGTGAGAACCCCAACAGAAGGCCTGGGGGGGGGATGGCGCACCCTTGGAGCCACAGCCTTCTGTGACAATAAACACAGCCGGCACAGTCGGGAGAGTGTTTGTGCTTTATACAATTACCACACAGCCGGACGCCCTGTGTGCCCCACCACCCCTGCTGGGTGTATGGGGGGGCCCAGCAGAGCGCTCCATCCACCAATCAGAAAGCGGCCTTGGAGGGGGGCGTGCCCCACGGCAGGGCCACAGGCCATGCCCACGGAGGACTTCTCCAACGCTGCCTCCCAGGCTCGAGCCCACACATTTTCCGCTCCTGATTTGGGGTGCGTGCTGACACTTTGACTCAGCACTGGGGCGGCAGAGAGAGTAAGAGGACAGGGTCCCGCGTAGTGAGGCCTCTAAAGTCTAAGCACCCCTCTGGGACTGTGGCCAAAGCCCAGACTCCCCCCGCCCCCGGGAGCCCCCAGGGTGAGCTGTGGCCCAAGGCCCTGGCCTCTCCCCTCCCCCTGCAGCCCTGGCCTGGGCAGGCGGGGTGCATTTCTAGTCTTTTGGGGGCATTGGTACGGGCAGGGCCGAGTGACAGAGGTGCAGATAGAGCTCCCGAGGAGAGAAGGAGAGAAGCCACTCTCCCCCAGCTATGGCACGGGGCTGGGGACGGTACCCACCTCTGAGGGCCCCGGGGGAACGCAGGACGCCCCGGCCGGCCGCAGGGTCCCGGTCACGGCTGGCCCTCGCTGTGGGGGTGCGCCACCTTCCACACGAAGCGCCGGCAGTGCTGCAGGGCATCGCACATCTCGGCCGCCTCCTCCGTCTTACACCAGAAGCTGGGGCCCAGCACGCACTGGTCGGAGCCCAGGAGCGGGGTCCGGGAGCCGTGGCAGGCCCCGATCTTCTTGCACACGGCAGTGGGGTCCATGAGGAACTTGAGGCTCTCGATGAGCACGGGCTGGTACTGGATGACGAAGTGGTTGCACTGGGTGAGGTAGGGCAGGGGCAGGATGCTGCAGCCGCCCTTGAAGGCGCTCAGGATGTCCCGCTTGGTGGCCCTGCGGTCCAGGTTCTGCGAGGAGACGCCCAGCACGTTCTTGCAGGTGGCGCAGAAGCTGCCCTGGTTCTCTTCGTCCAGCAGCAGCGAGGGCGCCGCGTCCGGGGCGGCCGCCAGAGACCGCGCCTGCCTGGGGCTGCTGCACAGGCGGAGGGCCGTGCACACCTTCTCGGGCGTCACTCTGGTCACCAGCTCCACCAGAGAGGGGCTGTAGGTGTCCACCAGCGTGACGCACTGCTGGACCATGGACGCCGGCATGAAGGAACACACGCGCTCCAGGGCGTGGCTGATGATGGCCTCCGTGCTGTTGGTCATGAGCCAGCGGTCCACCTGTTGGATCACGTCCAGGCACACATCACAGGTCAGGCCGGACGTCATCTGCATCTCGTTCTTGGCCGGCAGCGCCAGCTCCAAGGAGGGGACCCCGTCCACCGCGGCCACCCGCGCCGGCTGCGAGGCGGGGCCCGGCCTGTCCTCACAGAAGCCGCCCTGCCCGCAGATGTCCCTCGGGGCGAGGAGCTGGAGCGTCTGCTCAGCGGGGGCCAGCAGCTGGCTGAGGTAGTTCTGGCAGAGAGCTCTCAGGCCGGGTCCCAGGGGGGCGCACTGTCCCTGGACGACGCTGGCCTCCGCCAAGGTCACGTTGGATCCCAGCGTAGCCTGGAGCCGGGAGATGAGCCGGACGCAGTCTGCACACACGGCGGCGGCGGCAGCGCCGGGCATCGGCGGGGGGTAGAAGCCAAGGGCCCCCTTTGCCATGAACGGGGCCACCACTTCGGACGCGGCCTCCCGGGTCAGCGGCGCCCCCGGGGCGGCCAGCTTCCGCTGCAGAGGCTCGCACAGGGTGAGGGAGGAGCAGACCGGCGCCGCCGCGCCGCCCCGGCCCCTGGCGAGCATGCGCAGCACCACCGGGCCGTGCGTGTCCACCATCCCCTGGCAGCGGGCTGCGGACTCCTGGCCCGACAGCCAGGCACAGGTCTTCATCACGGACGCCAGGACGTCCGACTCCGTGGCATTGGGGTTCAGCCCGTTGCCGGCTGCCGTCACCACATCCTGGCACACGGTGCAGGCCAGGGATCTGGTGGTGGGCTTGCTCCAGACCGCCGTTTGGCAGTGCGCCACCGCCCCGCACCTCACCGCAGCCTGCAGGTCCTGACACCACACCTGGGAGCCCTTGGCACACTCCTGGGGGACAGAGATGGGCCCGGCCATGGCCCCCAGGAGGCCGGGCAGGAGAAGCAGGGTACACAGCATGCTGCCGCTGGCTTGCCCGTCCGGTGCCGTCGGCTGCCTGGCTGCTGAATAAACCCAGTTGGCCTCCTAGCCAGAGTAGAAGAGGCTGGGTGCACCTGCATGCCCCGCCCCGCCTGACTCAGAGCCCGCCCCTGCTGGGGCCCACACCGGCCTCCCGGGCCTGTCCCCTGGCCTCTGTGGGGCAGCGCCCACGCCCAGACGCCGTCCGTCCGCCCCTCTTCTCCCCTGCGCAAATGCTTTCTTGCTGGGTTTCTTTGTAAACCTGGCTTCTGTCTGCGGTGGTTGTTCTCAGCTCTGGGCCTCTGCTTCCGGGCGGTGGGGGGGGGGGGGGGGGGGGGAGGGGAGTCCCCCCTCCCCTGACCTGACCCGCTTCCGCAGGCCCTCTCCACCAGGTGCTGCTGCCTGGTCCCCCTGGGGTGCTTGTGAGGCCCAGCCTCGCATGGGACCTTGGGACGCAGCTCCCGGGGAGGGGAGTCGCTCTGCCCTCTTCCTGCCTGGGGAAGGGTAGGAAGGCAGTCTGTGCCACCTGCTGGAGGGGGGCTGAACTTCCACTTTTCTTCCTTCCCTCCCCCTCCTTCCTCCTCCTCCCCCTCCCTTTCTTTTCTCCCCCCCCCTTTCTTCCTCTCTCCTCCCTCTCCCTCTCCTCTCCTCCTCCCTCTCTTACTCTCTCCCTCCCTGTCTTTCTCCCTCCCTATGGTACTGGGCTTTGAACTCAGTGCCTTGCACTTCCTGGGCAGGTGCTCTCCCACTGGAGCCACACGCAGCAGCCCCCATTTGCTTTCAGTCATTTTTCAGGTAGGGTCTTCTTCCTTTTTTTGCTTCCTTCCCTCCCTGAGCCAGCTGGTACCTCAATCCTCCTGATTGCTAACTCCTCAGTGGCTGGGATTAAAGGCCTGAGCCACAGCACCCGGCTCAAGGGCTGGTTTCTCGTGTGACCTCGCAGCCGTGTTTCTGGGGCAGGCCCTGCAAGCCTGGGGGAAACAGATCTCATCGTTCAGAGGCCCAGGCTGCTGGAGAGAAACAGGCTCTCCACCTCACACTGTGTGTGCGCGCGCGCGCGAGGGCGGCTACTTCCAGATCCCATAGGTTTCTTCATTCTGGAGATTTCTATCAAAGGCTAAGCGTGGGCTGGTCCCCAGAAGACAGGAGTTGAGCATTTGCGGAAGGTCCAGATGGACAGAAGGAGTTTGTTTTATCGTTAGGTTGTGTGTTATCTTTATTTTTCATTCCTTAGTTTTTGAAATCGACGTTAGGCAAGCGCGTAGGCACCGGGCAAACAGTGCAGGTGTCTGGAGAATTCCGGAGCTGGCCTCGCCCTTGGCCTGATTGCAGCATGGCTGTCCACCTCCGCCGGGCTCCCGCGGGGCATGGACGGGTCAGGGGCCCCGGTGGGGCTCACAGGCCCCTGCACGCCTCGGGGTATCAGTCCCACACGTGGGCGTCGTGGGTGGTGGGAGAGCCTGCCGCCTCCAGCTTTGTGGCCTGGGCAGGGATGGCACAGGGAACATCCAGTGGGGTTCGCTGAACCCCTTACATGACTTCATGGCCTCTGGTCCCCGGGGGCCAGGGAGGAGACAGTCCACTTTCAGCTGCAGGGCGGAGGACCAGCTCTGCGAGTTTCTGAGGAGGTGCGGCTGGTGAGCTGGTGCCTTATCTAGATGGGGCTGGGTGCGATGTGTTGGCACATGCCCGCCCGCAGCTCCCACAAGGACCAGACCCGCCGGGGCTGGGGGAGGGCCAAGCCTGCGTGGCTGGCAGCCCCAGCTCATCCCTCCAGTTTGTTTCGATCCCTTAGTCCCCAGGTCATCCCACAGATTCTGGAACGTTCTCCCCTTCCCACCTAGCACAATGGCCGCTTAGTAAGCGCATCTCTGGCCCACCACTCTTGGTGGCTGCGTGGGGTGGACGAGGGCTCCTGGGCCTGTCCATGTCCTTCTGGATGGCATGTGTCCCTTCCGGCTGGGGGGCTGGTACAGCATCTCCCCATCTCTGCTGGGCTGATCCCAAGCCAGCTGCAGCCCAGTCACATGGCACGTGCCCCCCCGGGGACTTTGGGGGACCGGGTGCCACCCCTGCTTCCCTTGGGGTGTGGTTGATTTCCTGTGCTTGCCAACCAAGCATCTGACAATGCAGCGTCCGGTCCCGATGCTAACCACCGTTCACATAGACCTACAAGGTGCGGGCTCAACTTAAGGAGGAGTCTGCCCCCCCCACTTTACCCCTGCTTCACCCATGCCCCCTCTCCGGACTTGGCCATTTGCTCCAGGATTCGGCTGGGAGCAGCCCGGGGCAAGGCACAGCACGGAGGGACCGGGCAGGGGTGTACCGCCCTCCAGCTCCTCTTATGGGAACCCCAAATCTCCAAATCTTGCCCAAGAGTCTATGGAGTTGAATCTCCGGCGTCCTGGCTGTTCCTGTAGGCCGTGTGTTGGGGTGAGAAGGTTCTGGAGGCTAGCCCCATCATGAGTGGGCAGAGCCCCTCGGACGTGACCCAAGGCACTCGCCAGTAGAAAAGGGTTGTCGCTCGCGAGGTCCCCAGCACTGGAGGAGCTCGGAACCAGGCACAGGACAGGAAATCTGAGGTATTCGGATTGGGCCACGGGGGATTATGGGATTTTTTGGACATGGCTTCTCAATTTAAAGGTAATTGTGAAAAGAGTACCAAAAACTCCCATGTATCCTAGATACACCTCCTGTTTGCTTAAGTGTTCTTCCTATAACTCCTTCCTTTCTTCTCATCCATCCATCCATTCACCCATCCATCATCCATTTATCTATCCATCCATTCATCCATCCATCCATCCATTCATCCATCCATCCGTTCACCTATCCATCATCCATCCATCCATCCATTCACCCATCCATCATCCATCCATCCATCACCCATCCATCCATCCATTCACCCATCCATCATCCATCCATCCATCACCCATCCATCCATCCATCCATCCATTATCCATCCATCCATTCACACATCCATCATCCATCCATTCCTCATCCATCCATCCATCCGTTCACCCATCCATCCATTCATCCATCCATCCATTATCCATCCATCCATTCACCTATCCATCATCCATCCATTCCTCATCCATCCATCCATTCATCCATCCATTCATCCATCCACCATCCATCCATCCATTCATCTATCCATCCATCCATCCATCCATCATCCATCCATCTATCATCTGTCCATACACATACATACTTAAATATATTTTTCATAACCCAGCAACTATTACTGTAGATTTTTTTCCTTTGCCTTATTTATCTATTTGTTCACTTATTTGACATTACTGGGGTTTTAACTCAGGACCTCGTACTTGCTAGGCAAGCACTCTGGCACTTGAGCCCCTGGTCCAACACTAATTACTTTCGTTAGGGTCTTGTTTTCAACATCTCACATTTGTACTGGGACGCCAGGCATGGGCCACTGCCACCACCGTGCCCAGCCCATTATCAGTCAGTAACTGTGATCCCCACCCTCCATCTCTACCTCCCAAGTCGCTGCGAGTTGCAGACGTGACCAGTCACGGCCAGCTCCTCTGCCCCATTTCTTCAGCGTGTCTTTACCAAAGGCAAGGGCATTCTCTCTTATCACGGAGCACTTGAGAAAGGCAGTGTTGACACAACACTGCCCTCCACCCTCACCCCTGCCTGGCATCCGCGGTGCTGCCCTGTGCTGCCTGCTTATCTCCCAGGCTGGACCCTGTCACAGCTCCGCTCACCTTAGTCACGTCAGGCCTTGCTTGTCTTCTGTGATGTGGGGCACAGGCCGCTTCCTCCCAGGGCCACAAGCCAATCCTGCCCCCAGGCCGGGTCAGTGAGTGGAGGGAAGGGGCGAGGTCCCCTGCGAGGTCCCCTGTGAGGAACTACCACTGGCAACCAAAAAACCCACGTTTCCATCTCCTGGAATAGGTTTTGATACGTAGCATTTCAATGCTCAGACTTGTTACGCCTTTGTGTTCCTCCCGAAGGGTTGCCTCCTTTAGTTGGACTGTGTGCATGAATGCCTAGAGCCTGCATAGCTTATCATGTCCAGTTCTATTTTAGATCGAGCTTCCACTGATGGGGGAAAACATTCGTCTTTTGTCTCTCTGAGCTTGGCTGACCTCACTTAGCATGATTTGTTCTAGATCCATCCATTTCCCTGCAGATGACATCATCTTACTCTTTCTAATGGATGAGTAACATTCCGTTGTGTGTAGGTACCACATTTTATTGATCCACTCATCTGTTGTAGGGCATCTGGATGTGTGAGTGTTTTACTGTATCCTGACTTGTAAGGATCAGGGTAGATGCCCACAGTGGTTTGGCTGGGTCAGAGGAAGGTCTGTTTCGTTCTTGGAGGAACCTCCAGACTGCTGTCCAGAGTGGTTATACTAGTTCACACTCCTGGCAACAGTGCTCCCCACGTCTCCACCAGCGTTTGTTTGAATTCTTGATGTTGGCTAATCTAACTGGGGTGAGCTGGAATCTCAGAGTTGTTTTGATTTGCATTTCCTTTATGGCCAGAGATGTTGAGCATTTCCTTGTGTGTCCATTTGCCATTCTTGCTTCTTCTGAGAAGTCTCTCCTTAATTCCTTTGCCTAATTATTGATTGGTTTGTTAGTTTGGGGAGGTGTTAGTTTTTTGAGCTCCTTGTGTATTTTGGACGTTAGGCCTTTGTCAGATGAACTGCTGGTGAGGATTTTCCCCCGTCTGTTGGATAGCTTAGTGACTGTGTCCTTTGCTGTACAGAAACTGTTTTTTATCTTAATGTAATCCCATTTGTCAAGTCTCTCTCCTATTTTTGGGTACTCGGGACTCTTCAAAAAAGTTCCTACCTATACCTATGAGTTCTAATGTTTCTCCTACTCCATCTTGCAGTAGTTTCAAAGTTCCAGATCTGATGTTGACATCTTTGATCTACTTTGAGGTGGTACTGGTGCGTGGTGACAAACAGGCTCCCTTGTCAAATATCAAATAATCAGGTATATGGCTTTATTTCTGGGACTTCTAGTCTATTCCATTGATCTTCTGGTCTGTTTTGTGTCAATACCAAGCTGTTTTTGTTACTGTAGCTCTGTAGTACAGCTTGGGGTCTGGGATTGTGATACCACCAGCATTACATTTTGGAGGGAAGGGGTCTAGAATTGCTTTGGCTATTCCAGGATTTTTGTTGTTCCATATGAATTTTTGGATTATTTTCTCCATCTCTCTATCTCATTGGGATTTTGTTTACAAGTCACCTTTGGTGGTGTGGCTGTTTCCACAATATGAAGTCTACCTATCCATGAACATGAAAGTCTTTCCATTTCCTGGTGTCTTCTATTTCTTTTTATAATTTCCACTGTAGAGGTCTTTTGCTTCCTTGGTTAGGTTTATTCCTAAATATTTTCATTTTTTTCTGAGGCGAATGCCAATGTTTCCGTGATTTCCCTCTCTGCTTGTACCTTGTATACAGAAAGGCTGCTGATCTCTGTGGGTTAATCTTGTATTCTGCTGCTTTGCCAAGGTTGTTGATCAGCTCTAGGAGCTGGGGTGGGAGGTGGAACCTCTCAGGTCTAGGAGCTGGGGAAGGGTGGAATCTCTCAGGTCTTTTAGATAGAAGATCTCGTGGTCAGCAAACATGGACAGTTTGACTTCTTCCCTATGTGAAAAGAGCATCGCTAAAGCTCCTCTTCCATGCTGGGGTTTGGGTCTGGCCCCTGTCCTGGGAGTCCGGGAGGGCCGGAGCCAGGCCCCGGGGGATGGCGGGAGGACCGGAGCCAGGCCCCCGGGGGATGGCGGGAGGGCCGGAGCCAGGCCCCCGGGGACGGCAGGGCACCCGGAACCCCAGCCTGGGCATCTGTGATGCTTCTCCCTCACCGAGCCGTGGAGCTGGGGGTAGGGGTGGGGTGCTGAGGCTCGGCCTTTGGGAACTCCCGGCCATACTGTAGACCTTCCCTGTTTGGGGGGCGGGGATCCCAGGCACAAACCCCAGCCCCCAACGCTGGCTGGACATCTCCCAACGCTGGCTGGACATCTCCCATCTTCTGCAGATGCAGGGTGGCTCTGCCCCGGTCCTGAGTCCCGTGCCTCTCTGGGCTTCGGGAGCTCCCCGGGCTCCAAGCCTGGCAGCGGCTGCAGATAGCAGATCTCAGGGCTTCACGAGTCTCACTGGGCCACCCACCCCGGAGGAGGGGGCGGGAGGAAGCGGCCAGGCCCCGCCCATGTGCATGGTCGGTTATCTGAAGGGGGGGCAGAGGAAGGCGAGGCCCGCTTCCCGCGCTTCGCACGTGGAAGGGGACAGCAGATGCCGGACCCTTGCTGGCTCTGTTTCTTTCCTTTGGGCCGTCAGTCTTATCACTTCCTGACACCTGCGCGGTGCCAGGTCCGGGCAGGCACTGGGGATATTTGTGTTAACAACACAGACGGGAACCTCGCACTCCGGGGGAGGAAGCCCAGACCAGGGGCAAGCACAGGTGCCATAACATAGAAGAACATGGCGGGCGAGACCGAAATCCTGTAGGTTGGGAGGGGCGCGAGCGTGGCCCGTGGAGGCCTGGGTGACTCAGTAGTGTTTGAGGGTTTGGCGAAGGTGTGAGAGAAGCCAGGAGGGAGGGGGGGTGTGCGTGTGCGCGTGTGTGTGAGTGTGTGCACACGTACATGCTCCAAGCGGGGGCCAGCATGTGCAAAGGTCTTGTGGCAGGTGGTGCAGGGATGAGGGAGGCCTGAGCAGGGGTGAGTGTGGCGATGGGGAGGGGGAGGGGCTGGGGCTGATAGATGCTCCAGGGGCGGCTGCTGCCGGCTTTCTGTGCACAGTGAGAGAAAGCGTGTGTGTGGGCCCACGAAGGACTTTTGGCTTACATGACTGGGCAGATGGCCAGGATGGATGGGTGCAGGTGGACAGACCGGCCCAGCTGCTGTTGTGACACCAGGGGAGAGGCCGGCGCCCGGTGTGGGATGAGGCGTGGAGGGAGGGGGTGTAGGCACCGAGAATGCGGCCACGGCTGTGGGTGGGGAGAGAGAGCAGGGGTGAAGGGAGACTCAAGCAGGGCTGGGGACGGACAGGCCAGGCAGAGGCCTGGGGGGCAGAGGCCTGGGGGGCAGAGGCCTGGGGGGCAGAGGCGTGGGGCGGGGGGGGGGGGGGGGGAACAGCCAGTGGCTGTCAAGATATTTGAACATCAAGTCTACGGGGCTGGAGGCCTTTCCCTCTGGGGAAACTGAGGCATGGCCTTGGATGTGGTTGCAATCCCAGGGCAAAGGTTTTTCCTTTCCACTGGCATGGCTCTGGGGCCCGGCCAGGGCGTTCTTCTCAGAGTGAGGGGGGCCCGGGCATGGGGCATCTGTGAAGAGGGGCTTCGTCTCTGCTCCTGTGAAGGGGAGGAGGCCCCAGGGTCCCAGGGCGGACGGCACTGAGGGCCAGCGGGGCGGTTGCTCTGCCCGGCGTCCTGAGGCCTCTGAGCCTTCCCGTAGCTGTACACCCCGGTCCTGGTTGTGCCCGGAGGGGTCAAAGGAGGAGAAGGTCCAGGGAAGGCCCCAGCACGTGGAATGCACATGAATCCCCCCCCCCTACTTTGCAGGCGGGCGCTGAGCATTGGGAAGTCCAGTTGAGCTGGAGTTGAGGCCTAGGCCGCTGGATCTGCACCCTGGGCCTCAGCTGCCTTCCTCCCTCCCCCACCCCCAGCATCCTGATCATCCCCCACACCCCACCCAGCCCCAGGACGCACATCCTCCGCCTGCCCAGCTGGACAGGTGGGAAAGGCCACGTTCCCTGGCCGAGGGGAGCGCTGTGCCAGTGCCTGCCCTGGGCCGACCCTCCCTCTCACCAGCCACAGGCCAGCAATGGAAGGGTCGCGTCTGACCCATCTCACAGATGGAAAAGCCGAGTCTCGCCGGTCAGACGGCTTTCCTCAGCTCCAGCCCGGGCACCAGCACCTCGCACTGTGTTTCTGTCATCTCGTTTTTCTGGTTTTCCTTCCTTCCTTCCTTCCTTCCTTCCTTCCTTCCTTCCTTCCTTCCTTCCTTCCTTCCTTCCTCCCTCCCTCCCTCCCTCCCTCCTTCCCTCCCTTCCTTCCTGTTTTGAGAAAAGGCCCTGTTCTGTAGCCCAGGCTAGCCTCAAACTCACAATTCCCCCGCTTCAACCTCCCACGTGCTGAGATTCTTGACTTGTACCGCCACGCCCGGCGTACATGTGGTTTTTAATCCTCAGAGAGACAGGCACACGATTGCCAATGTGTCCTCCCGCGTTGGGCTCTGCGTCCCCCGCGCTCCGTCCGGCCTGGGAGGCAGAGGCAGGCTCGGGCCGGGGTCCTGGCCCTCATCCCGGCAGCCCCGGGGACTGCAGCTCCCCACCAGAGACGAGCCAGCTTTGAAAATGTGCAATTCGGAAACAATTCAAACCACAAGAAACAATGTAACCCAGCCTGACAGCCTGCTAGACAGATGCCCCCCCCCCCCCACCGCCAACCGGCTCAGAGGCCTTCCCTTCCCTCTTGCTTTCCTTCCCTCCCTCTCCCCTGCTCTCTCCCTCTCTTTTCCCTCCCTCCTTTCCTCCCTCCCTTACTTCCCCTCTCCTTTCTTACTTTTCATTCCTTCCTTCATCTGTCCGCCCCTCCTCCCCTCCCCTCCCCTCCCCTCCCCTCTCCTCTCCCTTCTTCTTCCTTCCTTCCATCCTTTTTCCCTCCCTCTTCCTTCCTTCCTCCCTCCCTCCCTCCTTCCTCTTTTCCTCTCTTTCTTGGTGCTTTTCTTCCTTCCCTCTCTCTTCCTTCCTTCCCTGGATGTATCCTTCCCCTTTCCCTTCCTCTTTCCTCCCTCCTGCCCTCCCTCCCACCTTCCTTTCGTTATTTCCTCTCCCTCTATCATTCCTTCCCTCCTCCTTCCCCCTCCCACTTCTGTCTTTCCCTTCATCCTTTCCTCCCTCCTTCCTTTCCTTACTCCCTCTTTTCTTCCTGTCTTTCCCTCCCTCCTTCCTATCTGCTTCTGTCCGCTCCCTCCTTCCTCCCTTTCTCTTCTCTCCTTCTTCCCCCTCTCAGTACATTCTCAGAATCTCAAGGTGGTCTAGAACTCCCAGACTAGCGGTGTGGAGCCTTCCTGTGCCTCTTCGTTTTGGGTGGACCTGGCCAGCAGCAGGGCTCCTGGCCTGCTCCCCGTGAGCCAGAGCTGCCGGCCTGCTCCCTGTGAGCCAGAGCTGCCATGAGCCAGGGCTGTTGGTTTTCTACGCTCTCCGCTTCTGGCCTGCGCTCTCCCCTGTCGGCCTGCGCTCTCCCCTGTGGGCCTGCGCTCTCCCCTGTGGGCCTGTCCTCTCCCCTGTCAGCCTGTGCTCTCCCCTGTCGGCCTGCGCTCTCCCCTGTCGGCCTGCGCCCTCCCCTGTCAGCCTGCCCTCTCCCCTGTGGGCCTGCGCTCTCCCTGGCCAGCCTGCGGCCCAGGACAGGGATGCAGTTGGTGGCTAATTAATGCTGGATCGGCCGATGGTGTGCCCGGGGCCAGCGGCCCCCATGGCTCCCCACACTGAGGCTTTGTGGCTGGGTGGGTGGCGCCCTTCTGCCCTCTGTGTCACCTCCGTGTCCCCATCCTGTGTCACCCTCCTCACCCACCCCAGAGGTCCAGGCCTGAGGATATGGATTCTGGGTTGTCACCTGCCCTCAGGTCTGCCGGTCCCCCTGACTGATCCACAGTCACCCCCTCTTCCCCGGGGCCTCAAGAGCCACCCCAGGGCAGGAGCCTGCAGGGACCACGGTGGCAGTTCAATGTGTGCTCTTCCCTCCCGCCACCCAGAGAGCCGGTGAGGCTGTGGGGGGCAGCCACGCGTCGGGTCCACGGCAGGCGCGTCTCTGGGGGTGGAGGGCGCCCGACAGGAGAGGGCCGAGTGTCAGTCATGCCCTTCCTGGTCTGCGCCCGCAGGACGTGGGGAGGGCGTTTAGGGACAGCGGCCTCTGCCCCGCCAGCCCCGTGTGTCCCATGCGCGGCCTCGGCCTGGCCCTGCCCGCGGCTCGTATGACCATGCTCTGGACGGGAGGCACCCTGCCCTCCCTCCCCATTTCCTGCCAGGGGAGGTCACAGCCAACGTCTTCCAGAACCGTCTTGGAGATGCCCTGCCAGGAATGTCAGAGAGAATCAGAGAGGGGTGAGGGCAGGTCGGAGGAAGCCACCAGGCAAGCAGCGGTGCCGTTCACCCCCAAATTAAATCACTCCTCATTTCCTAGTCCCTAATAAAATAATTACAGCCTTCTCGTTTTCCCGTCGACGGTGAAGGGCCTGGCTTCGGTCGCAGAATCGAAAAGGAGACGTGGAGCCCGCTCGTCCCCCATCCTCTTTCTTCCATCCTCCATCCCCCGACCCCCGTCCTCCATCCTCTGTCCTCCATCCTCTGTCCTCCATCCATCATCCTCCGTCCTCCATCCCCCATCCTCTGTCCTCCATCCTCCATCCCCCGAAACCCGTCCTCCATCCTCTGTCCTCCATCCATCATCCTCCGTCCTCCATCCTCTGTCCTCTGTCCTCCATCCCCTGGGCCAGCTCCCTCCTGGTGGCTGGCCTGGACCTGACCTCTGGGCCCAGCCTGGTCACTCAGACCCCTTGCCTGGCGGCTGTGGGGGTTGTGGGGTTTGTGGGGGGAAGTGGACCCACAATACACTCACACCCCAGTAGGAAGGCCTGAAGGAAAAAGCAAATGGAACTGTGGCCTTTCACACCTCTAGGCCGTATGGAGAGAGCGAGCCCCGGGCAGGTGTCCCGTCTCCTGTGTGTCACGCTCACCGAGGATGAAGCCCACGGCGGGAGTGCAGCCCTCCCCCCTTTACCCCTCCCCCCCCACTGCCTAGGACCCTGGCGCCCAGGCACGGTTGAACCTGGGGGGGGGGGTGTCCTGCAGGCTTCTGGTGCGTAGTGATGGGGGGAGGGGCAGGAGCCTCGGTTTCTCCTGTACCACGACCAGAGGAGAAGCTGTGATCTCATGACACCCGCAGGGGCTGGGCGTGGGCCTGCGCGGGCTGCCTGTCCTGCGGGAAGCTTCCAGGCCCAGAGCCACAGGACTGGCAGAGGCCGTGTCAGCCAGGGGGCTGGCGGGAAGGCTTGCTCCTGCCTGGGTTGGAAGCCCTGGGGCGGGGGGGGGGGGGGGGGAGGAGGGTGAGCGGCGTCAAACCTGCAGGGCCGTGGAGCCCCGGCCGGCAGGAGCAGGACTTTCCCTGCACAGCTTGGTCCTAAACAGGGTATAAACTGGGTTCAAACCTGGTTTTCAATGCTGTCAACCCTTGGGAAGGGGCGGGCAGGTTCTGGGCTCTACGAGAGGGGATTTCAGAAGCAGCAAGTGTGCTGGGCTTCGGGAGGGAGGCAGGGTGGGCTCACACCTTGATTCCCGGCTCCCCACCGCATCCCTGGCAAACACTAGGTGTGGGGCCGGCAGGGCACTTTGTGGCTTAACTTCAGGAGGGGAATGAGATGGGTGATTTGTGGTTATTGGATTTGGAGCTCGCGGGGAGGAAAGTTTGTGGGCCGGGGCGTCCTTCGCAGCTCTGGGCCCCGCCTGGTGCATACAAATGGCCTGATTAATCTTCCAGAGTGCCGAGCAGGGCTGCATACTGATGCCCCCCGACTGGCAGGAAATTAGTTTCCCAGTTGGGCATGGGAGGGGGGCTGGGCACAGCGGTGAGCGGAGCCAGGCCGGGCGCTGGGTGGAGACAGACCCTCCAGGCAGCACGAGAGGAAGATAGCCACGCGTCCCTTCTTTATCTGGCTGTTAGGACTGAAGAGTGAGTATCAGTGAGACCCACGTGCCGAGTTTCTACCAGAAATGAACGGGACCCGAAGGGAACTGGACACGTTTGTATATTAGAACTTTCCAGAACTGGAGGAGTGACAGACATCAAGTGATGCATGTTGGGAACTTGGCCAGGCGCGGTGGGCAGCTGCCACGTCTAGCTGGTAGATCAGAGCAGGCTCTGTGGGGGTGGTACAGGTGACAGCTTTCCTGGTGGCAGGTATTGAGAGATGAATAGAAGTTCGTGGGGTGCAGGGCAGCATGGTTCCACCAAACCTGCACGTGCCCTGCACATGCCCTGCACGTGACCTGCACGTGACCTGCACGTGCCCTGCACATGCCCTGAACGTGACCTGCGGGATGGGGGGAGGGGGAGGGGGACGGGGCGGGGGTGGGGGAGAGGCTGTCCTGGAGTGTGGCATGCTGTAGGTCTGGCTCAGGCTGGCAGACTGATGGGCCTGTGAAATCGCTGGCACCCAGAGCCCAGAGCCACTCGGGCATCAACAAGGAAGGCTAAGAGACGCCCTTCTTTGCACGGCTCATACATTCTACCCTTTAGCTTAGCTGAAGAGTGCAAATCCTGCTCAGTGTAAAATTGGTGATGATCTGGGGGACAGTGGGAGGGGAGCGGGGAAGGAGGGAGAGAGGAGAGAAGGCAGGGCAAGGAAGAGGGAAGAGGGAGGAAAGGGGAGGGAGGAATGGGGAGGGTTGAGGGGAGAAGAGGGGAGGGGGAAAGAAGAGAGGGTAGTGGAGGGGAGAGGGATGGAAGAGGGGAGGGGGGAGGGGGGAGGGGGGAGGGCCGGGGCGCTCCTGTGCTGAGCTGGAGGTGAGGCTTCTGGTGCATTCCTGAGGATGGAGACCTTCTGGGCTTTTCTGGTGTCTGCTGATTTTAACTGTGCGCAGGCCATGGCTGCCATCTCCAGGGGCAGATGCCAGAGACACACAGACACTATTTCAAAAGTTTATTTTCTTCTTTATGGGAATATGTGGTTGTTATAGAAAACATGGAACATACTGAAGGGAAAAGAGTTTACCCATAATTCTACTCACCAAAGATAATAGAGCTTTATGACTCCTAACAGCGTGTGTGTGTGTGTGTGTGTGTGTGTGTGTGTGTGTGTGTGTGTGTGTGTGTGTGTGTGTGTGAGATCTGTAAGGTATGGTCTCACGGCTTGGCACTCACTTCTCCTGCCCCAGCTGCCAAGCTCTGGGATCATAGCGGTGGACCACTATACCCAGCTAGTTATGCGTTTGAAGTCAAGTTAACCTGTGCTCCACAAATCCCAGTCAGGATCTGAACACGGGTGGTTGGCCTCCAGGGCCCCACACAGGCAGACTCCCGGGCCCTATCCACTCCTCGCTGTGCCCACCTGGGGCCTGGGGGTCACTGCGGAGCCCGGCCCTGGCCCCACCCCCTGGCTCCTGTCCCAGTGCTGGCCTCTGGCCTCTGAGGGAGATGGCACCTGCTGTTGCTTCGTCTGCCATATTTACCCCGAACCCCACGGTGGCCCTGCCTGCTGTCTGAGAGCAGGGTCCCCTGCAGCTTTCCAGGGCTTCCCACGGCTCAGGGATGGCTCTGCTAATGGCGCACTCCTTCCCAACCCCCATGCTTACAGAAGCCTGCAAGCTCGACCATGGGACCCAGGTCCCCTCAGCTTCAGGAGCTAGGCCTGGGACTGGGCCCTGCATAGCCACCAGGAGTTTGGACAGGTGGCCGGGCCTTACCCCCCTCCTCCTACACGCCAAAGCCTGCCGTCCACAGCGGTGCCCCGTGCCCAGGGCCCGCCGTCCACAGCGGCGCCCCGCGCCCAGGGCCCGCCGTCCACAGCGGTGCCCCGCGCCCAGGGCCCGCCGTCCACAGCGGTGCCCCGCGCCCAGGGCCCGCCGTCCACAGCGGTGCCCCGCGCCCAGGGCCCGCCGTCCACAGCGGTGCCCCGCGCCCAGGGCCCGCCGTCCACAGTGGTGCCCCGCGCCCAGGGCCCGCCGTCCACGGTGGCCACTCAGCCATGTCCATGGCCCTCGTCCCAAGACCCAGCAGCAGCTCTGTCCTGGAGCAGCCCAGAGCCTGACTGGACAGGTCCCCGGGGTCAGCACCCTGCACAGGGGTCGAGTTGCTGAGAGACAAGGCAGGCATGGGGCATCAGGAATTCCATCCATCCATCTTCCACCCTCCAATCTATCCATCCATCTATCCATCCATTTATCTGTACATCCATCCATCCATCAATTCATCTATCCATCCATCCATCCATCCATCCAACTATCCATCCATCCATTCATCTTTCCATCCATTCACCCATCTATCTATCCATCCACTCATCCATCCATCCATCCACTCCTCCATTCATCCACCTACTCATCCATCCATCCATCCAACTATCCATCCATCCATTCATCTTTCCATCCATTCACCCATCTGTCTATCCATCCACTCATCTATCCATCCATCCATCCACTCCATTCACCCATCTATCCATCCATCCACTCCTCCATTCATCCATCATCCATTCACCCATCATCTATCCATCCATCCATCCATTCACCCATCCATCCATCCACCCATTCACCCATCCACCCATCCATCCATCCTCCTACCCATTCATCCATCCACCCACCCATCCATATATCCACTCATCCATCCATCCATCCATCCATCCACCCATCCATCCATCCATCCACCCACCCATCCCTCCATCCACCCATCACCTATCTATGCATCCATCTATCCCTCCACTCATCCATCCATCTACCCATCACCCATTCATCCATTCATCCACTCATCCATCCACCCCCATCCCCCATCATCCTTTCATCCATCCACCCATCCATTCATCCATTCATCCACCCATCCCCTATCCATCCATCCATCCATTCCCCTCTCACCCATCTAGCCAGCCTCCCTCCACACACCCATCTACCTACTATCTGTCCATTGTTCCAGGCTTTTCCCTATGGTGCATCCTCTTGTCAGTCCAGCCAGCCTCTCACCCATCCAGGTGGGCAGGGTGGGCAGGTGTGGCACTGACATGTGGACTCTGGCCTGGGCTGCTCTGGAAGGTGCATGCTGGGAAGTGGTGTGGTGGTCTGTGTTTCAGAGCTTTTTCCTGAGCCTCAGCCTGGTGGTTCTTGGCATATCTCTTAAGCAGGAAGGCAGGTGAGCTATCCGGCTGGTGCTGTGGGCAGGGGGTGTGCCCACAGGGCCTGACTGGTGCTGGACAGGGGCCCCACAAGAAGGAAGCCTCTGAGCCGAGCGCTGGTGGAGTGAGGGTGCGTCTGGCCGCTTTCTCCGTGAGAGGGCAGCGAGGCTGAGCAGGGGTCCCTGAGCTGGCTTCTCCCTTCCCAAGAAGACAGCATCTCTGTGCCCCGGCCGTGATCCTCTCATTAAACCCCGCAGTGCGGCCGGGCCCCACTTACGAAACCAGAAAGAAGCTTTGGATCCGAGCTGCCTTCTGACCCTAATTTGCTCTAACTGCCAACTGTCCGCCATCAGTCACAAGCTGGGCAGCTGTGCCCACCCCCTTCGTCCAGGCAGTGGGCACAGGATGCAGTGGGGGCATCGGAAGCGAGCGAGGGGGGGTGGATGTGGGAGCCCAGCCTCGGGAGGAGGCTCAGGAGGAGACCGCAGCCTGTCGGCCTCCTTGCTCCCAGCCTCACACAAGCTGTGCCCTGAGGCTCGGCGTCCCCCTACACCCCAGGGTGTGTGGACTCTGCCAGCTGCCACCGGCCTCGTGCAGCTGCCGGCACGGCGAGGCTGAGCTGGGCCCGGGCAGGCAGGCGGGCGGGCGGGCGGGCTGCTGAGGCACACGGCCCTCAGCTGCCATCCTGAGGTCAGACAGACTCACAGAGGGCACAGGACAGATGGAAGGGCGGCGTCAGGGTGGGCTTGTGTGGGGCGGGCAGCTGAAGAGGCAGTTGGGGAGGATGGGGCGGGGGAAGCAGAGGCCGAGCCACAGGCCTGGCACGCTCTGAACCACAGGAAGGAGCTGGGAAGGAAAAGACAACCAAAAAACCCTGGTCCCGCCTTGTTTCCTCTCGGAGCCCGTCATTTAGGTGCCGCTGTAATCCCTGACCCTACCCTGCTGCCAGTCCAGAACTGGGTTTGGGGGGTCCTGGCCAGCCCTCACCAAACCCTGTGATTGATGCAGCCCAGAGGAGAATCCCACCTGCGCCTCCCCCAGCGAAGGGCTCATGCATCCTGGGGGGCTGGGCGATCTGCCCACAGGGAATTAGGCCGAGCTGCGGGGCGGACGCAGGCAAGCCCGGGTTTGCAGGCTTTGTGGAACAGACAGGAGCGAGGCCTAGGAGGACGGGACGCGCTCTGTGCGGAAGAGGCTGGGGGGTTTGGGGTGCAGGGTATGGCCCGGCTGGGGGGTGCAGGGTATGGCCCGGCTGGGGGGTGCAGGGCGCAGGGTATGGCCCGGCTGGGGGGTGAGGGGCGCAGGATATGGCCCGGCTGGGGGGTGCAGGGCGCAGGGTACGGCCCGGCTGGGGGGTGCGGGGCACAGGGTATGGCCCGGCTGGGGGTGCGGGGCGCAGGGTATGGCCCGGCTGGGGGTGCGGGGCGCAGGGTATGGCCTGGCTGGGGGGGTGCGGGGCGCAGAGTATGGCCTGGCTGGGGGGTGCGGGGCGCAGGGTATGGCCCCCCCCACAACGGTCCAGCCTCATCTGTTCTCTCCCCTTTGCTCTAGCCCCTGCCCCTCCATCCCATTTAGAAGGAACCCCCACATGATCCCGTCTTTAGTGAGAAGATTGAGCTGAGGACCTTTGTATAGTTCATTCTTTTAATGTGGGCCACTGTGGTTGCCGGAGGCCAAGGCCAGTGCTGGAGGCTGGGGTCAGCACCCGAGGCCCAGCCCTCCGTCAGGCCCTTGTCTGGCTGGTGGTGTCTGCGGAAGTGACTGTCTGTTTGCACGTGGGGGCGTTTGTTGAATGACTGAGTGAGCGATGGCGGGGTAGAGGCCTTGACCTTGTGCTCACAGACTTCTGATCTACACGTGAGTGAACATTTCTTCTTCTTAAAATTGCTGCCTGCAGCCCACCTGGCCCGAGTGAGAACCCGCTCTGGTGTGCCTCTGTGGACGGCAGTGTCCTGCCACCAGGTGGACTCTGTCCATTTGGGGTAGGAGGGGTCTGGCCCAGCCCTGCCACCTCCCTGTGCACAACCCCCTCAAGCCACGCCTCCACAAAGTCATGCCACCCGGTTAAGCCACGCCCCAGAGGCCATGCCCCCACAAAAGCCATGCTATCCCCCTTAATCCACGCCCCAGAAGCCATACTCGGGGAGCTGCCCGCCCTCCCTAGGCCCCCAGGTAGGTCCAGCACCCTCTACTGTCATTCTTCACAATGGCGGGTCACCAAGTGGGCGTGGAAGGTGGCGTCAGGGGCCACAGGCTGACACGAAGCGGGCTCCACACCAGGGCAGCGTCCATGGGGGCAGCTGGTGAGGTTGAAGCAGAAGGGAAGCATTCAGGGTGGGGACTAACGGGTCAGACCACGGAGGCAGAAGGAAGAGCTGGGCTGAAAGGCCGCGGGGCAGGAAGGGAGCAGGGCCCAGACGCTCAGACCCCGCCCGTCCTCAACCTGCAGGCCCAGGGAGCCCACCCTTGCTGTGGCCGGCACCCCTGCGCAGCCCGTGCTGTCCCTGGCCCCAGAGAGCCCGCTGGCTGCCACACCAGCCGCGCCGCGCCGGAGAGAAGGCAGCTCAGTGCCTTTCCACCAAAGCCCCACCGGATGTGGCCATGGCCCCAGCACCCCTTCCACACGCTCTGACGACCGCCCTGGCCCTCAGCTGGCCCCGAAGAGTGCTGACCTCACCCCCGGCCAGGGGCAGCCTCCCATCCTGTGGCATCTGGTGGTGGCCACAGCAAAGGAGCACCAGTCTTTTGGGGGGGAGTCAAGCCCAGGGATCTGCTCCGTCACAGATCTAGACTCGCACGTCTGCAGTCAGGGCTCCGCCTGCGTCTTGTGCCGCCTGGTGGCACCAGGTGTCCTTAGCTTGCGGCCACATATCTACGCCTGCCTTCGCCTTCCCATTATCAGCCCCTTCTGCGCCTCGTGTAAGCTCCCTGGATGTCGGATCAGGACCACCACGGTTAGGAAGGGCTGGGTGTCCTCGGAGCCTTCGCTTTGTCAAGAGCCAAGAGCCCAGCAGATTTCCCTATGGAATCACAGCCTGGAGAAGCAGACATCGCCTTCTCTGAGCGATGAAGCACCTTCCTCTTTCCCTGGCACCCTGCTCTGTCCACACAGTCATGGCGAGGAGTCTGAGGTTACTGTATATCCCTCCATTCAGGGGAAGGAATGAGGTTGGGCCAGGCTGAGATTTGTCTTAGATCACAGGGGACCCTGAAACTCCTCCTCACCCCGACAGATCTGCCAGGAGCCTGCTTGTGGCTTTGGTACAGATTGTTTGGGAGGATATAAAATGGAGCTGCGGTCCCAGCCTTTTACCTGCCCCGCACCTGGGAAAACCAGCCTGCAGGGCGCTGGCAGGCTGATTCCAGCCGAGGCCGACCGGCCTGTCCTCAGGAGCTCAGAGTCCCTTCACGGAGGAGCTCCCTCGCTCCCAGCCCCCGCTGCCAGGCCATCCGCTTCTCTGTATCTCTTTCTCTCAATTAAGCCCCAGCGGCTGTGAGCCGAGGGGCTCTGGCTGTGCACTCCATGCGCTTTAATTAGGGGTCACTGTGAATTGTATTACTTCCCAGGCTTGCCATGAGTCTATTAAAATTTCCCTTTGTTGACACCAGACACAGCCCAGCTCTATCCAGAGACAAAGGAAACAGAGATGCAGGCACAGCTGCTCACTTACCATCAAGTCACACACTGTCTTCATTGTCACTGCCTCCAGTGGCCAAACCTGGAGGTGGCCAGGAGGCTTTGCCATCTGAGGTGTTCTGATCTCTGACCCTGTGCTGAGAGGGGCTGAGATGAAGGGTGTGTATCAGCAGCAAAGAGTGCTGGCATCCATTGGTGATGTCTGCCACAGTCTCAGGACAGGCATAGGGTGGTCTCAGCCATGAAGAGTGCTGGCATCCATTGGTGATGTCTGCCACAGTCTCAGGACAGGCATAGGGTGGTCTCAGCCATGAAGATTGCTGTCATCCATTGATGATGTCTGCCACGGTCTCAGGACAGGCAGAGGGTGGTCTCAGCCATGAAGAGTGCTGGCATCCATTGGTGATGTCTGCCACAGTCTCAGGACAGGCATTGGGTGGTCTCAGCCATGAAGAGTGCTAGCATCCATTGGTGATGTCTGCCACAGTCTCAGGACAGGCATAGGGTGGTCTCAGCCATGAAGAGTGCTGGCATCCATTGGTGATGTCTGCCTCAGTCTCAGGGCAGGCGGAGGTCCAGGTGTCCTTTGCCTGCCACCTCCAGTCAGATCTCCAGGTCTGGCCATCTGGTTTTGTCATCACCAAGGGCTGTTTCTGGCGTGAGACGGTGATATGTGCCACTGTAGTCAACATGGTACAGTACTGTAAGAGTCTCCTTCAACCCATGAATTTGGAACAGGAGCCAAGTTGAGCCTTGGCGTTGGCCTCAGAGTTGGACAGTTGGGCCAGGAGTTGTCGGCGTGGCCCCCTTGTGCCCAGCCTTATACTCATGTGTCATGGGCACCTACGCCTGCTTGTGTAGACGCTGCCCCCCTCCCAGGCTTCCCCAGGCCGCCGGTGCCCTGATCACCCCAGTCTCTGGTGACACAGGGGCAGGAACAGCTGCCTCCTGCACCGTTAGGGGTGGAGGGATCCGTGAGTGGAGCACAGAGGCACAGGTCCTTCCCTTGGCCATGGAAGATGAAGCTGCCACCCCAGGGCTCCAAGAGCTAACAGCTCTGCTGCCTCCCGGCTTCCTTCTCAGCCTCTGGAAGAGATCCTTGCACGCCAAACCTGGGCCTCTCAGACAGCTGCGTTGCCAAGGCAGCAACAGTTGGATGTTTAAACTTTGAAGGGAGTAAATAGTTATTTTTCCATTCAATAGGCCCCTGCTTGCCTTTCCTGTGGGACTCACTGGCTTCGTTCTCTTATTCATGCTTTCCACCCACCCATTCACCCATCCATCCACCCACCCATCCATCCATCACCCATCCATCCATCCATCTATCCATCCATCCATCTATCCACCCATCTACCCACCCACCCATCCATCCATCCATCTATCCATCCATCCATCTATCCATTCATCCATCCATCCATCCACCAACATACCTAGCTACCCACCCACCCACCCACCATCCATCCATCATCTACCCACCCACCCATCCATCCATCCATCTATCCATCTATCCAGCTGTACACTAACCCACCTACCCATCCATCCATCCACCTACCTATTTATCCACTCACTCATCCATCAATCCATCCATCTATCCATTCATCCATCCATCCACCCACATACCTACCTATCCACCCACCCATCCATCCACTCATTCACCCATCAGTTTTTCCATCCACCCATCCATCCTCCACCATCCACCCACCTATCCATCAATCTACCCATCAATCCATCCATCCATCCTCCACCAACCCACCCACCCACCCATCCATCCATCAATCTATCCATTCATCCATCCATCCATCCATCACCCACCCACCCAACTAACCGCCTATTCATCCATCAATCTACCCTTCAATCTATCATCCTCTACCAACCCACCCACCCATCCATCCATCCATCAATCTATCCATCCATCCACCTATGTATTCATCCATCTATCATCCACCCACCCATCCATCCACCATACATCTATTCCTCATTCATGCTCGCTCATCATTTAGTAATTATTTACTAGTGAGGAGGTTCTGTGGCTCATGCCTATAATTCTAACTGCTTGGGAGGCTGAGATCACAAGATTGCAGTTTGGGACTAATCTAGGCATAAAGAGTTCACCAGACTCCATCTCATGGCTGTGTGCGGTGGTGCCTGCCTGTTACCCTAGCTACAGAGGAAGTTCAGTGACAGTCATCCCCGTCTACCAGGGGACACAGCCCAGGCCAGTTCAGGTAGACAGCGAGACTCTACCTGGAAAATAACTAAAGGGTCTGGAGGAATGGTTCAGGTGGTACAGCACCTGCCTTGCAAGTGTATGGCCCGAGTTCAATCCCGTCATCCATCCTCAAAAAGTTATTAGCAGGTTGGCAGCAGACTGGGCTATGGGTGCGAACGTATCCTCAGGGCCTGGCATGCCAGTTGGAGATGGGAGATCATCAAATGATTGTAGACAGGAAGGGGAGACCTCCCTGTGGGGGCTGGGTGGCCACGGCTCTGGCCAGGAGCAGGGCAGGTCACTTCATGCATTCTTGGGTCTCCTCCTTGATTCTCCCCGTCCTTCAACGCTGCCATTTCTAGACCCCTGGACTGATGGCGTGTGTGAAATGGCCGTGCGATCACACACACCTTCCCGAGCAGTTTTCCACTCTCTGCCTCCCTCCTCTGAGCCTGCCAGGCACTCGAGCCCTGGCCTCTGCCCAGCACAGCGTCCGCTCAGAGCTGAGGTTTCCTCTGGGTGCTGGGTCAGCTGCCTGCCTGGCCGGCCCGCCCGCTGGTGATCTGACCACCCAGGCAGCACTGCACCCACACAC
Source organism: Dipodomys spectabilis (assembly GCF_019054845.1). Lineage (NCBI taxonomy): Eukaryota > Metazoa > Chordata > Mammalia > Rodentia > Heteromyidae > Dipodomys > Dipodomys spectabilis. The sequence continues at coordinate 59,635 of NW_024871209.1, read as the reverse complement.
AGCCAGAGCAGGCACTGGCTTCCTCCGGGTGAACACTGGGTCTTGTGACTCCCGGTCAGTGGTGCAGGTGGTTTAGGTGAATGCTGCGTGGTGTAGGTTCACTGTCTGCGCTCTGGAGAACAGAGGCCCGAGGCTGCAGGTCGAGTGACTGCCACGGAGCGGGGTCCCCGGGTCCCCAGGAACACAGTGGGGCAGGCTGGCGGTGGCGGGCCCCGCCGACGGTTCCGGGGTGCCACTCAGACACCAGGCTCCACTCAGACACCAGGCTCCGGAGGGACCGGCGAGGGCAGGGAGCAGGGCCAGGGCCGGCAGCCTCCGGCCTCTAGTGCACATGGCTCCCCCTGGTGGACGGTCCAGGCAGGACCCAGCAGAGACACCCCCAGGCCGGGAGGCGGCCGCCCACAGAGGGAACCCCAGAATAGCCACAAGCTCCTGTCTGCTCTCCTGTCCAGGGTAGGGCAGGGCCTTCGACGGCCTGAGAGCTTCTCAGTGCCGCGGGACTGCCCCCGCTTAGTCCCGGTAACCGCCCCCTTCTCCTTTCTCCTTCTCGGGGCTTACCTTCTGCAGACCCTGCCTGATGAGGTTGTGTGGTAGCTGCCTTTCTCTGTCTGGCTTATTCCACTCTGCAGCAAGTCCGCAAGGGCCGCTTCTGGTACCGCAAATGATGGGCTTTCCTCCTTGTTGGGGGCTGTGTAGTACTCCGTGCACTTGCCCAGCAGTTGGTCTGTCTGCTCGTGTGGCAGTGACGCTCTGTCCAGGCCGCTGGGCGTGCGCCGCTGCTACCTCTGTGGACACAGACGCAGTCAGGACTGCGGGTCACACGGTAGATGTCTCTGTCCTCTTTGGGGCGCTTTGACGTGGTTTTCCACCATGGTTCTGTGAATTACTGACCGGCCGGCCTTCCCCCGGGGAGAAGCCTGCACTGCCCCGAGCAGAGTGGGAGGAAATGGGCTTCAGATGCATATCCCAGCTATCTGCGCTTTCTTCCTAAGACAGCCGGGTTCCAGGAGAGAGGGCGCGGGGAAGGTGGGGTGCTGTGTGCCGAGTCGCGGGCAGGGTGCTGCTGCGGTTACAAACCTGCCCCTGCGATGGTCAGAGGCAGGTGGGGGCGTAGCTTCCGCGGGGGGGGGGGGGCGGAGGGGGAGGGGGCAACCCTCCCTCCAGTCCCCATGCCCCAGCCCACCACCGCGGCCCCGAGGCCTGGGCCCACCACCGCAGCCCCGAGGCCCGGGCCCACCACCGCAGTGGCCCTGCATGCTGGGTCCCGCCTTTCCATGTGGCACCTGACATGCATCTCTCTCTGTCTCTCTGGGTGGCACTAGGGCTTGAACTCAGAACCCAGGCAGTCCTCTAGGTCTTTCCACTCAAGCGAGTACTTTACGACGTGAGCCACACCTCCCCTTGCAGCTTTTTGCTGGCTCATTGGAGATAAGAGTCTCAACGTTTCTGCCCGGGCTGGCTTCCTGCCTCCATCCTCAGATCTCAGCCTCCCAAGTTGCTAGGACTGCAGGTGTGAGTACTGACACCCGGCTGGCCCGTCTCACCAAGGACTTCTAGCAGATGCCGCTCTACTCCCTGGAGCAGCAAACACCGAGCCCAGGGTGCCCAGTGCCTTGTTCCAGTCACTGGGAGTCAGGAAGGGCGTGAGGAGAGACAGCACAGATGACAGGCGGGGGAGCAGCTGGACACAGAGCACACAGGCCTGGGCAGCCCCAGCCTCTCCAGACGAGACTGGACATGTCTCGCTCTGCTGTTCTGCAAGGTCCATGTGAGAAAGCAAAGGAGAAAACGAGCCAGTGACCACCTGGTGCCAACATGGCTGCCTGTGTGTGCGTCCGGCCCTCGCACGCCCTCCCGGCGGCCCCGCAGAGCCAGCGCATCCTCCCTGAGGCTCAGATGCACAGGCAGCGGCCGGGAGACTGAGGTCTGGCTGTCTGTGGGGAGGGCGGCCCCAGGCGCACCCGGCCCTGTCCCCGCTCAGCCGGGCGGCCCGCAGCCCCGCACTGAGGCTGTAAAATCAGTGACTTAATCCTGGCTGTCAGGAAGGGAGTGGAGCGCAGTGCGTGTTCTGGGGCTTCACTTCTTGCCAGCCAGCGTGATAAAAAATAAAGAGAAAGGCCGAGCCGCGGGGAGAGAGGACAGCTTCTAAATTTATAACAATTCATTATTCATGGCCGCGCTGCAAAAGGGCAGAGCCACAGGAAGCAGCAAGGCGTGGGCCGGCCCGCGGGCGGCGGCTGGGCGGGCGGGCGGGCGGGCGGGCGGGAGTGACCGGAGAGAGGCGCCTTCCTCCCGAGGCGGGAGCGAGGCTTCCGGTGCCGCTCGGCCCCATCCTGCAGGCCAGGCTCAGCTGCCAACCCCGCAGCCCTGCCAGCCCACAGCCCGTCCTGCAGCTCCAACCCACAGCCCGTCCTGCCGTCCAGCCCCACAGCCCGTCCTGCCGTCCAGCCCCACAGCCCGTCCTGCCGTCCAACCCCGCAGCCCGTCCTGCCGTCCAGCCCCACAGCCCGTCCTGCCGTCCAACCCCGCAGCCCGTCCTGCCATCCAACCCTGCACTGCATCCTGCAGTTTGCAGTCCATGACCCATTGCTCGGAGCCGGAAGACCAGGCACCCGTGCTGGGGGTGCACTAACATCGCGTGCACTCATTTACACGTGCATTGGGATGTGAGTGACGTTAGCTGTGTGCAGAAGACACTGAGGGTCGGGGAGGTGCAGGAGGCGGCGGTAGGCCGCCGGTCTGGTGGCTGGGGGCGCAGGCCCGGGGAGCGCGCCCCTGCTTTCCTTCTGCCGCGCCTCACATCTCAGCGCCTCACATCTCAGCTCACGGTTAGAGGATGCGAGAGCGGTGGAGCGGGGGACCCTCTGTGCACCCCTCCCGGGCCCCACACCGTCCCCAGGAGAGTCTCCTCAGCCTCCCACGGCCCCAGAAGGCTCTGGGAGGCTGGGCCTCGCCCGGGCTGAGCCGCTTTGTGGCCTCTGCACCCTCTCTGCTTGGACGGAGGGGAGGAGGGGAGCGGGCGCTCTGACAGCCCCCCCCCACCCGTGACATCTTCAGACCTTCCGTCCCTGATGCAGATTGCCTCGCAGGGCCCAGAGACCCCGCCCAGCCCGGGCCCCAGCCTCCCAGCTCCCCGGCCCCCCCAGCTCCCCACAGCCAGGGCAGACCTGGCTGTCACGTTGGCCGTCCCGAGCACGACCTGAGGCTGCAGGTTTGCAGAGGTTTCCCTCTTCTTCACTCCACCCGGGGCACAGTTCCATCTCCCAGATTAATCACGCGCCTGACGGCAGGTGAGCGTTGGTCATCTCCTGCGTGATTATGCGGGAGAGGCTGTCACCTGCTCCCCCTCCCTTCCCCCTCAACGCCCCCCCCCAGCAGGCGTGGGCTCTGATGACAGCCGTGCGCCCCCCATCCCCCCACAAAGGAGGGGCCGAGGGAGGGGCCGGGGCGGGAGGAGCAGCATGGCCGGTCAGGTCCTGTAGTCCGAGCCCACGCCCTTCATCCCCATCCGTGATCCTCCTGTGTGCTTCCCTGGTAGCTGGGATGAGGACTCGCCCGCACGCGGCCACGCCCAGGTCCCAGGGTTGGGATGGGGCGGGGGCTGCACGGCATTTCGCCCCGGCTGGCCCGGAATGGAGCCAGGCCCCCGATCGTCCCCTGCTTATCTTTGGTGGTGATTGTTTTGTCTTCGAGACCCAGAGAGCTGTGTGGAGCTGGCTGTCGGATGAGGAAGGAGCTAGGGAGGAGTGGGGACCGTGAGAGCTCAGCCGAAGTGAAAGAAGACAAAACACGAGCCCAGCTGTGTGCCTGTGTGTGCGCGCGTGTGTATGTGTATGTGCATGCATGTGCACACATGTGTGCGCGCACATGCGCGTGTGCATGCATGCGTGTGCACGTGCGCGTGTGTGCGTGTGTGCATGTGCATGCATGTGTGCACGTGTGTGCATGTGTGTATATGTGTGTGCGTGCATTTGCGTGTGTGTGCGCACGTGCGTGTGTGTGTGCACGTGTGTGTGCATGTGTGCACGTGTGTGTGTGTTTGTGCATGCACACACATGCGCAGGAGGCAGGCGTGAGCTCAGAGCAGGAACTAAGTGGGCTTCCCAGGCTGTTGGCTTGCTCTGGGAGTGGGTGGAGCGGAGGTTTGTGGGACAGGGAGGGGGTGGGGAGGGAGGGGGGAGTTCCAGTGTCTGCCACGGGGAAGGCAAAGCTCCCGGTGGAGGCCCAGGAGGACCAGGCCCAGGAAGCAGAGGCTGGGGGTGTGGAGGCTGGGGCCGGAGGACCCGCCATGCCCATGCCCGGCCAGGCTCCGTGCCCGGCATTGCCCAACTCTCCTGACATGCACGCCCAGCTCCGGCCCCGCCGCGCCCGGCTCCCGTCTGCCTGGCCACTGCCTTGTGTCCTGGACCCAGACCAAGGCTGCCGCGGTCGCAAAGGCCTCTGATGGTGCAGAAGCAGGCTGAAGGGCGACCCTGCTCAAGGCCCCAGACAGGACAGCTGCCCCGCCCGCCCCAGGGGCCCAAGGCTGTGTGTGGGACTCCCCTGGAGGGCTCTGCTTCCCGCCACCTGGCCCTCCACTCAGGGTGCACCTCACTCCCGAGCGTGGCCGGACCCACGGGAGTAAAGCCACTGTCAACCTAGTGGCCAGGGAGAGCCGCAGAACTGTGTCAGGCCAGTGGCACGGGATCCTGCCTCAGGGCCTTTGCACGTGCATCCCCCTGGCAGAGGAGAGCAGCCATGCGGGGGCCCAGGCCTCCTCTGGGGTGGAGAGGAGGCTCACCAGGAAACAGATCCAGCCAGGGCGCAGAGAGGCACAGAGCGGCGCCCCGGAGGGCCCTGGGAGTCAGAGCCGCACGCAGGGTCCCCACACGGACGGGGGGGGCGGGGTTTGCAACCCGTGGAGGCCGTAATGGGAGGGCCGTGGGCGCAGGGTCCAACCCCACCCTGCTCTCCGTGGGACTCTGAGGAAGACCCTCACCCCTCAGGCCTCCGTTTCGTGGTCTCGAGTCTGGGACTCCGGGAGTTCTCCGTGAGCCGTGGTGAGCGGGATTCCAGCCACAGTCCCGGCTTGGTGGTCATGGCCGGTGGGACCTGGCCCCCTGCCAACCCCCCCACGGACGGCCCTGGGCCAGCCGGGTTCCACCATGGCCGTGGGGCGGCTCCTCACAGGCCGCCCCCAACCCCGGTCCCTGCCCATCCGGGCCTCCGGCCAGGGACCCCTCTGGACACCCCTCTCTCTGGGGCAGGTGTGTGCCCAGCCCGCCCTCCACAGCGCTGCCCCCCCGGGCAGGTATGTGCCCAGCCCGCCCTCCACAGCGCTGCCCCCCCCAGGGGCTCCCCCCACCCCGCCCTGTGAATGAGAACCTTCGCTCGGGGTCTCGTCACCGTTTAAGTTCTGCCGATTCTCGCCTGTGCTTTGCACACCCAGGGAGCGGATGCATTAAGTTATTGGGGGTCGGGGGGGGGACACAGAACCGAAGGGGAAGGGTAGCAGTGCGGCCCCAGCCAACCAAGCGGAGCCCCGGGGTTCACGCTGCAGGTGGCGCTGCTTCTGCCCACGTTGCCCAGCACCGCCGCTCAGGCAGACCGGGGATGGATCAAGATGCCACTCGGAGGAGGCAGCCGGAAGGGCAGAGCAGGTGCAAAGGCCCTGGGGGCACGCGTGGGCCACACCGCCGTGCACGTGTGGTTCCCCACCAACAGTGTGCGATCGCCCTTGCCAAGGGTCCCCCACCAGAGACACTCCGGGGTCGTGGCGGGAGGTCATGGGGAAGTCCCACAGGGGGGCTGGGGGCACGGGTGGGCAGGGCCCCGCGTCTCCGGCCTGTGTGGGCTTTGTGGGTGAGCGACGGGCCCGCCAAAGGAACAGTTACAGAATACGGAAACGGCCTCGTCAGTCACGTCTGCGGAGTGCGTGTGTCAAACACCGCGATCTCGCTCTGCATGTTTTCGGGCTCCGATGTTGAGAAGTGTCCCGTGGGGTGAGCACAGGCCGGAACGGCCCCACGCGGACACGGGGAAGACCTCGAGCCCGGCGGACGCCGGCGGCCGGGTGGGCCGAGGAGAGCCCTGGGCACGAGGCAGTGTGGGTGCCCCCTCCTCCCCCCTTCCCGCGTCCGCCTCCTTCCCCCCCTTCCCGCGTCCGCCTCCTTCCCCCCCTTCCCGCGTCCTGCCTCCTTCCCCCCCTTCCCGCGTCCGCCTCCTCTCTCTACCCCTCCTCCCCCCCCCCCCCGTCCCCGTGTCCCCAGAGAAACGCACGGCTGAGCGATGTGGAGGGACAGAACCCCGGGCAGGAGAGGGAGGCCAGAATGAAGACTCCACCCCAGCACTGCCGCCGTGGAACGTTCTAGAACAGGCAGCACTGTGGCGCACAGTCTACGCAGGCGCAGGCGCTGTGATGACATGCTTCGCATTTGTTTTCTAAGGGACGGTGCCTTGGAACTCTGTCTGTCTGTGGTAACAGTGCTCTGCGCTGGGGGGGAGGGGCAGGGGCGGGGAAGGGCGGGGGGAGGGGCGGGGGGGAGGGGCAGGGGCGGGGAGGGGCGAGGAGGGGTGGGGGGGGGGGAAGGGGTGGGGGGCTGGGCTGGGCTGGGCAGGGCAGGGCTGGGCTGGGCCGGGCCGGGCCGGGCTGGGCTGGGCTGGGCCGGGCTGGGCTGGGCAGGGCTGGGCCGGGCCGGGCTGGGCTGGGCTGGGCCGGGCTGGGCTGGGCAGGGCTGGGCTGGGCCGGGCCGGGCCGGGCCGGGCTGGGCTGGGCTGGGCAGGGCTGGGCTGGGCAGGGCTGGGCTGGGCAGGGCCGGGCCGGGCAGGGCTGGGCAGGGCCGGGCAGGGCCGGGCTGGGCTGGGCTGGGCTGGGCTGGGCAGGGCAGGGCTGGGCCGGGCAGGGCAGGGCTGGGCAGGGCCGGGCCGGGCTGGGCTGGGCTGGGCCGGGCCGGGCAGGGCAGGGCTGGGCAGGGCTGGGCTGGGCCGGGCCGGGCTGGGCAGGGCAGGGCTGGGCTGGGCAGGGCTGGGCTGGGCTGGGCTGGGCAGGGCAGGGCAGGGCTGGGCTGGGCTGGGCTGGGCTGGGCTGGGCTGGGCAGGGCAGGGCAGGGCAGGGCTGGGCTGGGCAGGGCAGGGCTGGGCTGGGCTGGGCTGGGCTGGGCTGGGCTGGGCAGGGCTGGGCTGGGCTGGGCAAGGCTGGGCTGGGCTGGGCCAGGCCAAGCTGGGCTTGCTTCCTTCAGAGGGGTTGAGGAGAGTCTCCCTAGCTCCCTGGAGGGGGCAGGCCTCCCATGGGGGGCACCTCTCCTGCGCTCATCCCCGGAGGCTCAGTTTCCTCTTCTGGTCCTGGCGGTTTAGGGCGGGTGCAGGGCCTCACCCTAGCTGCATTGTATCTGGCAAGGCTCTGTTCAAACAAGGCCAGAATCATAGGTTTTGGTGGCTGTGTGTTTGGAAAAATGCCTTCCGCCAGCCGGGCGCGGCCTCTCCTCCTCTCCTCTTCACTTTGTGCTGCTTCCCTGAGACAGGACTGTCCCCCCCATCCCCCTTCCAGCATGCGCGCTATGGGGCTGGGGGCTTTGTCCTGTCCTCACCCCGGCCAGCCCCGGCCCTGCCTGGCAGAGCCCTGGCCGAGGTGGGAGGGGGAGGGGGCTGCGGCCGAGCGGGCGGCCTCAGCGGGCGGGTCTCACTGCGGCTGGGGTCAGGAAGCGGGGTGCCAGAGGTCCGGCTGCATCTCCTCGGCTGGTAATGTCCACGTCCCCGCATCTATCCTCCGCGGATGAGCCTCCCTCTCCCTCCTTCCCAGAGACGCTCGTTTCTTGGAGGTTTGGGGAACAGATGCTCTGGTCCCACGGGCGGCGCGGCTCAGCCAGGGGCCGGGCGGACCCCAGGCACATGGCCCTTGCTGGGAAAGGCTGGAAGTGAGGTCCCGGGGTGCTGGGAGCTGCTCCTTGGCTTGGCCTGTGAGAGACCTTGTGACCTTGAAGCCTTTGAAGGACAAAGCCTTAGGAGTGACCCCACGGCCATGGAGCTGGAGACAACCAGCTTCCTGACCAGCGGGGGGGGGGGGGGGGACGCCGTAACCATCGGGGCACCAGGCAGGCCGTGTGGAGCAGCAAAGCCCGGGGGGGGGGGGGGGCGGCGTGCTCCGGCTGCGGGGCTCAGGTCTCCCCCTTGGCCCCGGGACTCAGGGCCGCTCAGGCCACAGCGTCACAGCGTTGGCGGCAGCACACGCCGCACTGTGCGGGCTTTGCTGCCTGCTGGGGTGTGAGGCCCGCCCGGGACAGGCCTCCTCCACCCCTCCCCCGGCGCAGCACACGGGCACTCTGTATTCCAGAAGTCTCATGGGTGAACATGAGAGCCCAAGTTCAGGTCACAGCCTGCTCAGGCGTTAGCGGGGAACCCAGGACCTGACCTGACGAGTCAGCGTCTCCCAAGCATGAGCGCTGATGCCCCTCCCATGGCGGATGCCCCCCCATGTCCCCCCCCCCGTGACAGGTGAGGAGGGGTCCCTGTGGGAGGAGACGCGGCTGGAGCCGCTGGCCCTGGGGTCCCGCCGTGACCCGTTTCCGGGGGTCCCGCCTGGGCCTCCCGTCGGGTGGGCGCACGCCTCTCTGATAGTCCTGGCTTCTAGGAGGTGGCGCCGGTCCGGAGAGGTGTCCTGGGACCATTGAGGGCAATCGTCCAGGAATGCCTGACACCAATTAGAACCAAGCCTGGCCTCACATAGCGTTTGGATCCTTCCCGCTGCGTATCGGGGTGATCTCAGGCAGGACACTTGTCCCCCCGGACCACCTTCCAGTCATCTGTGAGATGGACAGAGGGACGCTGTCCACCAGCAGCTTGCAAAGCATGGGAGAGGCAGGGTGACTTAGATGTTCCTGTAGATGGCAGACGTCTTGAGGAGTCAGAGGCCTGCATGCCCACGAAGCCTCGCTCCGGCCTGGAGTGAGCCCTGTCCCCGGAGCCCCAGCTCTGCTCCCGGGGGCGGGGGGGGGGGGAGGTGTGAGGATGCCGGCCGGCACGCCCGGCCCCCAAGGGCGCCGCTGACAGCCCTGCCTCTGCTTCCCCAGGTCCTCGGACTTTGGGACGTCCTACACCAAGCTCACCCTCCAGCCCGGCGTCACCACGGTCATCGACAACTTCTACATCTGCCCGAGCAACAAGCGCAAGGTAAGCGCCTGCCTGGGGCGGCCGGGCCCGGGGTCCCGGCTCTCTGTAGCCCTCCTGCACCGTCTCCTGTCCGGCTTCGGGACAGCGGTCCCCACGAAGGTGAGGCGTCTACCTCCCCCACAGCCTTGCTGTCGTGTCCATCTTGATGAGTGGGTTCTGGCCTCCGAGGGATGGCCCACCTACTGGCCGGGCCCGTGTATCTTCCCCCGCTGGAGGCAGCATCCATCAGGCCAGGCGCCTGAGGGGGGCCGAGGAGGGGCTGCCCCTTGGTTCTTCAGTCTTGTCCGTCTGGCGGCGTTCGCTCCTCATCTGAGCTCTGTGTGCGGTCTCGTGGCGTGAGGTGAGCATTCTGGCTTTGCCCAGCATGCTAGTTCTGAAACAGGGAGTCTCCTGCCCGTGTGTGTCTGCCTCCTGCCCTACCTGGGGTCCCGGGAGCGAGGTCAGGATGCGCTGTGCCAGACGGGTCCTGACCCTCTGTGCCAGGCCTCGGTTTGCTTGTAGGAAGTTGGGGTGTAGGTCACTGACATGCAGGGCAGGGCGTGAGCTCAACCCCGTGCTGTGCTCAGCGCAAGGCCGGCCCCGGTCCGCAGAGCTCTCCAGAGGCTGATGTGTTGTGTTGTTTTTCTGGGCTTGAACTCAGGACCTTGTGTTCTTTCTTGGTGTGTGTGTGTGTGTGTGTGTGTGTGTGTGTGTGTGTGTGTGTGTGTGTGTGTGTGTGCTGGAGGCTGGGGTGCTCTTCCACTTGACCCACAACTTTTTTTTTTAACTTCTGGTTTTTGGTTGGTGAGTTGGAAATAAGAGTCTCGAGGATTTTTCTGCCCTGGCTGGCAGGACTGGTTCAACACAGTCCTGAGATCTCATCCTGAGCCCGGGAATGGCTGAGTAGTTTAAAGAGGAGATCCCCGCCGTGCTGTGGACAGACGCAGGTCCGGTGGCGGAGGGATGGGAGAGCAGACAGAAGGACAGCGACGCTGGCTGGCTTCCGCTTCAGGGAGCACCATCTTTCAGGGAGCACCATCTTTCAGGGAGTACCATCTTGCTTTCTGAAGCGGGTTGTCGTCGTGCACTGTGTCTGTCCCTCCTCGCCTTCTGCTGCTGTCCAGGAGGACAGACGGCAATGGGGGTCCTTCAGGGCAGGAGGGAGAGGGGCACCCTGGCCAGGGCTCAGGAGGGCGGGAGGAAGGGGCTGGTGTCCTCCCAGACCTCCCCTCCCCCCACCCCCATATCCGCTCACAGCCCTCTGTGTGCCCGGCTTCATCTGTCCTGGTGCTGGGAAGACACCCCTCTGGGCAGAGCACCTACCCTGCCTGGGACCAGGGAGGAACTTTCTAGAGCCTTTGAGGGCTTGAGATGGCAGCAGTGTGTGTGTGTGTGTGTGTGTGTGTGTGTGTGTGTGTGTGTGTGTGTGTATGAAACCACTTCCCATGCTGCACGTTCATGGCAGAGAAGGAAGCCCCCTCCCATGGCCTGTGCCACCCTGGCCCCACCGTGCAGGGAATGGGAAGACTCAGCACTTGTGAGCTGCTCAGGAGACCCGTGAACCCCCTTCTATTTGTGTCTCTCCTGCCTTGGATGGGAGCTTTGGGCCCCTCTGCCGCAGACCAGGCCCACGCCCTGCCGCGCCCAGCTCCCCCGGGACCCGGCCCGGGCCCCCTGCCCCTGCCCCAGCTCCCCAGCAGCTTTGGGCTGCAGGTGCATCCGGGCTCCAGGACTTGAGCACCTGGGGGCTCGGCCCGGAAGGACTGCCCGGCGGGAAAACACTTTCCAAAGCCATGTTTTGTATTAAAAATTCATGTGAATTTTCACTGGTGTTGGAATGAATACTAAAACTATACAACACATGCACACATGTAAAAACACTCACGTTTACACCAAAAGACAAAGCACTAACCTTCTGCATTGAATGGATGGCCTGGGAGAGTACAGACCTCAGGATGGGGATTCCTGCGCCATCTTACAGGGGAAGGGAGAGAGTCCCGGATGGGCAAGCAGCTCTCGGGCTACACGTGGCGGGGGGGGGGGGGGAGGAGTCAGGACTGCCCAGGGCCACCAGTGCAGCCTCTGTCAGCAAGCCTCCACCAGCCCAACCTCCACTAGCAAGCCTCTGTCAGCACAGCCTCCACCAGCAAGCCTCTGTCAGCACAGCCTCCACCAGCAAGCCTCTGTCAGCACAGATTCCACCAGCAAGCCTCTGTCAGCACAGCCTCCACCAGCAAGCCTCTGTCAGCACAGATTCCACCAGCAAGCCTCTGTCAGCACAGACTCCATTAACAAGCCTCCACCAGCCCAGCCTCCACTAGCAAGCCTCTGTCAGCACAGACTCCATTAACAAGCCTCCACCAGCACAGCCTCCATCGGCTTCAAACAGCCTGCCTGCGGTTCTCACTGCCATTCCCATCCGGGGCCAGTAGACACCCCCACCCTCCCACCCCCAGCTGGGGAGGACGGTTTTTGAAGACTTTCAGCCTTGCATTCTCTAGGCTCCGCACTTGTCCTCAACAGAGCCCAGGTCTGTGTCTGCTGTGCTTGCCCGTGTGAAACGGGGTGGCCCGTGCTCTGCGCTTGCACTGTGCCCCTCTGGACCCTGGTCCGGGGCTGAGGGCTCCTCTGCCTGAGGCCTCACCCTTACTGTCTCTGCCACGGGCTTCTCTCCACACAGATCCTGGCCTCGGAGACCACGGACTGCTCTCTAGCACTGTGCGACTCCCTGGCCTGTGGCCCTGTCCTCCTCTCGTATGGGGAGCCCCATCCTCCCTAGGTTTCCTGGTCCCTCTTTATTTGGGGCTGAAGCAGGGGTGAGTGTGGAATCAGCCAGCCCGCTCGATGAAGTGAGGCCTCCAGCCTGCGGCCGAGAGCAAAGCCAGGGGCCTGGAGCACGCGCTGTCGGGGAGCGGAGCCAGCTGGGTGGGCCTTCCCTTCCACCAGGCATCCCTCGGCGCCCCTGGGAGCCAGCGCCTGCCCGTCCAGGAGCAAAAATGGAGAAGTAGACGTGTCTGTGTGCAGAGCTTTCGTCTTCGAAACAGAGCGAACCTCAAAACACCGGCCTAACGCGTGGAAATCATCCCTCTCGGAGCCTACGGGTGACCGTAGGAGCCAGGACTGTGGGTCTCGGAAGGGAGCTCTCTCCTGCCGGGCCGGTCAAAGGTGGGGATGAGGCTTGGCCTTGCTCTCTTCTGAGCGTGATCAGCACTTGATATCAGGACAGCCACCATGGAAATGGGGTGCAGAGGCCCCGGGGGTTCAGGGAGCCGAGGCCGGAGGTTCGGCTCTCCTCACTTGCACAGACACATCCAACTGCGCCATTTTTTTCCGGGTCTGGAAGACGCCTCTCCCTCGGGAGTTGGAAGGGGAGGCCCAGCGGGGAGGTCCCTGGTGACCTGTCCATCGCGGCTCTGCGAGGGCTGAGGGTGAGGGACGGGGACCCCCAGGGACAGCTGCGTGCCCCGCAGGCCTTTGGGGTTCTGTCATGTCACGAGCTAGGTGAGGGGCCGGTCATCGGCCCTGTACCCGGGACCAGGAGACAGAAAGAACGGAGTTTCCCTCTCCTTCTTCTGGAAGCTGGGACCCCACACGGTGGTCAGGTTCCAGGCCCAGGTGACCATCTGTTCACTGGGTCCTGGGGTGGAAGGCAGTCCAGCCAGCAATCTCACAGGGCCCTGACCCCCGGACAGGCTCCACCCCGGCCGTCTACTCAGCCAGCGCCCGCTGGCCATCAGCAGGGTCCCCGGCACGCTGACCTCGGCCACCAGCTGGCCGCCTCCTTCTCCCATGTCCACTGACCAATGGCTGCTGCCCTTCCTGGCTACCTCCACGGAGTGACATCTTGATGCAGTCCTCTGTGCTCAAGGGGCTGTGCGATTAAAAGCCATTGCAGGCGGGAAAGCCCATGAGACTCCTATCTCCAATGAACCACCAGAACACCGGAAGTGGCGCTGTGACTCAAGTGGTAGAGCGCTCGCCTTGAGCTGAAGAGCTCAGGGACAGCGCCCAGGCCCCGAGTTCAAACTCTGTAAATGGAATGCCCACACTGGGCCTGTTTCATGGCTCCGTGTGGATCTGCTCTGGGAAGTCACTGAACACAGTGGGAGACGGCTCCTCGTTGTCTCAAAGCAAACAGCCAAGCGAGGAGCAGACACTGCGGGACCAAGAGACACCAGCCGTCTCCCCCACGGGGGACACACGCCTGTCCATCGTCGAGGCTCCGGGCCCTTTGTCCAGCCCCGCTGTCTGCCAGGCACCGCAGGGTGAGAGGAGAGCGAGGGCTGGGGGGACAGGGGGAGCTGGGTCCAACCCCGGGGCCTGCCTGCGGGCTCTGGGCTTCCTTGCTCTCCCGTGCCCTGCGGACCAGGGTGGCCAGCTGTGTGGAGCCGAGCTCAGCAGCCAGGGTGTCAGCGGCGGCCAGGGGCTGAGGGTCGGGGTTTCGGTCGGTCGGGCTGCGTCTCCCCTGCACTCCAGCGCGCAGTGAGCTAGCCGCGCCCACGTCCTCGTTTCCGTGTCACGTTGAGTGGTCACGGAGGCCGGTGACCGCCCAGGGAAGACCTCCTCTCAGCGCATTGATTTCTGTTTCTGTGGCTTTCCACCACACACTGTACTGGAGCCATTAAACAAAACGTGACAGCCTTCCTTAAGGAAAGCGGCTTTGATGTTGCGGATCTGAATCTCTGGGCATCTCCTCTCCTTCCTCCCCGAGGATGATGATGACGAAAGCCTGGTCTGATCTGCTGATGCTCACGTTTGCGGGGCCACCCCTCTGTGGGAACCGGCAGGCATTTGTGTTTCCGCCATTATGGTCCAGAACAAGCAAGGACCAAGGGTGCTGTGTGGAGACGCTCGGGTTCTGGAGGGAGAAGAGGGGGGAGGGGGTGGTCCTGGTGAAGGGGAAGTGGAGGAAGCCACGGTCCCCATGGGGGGGGGACACCCGCCGGGCAGCTGAACCCTGTGGCTCTGGCATTGGTGGGGGGGACAACGTGGGCGAGCTCTGCTCTCTCTCCCGGGCAGCCCCTCCTGCACCCCCCCCCCACGCTCCCCACCACACCCCTGCTTACTCTACACGATCCATGCAACTGCCACCCGCTCCCGGAGGAGACTGTGATTAGGTGTGCAAATAAGTTGAAATACACCCATGACAGCGACGGCGTGTGGTCGCTGGGGTGCAGGGGGTAATGGCCCAGGTGATCGTGCGCAGTGGTGGCACCGCCGCCCGCCCCGCACGCTGCCGCTGGCCATGCTCCCGGCAGCACCCCTGCTCCACGCAGGGGACAAATAGGCATCCGAGGACGGGGCCAGATATGATTGTCGCGTAATTAGAGAGCAATTACGGATCGAGTCGTCCCGTGTAAATTAGCTGTTAGGTGTCCTCCTGAGTCCAGCTGGGCTTTTCATGAAATGCGGCCTCTCCCTCGCCGCGGGAGCCCGGCGGGAGGGTGCGGCTGGGCTGGGGTCTCCTGGCAGCGCACAGTGCGTCCACCTGGGTGGTGGGCAGGGCGGCGGCGTGTCTTGGACCTGGCTGCCAGGACCCTGGGCACACACCCCAGCGGGACTCGAAATTTCCCCCAGTTCCCCGGTCCGTCTCTTCTGGCCTTCCCCATCATCCCGGTCCCCAGTATTTGGGATGTGGAGGAAGCTGGGGCAGGTGATTTGTGACTGTGTTCAGGTGCACAAGGTATGGGTGAGAGGTGGGGACTGGGAGGCGGGAGGGGCGGGGGGGGGGGCAGAGGAGAGGGAATCGGCCGAGCGGAGAGGGGCAGCAAGAGGCAGGAAGGGACCCATCCTAAGACAACACGGACTTCAACCACGGCTCTGAGAGCCACTGTGGACGCATGGAGAGTGGACGGTGCTGGAGCCAGATGAGGACGTGGTAAACGGAGAGCCTGGGCCTGCGGCTGTGGGGAGGCAGGGGTGGAGCCAAAGCCTTTGCTAAGCTGCCCACCGTCCTCATTTGGGTTGTGGGGGGACCAGGGACTGAGGGCAAACTGCCGCTTCACGGTCCTCCCTGGGGCATTATTGGTGCACCCTTTTACTGGGGGTACAAACTGCCAACTGTGTGCTTATCCTTGGGAGTGGACTGGCCTGGCACTCCTGACCCCACAGCGAATGGCTCAGTGATGCTACTTCAGGGGTTATGAGTATTCTCCCCCACCACCTCCCTCCCGTGTCCGCCGTGACCCCTTTGGCTTTACCCACTCCCAGACAAGAATACTTGTTTTGTGTGTGTCGGTCCTGGGGCTTGAACTCAAGGCTACTGTTCTACTACTTGACCACAGCTCTACTTCTGCCTTTCTGCCAGAATTGGAAATAGCCCAGAATTGGAGATAAGAATCTCCTGAACTTTTCTGCCCAGGCTGGCTTCAAGCTGTGATCTTCTGATCTCAGCCTCCTGAGCAGCCCGGGCGAGATCAGCTCTTTAGAAGGTGGCTCCGGGGATCGGTGTTCAGCCCCCCCTGAAAAACTCAGATGTTTGCCGCTCGTAGGCCAGATGTTTTGCAGAGGTGTGGGTAGAAGATACAGGCGCTGTGTGCGCCATGCCCGTATCACGTGACCTGATTCCCACCCAGCAGCGATTCACGAGGCGTCTCTCAAAGGATGGGGGGCTGGGATCTGCAGGGCACGTGGGGTCTGGGGAAGGAGGTGCCTCCAGGTTAACCCCGTCCGCGAGCCAGCCACGCATGGGGGGGCGGGGGCAGGGAGGCCTGCTGCCGGCAGGACCACACGAGGAAGCCCCGTGGCTCAGATCCAAACTGCAGGGTCACCTTCAGTCCCCTCGCCGCGGCACACACGCTTCTGCGTGAAGACAATGCTGATTGCACGAGACAGCCCATTCCAGGCCAGGGGAGCGCGGGGCTGTTAAACTGTCGCGTTCTAATGGCATTCCCCGGTGCGGTCAGGTGCAATCCTTCTGAAATGGCTGGGAACAGCATCAAGCGGGCGGCTTTCCGCTGGCATGTCCTAGCAGGGCCCCTTCCCAAAGAGACCAGGACCCCCAGCTGCCAGCGCAGGCAGGGGAGCAGGGCCCCCAAGACAGGGCGCTCGCTGGCACCCCAGCCCCACTGTGTGGGAGAGGGCTCCTCCTCCTCCACCGGCTAGAACGTGGGGCTTGTACAGGGAGGGAGAGAGTGGACCAAGAGAGATGCTGTGGAAGGATGGAGGAGACAGACCCAGGAAGAGGAGACAAGTAGGAATCTGCACAAAGACTCTCACAAGAAGGGAAAGAAGCATTTAAGAACATGAGCTCATACTGCTAGGATCCCAAGTTTACTGTCCATTTGCCCACTCATTCATCTCCATGCTCATGACCCACCCACCTACCATTCATCTGTCCATCTGTCCATCTCCCACCCAGCCACTCAGCTGTCCTACCTCTACTTACCCACTCATCCATCCACCTAGTCATCTATCCTGGCCATTTATCTGATCTGCTCTTGTGTCCTTCCACCCATCCATCCATCCATCCATCCATCCATCCGTCTGCCCATGTGTCCATCCATGCATCCAACCCCCCCCCACCCATCTATCTGTGCATCCATCTATCCATCTATCCATCTGTTAATTCATCGATCCATCCATCCATGCATTCATCTGTTCACCGTCCATCCATCTATGCATCTGTCTGTCCATCCGTCCATCTACTTGTCCCTTGATATGCCTGTGGCAGACATGCAATTGTGATGCTTTCTGCTCACTGGCAGGCAAGTATGGAAAAAAACACAAGGAAGGCAATGGTCACAGTGTACAACCCCGTTGGGGCCCAGAGGAGAGCAGCGGAGTCTTTGTTCCGTCAGCCTCAGAGAATGCCCCAGCGGTTCGCCTCTTCCTCTGCCCTGCGTGCGTGCGCGTACGTGTGTGTGTGTGTGAGATGATGTCTCATAGCCTCTCCGCCTGCGCCTGGGAGCTGGCGCCAGTACTCTGGCTTCAGGCTGTCGTGAGACCGGAATGACGCAAGGACAAGAGAAGCGTTTGAAGCGCGCAGGGCTTTCCAGAGTGTGAAGTGTCCTAGCCACGCAAGAACCCGTTCGCCTTATCACACTTATTGAGTAGACAGAGATTAGTAACCAACCATGGAGACGGAGGATTGAATTAGGTGCCGTAGGCTGGATTCTATTATCATAATGATAATCATTTGCTCATCCAATGAATATTTACCAAGTGCCTTCCCCTTGCCAACTTTTGTGAAGTTCTTTCCTGTGTCCAGGCCATTTGGAGCAGTGTGCTTTGCCAGTGCGGCTCAGAAGGTTCCGGGGGCGCGGGTTGCGTGGTGGGCGGCGGTGAGGGGCCCCTCAGCCTGGCGCCCGGTGAGGGGTCATTAGGACCTGGAGGAGGAGGCGGGAGGGGACACAGCCTCGGCCGCCGTGCATTGCGTCCTGGGTGCATTTTGTGTTCCAACACCCGGAGCGGATGATGACAGCGGAACTGGAGAAGTGGAGACTTGCACTGGACAGGCAGATTAGAAGTGGGCCCCGGCCGCAGCCTCCTGCCTGGGGCCCCAGACCCCGAGCTTCGCCGCTGCTCACCCGCCCCCGAGCTGGGTCAGAGGAAAGGGGGTGAGGCACCCCCAGCCCAGGCTTTCCCAGATTCGGCACCGTTGACACCTGGGAATGGGGAGTGGGGTCCTGGGGTGGGGGGCTGCTGGTGGGCTGCACTGCATCGTTAGTCCCTGAGCTGCTGTCTGGGGTCGGGTCCCGCCCCGTGAGCACTCGCCAGCATCCCCACCACGGAGATCGGCCGGAGGGGCCACCCGCCGCCCGCCCGAGAGGGACGGCGCGGTCCCCACTGTTCTGGAGGGGGAATCAGAGGGGACCACGCCGAATTCTCCTGTATGCAAGGGGGGGCTTCTGCCCGCAGAATTGAAGGCAGGGAGGGCCTGGGGCGCGGGGACTCGGGGGCCTGCGATGGTGGGGATGAACATTGAATCCCTTCCACAGCAGTGCGCTGTGATTCCCTTCATCCCTCTGCTCCTCACCCGCCTCCCCAGGCCCAGCGGTCTGTAGTTGCTCTGCAGAGCCGGGTGGGGGAGGGCGCTGCGCCCCTCCGGGAAGGTGACCCATGGCGGGTCCGTGCAGGGAGCAGCTGGTGAGTGGAGGAAGCAGGCGGGCCCGCTCTCACGGTGATGGCCGGACCTGCCGCAGGGGCTGTCTGTGACAGGACTCGTGACGGGGAGGCTGGAGCACCGGACACGGGGGCCGTGCGGGGACCACAGGATGAACGCTGGCGTCTCCCCTCCCCGCCCGGGGCCGGCTACCCCTCGCGTTGAGATCCTCTCCCAGGCCACAGGGCCGGCAGGAGCATGACAGGGAGATGCCGGAGCTGGGGAGGGCGGGAGGGTGACATCCGGCCCTCACTCCGTCACCTACCTGCCCGGCCGGTTCCCCAAGGTGCCATGGTGGGCATGGCAGTGGGCAGCCTGCTGTGGGCAGGCAGCGCGTGAAGGGAACCAGGTAAATACTGGCTACTGCTTCCCATGAGCCTTTGCCCTGGGGCCCTGGGGTAGGGGCCTCCCGGCCACTGTGGCCTGGGGTCACCAGATCTCCTCTCTTAGTGAGGCCCAGTGGGTCTGGGCCCAGCTACTCAGAGAGACGTTCACCACTGATCGTGTCTGCAGAGACCGCGTGGAGCAGAGGTCACGGGCTGAGGAGTGTCCTCCGAGGGGCATCCGGGGCTGGGCATCCGGGGCTGGGCAGCCGGGGCCGGCGCCGCGTGACCCGGTACGCAGTGCTTTCAAAGCACAGGCTGAGGGTGAGCTGCCCGCGGCTCACGCCTGTCATCCCAGCTGAGTGCTGAGGAGCACAGTTCAAAGCCAGCCTGGACAGGAAGGCCCGTGACACTCCTATCTCTGAGAAACTGCCCAAAAGCCAAAAGGAGTGTGGCTGCCATGGCTGGTGTGGTAGAGCGCCTGCTTGAGCAAACACAGTTCAAGGACAGCGCCCAGGCTCTGAGTTCAAGCCCCAGGACCCTCACAAAAATGAATGGATGAATGAATGAATGAATGATAAAATACAAGGATAGCTCCCCAGCAATGCAGAAATCTGTCCTGGGACAGAGTCACCGAGCCTTGGTCTAGAGGAGCAGCGTGCTGCGGGTGGGTGGAGTCCCCCGGCTGGGTGGGGGCTCCTCTCGAAGCAGAGACAGGAGCGGGGGACGTGGCCTCTCTTCACAGGCCCCCACACCCCACACCGCAGCCCCTCCCGGACGCCATCTTCATTTCCACGCCGCTGGAAGTGAGTGGACGGCTTTCCCAGGCAGGGACAGCGGGGCAGAGGTCCCCCGGGGGACCGAACCCTCTAGCCCTGGGCTCCCAGCAGGCGGCTGACTTTCTTCCCTCCCGTCCGGGAGGCCGGGCCTTGTCCAGCCTCCGCGGGCCCGGCCTCCGCCCCTGCCCCTGCTCAGCGGGGAGGGCACTGGTCCCGTGTGTCCCTGCCCTTCTAGAATGCGTACCCCTCCTCCCTGCGGGGCCCTCGGCTCCACTGTCACTAAGCAACCCTGCGTGGGAGCCATCTGGCAGAAGAGCCGGGTTCCGGAAATGAGACTGTGGGAAGCACGGGAGTTCTTGTGGGCTGACGGGGACCGGCGCCTCCCCTCCGTGGCTCCCTGCGGGCTCCGTGCAGCTGGGGGGGGGGGCGCGCCTCCCCTCCGCGGCTCCCTGCGGGCTCCGTGCAGCTGGGGGGGGGGCGTAGTGAATTTCTTTACCTATGAGGACCTCGGCTGAGTGGGGCTAGGCTCACTGGGAACAGCTCTGTGTGTGTGCGTGTCGGTGCTGGTTCTGGGGCTTGAGCTCAGGGCCTGGACGCTGTCCTTTAGCTTTTATCCCTCAAGGCTGACACACCACCACTTGAACCATACCTCCACTTACGGCTTTTTGCTGTCACGGGAGATAAGAGTGTCATGGGCATGCCTGCCCGGGCTGGCTTCAAATCTCCATTCTCGGCTCTCAGTCTCCTGTGTAGCTGGGGTTACAGGCCGAGCCACCGCTGCTGCCTCCCGTGGCTGCCCCTGTGGAGCTCACAGGATTCCACGTCGGGTACCGTTCCGTGGAGCGTGGCATGCAGTCCGGGGCACTGGCCGCGGGGTCTGTGGTCGAGGACGGCAGCCCGGCGCGCAAGTCTGGAAGCCCGGCTTAGGGACACTGAAGGGAACGGCTGGACCTGAGCTCTGGCCTGGGCAGCTGGTGCCCGATCGCGCTGTACACGTGTGTTCTAGGACAAGGAGCACATGGTCCCGTGACCCGCGGAGGGCGCCCATTACTGAGCGGTGTCTGCCCCACCCCGGGAGCCGCCAGCCCGCGCTGTGGGCACCGGTGCCTCACTTCCCCTGGTGCATGCCACGGGAGCAGACGGGCGGGGCCGGCCCTCCATCCTCCCGGGCGGGCTGGTCACCTCGAAGCTGGGGCCTCTCGGGAACGCGGTGTCTGCGTGGATTACCTGAAGCCCTTCTGCTGGGACATGGGCGGTCGCACCGTCCAGTGGCTTATTCGGCTGCCTGCTCTGGCCCTCCGGGCTGGGATCCGGTAACACGTGTGGGTTTTGTTGCGGGCCCGCTCTGGGCTCTGGGCGTTGCCCGTGGCCCGTCTTCCGCCTCTCTCCCACAGCTCGCCATCTCCCTGTTGGTTTGGTTTGGCGCTCTCCTCGCCAGATGGCCCTGCACAGAGCCTACGCGCCCTCCTGCTCACATCCGGGGACCAGCCGTGGGCTGGGGGCTCCAGGCCTCTGCAGACAGTGCTCCCAAGACCACGGGTGGCATCCAGACCGTACCCCCAGTTTTCTTCTCGTCTGCAGGGGGGGCGGGGGTGCCCAGACCTTTAGCTCATGATGTCCTCCGTGTCAGCACCTCTAGGCTGACCTGACTTAGACCCAAACACACACACGTACACACACACATGTGCGCGCACACACACGTCATGTTTAGAGATGAGGCTGTTGCTCCCCCTCCCCCCCAGGGGCCACAGCCACCCTCACCTCCACTTCCACATGGGTTTCTTTGGATCACAGCAGCTGCCGAAACTCCGCTTGGCCACGTGCTGGGAGGACCAGAGTGGGCGCCACCAACCGCCGGACCGCAGGTGTCCTGACCTGGGAGTGGGGCAAGGTCATCCGAGAGAGAGGGGACATTTCTCTCGAGGGGACGTGTGGCCCCTCCCTCTCTTCCTAAGAACAGCACCTGGGTTGGATTTGTCCCTGGGGGTCCTAGCACCTGCCATGGGGGTGGGGGTACATGGCACTCTGGGCTCCAGAGGTGGATTCTGGGGAGGCGGAAAGGGGTCATTGTCCTGGGCGAGTGGGCATGGTGGTGAGAGGACTAGCAGCCTTCGCGGGCCTGCTGCAGCCAGTGCCCCCACCCCCGCACCCCACTTGGCCAGGCGTTTCGTCCCCCACGGGAGCCGGGCAGGTCTGTGAGGCCGTGCTCCCGGTCACGGCAGGCCCCAGCTCTGAGCCAAGTGACTTTGCTGGGTGTGCCGTGAAGAGGGCTGGGCGTGCACCAGGGCCCGGGGACAGCGTCGCGCGTGAGCAGGCTTCCCCGGGGGCAGGCACACACCGCGGCCACGCGGCTGGGCTGCCGTCTGTGCAGGCGACCAGAGAGGCCTGCAGAAAGCAGCCGGCTGACGCCGGCCTCTAACCGAGGCCTCCTCATCTTCCGTTCTCGTGGGCTTTCACCAAACCCCGGCCGGGCAGGGAAGTGTGTGAGACTCTTGAGGGCCAGTTAACCCGCAAGGAGCTGGACGTGGAGGTGTGGAAGCCGAGCCAGAGCGCCAGGCGCTGAGTTCAAGTCCCAGTACTGGCACAAAGGTGAATGGATGGATGAAGGAGTGGGATATTCCGCACTCGGGTTTGCCCGGTGAGCACGCTCCGCCGTGTGTGACCCACGTGTCCTCCCGCCCGGCTACAGAGTGGGCCGCGCGGTCCCCGCGTGCCTCATGGTGCCGAGCCGGTGCGCGTGGTCTGCGTGACCTGTGTAGTCATCTGACAGAGGGTTGCTAAGAAGTCAGTTGAGGGGGGGACTCTCATCTCGTGAACACCTGAAGCTGAGACCGTCACATTTTCGGGGGTTGTGGTCACAGTGAGCCGACAGCGTCTCAATGACCGCGCAGCTGAGTGACTCTGAAGGCCACGGAGGGCGGAGGGCGTGGCGAGGCCCAAACCCGCGGGGTGGGGTACGTTCTCCGTGCAGACCTGGCCCACGCGCCAGCTCCCACGCGCTTCCGGCCTGGGTCCCCGGGAGAAATAGATCGCTGGTGAAGTTCTCCTCACTCTGCACATGAGCTTCGAGCCCGCCGCGCTGCTCAGGCCAGCGCCTCGGGGACACAGGGCTCCTGGCTCTCACGGTCCGTCCATGGGCAAAGGGGGCGTGCGGGTGAAGGCGGGGGGGGGGGGGGGGGGGAGACGGGCGAAGGCCCCGGGGCCCGCTGGAGTTTCCTGGTGAGTTTTGCCGCTCCCGGCCGCCATGCTCACCTTCTCGGTCATCTCAGCCTGGGCGAGGTCCTCAGCTGGACCAGAGGCTCCAGGGACGGCGGTACGAGGGCCCCCAGGGACTCAGTTTCCCCATCTGTAAAGCAGAACAGGTGGAGAATTTGGTCACCAGGGACCGGGGACTTTGCTGTCACTTGCACCTGTAGGCTCCGAGCCTCGCTGGGCAGGAGCTGTCTCTGCCATCTGGCGGAGGGGCGGGGTGCCAGCGGGGGGGGGCAGGGTGCCGGCGGAGGGCAGGGGTGCCGGCGGAGGGAAGGGGTGCCGGCGGAGGGCGGGGGTGCCAGTGGAGGGCGGCAGGGGTGCCAGAGGGTTTTGGGCCAGCCCTTGTGGTGTCTCCCACACTGGCCTGAGTCTCCCAGACTAGCCCCAATGAATGACACAGGCATGTCCTTCCCAGGGGCCCTAAGTCAAAGCCGCCCACCCCTGGGGCCAGCACCCCAGGCCACCGGCCTAGGCCGGCCTGGTGCTGTCCGAGGTGCTGATCCCACCCAGCCCTCTCTGGTGGTGCCCAGGGAGCTCCAGACCCACCTCCCATGCCCAGCCGCCACCTGCTGCCACCCTTGGGCCTCCACACCCCAGCCCTGCCCTCCCTGGCCTGAAGGAGTGCTTGATCACTCTAAACAATCCCAAAATGGGGGGCCTGGGACTTGCCACCCTGTGGGGAGGGGTCCTGCGTCTCAGGGTTCTTCCTTCTCTTTTCTCTTACCGTTGGGATGCTTTTCCACTCTGAATTCTCATCATCCCCTTGCTCATTAGGATCGCTTTACAAGCATCATTTTAGTGGCTTCAAAATAGTCTACGAGGTAGAGATAATGAGGAAGATAATGTCAATATAGGCTTGGGCTGGTTACCGACCACCGATCAGACATACTACTTTTGGAGCTAATTATAGACATTGATTCCAACACATGAAAGGACTTGGAGATGAAGGTGTTATTTCCCTTCTTACACATGTTGAAACTGAAGCTCAGCGCGGGTAAGTCAACTGCCCGAGGTCACACAGCACCGTAAGGGTCAGAGATGGCTTTGAACCAGTGAACGGCAAAGGCCATGATCTCAGCGCTGCCCCTCGGCCCTTCGTGTAAAATGGTGAAGCCAGTCACCTTAACCAGTAGACAGTAGAGGGTGAAGGCCGGAAGCGGAGGCCCCACAGACGCCGAGGCCAGGGAAGGCCCCTGGGGCCCCAGCGTAGTCTTCCTCCCAGGAGGGAAGGCTGACATCTTGAGATGGAGATGCCCTGGGTGATGACAGGCACAGGGACAGACCTTCACCCCCCCCCCATGCGTGGTGAGGTGCCCCCCCCGTGCGTGGTGAGGTGTCCCCCCCCTCCCCCCCATGCGTGGTGAGGTGCCCCCCCCGTGCGTGGTGAGGTGCCCCCCCTCCCCCCCGTGCATGGTGAGGTGCCCCAAGGTCCGGGGCACTTTCTGAGGAACTCCAAGACTACCTTCACCCTGTGCGCTCGAACCCTGTGAGGTTGCGAAGGGAAACGAATTCCTCTGTGACCGAGCCGAGCTGAGGGCACGTGTGTCATTAGCCTAATGACACGGTTCCCTGTGGAGTGCCAGGCCAGCCCTCCGCAGAGCCGGGGGATGAGCAGAGTCTGGTGCAGGCCCACTGAGCACCCAGCCGGGAGGGAGGGAGGGAGGGAGGGCAGCGCCCGCTCCTGCAGGAAGGGAAGAGGCTCTGCTGTGGCTTCTCTGGGAGAACGCGGCCGGCTGCCCCCGTCACGTTCCCCGGCCGGCAGCACAGGCAGCCGGAGGACAAGCAGAGGAGAGTGGATGCGCTTCCACACAATTCACACATTATGGCCACCAAGTGATCCCTTTCTCATTGTCCGACTTTTGTGCTCGAGTTAATTGCGCCGGAGTCATTGTTTAATGGCCGTATTTACTACCACTGCGCAGGCATAAATTGTTCTACGCCTGTGGGTTCCCTTCTCGAGGTGTCTGATGCATTTCCCCCTGCGCGTCTGGCACGGCTGGGCTGTGCGGGCGCCGGGGCTGCACGCTGCGGCTGCACGCTGCGGCTGCACGCTGCGGCTGCGCGCTGTGGCGCTCCACCTGTGGCGTCCCGAGAGGGTGAGGGACGGACGAGGCCCCTTCCGGCTCCGGCACGCGAGGAGCAGCCCTGGAGGTTCCCTCCCAGGTCTGTGCACCGTGCGGCGGCGATTTTACCCTCTTCCTCGAAGCCTCGCGTGCTCCCTAGGGCAGAGCTGCCCCGTCGTGGGCAGCTTGAGCCCCTGTATCTGAATCTGTCCATCTCCATCTCAAACGTCGTGGCGGGGGTGGGGGGGCTGTTCTGAGTCTTCGGCAGGCTGTGCTGTGGTTTGGAGATGGACTCTGCACCGATCCGATCCTTCAGGGTGTTTTCTTCCCCTTTGCCCGCCCTCCCTCTCTCACCAGTCTTGAGGCTTGAACTCGGCTTGGGCGCTGTCCCTCCTCTCTTCAGCTCAAGGCGAGCACTCTACCACTTGAGCCACAGCGACACTTCCGGTTTTCTAGTGGTTTATTGGAGATGAGAGTCTCATGGACTTTCCTGCCCAGACTGGCTTTGAACTGTGATCCTCAGATTTCAGCCTCCTGAGTAGCTAGGATTACAGACATGAGCCACTGGTGCCCGGCTATGTGTGTGTGTGTGTGTGTGTGTGTGTGTGTGTGTGTGTGTGTGTGTGTGCGCGTTTTGTCTGCAATTAATTGGAGATGAGAGTCTCAGTCTTTCCTGCCTGAGGTAGCCTCAAACAATGGTCCTCAGTTCTCAGCCTCCCAAGTTAACTAGACCCATTCTTCCCCAGGGTCTTCCTTCCCTCTTCCTTTTAGCATCCTCTCCCTTCTCTTCTGGCTTTGGCACTTGGTCCTTTCCAGAGGTGGTGTCTCTCCTTCCATCCCCCTGGCTCTGTCCTCCCACGGCCAGCACTGGGCTCTGCTCATACGTCCAGATGCCCCGTGTAGAGGGAGGAGCCTTGTTAACAGGGAGGGGTTAGGGAGGGATGCGGGAGCGGGTTTTCCCAGCCCCGGCTGCCACACCCTTGGGCCCTGGACTGGCTGTGTTCCTGGTCCCCGACCATCATAGACAGTCGGGGCCATCTCCCCTCACAGACCTTGTCCCCCAGCCTTAGAATGCATAAGGAAAGTCTCAAGGTGCCGCCCTTCTCCTCTCCACACCAGCGCAGGCCCCCCCGAGGGCCGCCAGCTCCGGCAGGTCAGTGCCTGCGGAGACGTGCGGAGGGGTCTGCTCTGCCCGGGGCCTTGGGGCGGGGCTCAGGGCGCTGAGCAAGCGTTTGAGTCACTCCCAGCCGGCGGCCCGGCTCCTGGAGCAAGTGGAACCTGGGGGTTGGAGGGTCCCCTCCCTGAGGGACGGGACGCCACACGGCACATGCTCCGTCGGGGGAGGACCATGCCAGGAGACTTCCCCATGGGGCTGGGACACCAGTGGCCCCACAGGGGCTGGAGGATGGGGTGAGGGGGTCCCCGCGCAGCAGAGCCGCATGAAGCCCGCGGCCGCCCGAGCCCTCTGCCGTGTCTGGGAGGGAGCAGGGGCAGGACTCCGCACTCTTGGTCTGGTCCCTCCGGGGCCCTCAGTCCCGTGGGACAGCCTGCTGGGCCTGCTCTGAGCGGGGAGCTGAGGCCGCTGTGGGTCTCGTGCACCCAAGAAACCATAGAGAGCTGGGGCGGGGCCCGCGGGGAAGCGGGGCGCGGCTCCCGCTCCGTCACTGCCCCTGTCCATCATTCACTCACTCACTCACTCCTTCACTAACTCGCTCACTCGCTCACCATCCACTGGCCCACTGCCCCTCCGCGGCGGGTCTCCGCACGCTCTCGGGTTGTGCACAGCTCAGAGGACGGTGGGCGTGGGCTGGGTGGGGACTGGGGGCCGGGGAGGGGCCGGGTGGGTCAGGGGTCCCTTGTGCCCGGTGGGGCAGGGCGTTAATGGCAGGGCCAGCCCGTGCGTTCCTGCCTGGGCAGCCAGCCCGCTAGGAGGCAGGGGTGGAGGAGACGGGCCGGGGCAAAGGAGGGCGCGGGGCAGGCGGTGACTGGCGGCGTTGGCACTGGTGATAACAGCGGTGGCGATGTTGATGATAGTTGCTGAGAAAGCTTTGTTCATGACGCCATCCCGGGCACTGCCCAAAAGACGGCAGAAGCTGTAGGAGCCCGTGTTGGGCCCATGGTACAGAGGAGGAAACAGAGGTTAAGTGACCTGCGGAAGGTCACACAGCAGAATAACAGATATCAGATTATCAGATTACCCCCCCCCCCACTCCCCGGGTTGAAGGCTGGTGTCTGGATCACTCTGTTGTCTAGACCACTAAACTGAAGACTCAGCGAGTTGGTAGGGGCCTTCCATCTGAGGGGACACCCACAGGAGGAGGAAGGGGGGACAGGAAGCGTCACAGAGGAAATCCGAGTGGCCAGGCCCTTCTCGGCCGTTCATGGCCAAGAACCCCTCCGGAAAGGCACAGCAGAAAGCAAGCAAGAAGGCCAGTGTGGGGCTGGGTTATTAAGAGAACACGTCACAGTGAGAACGCGACCTCTCCCCCGTGGATCCGACCTTCCGTCGCGTCTGCTTTGAATTGGGTACGTGGCAGAATGTTACGCTCTGCCCCCTGCTCTGCAGAGGTTGGGGACGTGGGATCCGGAATGCGCCGCACTGAGCACCCGGCTACAGTCCCAGACCCCTCCCTTCAGGCCTCTGAGCCGGCGGTGCAGGGATATCTCTGGCACCACAGCCTTGAGCTGACCCCCGCGGACCGAGGCTGGCTGTCTCCCCAGAGGCCGGGATGATTCCCCCACGACTCTTTTCTTCTTTTTTTGGTTTCCACCGTGGGGCTTGAACTCAGGACCTGGGCACTGTCCCTTAGCTTTTGGCTGGTGCTCTACCATTTGAATCACGGCACTACTTTGAGAATTTTGCTGGTGAATTAGAGATTAGAATCTCACAGACTTTCCCGTCTGGGCTGGCTTCAAACCACACTCTTCAGCTCTCAGTCTGTTGAGTAGATGGGGTTCCAGGTGTGGGCCACACCGCCCGGCGTCCAGCAGCTCTTACCAGCAGCGGCTGACCGGGGCACCGCGGTGGGGCTGTTCCTCCTCCTAGCCTAACACAATGCAGATCCTTCCCGCTGCGTCCTGGAAGAGAAGACACCAGCCTTTCCCAGCTCTCCCTCCCTCCCTGCCCCGCTCCCTCAGACATGCAGTGGGCGGGGGGGGGGGGGGGGGGAGACAGCTTAGCCAGCCCCATTGAGTGCAGCCGCAGGGTCTCGGCTCAGCCCGGCCTCTCCCACACTCCCTGCAGATGCTCTGTGGAATCCTGGCTCTGGGAGATTAGAGATGGGGGGAGGCTCTGAAGAGAATTCTGATCTTCCTCCCTCCCTCCCACAGAGCCCTCGGGGCCGCGGAGCTTCGGGAAGCTGCCACAGCGGCAGAGAGGCCCCGGAGACCTCTGCCCCTCTGGGCTGCGTTCAGCTGTAGCGGCTGCTTGATGGTCAGGTTTCCTGCAGCGCCTGCTGCGTTGGGCCTGCCCTGGCTGTGTTTATCCGGGATTACGCTGCTGTGTGCTCTCCTGAGAGCATTGTGCAGGGCCAGTCCAGCCCCCACCACACAGCTTCCCAGCAGGTGGCAGATGAAGAGGAAAATGCTCTTCCCACCGACAACACCGCCCCGGAAGCCAGGGCTGCCCTGCCGGAGGCTTCAAAACCCCAGGCTGGCCTTGACGTCCCTGGGTGGAGAAACTTCCAGAACCTTCCTGGAGCCCTCCCTCACCAGGGCCCAGTGTGCCGTGCCCAGCCACCACCCTCCTCCGTTTCTGCGGTTCATCAGCTACTCACACCAAACCCTCACTCACTCATCTAGTTCTTCTTTCTATTTTTTTCCTGTGTCTATACTGGGGCTTGAACTCAGGACCTGGACACTGTCCCTGAGCCTCTCTGTGCTCAAGGCTGGTGCTCTACCACTTGAACCACAGCAGCAGTCCCAAATACCTCTATTATTATTGTTGTTAATGTTGTTATTATTGTTGTTTTTTGTTATGGTTGACCCTGGGCCTTGAATTCAGGACCTGGACGCTGGCTCGGAGCTGTGTTGCACAAGGCTGGTGCTTTTCCACTTGAGGCCCAGCTCTACGTCCAGCTTCTTTGGTGGTTAGTTGGAGATAAGAGTCTCATGGGCTTTCTTGATCGGGCAGGCTTTGAACCTCAATCCTCATGACTTCCTAAGTAGCTAGGATTGCAGGCATACACTACTGGTGGGTGCCTGGCGTCTTTATTATCTTAAACAGAGGAGAGTGAGGCTGTACCACGTTGCTCGGAGCAGCGTGCTGTTCACCCGTGGGTGAGCCGGTCTGCAGGTGCTGAGCCTGGCGGTCTCTCTCCAGCAGGAATGGTTGGTGGAGACCGCCCAGTCCTCCACCGTCCACCCAGTCCTGGGATCCTACCTGGATGACCGGGTCCTGAGGCCCCTGTGGCCTGGCGAGGCCCCTGTGGTCTGGTGTGGCTGCGTGGCTAGTCCTGGGCAGCCTGTCCTTGCGGGGAGAGTCCCCTGCAAAGCCTGCAGAGGGTCTGCAGGGGCTCTGGAGATCTGGGTGCAGAGCAGGGGCCTAGGTCAGCCTGGACTCTGGGGTGCCCTCCCCCACCCCCGCCCGGCAAGGCCTGTCCCAACCCCTGTGCATAGATAGCACAGGGGGGGCGGAAGCGAGGTGGTGGCTGGCGCAGGGGCGTGGGTGACCGCAGCACAGACAGCCCTGGGTCCCCGGGTGGCCTCCCGTCCGATGGTGCGGAGACGTGCACAACACAGAGCACAGACAGGCGGACTGCGGGTCAGCCGCCGTGGGGATCCTAGGAAGTCCCCTCCTTTGATGACGCGGGGAGAGGCTGCCGATGCCCTCCAGGTCCCAGTGAGTCCCACCACATGGCAGCCCTCGCCCGCCCGCAGGGCGCCGGCCTTCACGCGCCAGCTCCTCGTGCAGGGAGCAGCCCAGTCCCTTGCAGAAGGGCAGGCTGCCCGGGGACCGGGGACATGGCCGCCACGCTGGACCGGGCCATCTGCCCCAGGTGCCTGGAGGCAAAGGGCAGGGCTGCAAGGGACCCGGATGTTCTGGTCTCCGCTGCCACCCAGTCCTCCCTTTCTCCCCCCGCAGGCTGGCACCCGGCCAAGCCTGGGTGGTCCCTAAAGTAGGCTCCAAAGGCAGGCGCAGCCTGGCCAAGGGTGGGCGGGGCCCTGGGCAGCCGCTGGCGGATGCTGGCGGCAGGGGAGCCAGTTACCGGTTAGCACGGGAGCTCCGCCGCCGAGCCGCCGTAACTTACTTTCCAGAATCGCCCGGTATTAAATGAATAATGTTGCGGTTACGGTGTGCGTCTCCAGCTCCAGCCTTCCCTCTGCCCCTCTGCCGAGAAGCACCCGGGGCCTCGTAAACCCAAGCATGCTCGTTACGTGGAGCCGAGCCCGCGCAGCCCAACAGCAGCCATCCTGACACTCCGCTCTGGGCCCTTCAAGCTACTCCAGCCATCCATTGTCTCCAGGCTGCCCTGGGCCAGAATCCAGTGACTCCAAATGGAAGCTCCCTAATTCTGCTTCTAAAAGAGGTGGGGCACAGAGAGGGGTGGGCAGGGAAGAGTCCAACAGACACCAGCTGTGCCTCCGCCGTGTCCCTAGGGGGGGTGTCCCCGCTGTGTGCCCGAGGCCCCCACCCTCAGAACCACGCACGGCCCGGTGGGAGGAAGCGGGTGCGTGCTCAGGGAGAGTGGGGCCTCTCCTCCCGGAGCTGCGCATACGGCTGGCAGGAGCCGACCAGGGATGCAGAAGGAGGCTTCCAGCCACACTCAGAGCCGCAGGCCGGCCTTCCCTCCTCACTCCACCCTGCCCCGTTTGGGGGCTGTCTGGGATATCAGAGTTCAGTAGGACGGAAACCCAGGAAGCAGATCTGCTGGGGACGGGCTACTGGACGTGTGCCCTAGACTCTCCCTTGGTGTGTGTGTGTGTGTGTACGCACGTGTGTACACGCGTGTGTGAGTGCATGTGTGTGCGTGCATGTGTGTGCGTGCATGTGTGGGTGTCTTTCTCCACCATTATTTTCCTTCCTTCCTCCTTCCTTCCCTCCTTCCCCCCCTCCCTCCTTTTCCCTCTCCCTTCCTCCCTCCCTTCCTTCTTTTCTTTTTGGTGGTTCTTGGGTTTTAATTGGTCCTCACACTTGCTAGGCAGGTGCTCTACCACTTGAGCCATACCTCCAGTCTATTTAGCTTTATCCGTAACCCGACAACACCCAGCATTTTATTACTTGGTGGGGGACGAGGAGTCTTGCAAACAGGTCTGCCTGAGCCTAAAGCTCAGCCTTCCAAATCTCTGCCTCTCGAGTAGCTGGAGATTCCAGACGTGAGCCACCTACCCGGCCTCCCTCCCATTCTTCAGGGTCTGCTCATGGAGTGATTGCTTGTGCCCAGGGAAGAGGCCCAAGCGGCCACGTGGCCCTCGCTGCTGCACGTGGCTTTGGACTCGCCGGGGGTCGAGGCAGCCCCGAGGCCCTTGGTGAGTGGCTGTGGACAGCCCACCTGGGCAGCCTGTGGTGAAGCCAGGGGAGGCCCTCGGGCAGCGCCACGTGTGGCGGGTGTGGATCTGAGCAGGCCTTTGGTCTGAGTGTCTGAGGGGTGAGTTTCTCTTCCACGCCAGCCCTGAAGGCAGCACGCTGGCCGTCCCTGTTGGTGCCCTACAGCCTGATGCCTGGCACATGCTCACTCCCACAATGCCATCGCTGCTTGTCATTGGGCCGGGACACATCTTTTGTGTGCCTCGGTCTTTCTAGAATCCGGCTTTCACCCCAAGCTACGGGAGCTGGCCATCCGTCCCCTTCCCTGGCGTGCCGAAGCCCCCCAGTCACTGCGGGGAAACAGAGCGAGGAGCAAATGTGCATTCTGCCTTCTGAGATGGGGCAGGAAAGCCCATGGCATGGAGCCTGGCAGCTCTGGGATTCCGTGTCTTCCTGTCCTACGGAGAGGGGCAGGGGTCCCCGCTGCCGAGGTACCCCAAAACGTCCACAGAAGGCTAACCAGGAACCGAGCACCATGTGAGGCCGTTCCAATGGACTGGTGCTGTGCTGTCTCTGTCCTGCTGGGCTCTGCCCTCCTCTGGGCTGGGGAAAGCAGAAACCCAGCCACCCCCATCGCGTCCAGCTGCATCCCAGAGGCAGAAGCGGCGTGATGGCTTGGGGCTGCACCCCTGCAAACACGGGGTTCCACCCGTGTGGAGACGGCTCTCCTCCTGGAAGATCTGACTCCGTGGTGAGGCGCGGCTTTCTGGTCCAGTGTCTGCTGCCATCAGGAGATAGGAGATGGTGCCGCATAGGTTGGGGCCGAAATCAGGTCATCCACGGTCAGAGGGCCGGCCTAACCCACATCTGCAGGAGAGGCCGCTCAGCACCGCGAGAACACGCCGAGGCCCCTCACAGGGCGCGGGAGGCCGCGTGGCCTTCATACGGGGACGGCTCCTCTCTTCAAAGAGCTCCCTTGCTGTTGGAGTGTAGACAGCATTCTTTTGACTCACGGTGCTTTTTATAGGGATCCGCTAGACCTGCATGTCAGATTCTGTCTGCAAAGTTCCCTTCAGAGCCAAATCTCAGTTCTTTGACTCAGGGAAAATGCTGTTTAATTAGCAGGCTCGAAAAGACACCCTATTATGAGTGAAATTGGGCTGTAAGAGACTGTTCTTCCGAATTTGGTCTCCTTTCGTGCTAAAACCCATTTCCACCCCCCTCAGATAAGCTTGTTAATTTCCTTTAATGTAATTTTAAAAGGAGGCTCTGGGAAGAACCGGCGTGTTCCGGAAGGCAGTTGAGACAGCTTGCTTCTGCGCCTCATGGTTTCTTGGGGACAGATGTCTCCCCGTCGGTTGTCAAGGCCTCTGCTAATGTTTGCAGAGCGTCTGCTACACGCCTGCTCCATCCCCCTGGTGGGACCGGAGCCCGGGAGAGGCCCCGGCCTGTGCGGTCACCACCGAGATGGCCCTCAGCTGAGGTCCCAGAAGGACCACGTCGGAAAGGAGGCTCCCGGCAGCCCGGGCTGAGACGAGTTAGCGCTTGAATCTCTGAATCTGGAGCATGACAAGCAGAAAAGCCCAGGGAGCCATGGCGGACTGTACCGTGCAACAGCGAAAGAGGTTCTACTAGGCCTGGGGGCCGCTGGCTTCCTGTCCGAGAAAAAGAAAAGTCCAGACACCAGTTGAGATCTGATTTTGAAAGGACTCTTGCCAGGGAAGGGGGTTTGTAAGGGAGGGGCCAGGGCTGTGTGGGAGGGGCCAGGACAATGTGGGAGGGGCCAGGGCAGTGTGGGAGGGGCTAGAGGCACCAGAAATCACAAAAATGAAGAACTTGGCTATTAGAGAGTTATGCTTTATACTCATCACTTAAAGAGCTTGTTTTCAAAATGGACTGTAAAACCACTTCATTACTTGGTTTTAAAGCCAGCCATGTGGAAATTATGTCTCCTCAATGTACATTTGGAGGTGATTTCTGGCAGGAGAGCTCTGGGGCGGTGCGTGCGGCTCTGTGTTCCTCAGGGCTGCCTCTGCAGCCTGCCCACGAGTCCCTGAGCCTCGCCTGTGGCTGACCCCAGCCTCACAGTACCCTACCGAGCCCCATAGGCCAGGCAGTGGCCATCCCTTCCCCTTCCCCCACACAGCCAAGGCGAGGAGCCAGGGCCCTGACAGCGGCCACGTGTGCCTCCACTGGAGCTGGGAACGATTAGGTGTGGCAAACCTCTGGATATCTGGGTGATACATTTTGTATCCATGCATCCATTCATCATCCATCCATCTATCCATCCGTTCATCTGTCACCCATTTGTTAACCTATTCATGCATCTATTCATCATCCATCCATCCAAACACTCACTACCAAGCTACCAATCACGTACCACTGACTGTGTTGTCTACCTGCTCATCTGATTGGCTGCAGGATGGAGCAGGGGGTGTTCTGCCACAGGGGAGTCATTTGCATTGGCCACTGAAGGATGTGCAGGAGTGGACCCCATGGGAGAAAGGAAGAGCACGGTGATCGGCACCTTCAGTTCTCAAGCTCAAGACCAGAGCTCAGGGACTGGCCAGCGCTCCCTGGTGGACACTGGGGAAGTTCCAGTGTCGTCAGGACTCAGCTTCATCTTCTGGAACTGGGCTTCCTCAGTGTTCCTTTCTCCTGCCCTCACCAACAACTCTGCCGTATCTTCTGGCTCCTGCTTTCTCTCTGGGATGGGTGTGTGTGTGTGTGTGTGGATGAGGGCGCTTCCCAGTCCCCCAGTCTTCCCCTCTCTCCCTCAGGACCCTTTCCAGTTTCATGGCTTCAGTGAACACACAGCCCCCAGGGAGCCTCCAGCCTCTGAGGTCCGCATCACAGGATGGCCACTTCCTGGACAGAGAGTTGCTGGAACAATGCAGAAGGCATCTGTGCAGTGGCTGTGCATAATACCTGCTCAGTAAAAGCCAGGGGAGATGACTGGCCGCCGCTGTGGTGTTTGGGGCCCCCGACGGCCGTCCCTGGGGACCCACATGGCCAAGGTGACCCACTCCATGAGCCACGCATGGCGACTGGGCTTCTCGGGCAGGGGTTCAGCTTCCTCAGTCGGGAAGGGTCCGGCACCCACTCCGCGCTGCGCCTCCAGGGTTCTCCAACCAGAGCATGCACAGGCCCCAAGTGGATAAGCACAGCCCCGATCTCTCTGCCAGCCCGGGGCGTTGGCGAGAATGGCTTCCAGGGACTTGGGCCAGCGTGTTAGCCGCCTGGACCAGCCGCGCAGTCACGCCCTCGCCTCTGCTCACAAACGTCTGATGTGAAAGTGAAAGTGTTACGGGACCCCCGGCTGTCACCTTTACCCAGCGGGCTCCCAAGGCGCTGCTAAAAAGGCGTCACACAAAGGCGCCGCGCTGGGCCCTCCCGCCTCCTACTGTTCAATTAGAAGCAGACAAATGAACAAATTGTTCCCTGATCTAATCGTACGTCGGTAATGCAACTACCCTGATAAAAGACAATCTTCCAAAACACAATCACCCCAGAGATTAGCCAGCCCCCACACTCCGCCCAAGCAAACAGGCTGCTTAGCATTGTCTACAAAATGTCTTCAGACAGTCAAACAAAACACAATTAAACCATATTCACCCCAGAGCCTCGGCGGAAAACTCTTCCGACAACAAAGAGCGTCAATAATTCTGTGGAGGAGGGAGGCCAGGCCGGCCTCTTGCCTCCCCGGGCCGCTGACGAGATTGGCCCCAGATCAGGGCTATAAAATACCGGTGATGAGTTATATTCTGTTGTCGAGTACCGGGTTTTGGAGTCAGCCTCAGGCCGGGGGAAAAGCTCATCTCCCTGTTCAATCTGTGGATGTTCTGGGGGCTGTTTCCTGACATCTCGGCAACTGTCAGGCCAGTGATTAAAACAGAACCAGCCATCTCCTGGCAATCAATTCCATAGCTGCACCTGAGGAGAGGGGTTGGGAAATTATGTGTTGGATGTTTGGCAGCCCACATCTCCAAGCAGACGCAGGACTGTGGTGGGGATTGCCCTTGCCTGGACTCCGGGGTGCATGGCTGTGGGGACCTGGGGGTTATTTCCCGTCCAGAGAGAGAAGAGCACCCCCCGCCCTAGCTACTGCAGGAGGAGGTGGAGGCTCTGTGTGCGGGGGTTCAGCATGCGCCTGCACCCCCACTCCCGGGAGGGGTCAGGAGCTGGGCTGCGGGGCTCAGCTACGGCAGGTGCTAGGTTGTGCTCGAGGCTCTGCGTGTGCAGCAGGCTCCCGTCCGCTGAGCAGAACCTTCATCCTGGCGACTGTAAACCAAAACTGGGTCTGCAGCTTGAACTCTCAGATGGAAGGAAAGGGGAGGGCAGCAGGGGAGGGGAGCACTGGTGGAG
Source organism: Dipodomys spectabilis (assembly GCF_019054845.1). Classification (NCBI taxonomy): domain Eukaryota; kingdom Metazoa; phylum Chordata; class Mammalia; order Rodentia; family Heteromyidae; genus Dipodomys; species Dipodomys spectabilis. The sequence continues at coordinate 24,161 of NW_024871209.1, read as the reverse complement.
GGGGAGCAGGCTGGTCTGGGTCCGGGCAAAGTCAGCGGAAAGCAAGGCCGATACGGTCTAGGGCCGCTCGGGTCGCTCTCTCTGCCCTCCAGAGGATGAAAGGACAGGAAAATGTGGGCCGTAAGCAGAGTAAGTATATTTGGAGGTGGAAGGAGAGCTGGGAGAGAAAGTAGGAAGAAGTAGCAGACCGTCCCCCCGCATGGAGGGCTCCCTGCCCCTCACCCCAACAGGGAAGTCCAGGCTCCTCTGTTTCCCCTGCTGCGTGACCCTGTGTCCCCGGCACCTTCTATCCCTAACCAACTGCACCCCACACCTGTCCCTCAGATGGGGGTCGTGTAAAGCGTAGAAGGGAATGGAGGTCCCGTCCCAGCTTGCTGTTTGGTTGCCTAGTTCTAGAACCATCCATGGTCGGGCCTTCTTGGTCAGAAACCAGAGGAGAGCTCAGGAAAGAGTTTCATTGGTGGCCCAGCTGGGAGGGCTTGAGGGAAGGCGGTGGACAGGTGTGAAGGTCATGGTCAAGGTCATGGGTTGGAGCAAAGGTCCTGGGCACAGCGCCTCCTGCTCTGCGCTGCTGTGTACCCGTGCGGTCCTGGGAGGATACCAGGGACGCAGCCGGGGCCCGGGCCGGCGGCAGCCGAGTGGACAGCGACCATCTGAAATCTCAGATGTCTTCCCACCAAAATGACATGTGTTTGGGCAGGGGTGGCTCACACCTGTAATCCTAGCTACTCAGGGGACTGAGATGGAAGTTCGAAGCCCATCCAAGCAGGAAAGTTTGTGAGACTCTTATCTCCAACTAATTACAAAAGAAGCCGGAATGAAGCTATGGCATAACGATGGAGCACCATAGCCTTGAGCAAAATAAACTCAGCCTCAGTGCCCAGGCCCCGAGTTCAAGCCCCGGGAAAAAAGACAAGTAGATAAAATGGCAGCTGTGTCAGTTAGCTTGGCTCATGCCAGCGTGTGTGTGTGTGTGTGTGTGTGTGTGTGTGTGTGACGTTGAATAGTATTCTGTTTAAAATAGAGTTAAAATAGTCCTCATTTCACACACAGTGAGATGTTTTAAAGCATCTTTAATGAGGAGCCCGAGAGGCCTCTGGCTGGGGTGGCCGTCATAACCCAACCAGCGCCGACCCTCGGGCTGACGCAGGCCAGAGACGCCTGGGGGTGTCGGCACCCCTGGCCATACTGTCCTCTGTGGACGAGTCTCCACGAGCCTGCCTCCCACCCAGCTGTTTGTGAGCCCAACCCCACAGACAAAGCCCTGGCACCCGCCCCACCCCGGGGGCCTGGACACCGCCACTGGCCTGCCACCCATCTAGCAGCTCCCAGCACTGTGTCGCCCCTGCCCCGGCTCTGAGACGACGTCGGCCCTCCCGTCTCCTCCCAAGACTTCCTACCGCCGCCTCTGCCCGAGCCGCGGTGACCGGTGGTCTCCCCTCCGTGACCTGCGACCCCCGTCCAGCTCCAGCTTCCTATGTGCCCGAGGCCACGTCCCGAGGCAACCAGCCCCCATGACCACTGTCGGGGGCAGGCCAGTGCACTCCTGCGGCTCCCGGGGCCCCTCCAGGGGTGCCGACCCCCACGGCTGCCTTTGAGGACAAGATGGACGGTGCGGTGGACGGGAAAAGCCTCTGCTCGCCGTGGCTCATGCAGGCCGTGCGAGCCTGGGCCGCGGGGTGGGCGCCGGCACGTCGCTTCCTCTGTCTGCCTCTCTAAGCGTCACAGCCAGGTTTTCCAGGTCCCCAGCTGGGCCTCTCCATCTGGCTAGGAACCGGAGGAAGAGGGGGCCCCGGAGACAGCACCCTGGGGCCCTGTGGAAGGCGCCCCCCACCCGGCGCAGAGTGAGCGGAAGGGGAGATGTGTGGCAGGCAGCTGGCAGGGACCGGACCTTTCTGGGGGCAGTTTGTTTGCATTTGTTGAGAGGTGGCGGGGAGAGGATGGCTGGCCTTGAAGAGCAAAGGTGGGGAGGGAACAGCCGCATCAGCCCGAGCCCTGGCCAAGCAGGGTGCAGGAGCCTGGCTGAACCCCCTCCCCCCCGCCCTCCATGGGCCTGGCCCTGCACTGCGGGCTCCCTCCACCCTCCGCACCCCTGCCCCCTGCAGGCCAGCCAGGCCAGTCACAGACTGCAAGCATTTCTCCCTCCTATGCCCCCCCGGGGGCGCTGCTGGCATAGTAGCGGCTGGGTAACAGTGAGGAATACTCTAAAAGCACGGAAACCAGGATAAAAGCGGGCACTTGGAAGCCCCCCCTCTCCTGGAGGCAGACATCCATCCCTGAAGTTCGGACAGACCCCCTGCAGGCTTCTGGGAGCCATTTCTTGTCGCTGGAGGTAGAGAGGCCCTTTCTAGAATCTTCTGAGTCAGTTGTATCAGGACCCAGGAGAGGTTCAGGCAAGGGGGTGAGGAGACAAGACATGGCCTGGGTTGGAGCCAGGCTGGCAGCCCAGCCTCCCACCTGACGCCCAGCCACTCCGGCCTGTTTCCCATCTGAGAAATAGGGAGAATCGCCGCTGCCTGGCCGGTTTTCTGTAGGTGATCCATAAAGCAAGGGCTTCCCTGGGCCTGGGCCACGCTGGGCCCAGAGGTTGTTGCTTCACATGGACTAGCCGTCGGGGAAAGGAATCGCGCGGGAGTGTCGGCAGTGTGTTCTAGCAGGTGGCCCCCCAAGCCCCGCACAGGTACCATGTGCGTCTCCCCCAGAATAGTAAGCGGCAAAAATACAGCATTTAAAATAGAATCTGGTTCCCAATTTGGAAGCGCAATCTGCCCGCCTCCGCCTGGCACAACGCTAATTGATTTGTTTCCTTTGCTCCAATAATCCCTTCCTTGCTGCCCCTTTTCTCTCCCGCTCTTTCCTGGCTCACGCTGCCAACGCCGAGGCCCAAAATGGTCCCCAACCCAGATCTCTCGGTCGCTGTTTGGGGTCACTTCCAGCAGAGCCCTGGGCCGCCCCTTGGGGCTGGGCAGGCAGAGATGGGCTCATCCTCGGGCCGCTGGGCGAGGCAAGCCCAGGAGTGAGATACAGGTTGGGTCAGGCAGGCTTGGCCACCGAGGGCTTCCTGGGGAGGTGGCCCTGGAGCCTCCACGGGCAGGAATGAGTTTGGTAAGCAGGTGGTGAGAAGGCTCTCCTGGCAGAGGGCCGGGCTGGACGCTTGCTGGACCCACCCGGCAGAGCAGGACTGTCCTCTAGTTTTGCTGAAGTAGCCTGAAATTTTGTGCTCAGAAAACAAAGAGAAAGCCCTGTGGGTTCTACCACACATTGATGCTGCCATCTTTGAGAACTTAAGACTGGAATTGGAGTTGCTGGAGCCAGCATGGGGAGCCCAGCCCTGCTGCGCCTTCTCCCAGGAGCAGTGGAGGCCCAGTGCGCCTGGGGGGCACCGGGGCTGGGTGCAGCTGACCCTGGGGAGCTGGGGGTGGGGCGAGGCTGGGCGGGGACCCTGGGCTGTGCGTTCCTCTGGTCTGCCAGCCAGATTTCCATCTGGGTCCAGTTCTTCGGGCAGCCTCACGCACCCCTGACCCACGCCTGGGCCAAGGTGGCTCGGCAGCCTTGGCACTGAGCCCCAACGAGCGAATGAGGCTTTCCTGGCTTTTGCCGCTGCAGGTGACTTGAATGCGAATCAGGGTCTTCTCTGAAAGGGGGAGAGCAAATGCACCGCCTCTCCGTGCCCCTGGGGCTTTCGCCCAGTGTCCAGCGGCACCCTCGCGGGATTTTATTGCACGTCAGAGGCACGAGAAAGGCGTTGGTTTGCCCAAAGTGCACAGCCCAGCTGGAGGCTGAAACCACTGGGTTGTAGGGAAATGCTGGAGTTGAATTCAAGGCACACAACTCACTGAGATGAGGTCTGAGCAACTTCTCTCCTTCTGCTGGCCTTGAACCCCCATCCTCCTGGTCTGTGCCTCCTGAGTGGCTGTGCTGGTGGTTGTAAGCCACCATGCCCTGCTGTGGCCCCGGCGGGCAGGCCCGGGGTGGGGCAGACCCTGGCGAAGCCATGGGCAGGACATCTGGTTTTCATCTCCCCTGGCTCTCTGGGGCTTGCGTGCAGCGAGGAAACGGCACTCGGGTGTGCCGGGGCCAAAAGAGCAAAGGAGAGCCGGGCCTGGCTGCTCCGTCAGCCTGGCGTTGAGTTACAGCTCCGAGTATTAAATAAATATTCATGAGCGCCTGGTGATATAAATAAGTGATTAAACAAGTAAATACAGGAGGAGAGAGAAACCTCCGGGTGGAGGCATTCCCGAGAATGTGTGCAGCTCCGGGCGCTGGGCAGAGACCCCACTGGAGACGCCGGCGGGGGGGGGGGGTTGCCCTCCGCAGACGCCGCGTGGGGGAGGAGGAGCAGGTCTGCAGTGCGCCCCACATGGGGCCCGGGCCCGCCATGTCCGGCAGCAGTGCCCGCGCTGCCCCACGCCGTCCTTCCCGGTGTGCCCCCGCCGCTGCCCGGCCTGGGACTGTGCCACAGCCAGGCAGAGGCCAGCAGTAGGGAAAAGTGCGTGCACAGTGTGAAGAACCTCGGCCTCCCCCCACCGCTTTTTGCATCTTCTCCATGTATCTGAGATGAAAAAGTTACTTAAACTAAACAGTGGATTTCAGCTGGGCACCAGTGGCTCACATCCGTCATCCTAGCGACTTAGAAAGCTGTGCTGTGAGGACCACAGTTCAAAGCCAGCCCAGGAAGGAAAGTCCATGAGACTCTTGTAGTTAACCACCAAAAAGCTGGCAATAGAGCCTTGAATACGAGCCTTGAACAATAAAGCTCACAGATAGTGCCCAGGCCCTGAGTTCAAGCCCCAGGACCAGGGCGCGCACGCGCACACACACACACGCGCGCACACACGCACATGCACACACATACACACACGCACACACACATACACACACACACACGCACATGCACACGCACACACACGCGCACACACACACATGCACACACACACACACACACACACACACACACACACACACACACACACACACACACACATACTTCCTTCTGACAAAGCCACCCAGGCCGCCTTCCATCCTGCTCCCCAGCATTCATTCCCCTGACAGCAGTCCCTTCACATCCGGCCTTGGGGTGTCCTCCCTCGGCCCTGGTCCAGGGAGCACGTGGAGAGCGTGCCTGCTTGCAGCCCTCCCTGTGGGGGGCACTGCGCCCCGCCAGCCCTGCGGTGCCCTCCCTGCACACCCCACGCCAGGTAGGCCGTCCCAGGACACAGCCCTGGTCCCTGGGGAGGGGCGCTGTGTTCCGGAGGGGGACCCCTGCTCCCAGGCAGCTCATGCAGGCTCTCCTGGAGAACGCCATCCTACGGCTGGCGGAGGGGGGGGGGGGGGCGGGGGGGGATTGATCGGCGCTCTGGGGCTTGATTGTCTTCTGGAGACAGGCAGGGCCCGGAGGCCTTCTCAAGGCAGTGCCTGTGCCAAGGGCCGAAGCCCACAGCCTCCCCAGAGTGTCTCCCCACCCCACGGGCCTGCCGGGCTCCAGGCCCTGCAGAGCGTCCCTAAAAGCTTCACAGTCAGATGCTCCCTTCTGCCGGCTCCATCCCAGTCACCTGTGTGACCCCAGCAGCCTGCTCTCCCTCTCTGTGCCTCAGCGTCCCCACCTAGCAAGCAGGGGTGACAACAGCGTAAGAATTCCCTTCCAGAGTTGTGCACAGACATCCTAGACACATCCTAAACACACGTTCAGTGAACGCTCACCTGGGTCAGGTACCAGGAGAAGGGTCATCAAGGGAACCCGGGGAGGCACTCCACGACTCCCCGCTCCACAACTACCCCCCGCCCGCGGCCCCAACGCGGTGGCTGGGGCGCGCTCTGCCCGTCCTGCCTGAGCAGCCCTGCGGGAGCCGGCATCCGCACAGCGCGGCTCAATGAGCAGGAAGCTGACAGAATGGCAGGGGCAGCAGGCCTTGGCCTCTCGGGGCTCTCTGGGCCTTGGCCTCTCGGGGCTCTCCGGGTGTCCTGACGCGTGGCTGATGCCTCAAAGCCCCCTCCTTCCCCTGCAGCCTTCCTGTGGGGGAGGGGCTTGGCCAGGCGGAGCACTGTGGGGAGGGGGCGCTTCGTGATGCCCTGGGCCAGTTTCAAAGCAGCTTTGTGCCTGACGTCTCTGTGCAGACTCCCTGCCACCGCCGCCGGTCACCGTGGCGATGTGCGATGGGGCGCAGCAGGGACAGCCGCGGCCGTACGACATCAACCCAGCCGCCGGGGCTTCTAGCCCGCCGGCCCGCCCTCCCTCGGGAGCGGCTCCTGGACCCTGTCGCTCCCGGGGTGGGAGGGTGCTGGGGAACGTGACACCGCTTCCCACTGTGCAGGGCGTCCACGAAGCCACGCGCCTGCCGAGTGGCTGCTGAGCCAAGCCCACCGCTGGGGGCTGAGGACAGCTCCGGCGCGCATGGGGGTGGATGTCCCAGTCAGGGGGGTCATGCAGTGGGGGAGGGGATGGGGGGCTGAGGACAGCTCCGGCCCACGCGTGGGGGTGGGCATGCAGTGGGGGAGGGGCTGAGGACAGCTCCGGCCCACACGTGGGGGTGGGCGTGCAGTGGGGGAGGGGCTGAGGACAGCTCTGGCCCACACGTGGGGGTGGGTGTGCAGTGGGGGAGGGGGGTGGGGGGCTGAGGACAGCTCTGGCACACGCGTGGGGGTGGGCGTGCAGTGGGGGAGGGGGGCGGGGGGCTGAGGACAGCTCCGGCCCACGCGTGGGGTGATGTTCCAGTCAGGGGGGTCATGCAGTGGGGGAGGGGGGCGGGGGGCTGAGGACAGCTCCGGCCCACGCGTGGGGTGATGTTCCAGTCAGGGGGGTCATGCAGTGGGGGAGGGGAGCGGGGGGCTGAGGACAGCTCCGGCCCACGCGTGGGGTGATGTTCCAGTCAGGGGGGGGGTCATGCAGTGGGGGAAGGGAGCGGGGGGCTGAGGACAGCTCCGGCACACGCGTGGGGGTGGGCATGCAGTGGGGGAGGGGAGCGGGGGGCTGAGGACAGCTCTGGCCCACGCGTGGGGGTGGGCATGCAGTGGGGGAGGGGCTGAGGACAGCTCCGGCCCACGCGTGGGGTGATGTTCCAGTCGGGGGGGGTCATGCAGTGGGGGAGGGGGGCGGGGGGCTGAGGACAGCTCCGGCACATGCGTGGGGTGATGCTCCAGTCGGGGGGGGGGGGGGCGCGGGCGCTGTCGCTTCTCCTCCTTGAGGCCCAGCTGTCAGCCCAGCTCTGCCGCTCCCGGTGTCTGGTGCTCCCGCCCAGCCGCGGCCTGGGTGACTGGCAGAGGAACCCCCCCCCCCAGTTTCTTTGCCCCATCTCTCTGCTTCTCTGACTCTTCTTATGAGGGCATCATCACTGAACGTGGGGCCACCCCACACCCCGGATGCTCTCATCCTGAGCTCCCTGACTGCATCGCCAGGACCCTGTGTCTAAGCAAGGTCCGTTCACAGGTGCGGGCAGGACGGGGAGGACTCACACTTTCATAAGACACCAGCCATCCCAATCGACTCTCCAGAGCTGGGCCCTGGTTTAAGTGGCAGAGTGCCAAGTAAATCTACACTCTGCATTCAGAACCCCAGTACTGCCAAAAATAAAAGGAATAGAACCTTCTGCTACTTGCCCGATCGCCCTGTGTTCACCACAACCAACCCCTCCACCCCCGTCTCCGTCAGTCCCTTGGGCCTGCCTCTGAATTCCTGGGTCACTGTTGACCTGAGACGTGCCCTCTCTGCCATCTACGGCCTCCTCCTCCTCATCCCCCTTCTTCCTCCACCCTGCCCTACTTGGCTTCCTGGAGGACCCCAGTCAGCTCCGAGCCCTGATTCAGATGTGAACGGTGCTGTGCCCCGTCTCAGCTTCCTCCAGGACAGTCTCTAATGGCTGAGACCTTGAGTCTGGGGTTCACAGTGGTACACAATAGTACTGGCTCCACTCATGGGTGGGTGGGTGGAAGGATGAGTGGATGGGGGTGGGGGTGGGGGAGTAGGGGATGGATGGATGGGTGATGGATGGATGGATGGATGGATGAGTGGACAGGTAAGTAGATGGATGGATGGATGAATAGAGAGATGAGTGGATAGATGGATGAGATGAATGGATGCATGGATAGATGCATGGATGGATGATGGATGGATGATAGGTGATGGATGATGGATGAGTAGATGGATGGATGGATGGATGGATGGATGATGGATGGATGGATGGATGATGGATGGATGGATGGATGATGGATGATGGACAAATGGATAGATGGATGAATGGATGTTGGATGGATGAATGGATGCATGGATGGATGGATCGATAATGGATGATGGATGGATGATGCACGGATGGGTGGAAGATGGATGATGGATGGATGGATGGGTGATGGACGAATGGATGAATGGGTGATGGGTAATGGATGGATGGATGGATAGATGACGGATGAATGGATGGATGGGTGATGGATGATGGATGATGGATGGATGGACGAATGATGGATGGATGATGGATGAATGGATGGATGGGTAATGGATGATGGATGATGGATGGATGGGTGATGGGTGATGGATGGATGGATGGATGATGGATGTATGGATGGATGGGTGATGGATGATGGATGGATGGATGGGTGATGGGTGATGGATGGATGGATGATGGATGAATGGATGATGGATGATGGATGGTAGATGAATGGATGGATGAGTGATTGATGGATGGATGGATGATGGATGAATGGATGGATGGGTGATGGGTGATAGATGGATGGATGGATGGATGATGGATGGATGGATGGATAGGTGATGGATGGATGGATGGATAATGGACAGATGACGGATGGATGATGGGTGATGGATGATGGATGGATGGATGGATGGAAGGATTGCACCGAGCATGGTGTTGGAGTAGACCAGCTGTTCCCATGTGTGTGGAGGGGGCAGCACCCAAGCACTTGAGAGGCTCAGAACCCCTGCCTGCTTTGTGTTTCAGCTTATCCTCGTGAGCTCTTCCCTGAGCGCCCGGGAGCAGAGCCTGTTCCTCAGCACAGATGAGGGTGCCAGCTTCCAGAGGCAGCCCATCCCCTTCCTCGTGGAGACCCTCATCTTCCACCCCAAGCAGGAAGACAAGGTCCTTGCCTACACCAAGGAGAGCAAGGTGAGCTGGCACAGGCCGGGCGTGCTCTGTGTGGCGGCACATCCACCCAGGCCTTGCTGGCCAACGCCAGGCTGGACAGACATCAAGTCAGAGCAGAAGCTCAGAGCCCGAGCTGTGGGCTTGTGCAGGGCCCAGCTGGGGGTGGGAGGTACGGCGCTGGGCCAACACTGCTGTGTGTGTGGCTGTGTGTTGGTGTCACTGCTGTGTGGCTGTGTGTTGGTGTCAGGAGTCACGCCACGTGGCACTGGCATGTGACAGCAGTTAGACGTAAGGGACGTGGGCTGCACCGAGGCTGGTGAGGCGGAGTCAGGAAGTCACAGCCACTGTGGGAAGGCGCCACGATTGGTATGCAAAGAGGAGCCACAGAGGGGCGCCTTCCGGAATGTTCCACACACCTTCCCCTACCAGCACCACTGGGCCTTTCCCTTCCTCCTCAGCAGCAAGAGTGAATTCTCCTTCAGTCCTCCCTGGGAGCCGTGGCCCATGGCCCCATGGGAAGTAAGTGCAAGAGAAGAGGTCCCAGGCAGAGAAGAAGAGCTGTGCAGGGTGGGGCGGAACTGGGCCGCGGAGAGCCCGCCCCTCCCCGGGCCTGAGGGGCTGCGTGGGAGAGGCCAGGGCCTGGGAGAGCTGGGCAGGCACTGCTGTTGCTGCTACCACTCCAGGGAGCATCCTCCTCTTTCCCAGGTGCGGGTCGCTGCAGTGTCCCTTGGCTAATGGCCGCATCACATTCCATCTTCTAGGGCCATGTAACCAAACCTCTGCTCCATTTCTGTGATGGCCATTGTGCATGTGCATAGGTGTACATGGTGCACACATGAGTCACGCATGCCCCTAGGTGTACACATGGGAAGTCTCCCACAGCCCCCCTTGTGTTGGGATCCATGTGGTCACACTGTGCGCCCACCCCGGTGATTCCCACGCCTTCACTGTGATGGCCACCAAGTCCCTTTTACTCTGAAGAGAACAGTCACAGTTCTGAGATTCGATGTGATTGCCTTTCAAAGAGACCGTTCAAAGAAATCATCTTTAAGTTGTTATACGAAGGTTCAGGAATGGATAGATAGATAGATAGACAGACAGACTGATAGATGAATGGAGAATGAATGGATGGATGATAGATGGAAGGATGATGGATGGATGGATGGATGGATGGCTTCTGGTTGGATGGATGATGGATGATAGATGGATGATGGATGATGGATGGATGATGGATGATGGATGGATGGATGATGGATGATGGATGGATGATGGCTGGATGATGGATGGATGATGGATGATGGATGGATGGATGATGGATGATGGATGGATGGATGAGGATGATGGATGGATGGATGATGGATGGATGATGGATGTATGTATGGATGTATGGATGATGGATGGGTGATGGATGATGGATGGATGGATGATAAATGATGGATGGATGATAGGTGGAAGGATGATGGATGGATGATGGATGATGGATGGATGATAGATGGAAGGATGATGGATGGATGATGGATGATGGATGGATGGATGATAAATGATGGAAAGATGATGGATGGATGATGGATGATGGATGATGGATGGATGATGGATGATGGATGGATGATGGATGATGGATGGATGATGGATGATGGATGGATGATGGATGGATGATGGATGGATGATAGGTGGAAGGATGATGGATGGATGATGGATGATGGATGGATGATGGATGGATGATGGATGATGGATGGATGATGGATGGATGATGGATGGATGATAAATGATGGAAGGATGATGGATGGATGATGGATGATGGATGGATGGATGGATGGATGGATGATGGATGATGGATGGATGATAGGTGGAAGGATGATGGATGGATGATGGATGGATTATGATGCTGGATGCTGGATGATGGATGAAAAGTATAAGGATGAGGGATGATGGATGGATGGATGGATGGATAAATGATGGATCGATTAGGATGTTGGACGGATGGATGGATGATGGATGATGGATGGCTGATTGGTGGTCTCTATCCACAGGAATAAGCAGGTCAGTGGAGACTCCTGGTGGAGGAGGACGGCCACCTCCATCCCCGCAGCTGTCCTTGCTGTCTGACATGGCCACTTGTCCCAGGGCCGCCTCTGCCCAGCATCTTTCTCGGGACTATGTGTGATCTGGATATTAATAGCGCTACTTAGCCTTCCATGTAATTAGACTGAAACACAATCACGGAGACTTATTTTCCCACAGAAATTGACTGCTTTACAATTGCTCTTTAATTTATGGTGCCCTGAAAAATTAATGGAGCTGAAATCTTGGTTATTTTCCTTGGTTCTTTTTCTGCGACTAGCAGGGAAGTCAGAGGGGGAGGAACAAAGGTTTCGTTGAGGTGAAGAAGGGTTTGGAGGATTAATCGCAGTGGCAGCGGGGCTCTGTCCTGGGGACTTCACGGCTTTTCAAAGCTCTTTAGTGCCAAGCTCTCGACTCTAACACGTTTGGTATCTTGGGCAATGCAGCTCGGAGTCCCTCCCTCCCTCTACCCAGGGTGCCCAGAGCGGTGCACGCTGAGAATCAGCCCTGGGGTGCTGGGGGTGCTGGGCTCGGCTGGACTTTGATGACATGAAGCTGGGTGTGGCTACTGGGCTTCAGGCCTTCGCCTGACTCTTCTAGGGGCAAAGCAAGCCACCCAGAAGCTTGAGTGGCGGCTTTGACCCCCACTAACACCACTGACCGAAGAAAGTCACACGGAGCCACGTCCCCAAAGTGGTAGAGACCAGGTGCTCCTCCCGCCAGGTGCCTGCCCTTCTCTGCCAGTGCTCCCTGCCCCCCTTGGGCTGCCCTGTACCCCTCCCCTCCCTGGCTATGCCATCACAATTTGGAGTGCTCCCGGGCCCCCGTTAACCTGCACAGACCTCCTGCATACCAGCCCCCTCCCCCACGCTTTCTGAGGCTCTGCAAACACGGGTGGCTCCAGGGACCGGTAGGAGGGGAAGTCCCGGCACGTCCCATGCAGCTCACTGCAGACCACGCGCTGAGGATGGCGCAGGAGCTGGCACCAGTTCGCGTTCCCTGGGCCTGGCCATGGCCCGGCTCTGCAGGCAGAGCTGCGGACAGGCCCGTCTGAGACGTAGTCAGGCTCGCTTTCGTTTTTGCTGGTCCTGGAGCTTCATCTCTGGGGCTGGGCGCTGTCCCTGAGCTTCTTTTGTTCAAGGTCAGTGCTCTACCACTTGAGCCACGATGCCACTTCTGTCTTTTTAAGTAGTTTTTCTTTGGAGATAGCGTCTCAGGGTGTTTCCTGCCCAGGCTGGCTTCCAACTGTGATCCTCAGCTGTCAGGTAGGATTATAGGCGTGAGCCACCGGCGCCCGGCTGGACTCACTTCTTTGTCTTATTCAACTTACCTCCCATCAGGACCCTCTTCTACTCTCCTTAACTCCACGGGAGTCTGGGGCAGAGCCAAGACTGCCTTCCAGATACACAGGGGAGTAATAGCATCCAGGGGGCTAGTCGAGTTCTTCTTCCCTGCAAGGGGAGTCTGAGTAGGTCTGTTGTTACTTTCTAACACAACAAACGTGGAGAAACAAAGGTGATGGCACAGAGAAAGGCAGGAAAAAGAAAGCCACAGGAACACGGGCTGCGTTTATCCAAGTCCAAGTGCTGGGTGGGGAGGGCGGGTCCTGTGGTCACACTCAGAGCTTGGTGTGTGCATGGGGGGCGGAGTGTGAGGGTCCTGTGGTTTCCAGTGAGGGGTGGGCATTGCCTGAGGCCGCAGATGTCCGGCGCTGTGTTTGTAGCTCTCTGTGGCCCCAGTCCTCACAGGTGAAGCGATCAGACTTCTCCTGAGCAATGGAGCAGTTCCCATAGGGTGAGCCATGAGACCTCCGTCTCATCTGGGCCCATCTTTGCTCTGGCCGTTTGTACCTGAGGCTCAGGGCGTGGCTTATGCCGGGCCACGTGAAGGAAGCTCTGTAGAACCTCTCCAAGGAGAGGCTTCCGGCTGGGCGTGCCAAAGACACTGGCGTGGCCGGGACCCCAACCCCCAGGAGCCTCGCCCTCTGCAGGCCCGCAAGGGGTTGGCCTGGCTCACTGGGCCAGACACAGGAGGCCAGGGTGGATCTGGGCAGCTGAAGGGGCTGTCGCTGCGGCCCACACCTGGCCAAAGCCAGGACAGGAAGTCCAGCTGCTGCCTCCCACTCCCCACACCAGGACCAGGTTTCTGTGACACGCTGGTCACCAGAAGTGTCCCACTGGGCCAGGGAAGTGCTCCCTTCCTCCTTGGCCCTCCAAACCTCTCACAGAAGCCGGGCACCGGTGGCTCACACCTGTGATTCTAGCTACTCAGGAGGCTGAGATCTGAGGATCACGGCTCCAAGCCAGCCTGAGCAGGAAAGTCCATGAGACTCTGATCTCCAATGAACCACCAGAAAACCGGAAGAGGCGCTGTGGCTCAAGTGGTAGAGCACCAGCCATGAGCAAAAAAGCTCAGAGACAGCACCCAGTGTTAGGAAACTGAGTCATTAGAATAAAGAGCAGGGAACAGCCTGGACAGACCAGATCAACTGTAACGGAAGGTTGAAGAGGGACGCCATGGTGACGGGAGAGTCAGGAGGCACAGGCGTGGCTTAACAGCGGCTGGGGTGGACGGACTTGAATAGGGGGTCACGGGTGGCAGGCAGGGTCCCAGGTAGCTGGAGGGTTCAAAGACTTTCCCAGGTCTGTGGTACAGGTCTGTCCGGCTGTCACCTGAGAGGGTGGGGAGTGAAGATTCCGGGCTGGAGGATTTGGGGAAGGGGAGTCGGTGGCCAAGCCATGGGAACAATAGTGAGTTACGCAAACAAAGCAGATTCCCATCACGCAGGCCTTGAGTGCAAGCCCCAGGGCTACCACACGTGCACACTCACGCACACACAGGTGTGTCCCTGTGTGCATGCACACAGATTCAAAGGCGAGGGCTTCATCATGCCAGGGCAGCTCCCGTGTCCGCGGGTAGGGCGTAGACACACAGTGAGCCCACGGGCCGGCCCCCGTGTCCGAGGGTAGAGCATAGACACGCAGTGAGCCCACGGGCCGGCTCCCGTGTCCAAGGGTAGAGTGTAGACACACGGTGAGCCCACGGGCCGGCTCCTGTGTCCGCGGGTAGGGCGTAGACACATGGTGAGCCGACGGGTCGGCTCCCATGTCCGTGGGTAGGACGTAGACAGGCGGTGAGCCCACGGGGCAGCTCCCGTGTCCATGGATAGAGAGCGTAGACACACAGCCCACGGGCTGGCTCCCGTGTCCGAGGGTAGAGCGTAGACACACAGTGAGCCCACGGGGCGGCTCCCGTGTCCTCGGGTAGAGCGTAGACACGCAGTGAGCCCACGGGCTGGCTCCCGTGTCTGCGAGTAGAGTGTAAACACGCAGTGAGCCAACGGGCCGGCCCCCGTGTCTGCGGGTAGAGCGTAGACACGCAGTGAGCCCTCGGGCCGGCTCCCGTGTCTGCGGGTAGAGTGTAAACACGCAGTGAGCCCTCGGGCTGGCTCCCGTGTCCGCAGGTAGAGCATAGAACGCAGTGAGGGCAGGTCCGGCAGGAGGAGTCGTCCACACGCCTGGCCTGCAGAGCGGAAATTCTTCCTCTCTGGCCTTCAGGGATCGGGCTGTAAGCTCTTGCCCTGGAGTCAAACGTGCGCATCCACTCGGAAAACAGGCTGCCTGAGCACCTGGCTGGAGAGGAGGCTCGGCCTGGGGCTGGGCCTGGGGGGCCGGCCCAGCAGAGTGCCAGGTGGGAGGGAAGAGGCCCAGGTGGGGGAAGTGAGCCCCTGGAGTGGGGGGCTTCCCTCCCACCACGCCGGGAGCCAGGGCCTGCCGGGCAGGCTGGAGGCGAGGTGGGGTGTCTATTATGGGGTCCTATGCCAGGAATCCACACCGAGGGGACTGAGAACGGGAGGCGGGGTGCATGCGGCACGTGTAACTTCCACATGCAGTGGGAGGCCTGCGGCGGCCGGCCAGAGCATCAGGTGGGGCTTGGACGCAGAGCTGCAGCGCAGACACAGGAACTGCAGGTGGGAGGGAGGAAGAAGAGGCTGTCCAGGAATGGGGACAGCGCTGACCCCAGAGAGACGTGCAGGAAGAGTGTGATTGGCCGGGGAGGCGGAGCCGCGTGCCGGACGGGCAAGGCACCCTTCCCAGTGGAGGGCGGGGGGCAGGGAGGGGGGAGCCAGATGGAGGCCGTGTCTCCACCTCTGGACAGGCAAGTTTCGGGGGTACTCACCTGTGGTGTAGCACCAACGGCTCCGGAGCTGAAGGAACAAGGATTTCATTGTCCAGTGTAGCATAGAACCTTCCAGAACAGCTTGCATCTACAGAAACCCAGGAGAGGTCCTCTCCCCCTCCCCCCCAAGCTGGGGCGGCCAAGATCACTGAATGACGTGGAGCCTGCGCCCGCTTTCCCGCAGGGGCAGGGAGGGACACCTGTCCTGCGGTGATCTCTGGGGTCCCCCCTGGACACTGGCCAGTGTAGGAGAGGTAGGGTGGCCGTGGGAACAGTGGAGTTGTAGCGCCTGCGCTCCTGCAGCCCTGGCCGCGGGCTGTCCCCGGTCCTGATGGAATCCCCGTCTCCCCTCTCTGCCCTGCAGCTCTACGTGTCCTCCGACCTGGGGAAGAAGTGGACACTTCTGCAGGAGCGTGTGACCAAAGACCGCGTGTTCTGGTGAGAGCCCGTCCGCCCTCCCCAGGCCACCCCCCCGGCCCTGGCGCCTCCCCTGCCCTGGGTCTGCCCGGGGAGATGGAACTTGGAAGCGGTCAAGAGTCCTGGCCGTGTCCACCTCCAGCCCTGGGGCGTCACTAGTGGCCAGGCTGTGCTACCGCTGGGCCTTCCTCTCCGCGCCTCTGCTGCTTCCTCAGGGGTAGAGGGGTGACCTGGGGGCGGGGGCTCTGCAAATGCCAGCTCGTGGTGTACCTACTTCTCTTTGCTGGAGCTGCCCCTGGCCCTGCCAGACGGGGCCCGCTCTCCTTCCCCACCCGGCCCCCTGTCGCAGGCCCGGGGCTCCCCTGCCTGGCCCCCACTGCGGATCAAGGAGCAGCCCTGTGGAGACATGCGTGTCCCCGTGTGCCCACCCTGCCGGCCACGGGGCCCAGCAGGAGGGGCCAGGGCAGGCGAGGTGGGGCTGGACCCCAGGTGAGCTTGCAGACCACACCAGACCTGGGGGGGGGCCTGCTTCTCACCCGCATTCCCCCATGGGGACCCCTCGGCCCTCAGTGGGGCAGCAAGGCCGCTGAGCCTCCCAGGACCGCTCCCTGGACACTGGACTCAGGGAGGTCTGTGCAAGGCAGCAGTGGGGAGCGGGGAGCCAAGGCCGCGGGCGCAGGGCCCCATGCCAAACTGTGACCCCCAATCCTTTTTTCTTTTTCTGTGTGTGTGCGCGCGCGTGTGCACGTGCACGCCATTACTAGGGCTTGAACTTAGGGCCTCACACTCTCGGCTTCTTCCTTCCCAGCTAGCCCTCAAACACGTGAGCCAGTTCTGGCTTTCTGTTGGTTACTTTGAGAAAGTCTTAAGGATATGTCTGCCTGGGCTGGATTTGAACCAGGATCCTCAGATCCCAAGCCTCCTGAGAAGCGGGGATTAGGGCATGAGCCACTGGCACCGGCTCTGATTCCTTCTGACTCGGCTCTCTCTGGAGATGGACAGTTACCTTCAGATCCTCTCCATCTGCCACACGTGTGTGCACACACACGTGCGCACATATACGCTTCCATGCCTTCCTCTTTCTGTTGCACCTGAGCACTGATTTCTAACACATGTGGACGCGGACCTTGGATCTTGTCTCTTGGCCGGGCCAAGTCTTGTCTGGGGGGGGCACTCTGGGAACGCCCCTCCCCTCTCCTCACTCGCTCCTAACCAGGAGAGGGGTTGGTTTCCTGCCTCCACCCCCCCCCCCTGTCCCGGGGCCTTCCTCAGGTCAGCACTGGCCCTGGAGACCATGTCCTCGGCTCTGGGGACGACCAAGGCTGCCCCTCCATGCGTGGCCCCCGCCGTGCCCAGCCGCCACAGACGAGCGGGAGCTGCGGCCAGAGGGCCTCGGACCCCAGGCATTCTCAGGGCCAGGGGGTGGGATTCTGGGCAGTCCGTCCACGCTGAGGCCAGTCCCAGGTCAGGCTGAGGGCGTCCCAGCCCCGCCTGGCTCGTGGAGACTCTCGGCTGGAGAGCGCACAGCGCTCAGACGTGCTGCTATCTCAGATCAGTTTCCTGTCCAAGCCCGCAGAGGTGGTGTGTGTGGGAGAGAACCGCAGCAGGCACCTGGCTGCTGGGGCGACGGGCTTCCTCCCGGAGCGTGCTGACAGCCATGACGCACTGCGCACGCGTGACGGGCTTCCTCCCGGAGCGTGTTGACAGCCAGCCGTGACGCACGCGCGCACGCGTGACGGGCTTCCTCCCGGAGCGTGCTGACAGCCGTGACGCACTGCGCACGCGTGACGGGCTTCCTCCCGGAGCGTGCTGACAGCCAGCCGTGACGCACGCGCGCACGCGTGACGGGCTTCCTCCCGGAGCGTGCTGACAGCCAGCCGTGACGCACTGCGCACGCGTGACGGGCTTCCTCCCGGAGCGTGCTGACAGCCGTGACGCACGCGCACACGCGTGACGTGCTTCCTCCCGGAGCATGCTGACAGCCGTGACGCACGCGCACACGCGTGACGTGCTTCCTCCCGGAGCGTGCTGACAGCCGTGACGGGCTTCCTCCCGGAGCGTGCTGACAGCCGTGACGCGCACGCGCGCGCACACACGCATGCTCACACGCACACACGTGAGCGCAGGTCCTAGCGGCATTTCTGCAGAGCTCTTTGTCCCTGGGTGGACGGCAGGGCCTGTGGCGGCCCGGGCCTGGCCGCACAGCACCCTCTCCCGAGGGAGGCCCGCGTGGCACCGGGGAGGTGGCGTCCTGCCCGGCGCCCGCCGCAGACCGGGCCTCACGTCATCACGGCTGCCGCCGCCGCCGGGTGCTTCCCCGGTTCATTACCACGTGCCAGGCGCGAGACTGGCTCAAAGCAATCCTCCTGGTCGTCCTCAGGCTACATGGGGAAACTGAGGCTCGGGGAGGCGGAGCACTCACCCGAGGTCATGCTGGCCCTCAGCAGCAGCTCCAGGCCTGGGCCAGATCTGACTGTGGCGGTCAACCCTGCAGCCCGGCTCTGAGCCTCGGTCTGGTCATCAGTCGATGAGTGGGTAGGTGGGTGAGCGAATAAGAAAGCGAGGGAGCGAAGGAAGGAAGGAGTGAGTCCTGAGTGAAGGGCGGCAGGGTGTGGGCAGGGGCGGCGCCACTCTACAGATGATGGTGAGGTCAAGACCCGGCACCCGTCCACAGTACTTCACACTGGATACATGCAGGGAGGTGAATGGGTGGGTGGAGGGACAGATGGATGGACGGATGGATGGTTGATAGATGGGTGGATGCACGCATGTGATGATGCTTAGTCCACTGGCGTTCTGCTGCTTGAACCAGGCCTCCAGCAATGGATAGATGGATAGATGGATGCTGGATGTGTGTGGGGATGGATGGATGGTGGATGGGTGGATATGCAGGTGGATGGATGACTAGTGATAAATGGTGGGTGGATGGCCGCACGGCTGGGCGGCTGGCTGGATAATGGATGGGGAGATGGAGTGAATGGGTGGATGGCTGTGTAGCTGGAGGAATTAAAGATGGGCAAAGGCATGTATGTTTACATGAGCGGATGGGGTAAGTTCAGATGACTGGGTAGATGGACGGGTGCGTGGATGGACAGGTGGACTTATGACGGGGGACAGTGGACAGGTAGTGCACAGGTGGTGATGCTGACCAGCTTCTCGCCCTCCTGCGTGCTCCTGGGGAGCAAAGGCTGTGACTGTTGGTCTCTGCATCCTTGGCTCCTGCCACGCCGCACTCTGCAGACTTTTCTTAAAACAGGGCATGCTGAGGGCAGGTGGCTGGGGGCGACGGCCACTCAATGCTGATGGCGTGGAGAGCTGTGCCCCAGACACCAGTGCCCCCGCGTGCTGGGAGCCGGGGGGAGGGCACACCCGTGCCCCCGCGTGCTGGGAGGGAGGAGAGGGCACACCGGTGCCCCCG